>NW_022589717.1:25663145-26398145 GCF_004348235.1 Phoca vitulina | reverse complement strand
AGTTCTGACATTATTTTCTTTAAATTTTCACCCTAAATTTGAAATAAAATATTTACTATTTTAGCCATTGTTCAAAACACATATACCTATTTAAAAAGCATAATAGAGTTTTAGAGATTATATAACAGTTGTTCACCACCTGACAGAGTTAAGCTTCAGTTTCTTTTAAAAAAGGAAAATGTTCAAGTTTTTATTTTAAAAAAAGGTAATGATTATGGTCTCAGAATAATAACAGCAGTCATGTACAGGATTTTAAAGTGCAATAAGTAAAATAAAAATGTATAATGAACTTAATAATACCAGATATTACAAAGGACAAGAAATTTCAGATGTTCTGAGAGTATAGCAAGATCTTAGGATATTGTAATTTATTTCATGATTGGTTTGTAACTTTTTTTTGACTATAAATTTTTATGATTATTTTTAAATAATATGTTTTAATTTACATATAAGCCAAAACGTTTCTGAAATGATTAGTAAGCATTCTTCTGAGCTGAGATTACCTTATTTATGGTATTAATGGTAAAGATGAATAATTCCTTTTATTATGAAGAGCTTCACAGATTTTAAGGACTTTCACAAGCTTAATTTCATGAAAACCTCACAACTCTCTGAGATCTGTGGGACAGGCTTTAATACTCCCTGTTGTACAAAACTGAGGAAATTGAAGCTTTGTGGCTTTAAGCAACTTTCACAGCATCGGATAGATAACAGGTGGTGCAGTTTGAACTCAGATCTGGGATACTGACTCCACAAATTCACAACTTTTTTCATCACTCATTGCACCAAACTGAATGCTATGTCCCAATATGTCACAGTTTCTTCTTCCTCCTTCCCCTTGTCATTTTTCCTCTTCTGCCTACTGTCCTCCTCCTTTTCTCCTCCATATCACCCTCCCTCTCTCCCTCCCAACCAACCTTCTCCTCCTTCTCCTTTCCCTCTTTCTGTTTTTCATAGCATCTTACATTCATAGGAAGGGATTCTTTTTAATGATACTTACAGAATTTACATCCCAGCAGAAGGTGATCAATAAGCAATTGCAGTACCTTATAGTAAATATTATGGTAGGTAGTATTGGGGTGGTATGGAAAAATTACATCCTAACATTTAATATTTTTTGAGGGGGGTAGGAGGAAGGAGTTCATGAAAGGTTCATTGTGGAAATGACATTTAAACTGGGAACTGAAGGATGAGCAGGAATCTACCAGGAATCTGCTAATCTAGTAAGAATCTACTGGGGAAAGTATGTATCAGACTCGGGGAAAGATGCCACTTTGAGAGAGAGCTTGGTTGAGGTGGAGACATAGAAAGAATTGTAATATGGTTGGAGCTTAGGGTGTAAGGAGAAGATTGTAGGAGATGAAGCTAGACAGGTAGACAGATGCCAATTAAAGGAACTGAAGCTACTCTAAGAACAGTGAGTGACCGCTGAAGAGTTTTAAGCCAGTAACTATAATCCAATCAGATTTGTTTAAAAGGTATAATTGAGAATGATGTTTGTATTTTGCTTTACAGAGTGCCTTTCATATTACCTTTAAACATAATATGTGTATGTATTAGTTATATAAAAGATATATTTTAGTTGCCCTTTTATTATATAAGTGACATATTTATTGAGGTACTCTGATAATAAAATGCTACACACAAAGATTAGGACATGTGTGAGCATTTTCAAGTGATGATTGTTTGGTATACTTGCTAAATAAGAAATTGATTATTTCTAGTGTTTTCATTGTTGAAAACCTTTTCTAGGGGAACACTGGTACATATACTGACCATACATATCTGATTATCAAGGATTGATCTATTTTCAAGTATTTTTTCTTGTAGTTAAATGATTTGTCAAATGATACTTCCTGAACTAGTTCAGAAAATATGTTTGCCATATATGAAAGTTTCTACAATTATCTGGAGTTTTTTTTTTTAAATGAAGCCTATTTTTGCATCTTATGCTTCAAGAAAATATTTGCTGAAACAGATTGATGAAAAAGTGAATCATTTTCTAAAGTACCTATATGAACAAAATAAAAAGGAGAAAGCATGGAAAATTTCATTCACATAGCTGGCAGTGGATAGTATCTCTTTTCTAGGTGTGAAATGTTATTCTTAGACATTAAACAAATTCAGGATGTATTCCCTAGTGCAAGCTGCCTGCTGGCAACACGATATAGGAGTTCAATGTGTATACAGAGATAAGAATGACATGTAATTTGTGCGAGAATTTGACTGTTAATTGTGTATAAAGCTGTGGCCTTTTCAAGTCCAAACATTTGGCAGGGTTGTTAATTGGGGGAAAGAGAGGAAGTTTGAATAAAATTACATGTAGGAAAAATAGACATTTACATAATTAGTAAAGCCCTTTGAGTTAATAAATATTTGTCCAGTTTTTTTTTTTTTTTGGAGGGGGGGTGCAGATTAGTACTTCCACTTACATTTTTGGTAATACTTATGGCAAGTTGTTTGCATTTTTGTGCTTTAGCAGCAAGACTCAGTATAAATTTTGAGTGTGACTTTTTAATACCACCAGGTGTCTTGAATATTCTTAAAGTTTGCTGTGAAACTTTAAAACTTTTTTATATGATTGTGGCTATATCATTATCAGATTCATAGTTATATGGAATAGAAATTCTGAAAAGATTGCTTAAATTTATTTTTGCTTGATTCTAGATTGTTTTTGATATTCTTAGCTGGTTGTCACATGAAACAAACTATCTAGAATCTTCAATGCTTTATTAATCTTTATATTTATAATACCTTTATTTTACTGTGATTTCTTCGCTCTTGCTGTAGAAAACAAACTCAACATTCATTTTTTGTAGTAATAAAAAGATGGTAAAAATTATGTTTATAAGGGTGGGTGCAGGTATGATTTGGTCATAATTTGCATTTCTAGTGTTTAGCACAGTGCCTGGTACATAGTGAAGTACTTAATATATCTTAAGTAAGGGAAAAGGTAGTATTGATAATAAATAATATTTATAACACATGATGTGTTAAGGGTTTTATATATGTTAGCTCATTTGCTTATTACCATTACAATGATTTCATTTTTACAGTTGAAGAAAGTAAGGTCCAGAGAAATTAAGTAATTTGCCTAAAATTGCTAGAGCTAAGTTTTCAACCCAGGCAGCCTAATTCCAGAATTCATACTCTTAAACCACTGATTATAGTGCGTCTGTGGAATTAGGGGGGTAGTCGAAGAAGAAATGTCTTAGAGACACTTTGTGAGGGAGGCAGTGAACCCATTTGTTTAAGACTTATTTCAAAAGTAAAAAGTTGATTGAAAAGTACTACAAATTGTAAAATACCACTCTAAAATGCAGTGCATGTTTCAGACATAAAATAATGCAAGCTTTGATTTATTTTAAAGAATGGCATCTCAGTCGGTTAAGCCTCCAACTCTTGATTTAAGTTCAGGTCACGATCTCAGGGTCATGAGATTGGGCCCTGCATAGGCTCTGAGCTCGGGGTGGCATCTGCCTGAGATTCTTTCTCTCCACCACTACCCACACTGTCACTCACGTGCTCTCTCTCTCTCCTTTCTAAATAAATAAATAAATAAAATCTTAAAAAAAAGAATGGCAGTAGAAACCATAAAAATTATTTAAATTTATTTAAATATTTGAAATTGACACCTTGTGTAAAATAATTTATTCTAGCTCTGGTGTATTTTTCCCTGTTTATATGTTTTTCAAAGTGGAGCAATGCCTGTTTTTGGTGTTACCTTATGAACTATTATATAAGAAATGGTTTGTATAAAAATTGTTTCAGAGACATATTCTAAGAAAACGGAGAGGAACTTGAATTTTGAAAGGCACCAGTGTTCCCAGCTTAACACATACTTACACATACACACACATACATACACACACACACAATTTTTCTAGTTTTCCTTGAAGGTAGGACTTTTTTTGAGAGAGAGAGAGAGAAGGAGTAGGGAGTGCACAAACACACAAACGCGTGAGCAGGAGGTGGGGGACAGAGCGAGAGGGAGAGAGAGAATCTTAAGCAGGCTCTGGAGCCTGATCTCACGACCCTGAGATCATGACCTGAACTGAAATCAAGAGTTGGATGCTTAATCAACTAAGCCACCCAGCTGTCTCATATTTGATACTTATTTTTAAGTGGCAGGAAGTATAATGGAAACTACTTAGTAATAAGTTAGCAATGATTTAATTAATAGCTGTTTAATATGCTTCAAATGACATCAAAATATGAACAATTAAATAAATAAAATATCAAACATTAGAAAAATATTTCAAATATTAAAACAATATTTCTAAAGTACATAAATGTTTTTATTCCCTTATTGATATTGTTTAATGAATTGATATTCTAAAAACTGTGACTAGAGTTCCATTTCTGATAAAATATAACAGTTTCATTAGTGATAAAATAATCTTGAAAAGTCTTCTCAGGAACACTTTCTTCACTTCCCGTTTATGAACTCTAAGATTGATATGTATTTCAGTTTCTATTCTCCAAATTATTTAGCATGTTGAGTGGTGTTCAGATCAAAGTAATGTGCAGTATTCTGGCTTACATTACTCTGGACTAGAGTTGTACCATAGAATCAGGGCCATTTCTAAGTAACTATCCAGAGCAGACATATCCCTTAACGTCCTCTTAAAATGAAGTTACTGTGTTTGTTTTTTTTTTGTCCAACTTTTTAAGACTATAGGCATTTATTTCAGTTCAAAATTCCTATTCTACATTTATTTCAGAATGTTTCCAATTTTTAGAGGTAGGTAATTGGAGCTCTGTTTTGGACCAAAGGAGGAAAGTAGTCTAACACAAATAATAACAAATAAACAGAAGTTACCGTAGAAATTGTGGTTATTGATGTAAAGAGTAATTAATTTATGGTTAACATTTTATAAATGAAGACGTACAAAGATGTTAGTAACTTTTTTTTTTTTTAAAGATTTTATTTATTTATTTGACAGAGAGAGAGATAGCAAGAGCAGGAACACAAGCAGGGGGAGTGGGAGAGGGAGAAGCAGGATTCCTGCCAAGCAGGGAGCCCGATGTGGGGCTCGATCCCAGGACTCTGGGATCATGACCTGAGCCGAAGGCAAATGCTTAACGACTGAGCCACCCAGGCGCCCCAAGATGTTAGTAACTTATTGATGGTCAGAGCTAGTACCTGGTAGAGCCAAAATTTAAAGCTAGGCAGTTTGTTCTGGAGTCCCTGCATTTTAAAATTAATTCACTTAATTATTTTTTAATGCTGATGAGTTTTAGACTTTTTTTGAAATATATTGTATATGGGAAAGTGCATGTAACTGCATAACTTGCTGACCTTTTGCAAACTGGACAGATCTATGAAACCAGAATAGGAAACGAACATTACCAGTACCTGAAGCCCCATTTATGCCCCCTTTCTGTCACTACCACAAATTAAACACTGAAAGATTTTTAAGTAAATTGAATATCTAACTATCCATCTCTAAATACTTTTTTATTTTTCTCTAAAATAATGTAATTTCCTGTATAGACCAAAATAACATTATTACCTAATAAAATTAATGATATTTCTTAATATTATCTCATACTTAACCTATATTTAAACATACCCTTTTGTCCCCAAAATATTCTTTATAACTTGTTTGCTCAAACCAGGATCTAATCTAGGACTGAACTTTGTATCTGGTTGTTTTGTTCCTTAAGTCTTTTTTATTTCAGAGCAGTCCTTTATTCATGACACTTACTTGATGAAGAGAGTAGGCCATTTGTCCTATAGAATATCCCACCTTCTGCATTTATCTATTTGCTTTCTTGTAGTAAATATTTAGCTTGTACTTCTATTCTTTGTAATACTTGTAAAACAGAAGTTAAATGTAAGGGCTTGATTAGATTATAGTAAATATTTTTAGATAAACTATAACATAGATGATGGTACCTCATATTGGAACACGTGAGGAGACACCTATTTTCTGACCCACCATTAGTCATGTAAAGCTTCTGTTTTTAATAATAACCTCTGTGAATCTGTAGGAATAATACTAGCACCCTTGTCTTAAGAATGAAAATATTGTATACTATAAAGTATCTCTTTCTTACTGGTCTTTTAGGTTATTTAGGGAACAATAACATGGGAAAATATAGAATGTTAAAAAATATTTTCTGTCTTCAATTTAAGATACTCTTAACTGTGTATATAAAGTAGATCTCCAAATTATGGGCCAACAGCATAACCCAGCTAACAAGAAACCTTTAAATAGCGTGGGTTTTTTTAACCAATAAGTTGGGAATTGCTGTTTATAAAAAACAGTAATTAAAATGTGTCTTGTTTAATGGTGACATTACATGTATATTTCAGTGTACAAAGAGAACAAACAAGGAAAGAGAAAATTTAGAGAAGTGAGTTAAATAGTAAGGGTAGATGGATAAGGTAAGAAAAGGGTCAGAAATATAAAAAATTGAAACCAGTGTGTCTAAATATAAAAACACATTAAAATAATGGATACAAATAAAAGTGTTTTAAATGATCACATTCTGCTATTTGCTATTAATTACATGAAATGTTGTTTTTAAAAAATAGGCTTTCATCAGTTCGTCACAGTTTTATCACACTGATTTTGTCAGCACTGGAGCAAAACCTTTGCCACATTAGCTGGAATTCTCATTAAGCAGCTGATTTGCCTGAATCCCCATTAAATTGATAAACTCATTTGCTTATAGACAGTGGCATCTGATACTGTTCAGGGTGTTTGGTGGAGATTGAAATCAAAACTGTTGCATACATAGACCTACTTATTGATTCTTTTGCAATTTTCACATGTTAAATAGTATTAGGATGTTAATGTCTCCCTCTCCTTTAAAGGAAAATACATATTCAACATATATAAAGCAACTTAAATAATATGTTTTATTGGTTCTTTCTATGAAAGAAATAGTATTCAATAAGTGTAGCCTATTATAATTATTATATTCTTTTGTGTATTCCACATAAAACAAAGATTACTCATGGAGAACATAATGTAGCTATGACATGCAATTCATGCCTAACATGACCATAGGTATCTTAAAAATTTTCCACTAACTCAGAAGTATAGAATCACATAAAAAGAGAATAGACTTATTCACAGGGAATACTAGATGATGTTCTTAAGAGTCTTAAAAGTAACAAAAATTGATACTTGTTCTTGATTCTGGAATTACCAAGGAATTGAGTTAAATTATATAAAATTTAAAACTTTGTAATTACCATATATTATTTTTGAGTATATTTTAGAGTGAAACAATTTAATGGATAAAAAGGAGCACATTTTTTAAAGCAACAGTGTAATAAGTTTATAAATATATTACAAGTATTTATTTTATAATAAAGATGAGTTTTATTCTCAAGAGGTGGTACAGTTTGGGGGCTCAAATATTAATATTAAGGTCAGTTGCTAAATTTTTTTCTAGAGTTTCTACAGGATGATAGGAGGATAATATCTAAGAAGTCTTGATTATCTGGTTAAGTTTTCCAACATTTATTGTAACTCTAGTTTTTAGTCAGTTGGTGAGCATGTCCATTTACAAATAGATTGAAGATACCCACCCAAATTAGAAAATCTTAGTAGAAAATCTTTCTTCTACAAAAAGATAGCTATTTTCCCCCTGAAGTTTCAGGACTATTAGAATTCAGTTCAACAAGTATTTGTTGTAATGTATATTAAAAATGTTGTATAATTTTAATAATTTTTCTCTTTTGAAAACAATAGTCTAATTGTATATTAAATTTATTCCATTCAAAAAGTTATAGTTTTAAAATCTTAAATCATTGTGTCTTTATATTTTATGTATATATCCATTCTTCTTTTTCTGTTTTATATGACAGTTATAGACTTCTTCACTAATAGGGCTTGCATTTCAAGATAAGGCTGCATGTAAACAAATTAACTTTTAAAAATAGAGAGCAATTTCATCTGTAATAATGCACCAATTCATAAATTATCACTGGTATTTTTTTTTCTTTAAGATAAATGACCCATCATATAACACATACTATTAGGTAGTCTAGATGTCTTTGTGTTCTGGGAGATAAGGCTCTTGTATTATTATACCCTAATAAAATGAGTTAATGTTTTAGTAGTATCGATAAAAGAGCACTTGGATATATTTAATAACCGAACTGAGAAACACTTAATTTTAGTTGTCTGTAGCAATATAACACAAATTCTCCTGTAAAACAAATTGCACTTTTGGAATATATTTTAATGTGTATTCAACAAAGGAGAAAATGAGGTGATTGAAGTTCAATTTGTAGCATGTTATTAACCATTTCCGCTTGACTAGATGAGTAAAAGGATAATGGATGAGGGTTTTATTATTACCTTTCTGCTAAAATGAAGTGGTATAAAAGATAAGGTGATGAGATTAATGAACATAAGGAAAAGGAGTAATCAATCAAGCTCCAAGAGGGAGGTGAGAATGACAGTACCTTATAAGATCTGTAAGAGCATGCCATATAAAAAAAAAAAAGTAGACCTTATCATTCAGTTTTCACTTAACTGCTGAAAACGAACAGTTGCTAGAACACAGAACTAGAACTAACAAGGTAATATTTAATCAAACATGCCTTAAGTTTTGCATTTAGTTTTAAGTGGTACCCATGGTAGAGATCTAGCCCAGCAGCTGAATTCCTTCCATCTGAGAGCTAGAAAATATGTCTTGTGAGTCCATGTACTATATCATACTTTAACAATAAACTCTAAACATAAGCTCTTCTGTTGGACTGTAGTCTCCTTACTGAGGCTCCTTAGTTTTGTATTTATTATTGATACTTTTTGAAAAAGATTTCAGAAAGCCAAAGTACTTTTGTGGAGATTGTTGATTTTGTAATAGTATTAATTTACATTGTGCTTTTCTAAGTTCATTCAACAAAATTTGTTGAGTACTAACTATGTATCAGGAACTCTGTTCTTAGTGTTGGGGACCTACCAATAAACGAAGACAGACCATTTACTTCTCTCATTGAGCTCATAGTCTAGTGGGGATAGACATACAAATAAATATGTATGTCATTTAGTGATGAACAAGATAATATGTGATAATACAGTGCTTTGAGTAAATAAAACAGGGTGAGAGTGGCTTGGGAAAAGGGGCCAATGGAAATTCAGGTTTAACTAATTCATATTGCTGGTACTTTTCCTAATCTTATCTTACTCCAGAATTCAAATCCTAACAGTGAAATCATGGATACAACTTATTGAGATTTTCTGTCTAATTCTTAGCTGACATTACTGTTACCAGGATTTAGTGAGATATAATGTATGGAAAGCACCTACCACAGGGTCTTTGTCTTCTTTTCTTGCTTATCTAAAGTCTAAAAGAGGAAGAAAAGAATTTTGTTTGTAATTGTCTCAGTTCAGATTTCCCCAGATTGAGATGCTGAGATGGGGGTTCAAGCGCAAGTTGTCTGTTTGGGAAATTCAGGTGACACCAGCAGGGAAGTAATAAAATGACACAGGCAAAAGGGAGACAATGCTGGGCACCTAATAAGCCAGCTACTGGAGGAGTTTAATACTATCCAAAAAATTTTGGAAACAGTCGCAGAATTACTTATCTTGAGAGTTGAGGGAGCTATGATATTTAAACAGCACCTTATAGTTATTCCAGTTAAGGATTCCAAGCCCAGCCTGTACTCCCTCAGGTACAGCATCCTCAGGCACAGAGATGTAGATGCTGATATTTGGAAGTCTGCAGGGGGACACTGAAAGTTCGAAGGGATGTGAGCAGGGCCCTGGCAATGTCTATTACAGTAATTAAATCTTTTTTCAGGCAAGTAGAGTTCCTAAATAATTTAGTGTTTGACTTTAGATTCATTTTTTTCCTCATGTCCTTCTTTTTCTCCATCCTTTCTTTCTTTCCTTGCTTTCTCTAAACTTTTCTGATTCCTTAACACTTCTGTACTGTCAAAGAGAATGGGTGCCCTGAAGGGCTGAAACATTTACATTTCATGACTGAGGATGGGCAATTCTGTTAAATTATCTTCTGAATTTAGATGAGCCATGAAGAGAATAAACCACATTATATAACATTCATTTCTCCCTATGCCAGAATGGTATATTCATATATTCAGTATCAAAAGATTCAAATATCTATTCAAATATTAATTCTTGCCAAAATTGACAAAGGTAGCTGTTCTGCATCTTTGAATGTAAGGATTGTGAAATGACATGTCTGGCATTAGCGTTTTTAAAATACTCTAGAAAGAAAAGTGTAGTTAGGAATAGAAAAAACAATGTTGACAAAATTGGTAATTATTGAATCTAGGTGATAGGTACATGGGAATTTTTATATTTTTTTTCTCTACTTTAGATGTATGTTTGGAATTTTTCATAATAAAAAGTAGGGAAAAGAATTTATTGATTGTAACAGTCTACCTTGTCTTAAGCCGAATTTTTGCTTGATATGTAAGCTAATAATTAGTGTTTGTTTTACATGGGTGCTCAGTGACATCTCCATTCCTGTCACCACTCCTACCAAAACAAAATAAAAACTTGGAATCAATGAACTTTAACTTTTAGATCAGTACAAAATAGATTAGAGAAGAAACATGCACTCACTATAAAGGTTGAGTGCCTCCCAGATCAGCCTAGTCTGAAGTCTAAACCCTGCCTCTGCAGACACACAACCTACTTATGCCAGTAAACCAGTCATCTGGGGAACTGCTCCATTCTGGAAGCACAAACAGAGTAATTACAGAAGGAATCATTGGAACTGCCTATCATATTGTAGGTATAATATATGATATTTTGATATATGTTATATGACAATATATATTCTTTCTACAGGAAAAAGTTTCCATATTCTTTAAGTCTTAGTGATATGTATGGTCCTACTGTAGAGGTGGATGTGTCAGGTTGTCATAAGTTAAGAAGATGAACATTTTAATTATTGTACTCTACTACTACCTTATTTGATTCCACATATCCCCTTTCCCCCCCAAAAAAATCTGATTGTAGTTTGGCCTCTCATATAGATACAGAAGGAGTAATGTCTTACTCAAAGGACTGAAGATCCTAGTTATTTTGCAAGTATATTTTGTGCTTGTTTTAAAACATTGTTCTGTTTCTGATTTTCATTGTTATTGTTTTTGTTGTTTTTCTAACCCTTTTATTTTTAAGAAAGTAAGATATCACCTACCTAAGAAATCTAATGTTGCTTATAGGCTCTTTGTTACCTGGAATCAGTCTGCCCCACGCCTTGACCCACTCCTCTAAAGTAACCATATTGCCTTAAAAGAAAAAAAGTAATGGACTTATACTACTATTTTAAAAAGTTTACCAACTTTAAACATTATATACAGACTTCCTTTTTATGGAAACTGACCATGGGTCACTCTGTCATCATTTTCCTCACAAGTAATTTCCTTTACCCCTCTTCTCTAAATATAGGTATATTACAATCTTAATTAAATCAGAAGTCAGTGTGTACAATATAATGACTATGTCAATAATAATTTTTATGCTTTTTTATAAGGGAATCCCTGAATTAGGTTTAGGTTAGGAAATCAAAGTATTTTTCATAATTCAGAAGAAAGGAATTTAGTACATGGAATTAGGAGCCTCACACAACCAGTGGAAAACCATCACTGTTTTTTAAGAAGGTGGAAGTACAGGAATTGCAGGTGAATCACAACTACTAATATCAGTTGTTTTTGGCACCTCTGAAAGCCACTGCTTCTGCCTTTGAGTGCTCTGGAGAATAATGGCTTCTCATTTTCTTCTGCCATCTAAAGCTTGTACAAATGCTTTCATTGGGGGCTCTAAACTAAAATCTGCTGGCAAGGGATGTAGGAAATACAGTTTGTAAGTTTTCAGTTCCTAATGTACAGGAATAGAGCTTAGTAGAGCAGGGATGATGCTGAGAATAAACAAGCCATTTCCAGCACATTTTACTTCTCTTCCATTTTTCTGCTCCAAGCCTCCCAGATTGCTTTTTCAGCAGGGCTCATAGCGCTCTTTTTAGGAATTATGCTACATTGGATTCTCTGTTTTCTAGATCCTATTCTTCCTTTATCCTTGGCTTACAAATCCTTTGTTTTGCTAATGCTTATTCTCTACTAACTTCCTTAGAAGGGCATAAGAAGTAATTTTTTTTTGAGTTTTTGAATATCTGAAACAATCTTAGTCTTCATGTTTAATTGATAGCTTGGCTGGGTATAGAATTGTAGGTTGAATATCACTTTCCTTCAGAATTTTGAAATCTACCTAACTCTTCTAGATTCCACTGCTGCTCTTGAAAAGTGTAATCCATTCTGATTATAATTCATTTGAATGTGACTTCTTTTTCTTTTTGAACAATCTTAGAACCTTTAACTCCAGTTCAGTTTTTTGATTATTTGCCTTAATGTGGGTCTTATTTCATTCATTATTCTAGACACTGAGTAGATACTTTACATTTGAGATCTGTGACCTTCAGTTTTGAGATTTTTTTTTTATTGATTATTTCCTTCTCTATTTTCTGAAATACTGTATATTCAGGATTCATCTTTTAATTTTTATGTATTTTTTTTCCTGTCTTTCTCTTTTTAAATTTATTTCTATGGGATTTTTCTGAACTTTTCACTGAAGGGTTTTTTTTTCCCCTTAAAATTTTAATTGTAAAGAGGTGTTTTTGTTTTTTGTATTCCTTTTTTGAAGGGAGGTATGACATCCTGTCTTTGTTATATGGTTGTAGATTTTCTATCACTATTTTTTCTAGTTTCATCATTCTGATCTCTGAATTCTCTTTTTCTTTCTGAGGTTTTTTTCTTCCTATTTGTTTTGACCTTTGTTATGTCGGAGGCTTCCCTCAAATTATAGGAGATGCTTGGCTATTGAGTGCAGCCCTTCCAAACATAATTAGAAGCTCTGTATAGACAGGTCTATTTCTTGGGCTTTTTCTATAGTGTGAGCAGCCTGTGAGTCATCTTGTCCATTGGCAGACCCAGTCAACATTCAGCATCTGAATGCTTTTTCTCTGGAACTATTCACTTTCTCTAAATAAGAATCCTTCTTTTACCTGAGGATTATGTGTGTTGATGATGGGAGATATTGGGGTGGAAGAGTAGAAGATGCATAATGATCCTGCTAGTAATTTAACAAATAGGGAGAGGTGAGAAGTATATTGACTTTCTCTTTACCCTTGTTGCAGCCATTCATCTATCCTTATTTGCTACTGTGGCTGGGGTCCCTAATTTCTCAGCAGATGAATCTAGCTCCTTTAGCCGTTATGCATTGTCTTATGTTTCCATGCATGTCTCCTCATGACAAGTCACGGGCAGAAAAAATAAAGGAGTAAAAATCAAAAGCAATTGGAAATAAATGAACTTAACTGTATATTAACTTTGTGTCAAAACTACACAGATAGGATTTATTTCAAGTAATGTTAAAAGTGTTATGATTATGTATCCATGGTTGGACATATAGTAAGAATAAAATTTACAGAGAATTTCTTAAGCTTATTGTTTGATGTAATGTTGATAATGCCTTTTTGAAACTATTCTATATATTTTCCAGGATATAAAGCAATTAAGTAATTATGTTAATTATTATTAGGAACCAACATTTTCAGCATAAGAAAAAAAGTTTCAAATATAAACCAAAGAATTAAAAAAACTGTAATCTTAACTTTGATTTGGAAAGATTAGTGCTAACTCATATTTTATTTTTTCTCACCGAAGAATACATCCGTTTCTGAAGCCTTCTTGATTCATGGCACCCTTAGTGTTTCAGTAATTTTTTTTTTTAAGTGACTCTTAGGCCATTGCTTCTCAACTGGAAATGATTTTACCCCCTATGAAAAATTTAAAAATGTTTAGAGTCTCTTTTTTTTGAGAGAGATGGAGGGAGAGAGAAGGCAAGCATGAGTGGGGGGAGGAGCAGATGGAGAGAGAGAGAATCTCAAGCAGACTCTGCACTGAGCGCAGAGCCTAACAAGGGGCTTGATCGAAAGACCCTGAGATCATAACCCAAGCTGAAGTCAAGAGTCGGCTACTCAATTGATAGAGTCATTTTTAACTGTCAAAACTGGAGGAGTGCTACCAGCTAGGGTTAATGGTAAACATATTAAAATGCACATGAATAATCACAACAAAGAATTATCTATTCTAAAATATCAGTAATGCAGAGGTTGAAAACCCTACTCTAGGCTAAAAGAAATACCTAACAGCTCTGTTTATTAGTTACTAAACAACCTAAAAGCATTTATGCAGTGGTCACTTGAAAAAATAATACACATAAAATAAAAGAAAAATATTTTTCTTTTATTCTTAAATAATCATAATTACTTACTAATGGGATATGTGAACCTTTTTGGTATTGCACAGCTTCTTCTAATCTTGGAATCACATTGGGCAACTCCATTCTCATTTTCTGTTCCACAATGACTTTTTTCTAATTGTCAACATACAATATTATATTGGTTTAAAATGTACAACATAGTGACAAATATTATGAAATGCTCACCATGGTAAGTCACCATACAAAGTTATTATAATTATTGACTATATTTCTTATGCTATAGTTCTCATCTCTATGAGTTATGTGTTATAACTGGAAGTTTGTACCTCTTAATACCTTTCACCCATTTCACCTATTTCCTCACACCCCTCCCCTCTGGCAACTATCCATTTGTTCTCTGTATTTATGAGTCTATTTCTGTTTTTTGTTTTTTCATTTGTTTTGGTTTTTTAGGATCTAATATAAGTGAAAGCATATGGTATTTTTCTTTCTCTTATTTCACTTAGCATAATATCCTCTAGCTCCATCCATGTTGTTGCAAATGGCAAGTTTTCATTCTTTTTACAGCTGAGTAATATTCCATTGTATATATGTACCACATCTTTATTTGTCTATTAATGGAGACTTATGTTACTTCCATATCTTGGCTATTGTAAGTAATGCTGCAATAAACATAGGGTGCATATATCTTTTGGAATTAGTCTTTTTGTTTTTTTTGGGTAAATACCCAGTAATGGAATTACTAGATCATATGGTATTTCTATTTTTAATTTTTGAGGAACCTCCATATTGTTTTCCATAGCAGCTGCACCAATGTACATTCCCACCAAAAGTGCACTGGGTTCCCTTTTCTTTGCATCTTCACCAACACTTGTTATTTTTTTCCTTTTTGATTCTAGTCATTCTGACAGGTGTGAGGTAGTATCTCATTGTGGTTTCAATTTGCATTTCCCTGAATGAGGAGTGATGTTGAGCATCTTTTTATGGCTTTTGGCCATCTGTATATCTTCCTTGGAAAAACGTCTATTCAGGTCCTCTGCTCATTTTTTAATCAGATTTTTTTTTTTGGTGTTGAATTGTAGGAGTTCTTTATATATTTTGGATATTAACCCCTTATTGGATATATCATTTGCAAATATCTTCTCCCATTCAGTAGGTTGCCTTTTCATTTTGTTGATGGGATTCCTTTGCAGTGCAAAAGCTTTTTATTTTGCTCTAGTCCCAATAGTTTTGTTTTTTTTTTTCATTTTTTTTTTTTTTAAGGTTTAATTTATTTGACAGAGAGAAAGACAGCAAGAGAGGGAACACAAGCAGGCGGAGTGGGAGAGGGAGAAGCAGGCTTCCCGCGGAGCAGGGAGCCTGATGTGGGGCTCGATCCCAGGACCCTGGGATCATGACCTGAGCCGAAGGCAGACGCTTAACGACTGAGCCACCCAGGCGCCCTTCTAGTCCCAATAGTTTAATTTTGCTTTTGTTTCCCTTGCCTGAGGAGACAGATTCAGAAAAAAATATTGCTAAGTCTGATGTCCAAGAGATTATTGCCTGTGTTTTCCTTTAAGAATTTTTATGGTTTCAGGTCTTACATTTAGGTCTTTAATCCATTTTGAGTTTATTTTTGTGTATGGTATAAGAAAGTGGTCCAGTTTCATTCTTTAAAAAAAAATTCTTTTTTAATTGATGTGTAGTAGACACACAATGTTACATTAGTTTTAGGTGTACAACATAGTGATTCAACCCCAGTTTTATTATTTTGCATTATCACTATTTATTGATGGGACTGACTTTTCCCCAAAGTATATTCTTGCCTCCTTTGTCATAGATGAATTGACCATATAACCATCGGTTTATTTCTGGGCACTCTGTTCTGTTTCATTGATCCATGTGTCTATTTTTGTGCCAGTACCATGCTCTTTTTTTTTTTTTTAAGATTTATTTATTTATTTATTTTAGAGAGAGAGCACGCGTGCATGAGTAGGGGTGGGTTAGATGGAGAGAATCTCCAGTAGGTTCCCTGCTGAGAATGGAGCTCAGTGTGGGGCTTGATCCCACAACCCATGATATCATGACCTGAGCCGAAACCAAGAGTCGGATGCTCAACTGACTGAGCCACCCAGGTGCCCCAAGTACCATGCTCTTTTTGATTGCTATAGCTTTGTAGTATAATTTGAAATCTGGGATTGTGATACCTCCAGCTTTGTTGTTTCTCTCAAGATTGCTTTGCTATTTAATAGGGTGCTTTGTGGTTCTATTATATAAAGTTTAAAATGATTTGTTTTAGTTCTGTGAAAGATACTATTGATATTTTGATAAGTTTGCTTCAGTTACCTGGGTACATCAGTGCACATTTCCTAGTTCTTTCTACCAAAATTGACCTACAAGCAGTGAGTGCCCCTGTTTCCTAGGTTATGGTCTCTAAATACCATTTTCTACTAAAAGGAAAATCCTCTCTATTGAGAATGAAGAACTTCTCCTATAACTCATCGTGCAGATTTCCTTAGATGCTTGCATCTCATTTTGGAGAAATGGATGATTCTAGGAATAGGGGATAAAGGAACAAATTAATGATACCATGAAGAAACAATTAACCAAATACAGAATGTGGGAAATTTTATAAGATAAATAACCAAGTTTCCCTTTAAAAAAATGGCATAAGATGGGGGAGAGATTCTCATTGATTAAAAGCTTGAAAGCATATCAACCAGATATAATATGTGGATTTTGATTACAGTTTAGAACCAGTTAAATGGGAAAAAAAAGATATTTTTGAGACAATCAGGATTTTTACACATGGATAATTTTAAGGAATTGTTACTTTTGTCACATGTGATATTGTGTTTGTATTGATTAAAAAAATGTCTTCATCTGTTAGAGATACATATTGAAGAATTTATAGATGCATGATATGATGATTTACTTTAATCCTGAAAGAAAAATATTTCCAAAAGAAAAAACTCAGAAGGGAGAAAGAAGAAACAAAATTGGAAAATTCTTGAAATTGTATGATAGGTATATAAGCATTTCATTATATCAACTTACTTTTGTGTGTGTGTGGACATTTTCATAATAAAAAAGTTTAAAAAGAAGGGGAAAAAGGGAAGGGAGAAAGAACATAACAATACATCTACTATTTGCTTTATTGAGAAAGTGATACATTTCCTACAGTCCCCCTTTCAATTTCCTTATATATCTCATTAACTAAGACTACAGGCAGTCTCTGTCTTAAGAAGGGAGGGCATTTATAGAGCAAGGGAAACCTCTGTTACAGAGAACAGCGAGGAAGAAGGGAAGAGTGATCTAACCTTTAAAGTCTGCCATAGGGGAAGAGAGGAGATAAAAATTTATGGTCAGTCTGCCAGGATTAACCAGAAGAGAGCCATTATGTCCTTATTTTAAATTAGTAAACTGTCATTCTGAATTTAATCGGCCCTCTTTCTTCTTCTTCTTTTTTTTTTTTTTTTTTCCTGCAGAATACATTTCACAGAATGTATTCTATGTCTCATCCCCTCATGGGTATTTGTGCTTTCTATAGATTTTTAAAAGTTATTTTTTAAAATTTTGATCTGTGTGTACTTGGATAATAGGAATCTATTCCTGAAAGAAGAACCTTGTTTTGTTTCTGTTTCTCAACCTGTAAGATTAGGGAGTAAGCCCTTGGACTTTATTGAAACTAGGTCACCACCCAGCCTCCCTCTTTAACTAATGTTTACTTCTTTCTTCTTATGGCAAGATAAATGGGAAGAGAAAAAAGATCAGAACTTTGAAAGGAAAAAATGAAGCTTATTTGGGTACGGAAAGAGATGTATATCCTTTTTTATTTTGGCTTTTCTGCAACCTTAGCATACTATAGTTTAGATACTTTTTTAAAAGAGATTTTATTTATTGATTTGAGAGAGAGAGATTTATTCAGTTTGAAAAAGCAGAGACTTAAAAGATACCTAGTGTAAGAGAAGTCAGATGTGGATATATATTGAACACTAGGTGGTTTGTAAAACTTACGAAATGTATTTATCATTATATTACTATATCTTGGTTTTTCAAGCCTATGCCATGATATTTTGACGACATTGTAACTATCTAAAAGGAAAAATCTACACTAAAAGAGAAACCTTTGCTAAAGTGAACCTGTATTTTCTTCTGTTTCTTGTGGAGATCTGTGGTTAGTTTGAATGATGACCTAATCTATGCCAGAGGCAGGTAGGCCATTTATCTAGGACACAGCCCATTTTCATACACACAGTCACTGAGGCTGAATTATTTGCTATCTCAATGGGTATTATAGATTGAACTTGAGTTTTTGATAAATGGTCATCAAAGTAATGAATCTTTGGGACTATGAATAAAAGAACATAACTACAAAGCTCTGAAACTAAAATGTGTTCTCTTAGAAGGAAAAAAAAAAAAAGCCAGAACAGCCAGAGTATGTCATTTCCTGACCAGAAACAGCATAAAATAATATTTTGTTCAGTTTTCCAAATATGTAGAATATGAACAATCTTTCTGATGCTCACCTAATGGTTTATATGTTAAGTAAAAACATTAATAGAAAAAAGTTGTAAGTTTGTTTTCAGTAATACAGATTTTAAATCTATTTTAAAAGATATTTAATTTAGTAAAGTTGACCCTATGTAGTTGGACAGTGCGTTAAGGAGATCCTGAACTTTGTGAACAAGTATTAAAATATTCATAGGTTACTCTTAGAAAATTTGAATTATTATTAAATTCTATAAAAACGATTGCTTCTGTCAGGTTTTGGGGTTGAGATGGGTAGAAGTAAGGCCTTTTGGCCTTGGATGATTAGAATTCATAGTTTTTATATGATTCAGTCATTTGGGGGGGGGCAAAATAGCACGTTATGTCCTAGCCCAGAAATCAAACAAATATTTATAATATTGTTTTAATTGGATTGATTGCTAGTTTATAGACTCTGTTTTGAAATACACCACATTTGTAGATTGAAAGAATTCTCTGCCTTTAGCTGAAGTACAAACTTAAACAGCATTTTTTACTCCAGATTCTACTTACATTTCTTCATCAGTGAAATGTACACCTAAAACTATACCTACAAGCCCTTAATAAATGCAATATTAAGTTTAAGAAGCAAAGTCCATATTATTGATAAATGTACAAAATACTTGAATTGTGCACTTGTGTTGGTTTGTTTTTTTTTTTTCATTGATTAGAGCATAGTGAAATCAGTGTTTATGCATGTGTATCTTGGCTTATCCCCTTAAAAAGTCCAGGATTCGTATTATCCTGAGCATACCAAAACTCCATGTTCAATCCTGCCACAAAGGAGGAAAATGTGAGTCTAGGAGAAAAATCATTTAATAGCAGGAGTACAGGAAATGATGGTAATAATGGAATTTTAAAATCTAGTATATGTATGTGGATACATAGATACTCCCCATTCTAGAAGATGGAACTTAATTCACTCTACCCACTTCTCTCTGAGGGTGGACTAAACTTAGTGACACTTCCAAAGAATAGAGTAAGGGAAGGGGATAATAATAACTTTACAATGGAAAAATCTGGCAAACGCTACTTTAACCAGTGATGAAGGTTACTATTACCAGTGGTGTCATGTAGATATCATATAATTCCCTCATATGTTGTGACAAAAGGGCACTTTATGGTATTCTGAACAAAACCCCATAACTCCATTGTAATTATGAGAAAAACAACAGACAAATCCAGACTCGGAATAGTTTATAGAATTCCTGGCCAGTACTTCTCAAGATTTTTAAGTTTATGAAAAACAGAGGAAGATTAAAGAACTGTCATAGACCAGAGGAGATTGAAGGGACATGAAGTCTAACTGCAATGTGGTTTTTTTTTTTTATTAGATCTTGGACTAGAAAGAGGACATTAACAGGAAAAGTTGGTGAAATCCAAATAAAATCCATAATTTAATTAATGGTTAAAATAAACTAATGAAGAAAATAAAAAAACTTCCATGGAAAGCTGTTATAAATACATTCAAAGACTTAATGGAAAACATGATACAGACAGGAAACCTAGGTGAAATCTCAGTAAAAAAAATGGAAACTATAAAAAGAGCCAAAGTTTTAGAAATGAAAAATACAGTACTTGAACTGAAAACTTTACTAATCTTAGCAGTGTATTAGGCAATGCAAAAGAAAAGACCAGTAAAACACAAGAGAGGGCAATAGAAACTATTTGAAATGGTAGCATAGAAAGAAAGAAACAAACCTCATACAAAATGAACAGAACTTCAGTCAGCTGTAGGACAATGCCAAATGCTCTAACATACATGTAATGAAAAGACCAGAGGAAAATGTGTAGGCTAAATATTTTTTAAACTTTTATTTTTTTATTTTTATTTATTTATTTTTTTAGAGAGAGAGAGGGCCAATGGGCAGAGGGAGAGGGAGAGAGAGAATCTTAAGCAGGCTACATGCCTGATGTGGGGCTCAGTTTCATGACCCTGAAATCATGATCTGAGCCTAAATCAAGAGTCGGATGCTTAACTAACTGAGACACCCAGACACCCCTTAAAAAAACAAAACAAACTTTTAAAAGACGTTTTTCCTTATTTCTTAATTTCTTTTTAAAAAATACTGACTCTTAGGGCGCCTGGGTGGCTCGGTCGTTAGGTGTCTGCCTTCGGCTCAGGTCATGATCACAGGGTCCTGGGATCGAGCCCTGCATCGGGCTCCCTGCTCAGCCAGGAGCCTGCTTCTCCCTCTCCCACTCCCCCTGCTTGTGTTCCCTCTCTCGCTGTCTCTCTCTCTCTCTGTGTCAAATAAGTAAATAAGAATTTAAAAAAAAATAAAAATAAATAAAAAATACTGACTCTTTATAGTAAGTATAACAGTAATATACTGTGGAGTGGAGTTTATAACTTATGTGGAATGACAATAGCTCACAGAACAGGGGGAAATAGTACAAATGATGGGAAAGCGGAAAAGGCCTATACTGTTTTAGGATTCTTATATTATATATTAAGGAGATATATCAGTATTTGAGATTAAACTACTAGGAGAAATATAAGAAAAATCACTAAAAATAAAATGAAGTGATATTATATATAATAAGCCAATATAGGCGATAAAATGGAATACTCAAAACACTGAGTCAAAAAGATGGCTGAAAGAAGAAAGAAAGAATAGATGGTAAAATTAGAGAACAGATAATAAGATGGTGGACTTAAGCCCAGCCATATCAGTAATTACGTTAATATAAGTGTTCTAATTTTTTTTTTTTTTTAAAGATTTTATTTATTTATTTGAGAGAGAGAATGAGAGAGAGAGCATGAGAGGGGGGAGGGTCAGAGGGAGAAGCAGACACCCTGCCGAGCAGGGAGCCCGATGCGGGACTCGATCCAGGGACTCCAGGATCATGACCTGAGCCGAAGGCAGTCGCTTAACCAACTGAGCCACCCAGGCGCCCTATAAGTGTTCTAATTTAAATAAATATTTAAAAACAGAAAAAGTTTTTAAAAACATTTAAAAAAACAGATCTTCAAACTCATTAAAATGAGACAGAAGTATGTACTGTTTATAAAAGCTGCAATTAAATCTAGAGACACAAGGATAATAAATATATTTGTAAGAAACCTAGAATTCCAATATTAAATATATATAAAAATAGATTTCAGGAGTATTAATAGAAATAAAGATGGGTATTTCATAAGAAGGGGTCCAATTCATCAAGAAGATAAAACAATCCTAAATGTATATGCATCTGTATTAGACAGAATAAAGGTTCTCTAAAGATGTTTGTGTTCCCAATCCCCAGAGCTTTTGAGTATGTTACTTTACATGGTAAAGGGACATTACAGAGGTGATTAAATCAATCATCTTTAGGTGGGGAGGTTATCCTGGATTATCTGAGTGAGCCCAATGTTACTACAAGGATCTTTATAAGAAAACGAAGAGTTACCAGAGTTTCGAAAATGAGATGTGTTGTCAGAAGCAGGGATCAGAATCAGAAAAAGAGATTTAAAGATTCTGCACTGTTGGCTTTAAACATGAAGGAATAAGGGGCCATTGGCCAAGGAATGCAGTTGGCCTGTAGAAGCTAGAAAAGGCAAGAAAATGGATTTTCCCCACAAGCTTCCAGGGGGAACTCAGACTTGTTTTAGCCCATGAAGTCCTCACACTTCTAATCTCCAGTACTATAAGATAATTTTGCATTGTTTTAAGCTAATACATTTGTGGTAATTTGTTATATCAGCAAGACACTAATAATAGCATCAAATAATAGACATTTTGAAATAGGAAGCAAGAACTGAAAGAACTGAAGGGAGAAATACTTAAATTCACAATTATATTTGGAGATTTCAAAATTTCCCTCTCAGTAATTGATAGAATAGATAGGCATAAGTCAGTTACTATATAGACGTGAACAACACTCACAACCAATTTGACCTAATTAACATTGATAAAACATTACATTCAGTAACTCCAGAATTCCTAGTCCTTACAAATACATATGCAAAATTTTCTGTGAAGACCATTTTTTTGGGTCAGAACACAAGGTGCATTAATTAAACAGCATTTAAATCATAGAGATTATGTTCTCTATTTATAGTTCAGTTAAGCCAGATACCAAAACTAGTAAGTTATCTGGAAAGTCCCCACATATTTCAAATTAAACAACATACTCTTTTTAAAAGAAGAAGAAGAAATCATAAGTGATGTTAGGAAATATTTTAAAATTGTAATGAAAATAAACATATCAAAATTTGTGGGATATAGATAAAAAAGTGCTTAGAGGATAATCTGTAACTATAGAATTCATAACTTTATAAATAACAGTATTTGAAACAGAAAAGTTTAAATTCTCAGATGTAAGCTTTATCACTAAGAAGTTGGAAGAAGAGCAAGTTAAGCCTGAAATAAGCATAAGGAAGGACATAATAAAAATAAAAGAAAATCAATGAAGCAGAAAACAAAAAACAATAAGGAAAAGAATTTTGAAACCAAAAGCTAATTCTGTGTAAAATTCAGTAAGATTGGTGAACATCCAACCAGATTGATAAAAAGAGAAAAGATATGAATAACCAAATTGGGAATCAAAGTAAGGGAGATCATTATAGATCTTACAGCAATTAAAAGGATAAAGTTGACAATTTAGATAAAACCAGTGAATTCCTAGAAAGTCTGAAACTTCTAATGCTCATTTTATTAGAAATAAATAACCCCAGTAGCTTTCTCTATATTAAAAAAAAAAAATATGTATTAAAAGCTAGCCTCCAAAGAAAACCCCAGGTTGAGATGACTTTCCTGGTGAATTCTACCAAACATATAAGGAAAACAAAATGAATTCTATATAAACTCTTGAAAAATAGAAAAGTAAAGAACACATTAACTAATTTTATAAAGCTGTCATAACCCTGATAACAAAATTATTAAAACTTCAGACTAATATGCTTCATAAATATAGGTGAAAAATATCTTTAACAAAATAATAACCAATTAAATTCAGAATACTTAAAAGAATAATATGTCATGACTACATGGGCTTTTTTCCTCAGGAGTGCAGGTTTCTTTTAACATTCGAATAACCCATCACTATAGTTCAGACTAATAAAGGAGAAAAAAATAATGTGATCTCAGTAGATGTGGGGGGAAATTTTGACAATATTCAATAGCCAATAATGATTTTTAAAACAAAACAAAACAAAAAACCTCAGCAAGAGAGGAATAGAAATTTCTCACTCCAAAAAAGGACATACTGTAGAACTACCACTAACATTGTATTCCATGGTGAAAATTGCATGTCTTTCCCTTTAAAATTAGGACCAAGTCAAGAACATCCCTTTTCTCACTTTTACTTAACAATGGATTCTTAGTTATTGCAATAACACAAGAAAAAAAATAAAAGCCATATGAATTGGAAAGAAAAAGTAAAACTTAATATTTGCAAACAGTTTTATTGTATCTGGAGAAAATCCTAGGAAATCTACAAAATACTTTGAAAAATAAGTGATTTTAATAATGTCACATGATACAAAATAAAAAAATATCCATTGTTTTTCTATATAGGAAAAATGAATAATTTAAAAATGGAAATTTAAAAATACAAGCACCTGGGTGGCTCAGTCTGTTAAGCATCGACTCTTGATTTCAGCTCAGGTCATGATCTCAGGATTATGAGACTAAGATTCTCTCTCTCCCTCTTCCTCTGCCCCTCCCTCCACTCCCTCTCTTAAAAAAATAAATAAAAAATAAAGATACCATTGACAACATTAAAAAACATGAAATACTTCGGGAAAATGTAATGAAGTATATGTAAGACCTACTGAAAACTAAACTACAAAATATTGCCAAGATAAATTAAAGAAAACCTTAAGAAATGGAGAGATATGACGAGTTCATGTATTAAAAGACTGAGTATTGTGAAAATGTCAATTCTTGTCAAATTAGATTTAAGCCAGTTCCATTCAAAATCCCAGTAGGTATTTATGAAGAAATTAACAAACTGAATTTAAAATAGGTTTGCAAAATATTTATCTTTTAAGACCCAGAAATCATTTACCATTGATGAAGAACAAATAGAATTCAACAAAATTAAATCTACTCATGATAATATATTAACAAAATGAATAAGCAAGTGTCTTCTGGAAGAAAATATCCTCAGTACATTTATCTCACAGAGAACTTGTTTCTGCTGAATATTAGCAAATAATAAAAACACATCTTAATAAAACAAATGGGCAAAAGATTTGATTAGGGACTTAAAGGAATGCATATGAATTGCCAATAAGCACCTGAAAAAGTGTTCAACATCATTTGTCATGTTCGAAAAGCAGTAAGACACACTGTGCACTGGAATGGCTAAAATTAATGAGTGGCAAAACCAAATATCCATTGCAAATGGAAGTGTAAATAGTTGTAGCCACTTCGAAAATTGTTCTGGCAATTTTCTCAAGTTAAACATACCACCCAACTTAAGAAACAGTAATGTCAATCCTCGATATTTATCTAAGAGAAATGAAGGTAAAAGCACACAAAAAGGCTACCACACAAATGTTCGTATCAACATTATTCTTTTTTTTTTAGATTTTTATTTATTTATTTAATAGAGAGAAAGCACAAGTAGGGGGAGCAGCAGAGGGAGAGGGAGAAGCAGAGTCACTGCTGAGCAGGGACCCTGATGCAGAGCTCGATTCCAGGACCCCGGGATCATGACCTGCGCTGAAGGCAGACGCTTAACCGATTGAGCCACCCAGGCCCCCCCATATCAACATCATTCTTACTAAACTAAACAAAGGTTAACAGAAGGGTAGATACACTGAATGTATTATATTTATACAATGGAATACTACTCAGCAATAAAAAGGGATGAATCACTGATACATAGACAACATAGATGAACCTCAAAAACATTATGGTGAATGAAAGAAGCCAGAAACAAAAAAGTAGGTATAGTATGGTTCCATGCATGTGATGCTCTAGAATGGGCAAAACTAATCAATGGTGAAAGAAGTCCTAACAGTGATTGTTTGGAATGCTGGGGGGATGTTGACTGTGAAGGGGTGTGAGTAATCATTCTGAGATGATGAAAATGTTATATATCAGGATGAGAATAATATAGATGTATGAATTTATTAAAATTCATCAAGCTATATATAACTATTTGCGTTATTTTGACCTTAATAAAATTTTAAGTAAAAAAATAGTAAAGGAATTTAACCTCTAAGGATTTTCTCTTATATTAGTTCTTATATATGGGAGTCTTCAAAAGTTGAACATTATATTCTAAGGAAATAGTTTTCACTGAAAAGTTGCTATTTTTTATATAAATTATGAAGTAAAATAAACTAAAAAAATGTAGTCTAGGAAAGGCCTACTTTTATATCACCATAAAAATGCATTAACAGCCAACAGACACATGAAAAGGTGCTCAACATCACCAGTCATCAGGGAAATGCAAATCAAAACCACAAAGAGATTATTACCTTACACCAGTCAGAATGATTAAAACCAAAAAGATGAGAAATAGTAAGTGTTGGCAAGGATGTGGAGAAAAAGGAACCCTCGTGCACTGTTGGCAGGAATGCAAACTGGTGCAGCCACTGTGGAAAACAGTATGGAGGTTCCTCAAAAAATTAAAAATAGAGCCTCCATATGATCTAATAGTTCTACTACTGGGTAGTACCCCCCCCCAAAAAAAACGGAAACGGTAATTCAAAAAGGTGTGTGCTATGTTTATTGCAACATTATCTACAATAGTCAAGATATGAAAGCAACCCAAGTGTCCATCAATAGATGAATAGATAAAGAGGATGTGGTATACACACACACACACACACACACACACACACAATAGAGAGAAAGCACAAGTAGGAATGGACACAATGGAATATTAGCCATAAAAATGAATGAGATATTTGTTTGCAACGACATGGATGGACCAAGAGGGTATAATGCTAAGTGAAATAAGTCAGGGAAAGAGAAATACCATGATTTCACGCATATGTGGAATTTAAGAATACAGAATAAAATAGGCAAATAAAAAGCAGACTTTTATTTAAAGAATTACTTATTTTAGAGAGAGAGAGAGTGCACGGTGGGGAAGGGTAGAGGGAGAGGGAGAGAGAGTCTTAAGCAGACTCTGTGCTAAGCGCGGAGCCCAATAAAGGGCTCCACGTGGGGCTCGATCTCATGACCCTGATATGATGACCTGAACCAAAACCAAGAGTTTGACACTTAACTGACTGGGTCACCCAGGCACCCCCCAAAAAGCAGACTTTTAAATACAAAGAATGAACTGGTGGTTGCCAGAGGGAAGGTTGGGGGGGGAAATGGGTGAACTAGGTGATGGGGATTAAGAGTACACCCATGGTGATGGGCACTGAGTAATGTAATGTATAGAATTGTTGCATTATTTTATTGTACACCTGAAACTAATATAACACTGTATGTTAATTATACTTCAATTAAAAAAATAAAAATAGTAAACTACGTGGGAGAAAAAAATGCATTAACGAATGTGAATAAATGGGACTATTAATGCTTGTGGCAGAGGGCACAGAGATGGGTATGTAAGGCCATAGCTCTACAGAAACAAAATACATTCACTGAACCCCAGGAAATTCCTATTGTGTTTTCATGGTTATATCAGGCCTGTAGAGGTCAGAGATGGGTGGGTGATAAAAAAGGTTTAGTGAGCACTGAGGTGATAACGAAGGTCAGTGTTGGTTTTCAGTTTTGCTACCTAAATCCAGTCCCCATTCTGTGACTGTGAAGGGCTGTGACCTGAACCTTTGGTAACTGAGAGTAATCAGGAATAAAATATTTAAAATTGAAAGTTGTTATTCTTATCTTTAAAGACCTAGAGGAGGAAGGTAGGCTGGTCCTAGGTAAAGAGCTGTAAGAATCTATAGAAAGAATTTTGGAAACATTAGAGGGGAAAAGCACTAAACAAATTGAACTCTGTAAATTACTGACAGAAAGGAAAGAAAAATAAAGTGACTTTTGTCTTCCATGACAATATTAAAAAATTGCTAATGGAATATTGTCAAAAAATTTAGAAAATACATATGTTCTTTTATTCAAACGTTAAGAATTGTTTTTATGCATGCATACATGAATAGTTTTATTATAAATATAATAAACTCAGTGGTTTTTTTTTTCTTGCTCATGTCTTTTATTTTTATGCACACTGTTTTACCCTCTTTTCTTGGCTCTCTCCTGTCTGCCCCTTACTCCTATTCCTACCTCCCAGGTCCTCTTTTCCCATATTTGACATATATTAACAATCTAATATGTATATTTTTATATTTTTTCCCATTTTCATATAAACTTATGTGTATTGTTGGGGAGTTTTTTCATTGAAAATGAAATTAAATCCTGTAATATATACAGAATTTGAATGAAATCCTATAATATATACTTCTTGGTATGTTACTTTTCTCACTGTAGTGTGTATCAGTGGTGGATATCCAGCCACATCAGTTGATGTGGCTTTAATTAAATCTTTTAAATGACTGAAGAAGACATATCATAATTTTTCCATTTTTCTAATGACATGCATTGAATTTCACATCTTGATTTCCTTTTTTGTTTTTGTTACTATGAAAAATGTGGCTTTTTTTTTTGGTCTGTAAGTTGAAAAACATTTAATGGAGTAGTTATTCTAAACAAATGCTAAAAAATCCCTACTCTAATCAAATTTTCTTCTAAGTTTTTATTTTAATTCCAGTTAACATATAATGTTATATTAGTTTCAGGTGTACAACATAGTGATTCACCAATTCCATACATTACCTGTTGCTCATCATGACAAGTGCACTCCTTAATCCCCATCACCTATTTCACCCATCCCCATCCAACTCCCCTCTGGTAGCCATCAATTTATTCTCTGTAGTTAAGAGTCTGTTTCTTGGTTTGTATTCTCTTTTTTGCCCCCTTTGCTTGTGTTTTCTTTTTTTAAAATCTACATATGAGTGAAATCATGGTATTTGTTTATCTCTGACTGACATTTCATTTAGCATTATACTCTCTAGTTCCATCCATGTTGTTGCAAGTTGACAAGATTTCATTATTTTTTATGGCTGAATAATATTCCATTGTGTATATTTATCACATCTTACCCATCTATCAGTCAGTGGACACTTGGGTTGTTCCATTATTTGACTATTGTAAATAATGCTGCTATAAACATAGGGGTGCATGTATCCTTTTTAATTAGTGTTTTTGTATTTGGGTAAATACTAGTGTGATTTTTGAATCATAGGGTAGTTCTATGTTTAAGTTTTTGAGGAGCCGCCATATTGCTTTCCACAGTGGCTGTACCAGTTTGCATTCCCACCAACAATTCAAGAGGGTTTCTTTTTCTCCACATGCCTGCCAATACCTGTTGTTTCTTGTGTTTTTTATTTTAGCCATTCTGACAGATAAGAGGTGATAGCTCATTGTAGTTTTGATTTGCATTTACCTGATGATGAGTGATGTTGAGCATCTTTTCATGTGTCTGTTGGCCATTTGTGTGTCTTTGTTGGAGAAAGGTCTGTTCATGTCTTGTGCCCATTTTTTAATTGGATTATTTGTTTTGAGAGTGTTGAGTTTTTTAAGTTCTTTGTATATTTTGGATACTAACCATTCATTGGGTATGTCATTTGCCAATATCTTCTCCTATTCCATAGGTTGCCTTTTTTGTTGATTGTTTCCTTTGCTGTGCAGAGCTTTTTATTTTAATTAATTAATTTATTTATTTATTTTTAAGATTTTATTTATTTGTCAGAGAGAGAGAGAGAGACAGAGCACAAGCAGGGGGAGAGGCAGAGGCAGAGGGAGAAGCAGGCTCCCCGCTGAGCAAGGAGCCCGATGTGGGACTCGATCCCAGGACCCCTGGACCATGACCTGAGTCGAAGACAGCCGCTTAACTGACTGAGCCACCCAGGCATCCCGCTTTTTATTTTAATTTAGTCCTGATAGTTTATTTTTGCTTTTGTTTCCCTTGCATTGGGGACCCATCTAGAAAAACGTTGCTATAGCCAGTGTTAGAAACATTACTGCCTGTGTTCTCTTCTAGGATAGTTATGGTTTCAGGTATCATGTTTAATTCTTTAGCTCATTTTGAATTAATTTTTGTGTATGGTGTAAGAAAGTGGTCTAGTTTCATTCTTTTGCATGTTGTTGTCCAGTTTTCCCAACACAACTTGTTGAAGAGACTGTCTTTTTCCAATTGGATATTCTTTTCTGCTTTGTCAAAGATGAATTGACCATGTAATTGTGGGTTTATTCCTGGGTTTTCTATTCTGTTCCATTGATCTATGTGTCCATATTTGTGCTGGTACCATACTGTTTTGATTACTGTAGCTGTGTAATATAACTTGAAGTCCGAAATTGTGATACCTCCTGCTTTGTTTTTCTTTCTCAAGGTTGCTTTGGCTATTCAGGGTATTTTGTAGTTCCATAAAAATTTTAGGATCATTTTTTCTAGCTCTGTGAAAAACGCTGTTGGTATTTTGTTAAGGATTGCATTAAATGGGTAAATTGCTTTGGGTAGTATAGACATTTTGATAATATTTGTTCTTCCAATCCATGAGCATGGAATGTTTTTCTGTTTCTTAGTGTCCTCTTCAGTTTCTTTCATCAGTGTTTTATATTTTTCAGAGTATAGGTCTTTTACTTCTTTGGTTAAGTTTATTCCTAGGTATCTTATTATTTTTGGTGCAATTGTAAATGGGATTATTTTCTTAATTTCTCTTTCTGTTGCTTCATTATTGGCCTAAGATTACTTTCCAGAGGGTTTTAGATTTCATGTTTTCACCAGCAACTTTTCTCTGCATTCCTCTCAACAAAATGTGGTATAACTCTTTTAAATTTCTGCTAGTCTCTTGGGTATAAAATATCTCATTCTTCTTTTATTGAGTTTTTCATTACTACTAATAAATTTGAATATTTAAAAAATGTTGGACATTGGAATCCATGCTATGAAATTGCTTTTTAAATTATTTTTATATTTCCTGTTTATTTTCTTTTTGTTTTCTTGTGAATTTATAAATGTTCACTGTATATTATAGAAACTTTTGTATATCATAAAATAGTCTTTCCAAATATATCTTTTGCTACTTGAATTTATTAATTGTATCTTCTGCCATTAATTAGTTTTATATTTTATAAAGGCATAGGTATAATATTTTTTATTGAAGTGTAGTTGACGTATAATGTTATATTATTTTTCAGGTGTACAACATAGTGATTCAACAGTTCTTTACATTAAATTGCTCACCATGATAAGTGCAGTTACCATCTGTCACCATACAAAGTTATTACAATATTATTGACTATATTCCCTGTGCTGTACTTTTCATTCTCGTAAGATGTTTATTTTATAACTGGAAGTTTGTACCTCTTAATCCTCTTCACTTATTCTATGCACCCCTACCCCCTTCCCCTAAATATGTTTTTTAAATCCTGATTTCCACAAAGCCACAATGAGATACCACCTCACACCAGTCAGAATGGCTTAAATCAACAACTCAGAAAACAACAGATGGTGACGATGTGGAGAAAGGGAACCCTCTTACACTGTTGGTGGGAATGCAAGCTGGTACAGGCACTCCGGAAAGCAGTATGGAGGTTCCTCAAAAAGTTAAAAATAGAGCTACCCTGTGACCCAGCAATTGCACTACTAGGTATTTATCCAAAGGATACAAACATAGTGATTTGAAGGGCACATGCAACCCAGTGTTTATAGCAGCAATGTTCACAACAGCCAAAATATGGAAAGAGTCCAGATGTCCATTGACAGATGGAGAAAGAAGATGTGGTGTGTATATATGTGTGTGTGTGTGTGTGTGTGTGTATAATTCATCAAGTCAGAACAATTATATATATGTAATATATATACACACACACAATGTATATTATACTGTGTATAATTCATCATGTCAGAACAATTATATATATATATATGTAATACACACACACACACACATATACACAATGGAATGTTATTCAGCCATCAAAAAGAATGAGATCTTGCCATTTGCAACAACATGGATAGAACTAGAGGGTATTATTCTAAGAAAAATAAGTCAGTCAGAGAAAGACAAACATCAGATGATTTCACTCATATGTGGAATTTAAGAAACAAAAGAGATGAGCATAGGGGAAGGGAAGGAAAAATAAAGATGAAATTGGAGAGGGAGACAAACCATAAGAGACTCTTAACCACAGGAAGCAAACTGAGGGTTGCTGGAGGGAAGGAGGGGGGATGGGTAACTGGGTGATGGCATTAAGGAGGGCACTTGATGTAATGAGTGCTGGGTGTTATATGCAACGGATGAATCACTAAATTCTACCTATGAAACTAATAATACACTATATGTTAAGTAAATAGATTTTAAATTAAAAAATAATAAATAAATAAATCCTGATTTCCAGTTATCTTGACTTCTAGATAATATATGCAGACAAAGGAAGAACAACTGAGAGCTGACTATGTGCAGCTCACCATCCAATCTAAGTGATTTACTCACCAGTTCATCATGCCACATTAAGCTGTGCTGTCAGCTTTGTATGTCACAGTTGACATTTTAAAAAAAGAAATGAAGTAGGAAATACCAGACTTACAGTCTAATGTTCTTAAAATATATTTATTCAAGTCTTTATTGCATCTGCATAGTGTTTAAGGTAGTGTACTCCCTTTTACTAGTCTGTTCTCATTCTTTTATTTGCTGCTTCCTGATATGTATTCTGTTATGTAAACTTTAAATTACATTAGTCTTCAAAAAAAGCTCCATTGCCATTCTGATGGCAAATACATTAAACTTATATATTGGTAAATTTACATTTTAATGATAAATCTTCCTATCAGAAGCATTGTTTTTGGTTTTATATTGTACTTCTTGTTCCTTTAATACTTTATATATTTTGTCTTACTGTTTCTGCCTTTCTTGTTAAAATTATTCATAAGTGTTTAAAGTTTTTCTTGCTATTATGAATTCACTATTTTTTATAGTTTCTATACCTAAGTGCCAGTTACAAAAACAGAGAACAGATATTAATATTTCCATATTTATTTAATATATTTTTCTAATTTTAATTAGAGTGCTTTTGATATATTTACAGTTTTTATCTCTTCCTTTCAGTGTTTATACCAGCTTTTAGATTTTATTATATTTTAGTTTTTGCAAATTTTGCCATTTGACTCATGATAATTGTTATTGTAATAATAATTGCTAACAAATATTTATGTGCTAGGTACTGTTTTATTACCTGTACATTTATTAATTATTTTTCAAAACAAGCACATGAAATGGATACTGTTGTTGAGTCTAGAGTTTACATGTTTTGTCCCTAGCTCACATAGCTAATATTTGTTGTTGGGTTCTGGTAAAATCCTTTATTATATGTAATTTTTTCCATTTCTGTTTTGCTAGAATTCTTTCTTTAGGAATGCTTTCTGAATTTGATCAAATGCCTTTTCAGTATCTATTAAATTATATAATGTTTCCCTTTTAATTTGTTGATCTTGTCAGCATAATGATTATATATAGATTTTTCTGACTGAACCACTCTTGGAATCCATGAAAGTACCATTCTTGGTAATGTTATTTTTACAATATGTTGCTGGATTTTATTTACTTCTGGATTCTTTTTTTTTTTTTTTATGATTTTATTTATTTACGAGAGAGAAAGAGATATTGCGAGCCGGGGGGAGGGGCAGAGGGAGAAGCAGACTCCCTGCTGAGCTGAGCCGAAGGCAGATGCTCAACCCACTGAGCCACCCAGGTGCCCAACTTCTGGATTATTTATAAGTTTTCTATCTTTATTCAGTAATGAAGCTGCTTTTCATTTTTCCTTTTTTTATAGTCTCTCTTTTGCTATGTTTTCAGGATTAAAATTGTTCTGACTTGATGAATTATCAAGATTCCTATTTTTCCCCTGTTGTCTAGAATAATTTTTTCAAATTGTAATTTAACATTAGGTAAAGGTCAGCTGTGAACTTGTTCTGTGAGAAGTTACCTTGCTACAATGGTAGCTTCCATACATACTATCAAGGATATCATCCCAGAGATCACAGAACAGAATGACTCACAGATTATATTAAGATTCTTGAATCACATGGTTTATTAAATCAACTTAAAACACACAACGAGAAGAAAGGGAAGTGAGATGGGGTAAGTTAATGTACTTAGGATAGAATGCAAGCAGGCAGAGTACTCTAATCCTAGTTACACAACATTTTCATGTTCTGTCTCTTTCTCTGCCTCATCAGCCTTCCCTGTTGATAGTACTCTGAGTACCAGTTTCAAGCCGGGGAATCCACAGATAAAGACCAGTGAAACACGGTTGCTCTATTGGAGAGATGCAGCAGCAAGTATACCTGGCCACAGCTGTAGCTAACCAATTACCCTGCTGGATAGTTATGGTTTTGTCTGAATTTCTTGTGCTGATAAAACACACAGGGGCCAGAATCAGATCATATTGGGTATGACAGTTTGGCATATCGGAATTGGTCAATGGGTGGCATATTTAAGCCTAACTTAGTTGTCATCCAGAATGTCAAGAACTGTGAGAGGTCTGGAATTTTACCCTACTTGCAAGCTAACAAATATTTTCTACAGAAATTTCATGGATGCTAGTAGAAGACATGAGACTCCTGGATCAGAGACAAAGAATTTTCTTATAACACAACAAACAGAATAAGCATCTAAATGAATGAATTGCCCTAAATGTCTGTCCCCTAGTTTCATGAGGTGATGTGGATGGGTGCTATGGACTGAATTATTCTTTCCCTCTTCACCCCCCCAGTCATATGTTGAAATCCTAACCCCAGTTGTGACTGTATCTGGAGATAGGGACTTTAAAGTTAGTACCCTAATCCAATTGAACTTTGGCTTTATAAGAAGAGGAGGAGAATGATTGACCCCCTCCCCTCCTTTCTCTCTCTTTCTCTCTCTACCAAGTGAGGATAATGTGAATGGCAGCCATCTGCAAGCCAGGTAGAGCGCTCTCACCAGGAACCAACTACGCTAGCACCTTGACCTAGGACTCCCTAGCCTTCAGAACTGTGAGAAATATGTTTCTGTGGTTTAAGCCACCCAGTCTTTGATACTTTGTTGTGGTAGTCTAGGCAGACTAACACAAGAGGCCCAGGTAGATACTGTGTACCCAGTGAGTTTACATCCCAGTTGAGCATCCTCAATGTTTAGAAACCCCAAATGTTTATGATGGTCAGTAAAATTTGGTCCTTGCCCCCAGAGGGCATCATTATCTTTATTATACTGGACAGTAAACAAACCTGCCCTGTGTTCCAAAGTGAGACACTATCTGTCTCTTCCAAGGCTGTTTTTTGTCCAAACATTTTTGAAAAGAGTGTCTGGAACAAAAGGGTAATTATTGCCTCACTCTCAAAACCTACAGAAAAATCAGCAACGCAAAGCAAAGTTGGCATGATTATATCTTATGAGTTGGTCTTTCCATCTCTATCTGAAAGAACACCTTTTTTTATTCCATCGTACTTCAGTATATTCTATCTTTAACAGGCCTTAACAGATTTCTAACTTTAAAATTACTGTCCATATTTAGCAGCTTTTGAATTCTCTCAGAAGCTACTATTTTACTCATTATCTCTACTTAACATAGCCTATGACTTTTGCCTCTATGTCATAAGTTACCATCTTACTATCAGTGGTTATTATTTCTTTTGGTTTTCATCTATCCCATTTGTTTTCTTGTCTTCTAGAGCAGAATTTAATATTCTTAGATAATGTATCAAATTCATATTACATATATATTCAGAATATTTTTGGTTGAGATGTTAGGAGACATTTCTTTTAGGTGCTAAAAATTCATCACAGGGCAATGATACTTCATAGGATTTTTTTTTTCAATTCCTAGAGAAGCATCCACTTTTTTGATCTTATAGTAAGTTCCCTTTAAAGCAAATCAAATAATAAATTCCCAGTTTTTAAAAAAAATTCCCAGTTTTTTAATACTTATGAGAGGTCATTTTAACCACTCTCTCTGGGAACAAAAAATTTGCTAACCTTGGTCATGGCTCCACCAGTTGGAGACCTTACCAGGAGCTGAGACACAAGCTCGCTCCTTTAACAAGTCTAGAGCTTTCTCTCCTATTCAGTTTTGAATCATTATAGAAACAAGGAGTGAGAGATGAGGAATTAGTTTTCATTTGAAATGGTTAATCTCGTCATTTATTCATTGAGTATACGTTTATTGAGTTGTGTAATGTACCAAGTATTCCAGGTATGTCTTTAGGTAGACATACCTAAAGTCATACATATTACTGTGTGTCAGGAAGACATTTACAAATAAATGGAATTGGTGCTAGACCTGTGATAGCACAAAACAGAGAATGGTTGAATCTGCTTGGGAAGTCAGAGGTTTTATGAAACATTATCTTGGCCTTTAAGAATGAGAGGAGAAGTTCACCTTGGAGGAAATACTATGTAGAGGGTTAGAGTACAATTTTAGAAGCCTGATAGACTTGGCTTACCCACCGTACTAGTTATGTGATTTTGGCTACATCATTTAATATCTGTTAAGTATGTTTCCTCATATATAAAATGGTGAAAATGACATTTCATAGTGCCATTTTGATAATTGAAATGAAGCGCTTAATGTAATACTGGCATGTAATGGGCTCTAATTAAATTATATTTTGTAATAGCTGTTGCTGTGACTGCCTACTGTGGCTCTAATACAACCACCACCACCACCTCCTCTACCACGCTCATTAAAAGAGGTTGCCTTCCAGATTGGAAGACCAGCACATTGAAGACATGTTAAGCAGAGCATGACTGAAGTGTGTATGTTGTGTGGGTGGTTTGAACATGAGATATTTCTGTGAAAATATCCATACATGACGAGGACTTATTCTAAAGGTGATTTCAGTACATATGACCAAGAGCAGAGGGATTGTAGGTGCCGGTAGGGAAATCAAAAGAATGAGTTGTAGGGTTTAGGTTGACTCAGGTTTCTTTACATAATATTTGTGGCTCCACTTACCAAAATAGTCTCCAATGGACTAATGATAGCTCTAGAGGCAACAAAATGAGTCCAGATATGTTGAATTTGAGAATTTAGAAGACATCATGGTAGAGCTCTCTAGTAGGTGATTGGATATGTGGGTCCAAAACTGACATCTCCAAGTGGAGATAATCTAAAATCTCTAATGTCTCATCACTAGATTCTTGCACCCTTGTATGGTTTGGTATAAAAAGAAACAGTGGTTATAGATGAAATCACTCAGTATAAAATGAGAAGGCTGAGAATTCAGCCACCCCGCTAAAATCCAAAGGAAGTGAAGTTGGAATGTAGGATCAAAGGAAACTGGTATAGACATTTTTGAGAAATGTAAGTGACAGATGGGTGCATTCATGAAATTTGTGATAGTGCAAGACTGGAAAGGCTTCTCCTGGTAGTTGGAGAAGACATTTAATCCATTTATTTTCTAGAGTATTTCTTCTTTTGTTACTTCTAAGACCCATGAATTATTCAGAAGTACAATCTTTAGTTCTCAAATCTTGGGAATTTTTCAGATATCTGTTAATTCCATTGTTGTCAGAGAATATACTTTATATGATATGAATCTACTAAATTTATTGCAACTTGGTTTTTTGACCCAAAATATTTTGTAAATTTATATTCTACTGCTGTTGAATGGAGTGTTTTATAAATGTCAGTTAGGTCATACTCAATCATCTTTTTCATGTCTTCTTTATCCTTATTGGTTTTCCATCTTCTTGTTTATCAATTATTGAGGAGGAATGTTGAAATCTGTTTATAACTTTGGGTTTATGTTTTTCTCATTTTAGTTCTTAGTTTTTGCTTCATGTATTTTAAAGCACTCTTATTCAGTTCCTAAACAATTGGGATGGTTATGGCCTCTCAGTGAAATGATCTGTTATTATGAAGTGACCCTTTCTATTCCTAGTAGTCTTTTTTGCTCTAAAATCTATTTTGTCTGATTTGATGTCCTTTTCTAATACTTTTGTCATCTCTGTCATTTCTTGGTCAGTTCTGGTTAATTATTTTCTCTCTTCATTATGGGTCATATTTTCCTGATTTTTTTTGTAGGTCTGGTAATTTTGAGTTAAATACCAGCTGTGGTAAATTTTACCCTGTTGTGTTCTAGTCTAGAAATATTTTAATGCATTGTTTTGTGATACAGTTAAGTTACTTAGAAATCGTTTGATCCATCTGGATCTTGCTTTTTAAGGTTTTTTAAGCCTCAAAGAACTCCTGTCAAGTTAGGTAGGGGGCGCCTGGGTGGCTCAGTGGGTTAAGCATCCAAATCTTCGTTTTGGCTCAGTTCTTGATCTCAAGTTCTGGAGATCAAGCTCTGTGCTCAGCACGGAGTCTGCTCAAGATTCCTTCTCCCTCCCCCTTTGCTCCTCCCCCTGCTTGCGCGCGTGCGCGCGCTCTCTCTCAAATAAACAAATAAATAAAATCTTAAAACAAAAAAAAAAGTTTGTTAGGTAGGATCAGAGCAACATTTAGTTCAGGGCTAATTATTCCCCACTGGTGAGGCAAAACCCTTCTGAGTACTTTACCCAGTGCTCCATGAATTATGAGACTTTTTTTTTTCTTTGGCATTTGAGCTCTGGGTATTGTTCCTTGTAATTTGGAGGGATAATTCTTTTACTGGCTTCAGGTTTTTTTGTTTTGTTTTGTTTTTGTTTTTGTTTTTAAACACATGGGTTGATGAGTACTCAGCTAAAGACTATAGATCACGCAGGAGCTCTGTTACTTTCCATTACTCTCCATTCTGCTGCTATGCCCTATGAACTTAGCAGCCTTGCTCTCACCGTTCTCTAGGCTGTTTTCTCTATTTCAGGGGACCTCAGTGTTCCAACTAGGTTACTCCTCCTGCTCTGGAGCCTGCAAATTTCTCAAGGCAGTGAGCTGGGCAAATAGTTTGTGTCACCACTTTTTTCCTTGTCTCTCAGGGATCATTGTCTTTCATTCTTGATGTTTACAGTCTTGAAAATAATTTTTTCCATACATCTGTTTTAAATATTGTTTGTGTATAAGGGTAAATCCAGTGCCTGTTACTTTATCTTGGTTGGAAGTTAAAGTACTCTGACCCTTGAATTTGATTTTTTTAAAAATGCTATGTTGTATTTTTGCATCTCATTTTTCTACCCCTTTCTGCTTTCCACTGTTTGTGGTCATGTGTCCTAGACTCTTGTATATAGCTTGCTAGGTTGGGCTGGCCCTCTGTCCACCAGTTACTGTCTTCTATGTTCCTGGCACTGTGGTAGGTGTTAATGAATAGAATAGAATAGAATAGAGTAGAGTAGAGTAGAGTAGAATAGAATAGAATAGAATAGAATAGAAGAGAAGAGAATAAAGATGACTAAGACCCGTGGCCTAGCTTCAAAGAACTCCTGTCAAGTAAGAACTCCAATCTGGGGAGGTTATGCAATGCTATGGGGTTATACAGTGGAATCAGGTAATCAAATCTCACTTAATTTGTATTTATAAAGTTCTGTGCAATACAGTAGGTTCTTTAAGAAAATTGCTTTTTGGAAGACTATATCCGAAGCTAAATACAAGCAGGATGTTTAGTTTTATGCTCTATTATGGAATAAATAAGGGCCTGTAGTACTCATTTATAAGTGACTCCAGCTAAACAAACTGAGTGATTAATAGGAGGAAGAAAGCATATATATATGTATATATGTATATACATATATACGTATATATATATGAAATAAAGTGGAAAAGTATTTCCCTCTAATTAGGAAAAAAGTGTCCTGGGGGTTTAAGGCTGTTAGCATGAAGTTCTTTGTAACTTCTTCTTTTCCATTTTCCATTTTATCTCTGTTCTTTGCTGTTTGAAGAACAAAAGCAAATTTCTTAAAGATAAGCAAAGGTTTTCCCTTTAATCAGTTTAAATAGCTTACTCACCAGAGAAACTTTTAATGGCTAAATCACATTGTACCTGCTACAAAGAGATAAATAGTCTAGCTACAGGCTGATATTACTTATAACTTGAAGATTTAATTCATAAATCTAGGGAGGGGGGCGCCTGGGTGGCTCAGTCGTTAAGCGTCTGCCTTCGGCTCAGGTCATGATCCCAGGGTCCTGGGATCGAGCCCCACATCGGGCTCTCTGCCGAGCAGGGAGCCCGCTTCTCCCTCTCCCACTCCTCCTGCTTGTGTTCCCTCTCTGTCAAATAAATAAAACCTTTAAAAATAAAAAAAATCTAGGGAGGGCTTTTGATACCAATTTGAGATTGAGTTTGAGTTCATAAAGTAAGAATTGGCGTTGAGAAGAAGACTAGTTTGTGTCTTTTGATTGTTTTAAAAATATTTATTATACAACATTCCAATATGTTTAAAATTAGGCAGTTTTTTATTAGTGCTGATTGAAATTTAACTTTTTATTTTTTTATTTATTTTTTATTATGTTATGTTAATCACCATACATTACATCATTAGTTTTTGATGTAGTGTTCCATGATTCATTGTTTGCGTATAACACCCAGTGCTCCATGCAGAACGTGCCCTCTTTAATACCCATCACCAGCCTAACCCATCCCCCCACCCCCCTCCCCTCTAGAACCCTCAGTTTGTTTCTCAGAGTCCATAGTCTCTCATGGTTCATCTCCCCCTCTGATTCCACCCCCCTTCATTCTTCCCCTCCTGCTATCTTCTTCTTCTTCTTTTTTTTTTTTTAACATATAATGTATTATTTGTTTCAGAGGTACAGATTTGTGATTCAACAGTCTTACAATTCACAGCGCTCGCCATAGCACATACCCTCCCCAATGTCTATCACCCAGCCACCCCATCCCTCCCACCCCCCACCACTCCAGCAACCCTCAGTTTGTTTCCTGAGATTAAGAATTCCTCATATCAGTGAGGTCATATGATACATATCTTTCTCTGATTGACTTATTTCGCTCAGCATAACACCCTCCAGTTTCATCCACGTCATTGCAAATGGCAAGATTTCGTTCCTTTTGATGGCTGCATAATATTCCATCGTATATATACACCACATCTTCTTTATCCATTCACTGTCGATGGACATCTTGGCTCTTTCCACAGTTTGGCTATTGTGGACATTGCTGCTATAAACATCAGGGTGCACATACCCCTTCGGGTCCCTACATTTGTATCTTTGGGGTAAATACCCAGCAGAGCAATTGCTGGGTTGTATGGTAGCTCTATTTTCAACTTTCTGAGGAACCTCCACACTGTTTTCCAGAGTGGCTGCACCAGCTTGCATTCCTACCCACAGTGTAGGAGGGTTCCCCTTTCTCCGCATCCCCACCAACATCTGTTGTTTCCTGACTTGTTAATTTTAGCCATTCTGACTGGTGTGAGGTGGTATCTCATTGAGGTTTTGATTTGGATTTCCCTGATGCCGAGCTATGTTGAGCACTTTTTCATGTGTCTGTTTGCCCTTTGGATGTCTTCTTTGGAAAAATGTCTGTTCATGTCTTCTGCCCATTTCTTGATTGGATCATTTGTTCTTTGGGTGTTGAGTTTGATAAGTTCTTTATAGATTTTGGATACTAGCCCTTTATCTGATAGGTCATTTGCAAATATCTTCTCCCATTCTGTCGGTTGCCTTTTGGTTTTATTGACTGTTTCCTTTGCTGTGCAAAAGCTTTTTATCTTGATGCAGTCCCAATAGTTCATTTTTGTCCTTGCTTCCCTTGCCTTTGGCGATGTTTCTAGGAAGAAGTTGCTGCGGTTGAGGTCGAAGAGGTTGCTGCTTGTGTTCTCCTCTAGGATTTTGATGGACTCCTGTCTCACATTTAGGTCTTTCAACCATTTGGAGTCTATTTTTGTGTGTGGTGTAAGGAAATGGTCCAGTTTCATTCTTCTGCATGTGGCTGTCCAATTTTCCCACAGCATTTGTTGAAGAGACTGTCTTTTTTCCATTGGACATTCTTTCCTGCTTTGTTGAAGATTACTTGACCATAGAGTTGAGGGTCCATTTCTGGGCTCTCTATTCTGAAATTTAACTTTTTATTAAGGCATAGAAAGCTCCTGACTTTAGAGAGTCGGTGTGTGAAATAATAGGAAAAAATACTTTATAGCTTGAATTCAGTGACAATAGCATGTTATTCTCACAAGTTTTTGAGATGTTACTAGGAATTTTTCCAATCAAAATGGAGAAATCATTAAGTATAATTTATATTACTATTTTCCCCATATCATTGATGTAAGAAAAAATTAAATATAAGCATTTTTGAGTAAAAAACAATTTGGATATTTTTAGCATAAAAAATGCAAAAGTTATTTTGAGGATAGTAAGTTGGCCAGAGAGGTGTTAAGAATCATTTTAGGAAGAAAATAGCCGAATTAAGGAAATGTCTTTCTTGGCCTTTTTCTAATTTTGAGAGTATAGATTAATGCATAAATTTATGCTACTTATGTTTAACTTACCTTTTTAATAAAATGAAAAGGTATTGGTCATGGGGCACCTGGGTGGCTCAGTCAGTTAAGTGTTTGCCTTGGGCTCAGGTCATGATCTCAGAGTCCTGCCATCAAGCCCTGCATTGGGCTTTCTGCTCAATGGGGAGTCTGCACTCGCTCACGCACGTGCTCTCTCTCTCAAATGAATAAATAAAATCTTAAAAAAAAAAAAAGGAAAGGTATTGGTGGTACTGATTGTCTTTTCAAGGCATCATTTGAATTAGGCAAAACTCTACTGGATAAAGGTAATAAACTTGCTGAGATTCCAGACTGTCTTTTAAAGATGTAATACTTTTACTAGTCCAAAATATTGAAGCTTTTCTTCTTTGTATATAGTGCAAGGTGATTTCTCTATCTCATAATAAAATCAGATGGAACACTTTCACACCTTCTTCACGATAAAATTGACATTGTGGTTTTGTTTTTATTATGTTTGTATTAAAAAGGTAGGTATCTCCAAACCCAAATATCTCTATTTTTAATTCAGGTCGTTATCTAAGTTTACTCTTTTTCTGAAAATGTAATACCTAGCTGTTTACCTCACACGCTGCTGTGAAAAATAAAGTAAGGTACATTCATGTTCCTTAATATTCTTTTGTGGTATATTTTGGATTCTTTCAAAAATAATCAGATGCAGATGTATTTAAATTTAAAAACTAAATTAAAAATTAGTTGATGATATATAAATACCTTCTTTGTTCTACTTCTGCATTACCACATTTGCTTTTGACTCATTAAGATACATATTAAATGTTAAATAAGAGATGGCTTTTATGATAAATCATTTAGAATGCAAATTATTTTGAAGCTGAAGAATACTGAAAATAAAACAGAACCAACTAAAGAGTCTGAATTATTTACAGGCCAGGGGCTTAAAGGTGCATCACTCCAGCACAAATATTAAATTATGAAATGGGAATTTCAGTTTACCATAAATCTGTCTGCCATAGCAGCTTAAAATAAAATAGTTTTACCCATCTAAAGCAACATCAATTTGCTAGTCAGTGCTTCATGTATCAAAGAGCATGCTGTGAAAATATCAATATCATTGGTTAATATAAATGAAATTAATTTTTAAAGCCGGGGTAAAGGTTGACATCTGAAAAATTGCATTACTTTGCAGAAGAGAAATTTCTGTCTTCTAGTGAAATTTCAGGTCATGAGGGCAAGTAATTTTCACAATCTTCAATGGGAGCCAGTGAAATATGAACTTCATTGTCACCTAGCCCCAAAGCGATAAGATAAAATGAGCTGATACATCATTTGCTGTGGTTTTATCATCTCCCTCAGTAATTGGAAGAGAAAACATAAGAGTGTATGTGTGCTCCCCTTTTGCCCCTCCCAGCTGCCCCATCATCCACACCCAGGCTAAAACCATTTTAGCCCAATCAATACAGAGGTCACGTAGCATTTTATTTATATATTTTTAATTTTTCATACTGACTAAACTGCCAAGTAGAACATTAGAGTAATGAATATGTTTAATTGAATTTGTCACCCATGAAAATGCTAAGGAGAATACTGTACTACATCATAGTACCTAGTAAGCAGAAGGAGGAAATTTACCAAATAGAAGGAAAACAATAACTCATAATTAATTTAAAAGGTGATTTCCTTTCATATCCATAACTTTCATATTTTTGTTACCATTGTTCTTTTCAAAGTTTGGAGACATTCTACTTATTCATGGATAGTAATTTAATAACAAAATTACTATCATAAAGTTTTGACCAGCCAACTATATATCATTTTTAAATTCAAAAAGACCTCTAAGTTTTACTTTAAGAATATATCTTTGAAAACTTAAAATTTCTGTGGTAGGTGATGAAGTAAATCCAAAGGCAACTAGAATTCAATATTATTAGAATAAATTCTGAATTTATGAATAAACTCATAAATGCTATGCTTTGATATCAAATTTCAGAGAAAATTACATGCAGCAAAATCCAAAAACTATGTTAATAATAGAGTGGTACAACTTTAAAATACTTGATTAAAATTGCTTTCTACCAGTTTGTTAACATTGCAGTTATTATAAATAAAACATATTTGTAAATATATCTAGTGATGAGTTGCTATTAGAATATTTTTCAGTGTTTTCATTTTAAATATATTTCAAATATTTACTGTTTTCTCATATTTAGATATAATCTTTGTGACTAATTTATAATCATTTTTCATGAAAATGGGATATGAATATTTTCTCGACTTTCCTTCCAGTGGTGTCATTGCTTAATTGATAGAATGATTAGCTTATATTTTGTATATTAAGTTTGGAACATTTTTCTTGGTGTTAAATACATTCTCTATATTTTGGAAATAGTTTTGTTATGAAATTGTAAGTATTCTTGGTGATATATATTATCCGATTTTACTTTTATTATTGACATGGGAATGATAAAGCTAAAGAAATCAATATGGAATTGTTTCAAAGAGTAAAACCTCCCCAAAAATTGACAACTATGTGGGACTAGTGTATGCAATGCCAGTCTTAAACATTAAGAAAGAATAATATTTTAAAAAGCTTTTTACTGATTTTTACATGCAAACACTTATTTCTTATTTTTGAGGTAAAAGATTTTATCACTTTTTAATATTTTTCCCTTTAAAATTTTTAAAAAGCATTTTAAATTTAGTGAGGGTAGTTTGTATAGTTTTTGAAAACAAAACCTTTTTTCTTTACTTAAATGAAGCAAATATGACTGTTTTTAGAGACTATTTAAAAATTTTTTTAAAGGTTGATATTCAGTAAAAGCATTTTGCAGTTGGGCAATAAACACATTTCTATTTCTCTCAGAGGATGAGCAAACAAAAGAAAGTTTTATTTGAATAAATTCATTAGCTTTTCAAAATAAACGATTAAAAGGAAAGTGGAGAAAATGATTTGCTTTCAAGCCAATAAATGCAACAGGGTGAAGAAATTTTTATATGTATTCACAGTATATTATTTGAAAGATAGAAAAAAGGCACTGTGTGTATTATCTGGGAAAAATAATATATCCCTGAAAGAAGGCACAATTTTCAGATAAAAATTTTAAAGAAGATATGTTTGATATTTTTAATGTAAAGAAATGGTATATACACTTGAGTGTGTATGTGTGTATATTTAAAATTAAATACTTCCCTCTCTTACCTCAACATTTTAATAAACCATCTTTGTTAAACAAATTATAAAAAAAGAAAGTTGAATTTACTTTTACCTATTAACAGTACTAACCATATTAAAACAAGGTGGTAAACATTCAAAGAGTGCTGTGGGCTTAAGCTTTCAAGCTATTCTACACTTAGGGTCATAACTGCAGAGCAGTGGTAATGATATGGTTTCCATAGCAACTGATTCATTGGAGGGCTAGACCTCTGTCTAGGGTGCTGTCAGTGTATGTAGAGTTTCAGTGAACAGAAAGTCCCAAAGAAGGGTCTGCTTCTACCTAATCCAGTTTTAATTGAACTCTAGAGACTTTGAAGTGAAGCCTCAGACCAGGAATATACTATTCCAATAAGAAAGAAAACTCTTCCTTAGCTAGGCCTCAGCTGCATTTCAGTACTGACACCTTTTCCTAATGAATACCTTAAAGAAATGTTATATCAATTTCAGCTACTAATTCTGTTTGTTAAAAGATTTTTTGTTTCCATTTTAAACCCAGCTATCTTGACCGTAAGTATAGAATTTCATTTGTTAATTCTTGTTAAGTCAGGCTAGTTTTCGTGTGTGATTTTAATTTTTGATACTTATGGCAATTTTAAATAATTTTGTCTGTCTCTCCTCCTGTTTCTTTTTCTCTGAGTTTTAACACACTAGACCTGATTATATTTAATTTTGAAAGCACACTGCTGTCGTACATTCAGTATGCTACCTGATTTATATCAGGTTTGAAAACATACAAAACAATGCTGGATATTATTTATGGATATATATGTGCTAATAGTATAAAAACTGACATGGGAATGATAAAGCTAAAACAAGAATAGTGATTGGCTCTGACAAAGGAGGAAAATGGGATCAGGAAAGGTTATATATGGGAATTTCAACACTATCTAAAATGCTTTATTAATTTTTTAAAAATATGCAATAATATGGCAAAATGTTAGGATTTTATATGGTTGAGTAATGGGTACGGGGCTTATGTCATTTTCTGCAGTTGTGAATATAATTTGGTAATAAAACATTTTAAAGAAGCATACCACTTCAAGTAGACTTTTTAATAACTATACTGCTTAAAGAAATGGGATATAAATTGAATTTTTTATTAATTAGAAAACCTTCAGTACATTAAAAATTTTATAATAATGTTTTAGTACACTTATTTTTATTAATAACTGAAGTATCTTTGAATATAATTAAATGTTTAGTTGCATGGCTATGATCTTAGAATGACTGAAACCACCATTATGAGCAACAGGCCTTATTATATAGCTTTATAGATAGAAAAAGTAGAATTTTCAGATTAGTGTGTGATATTCTTAGCATATCATAGACCTTAGAGGAGCCTTTGTTATTAGTTTTCTTTGATTTCCCTCTTTCACCTATAACCCAAATACAGGAAGACAAATGTAGTTGATTAAAATTCTGATAAGTTGAATTGTAGTTTAACAAATATTTAAGCCCCTTTTTACAAATGTGACAATATGGTGTATATATTGTAACCTTTGTATTTTTGGATTAGAGAATTTGGAAGCAGGTTAGACTCTGCCACTAACTCCCAAGGGACTTTGTATTAACTATTTAATTTCTCTGGCTCTCATTTTCCTTACTAATAATTGGATAGTAGATTGGAGTATAAGTGTTACAGAACATATACTGGATTCTCTCCTACTTGATAAGTCCAGGGTGGCAAATTCAAATGCCAGTGGGAACTGGACAGATAATAGTAAATGAATGAATGAGTAGAGACTGTGCCGAAATGGTGAGTGTATGTCATTTGTTACCATGTGGCAGATAGATCTAGGTTTGACACTTAGTTTTTCCTGAGAAACTAGAAATATTAATACTTAAAATATCATATGGTCCAAACAAAATGAATTTGGGCCATATATTGAGGGCCATATATTAATTTAGGTTGCCATTCACTGACTCATGTAATCATTTAAAAACATCTACTTTGTGTCAGACATTGTTCTAGAAAATGGAAATAGAGTATACTAGAAGTCTTTGTTCTTAGAACTTAGATTCTAGCATTCTAGTGCTGAATAGAGACAATAGTCAAGCAAGCAGATACCATAATTTCAGGTAATGATAAGTGTTGTGAAGGAAATCTGCTGATTTTGGGGTGGTCATGGAGGAAGTGGGGTTTAGATGAAGTGGCTTCTCTGAGGAGGTGGTATTGGAGCAAAAATCTAATGTAAGAGTGAGCCAATTATGTGAGGATTTGGGAGAACATTGGAGTCAGACAAGAAAATAAGTATAAAGGCCCCAAAGAAGAATGAATTGGGCTCATCTGTGAGTCTCAGATGTAAGGCTTTATAAACAATTATAAAGAGCTTCAGTGTTTATTACGCATGTAGCGGGATGCTACTGGATGGTCATTAAATGCATGAGTGATGTGATCTGATTTATATCTTAAAATTCTATTAAAATTTTTTTTTTCTTTGGCTCCTCTGGTCATAGTAGACTCTACAGGTAAGATAGGAGAAAGACCAAGTAGGAGGCCACTGTAGGCTCTGGACGCTTGGACCTACTGGTCATGGTGAGAGAAAGAGGTACATGCAACCTCTGCTTTCAAAAAATCTTGAGAATAAGACTTACAGTTTTGTCCTCTCTTTTCCTTTTCATTTCTCCTGATCTTATTTATGCAGGTATTGGCTGGATGAAGGTAGATTTCTATATCACCAGTTTTAAAACTGGAAGTTTGTTTGGTCCTTAGAATTCTTGCTTTGTTTTTCAAAAAACACTGAGACTTGGAGTTATTCTTTTGTTTTTAGATCCTTTGTGCCAAAAATAGAATTTGTGGAAAAATCTCAATACATACTTAGTGAATTAAATAAGGTTGCTTTTTTCCCAAAGAAATTGCATTTTACATTGAGGAATATAGATAGATTTGTTTGCATTTAAGATCTAGGAAATGGAAATGAATATAGAAAAGAAAGTTCTTGTAGGGTAAATTCTTCTTCTTATTTTTTCCTCTCCTTGCTTATCCCATCTTTGTCCCCACCATGCAATATCATAATCACATGTCATTCTATTTGTATTTCTTAATGGTGGTTACTTTTGAGAGATATATCTTAATTGTTTGCTTTCAGGGATTTTCATTAGGTTTTGGTAGTAAATACATCTAATTTTTTTTATTAAATTAATATTAGGTGAAGTACTGGTGTAAGAAATTCCACATCTGGTTTTCCTTTAACACCTTCATAATTAAGCTTTTGAAATGAACTTTTTAAAAAACAAAACTTGAATAACAAAGCAACAAAGTGGCTTAGGACTAAAGACAGGATTACTTTGAGTTGGCAAAGCATTCTAAGCTACTGCGTCTGTCACATGGGATGACAAGAATTGTAACAAGTTACTCTGACAACCACCTTCTCCATGGAGAGATTATGTTGAGTTCATTTGCAGGTTTGTGTTTAGCCTAGCTGACAAAATGATACTTAACCTCTTATACAGTCAGTCTTTGTGCTTTCTGAATGAATGACTGTTGCCTTAACAGTGACCTTAAAAGTGTGATTTTTTTAAAGTTATGAACTTGAATATATATAATTTTTTTGTTTTATTAAAAAATAATTGACATACAACACTGTATAAGCTTAAGGAATGCAGCATGATGGTTTCGTTTACATATATTGTGAAACAGTTACCACAGTACGTCCATTCATCTTCTCATATAGATAACAATTTTTTTAAAAAAGAAGAAAAAAGGGGGAAAAATTTCTCCTTGCAATGAGAAATCTTAGGATTTACTCTAAATATATATTTTAAAATATATAAAAGGTACTTCTGAAGTAGAATCTAAAAAAAGAAAACAAAAAACAAACAAATGAATAAACAAGCAAAAAGCAGAGTCAGACCTATAAATACAGAGAATAAACTGATGGTTGCCGGGGGAGTGGGGGGGGAGCTGGGTAAAATGGGTGAAGGGGGAGTGGGAGATACAGGCTTCCAGTTATGGAATGAATAAGTCACAGGAATAAAAGGCACAGCATGAGGAATACAGACAGTAATACTGTAATAGCAATATAACAGGACCGATGGTAGCCACACTTATGGTGAACATAGCATAATATAAACTCATCAAATCTCTAAGTTATACACCTGAAACTAATGTAACATTGTGTTTCAACTATACTAAACAAAACAAAACAAAACAAAAAAACCAACCTGAAAACCTCGTATAACATAAAAAAATATTTCTGAATGTATTAAAATTGTATTATATGAAACTGAATTGTATATATGATCTATAAGCATGCAAGGCATTCTTTTGAGGTCTTTCTTCTTTTTATCTAAAATTTTACTTTCACTAAATAATGCAGTTTGTATTTCCTGAAAAGCAATAGATTACATCACTGCTTTTAAAAGCCCAAAATATATTTATAAGTAGATGTTTTATAATTTTGCTCTGCTTTTTCATTGAGCTTCCTTTCCATAAGTTGCAATCTATTTTCTTAGTCTCCCTCCAAATTATTTCAGTAACAGTTTTTTCAATTTTTAGAAATTATTTTTAATAGGGCCTTTTCTGTTTTATTCAGGGGGAAAAACAACAAGAAAAAATTAAACTGTTGTTACTTACTTGTGCTTATTTTTTTCCTCATTAGATCCTGGCATATACAGAAGGGCTGCATGGAAAATGGCTGTTCACAGAGATACGATCAATCTTTTCTCGTCGTTATCTTTTGCAAAATACAGCCTTGGAGATCTTTATGGCAAACAGAGGTAATATGTTTCAGAAGTATATTGTTATAAAGCTAACCTCCACCTCTTTCAGATTTCATTTTTGAACATACCGTATTATTTCCATTTAGATAGTAATTTGTAGTCTACTCTCTGCCATACTGGCCTCATTTTTTGAACCACATGCATCTTCATGGTTTTTTCCCCAATTGGTCATTCTTAGAATTATTTGTAGTAGTTTTAGTTTTCTGGCCATATCACAGATTAGTGCACGGTTTTCTAAATATGGGGAATAACTAACCGTTTAATCAGTTATGGAATTTTGATGTTCTCAATATTGCTCTGATGCCTAAACTCCTTCTGGAAGGTGGATGCATTTGGAGAGGGGAGAGGGTAATCAAATGATTCATACATTTATTCAATCTTTTGTCTAATCTATTGCCATTTATAAAGGGACCATCAGAAAATGGTACTCAAGTGTCCTGGTTGCTTTGTATTACATCATTCTTGAAAGAACTAAAATTCAATTTGTGGGTTTAAAATGGAACTTGGTGAAATTAATTAAGACAAGAAGGAGAGACAAGGTGAACTTGAAGTAAAAGCATTGGTGGGTATGAGTGGAGCCATAAAAGGAGAATATATAAAACCTAGTGACTTATTGTACATACTCCTTCTATATAAGTAGATTGAAGTTTGATTTTCTCTTTCTATAATCTACAAGTTGTCGTTTAAAAAAATCTACACGAATGTATATTCCATACACACATTATTTTCCCTTTATAGAATCATGTGTCTTTAGAGAATACAGATTTCTTTAGGTAGAGATGTTTTTTCCTTTCCTATTTGGTCTTCTCCCCTATACATACCTCTTTTTCCTAATGTAAACATTATTCTTCCAGGCAAATAATCAAGTCAATGTTTCACACTTTATTTCAACCTGCATTGTTGCTGTCCCAAAGGGGTTTTGTTACAATCTTACAATATTTATTACTTGCTCATCCTCATTCATATTTTCCTCTTTTAAAATTTCTTGTGTGTCCTTGCTTTTGTATGTGTTTTTCTTTTGCCTTTCCTTCATGGCCTTCATTATCTGCCATAACTTATGATAGTTTTTCTGTTGTTGTTTTTTCCCCTATATTCAATATAATAATGGATGTATAGGGATGGCTTATTAAAAAGGTATGTTGGATATATATATATGACAGTTCCAAATATGTTTTGGGTCCTTAGTGAATGATCATATACTTATTTACCTGAAACATGTTGGTAATGTCAGTATTTAAAGCTATAGCAAATTGATAAATTTTTTTTGGACTGAAGAATTTTTTTTTAAGCTGCGTAGCAAAGAAGGATCATTTTCTAGATGAGTACTTAGAGGTTATGATACTGAAATTATAATATAATTAAAATTTTAAGACTGTCCAAATTTATATCTTCTAATTTATCTCTCATGATTTTGACTTTCTTATTTTCATATTAAGATTAAAAATTTATAGATGACTGTAATAAATTAACATTTATGTACTCAATATGTTTATGTATATTGATATGTGTTTCTTGATATTCTCAAAATGTATTATTGAAATAGAGATGATTAGAAAACATTTAAATTTGATTATTAACTATAGAGGAAAAGTTTTCCTTTAGGTCACACATTGCTCTGGATTATGTGAACATATGAATTATGAACATATAAAAATTGTAAGGAGGATAACTTTTAAACTGTTTATCATTGGAAATAAATGTGACAATTTAGTACTTAAATCTGTAGTATTTTTGGTGTGTGTTAGATTGTTAACTATATAAACATACTCACAGATACGTATGTTTAACATACATACGTATGTAGCTAATCTCAGCTTCACGTCATATTAATGCAACAACAGTTTTTAGAACTTCTGACAACATTTAGAGAAGGAACTGTCTATGGCTAAGGTATTTATAAGTAAAATGAATATTACCTCTAGCATATTAATACTAAAACTTGGTATGCACTATAATAAAAGTAAAATGGCAGGAATTGTATACCTGAATTAAGAGTAAATATTTTATTAGACCAAGAAGTCAGTTTTCCAAGAAGGAAGTTATATTGTGTTCTAACTTTTAAAAATTATTTTTCATAGTTGCTGTAATGTTCAACTTCCCAGACCCTGCAACAGTAAAGAAAGTAGTTAACTATCTACCTCGTGTTGGTATTGGAACCAGCTTTGGGTTGCCTCAAACCAGGTACTGTTTTATATGAGAAAGATTTGGAAAATAATCTTTATTAATACTTTTTTCTTACTTTTTTCTTAATTTTCTTATTTTACACTTACTTCTCTTTTATGTTTCATATTAAATGATGATTATTAATGCACTATTTTGAGTCAACTGAACTTCTATCTGAAAAAAACTAGAAAAAGAGGAGCAAATGTAAACCGAAGTAGGATGAAAGAAGAAAATAATAAACATAAAGGCAGAACATTAATAAAAATGTAAGCAAAAACAATAAAGAAAAATCAGTGCAATGAAAAGTTGTTTATATGAAAAGATTAACAAATGTAATAAATATATATACAAGACTTATGAAGAAAAAGAAGACACAAGTTGCCAATATCAAGAATGAAAGAGGGGACATCACAACAGATCCTACAGATATTAAAAGGAAAATAAGGATATATTATGAACAAATTTGTGCTACTTAGACAAGTTAGATGAAATGGACAGATTTCTATGCAATAGGTAACCTTAATACCTCTACAGGGGAAATTGAATTTGTAGTTAAAGGTCTTCTGACAGAGAAAATTCCTAGCTCAAATGGTTTCATTGGCAAATTCTACCAAATATTTAATGAAGAAATAATACCATTTCTGGGCAAACTATTACAGAAAACAGAAAAGAAGGATAAAATTTTAAAGTTATTCTATGAGGCCAGCATTACCTGAATTCCAAATCCACAGAAAAGCATTACCAGAAAACAAAAGGAAAAGGGAAAAGGAAAACTACTGATCATCTTGATTAGAAAAGAAGAAATAAATGTGTCCTATCAAGTCTGCTTTTCATAGGCTGCTTGAATGTCTGCATGACATGGGAGCTGACTTTCCCACAGTAAGTGATTCAAAAGGGAATGAGGCAGAAGCCCCAATGTCTTTTTATGACCTACCCTTGATAGGTAGAGTAGGTCATCAATTCTGCTACATTATATTCGTTATAATGTAGTCATTAAATACCCAGGCTCCAAGGGAGGGGAGAAGTTCCACTTCTTGAAGAGAAAGTATCAAAGAATTTATGGATGTGTTTTAAAACTACCAGAGGGTACAACTCTTATGTAAAAGGAGCACCTAAAGTGGCCCTTCTAGATTATAAGCAGCGGTTGCTTTATAATGCCAGTGAGGATTTTGATTAGATAGTTTTATAATTTAATGAGGAATTTCAGGTTCAGGATGAAGCAGCTCAGAATGGTGTAGTAAATTTCTTTATCTTAATAAAAAAAGTCTTTTTTTCTACTAATTATCTCTTTTTTTTAAGTTTTATTCATTAGTGTTATCATACTTGGGAAATCTTTGTAATGATTTCCCTCAGTTAATGAAAGCTAGGTGTAGGTTAATTCATTAAATCAGCAATTTAAGTAGATCTCAAACACTAACAGTGTGTCTGTTATCCAGCAGTGTATAAGATAGATACCATCTTACCCATGCATGTTTTAACAATTATGCAAACAAGATAAATAACCCTGTAAGTGATGGGAGGGATATAAATAAGGGTGTTATAGTAGTGATTAGTGGAGTAGAGATAAGATGCTTTGAATTATGTGGTCAGAAATGTCTTCCTTTATGACTTTTAAGTTTTATTTGAAAGAATAGAATCAGCTTACCTTTGAAAGCAGAAATATCATATGCAAAGGTCCTGAAATAAGGTGAGGTTTCAGTATTTTAAGAAATGTTGGAGGGCGCCTGGGTGGCTCAGTTGTTAAGCGTCTGCCTTCGGCTCAGGTCATGATCCCGGGCTCCTGGGATCGAGTCCCACATCGGGCTCCCTGCTCGGCGGGAAGCCTGCTTCTCCCTCTCCCACTCCCCCTGCTTGTGTTCCTGCTCTCGCTCTCTCTCTCTCTGTCAAATAAATAAAAAAAAAAAGAAAAAGAAAAAGAAATGTTGGAAGGCAAATATCATTGGAACTTAGTGATTCTGGGAAGAGGGTGTCAGTTCAGAGACAGCAGTTTATTGTGGAAATCCAGATGATATGTGGTGCTGATAGTGCAGTTAAAAAGAGACATCCTTGTTTAGAAATTTTGAGGACATACAATTTGTGTGATTTGGAGATTAGTTAGATAATGGAGGATGATAAGGGAAGGAGGTGTCTAGTGTGTCTTGCCAAGTTTTAGTTTAAGCTGCTGAATAGCATTTACTGAGATTGGGAACACTGGAGAAGGAATAGTGTGTATCTGTCCTCCCAAGGTTGAGGTCGGGGTTGTGGAGACGAGGTGGGTGAACAGAATATGAGTTTAGTTTTAGATCTATTGAAATTGAAACCCCTGAGTGATGTCCAGACTGAAATGTTGAATAGGAAGTTAGAGCTCAAAAGAAAGGTATAGTAATTGGGAAACACTTAATGTTGAAAGACTGAATGCTTTCCCCTAAGATCAGGAAGGCTAAAATGTCCCCCATTCTCATCATTTCTATCAACAATATATTAGAGATTTCAGCCTGTGCAGTAAGAAAGGAAGAGAAGGAGGGAGAAATTAAAGGCATCCAGATTAGAAAGGGGGAAAAAAAGTCTTCATTCCTAGATGACAGAAGAAGTGTAAGATTTGTATATTGAAAGCTATCAAATATGCCTAATAGAAATTAAAGACAGACATCAAATAAATGGAGGCATTCCATACTCATGGATCAGAAGGTTCAGTATGATTAAGATGTCAGTTCTCCCCAGATCTATAAAGTCAATGCAATCCCTATCAAAATCTAGCAGACTTCCCTGGAGATACTGAGAAGCTGAAATGCAGTGGATCTGGAATTGCCAAAACAATGATGAAAAAGAATAAAGTTAGAGGACTCCAACTACCTGATTTCAAAGCTAACTATAAAGCCTCAGTAATTAAAATGGTCTGATATTTATAAAAGGATGGGCATATAAATCAATGGAACAAAATTGAGAATACAGAAATAAAATCCATTTTTTTTCAACAAATGTGCTAACACAATTCAATGAGGAAAAGATAATCCTTGAACAAATAGTGCTGAGACATTTGGATAGTCACATGCAAGAAAATGAACTTCAGCACTTACCACACAGTATTTATAAAAAATTAGCTCAAAATGTGTCATAGGCCTATATTTAAAAGCTAAAACTAAAAAATTTTTCAAACTGTGGGAGAAAAAGCTTCATGACCCTGGAGTAGGCAGAGTTCTGAGATGTGACACCAAAAGCGTAATCCATAAAAGAAAAAAATTGAGAAATTAGATTTAATAAAAATTTAAAACTTTCATGCTTTAAAGGACACCACTAAGTATATGAAAAGAGAAGTCCTAGACTGAGGAAAATATTTGTACATAATATATCTGATAAAGGTCTTGTATTCAGAATGTATGCACAATTCTTACAACTCAATAATAAGACAAAAACCTCAATTAATGAAGGAAGAAAGGATTTGAATAGTCATTTTACCAAAGAAGATACACAAATGGTTAATAAGCCATGAAAAGTTACTGAACAATGTATATTAAAACTATAATAAGATACCATTTTACACTCACTGGAATGTTTATAGTAAAAAATACATTATAGGGGCAAGTATTGGCAGAGATGTGGAAAATTGGAACCTCATATATTGCTTGTTAGAATGGAAGACAATTTGGCAGTTTCTCAAGAAGTTAAATGTAAATGCAACCTACAACCCAGCAATTCCACCCTTAGGATTCTGCCCAAAAGAAATGAAAACATATGTTCATACAAAGACATGTTTGTGAATATTCATAGTAATACAAACTGGAATAATAATAATAATCCAAAACCAGAAACAATTTAAATATCTATCAACTGGTGAATGGATTTTTCACCAGTCTGTCTGGAGAGACAGAATCCCAAGCAGACTCCCCACTGAGCGCAGAGTACAACACAAGACCCAGTCTCATGACCCTGAGACCATGACCTGAGCCGAAAGCAAGAGTCAGAGGCTTAACCCACTGAGCCATCCAGGCACTCCTGGTGAATGGGTTTTAAAAATGTGATATATTCTATATTCATACACTGGAATACTATTCAGCAATCAAAAAAATGAATTACTAATAACATGCTGCCACATTGATGAATCTCAAAAACATTATGGTTAGTGAAGAAGCCTGATGCAGAAGCCTTCATGATGTATGATTCCATTTATCTGAAATGTCCAGAAAATGCAAGTTTATAGAGACAGAAAGCAAATTGATAGTTGCCTGGAGCGGAGGATAGGAATGGGGATTAACTGTAAATAGGCACAAGGCAAGTTTTTGTGGTGGTGAATTGTTCTGAAGTACATTGTGGTGCTAATCACACAACTCTAGAAATATATTAATAAATAATTAAATAGTACACTTAGATGGGTAAATTTTATAGTATGTAAATTATACCTTTGAAAATAAAACTTAAAAAATATAGTTACCTTGTCCTTGGTGGTAGGAAGAACTGTGACAGCATACTTCTCTGAGATTCTAGGCTCTGAATGTATTAATCCTGCCACCTATTTTCCACTGTTATTTAGTAGTAGTCAGTTACATCTTTTGTTATTTACATTGCATTAAAAAAACAGAAAACTTGGTCATCTATTATTAAGCTGTGTAAAAAAATAATAGTTTCTCTTACCTTTGTCCCACCCCATGAATAGACACGTAAAGAGTTTAGAATCCTTCTTTCCCCTGTTATAAAAGGTATATAAACATAATATTTAAATTTAAAATGTACAAACGTGTTGTCTTTAAGAGAATTATTAAAATTGATAAAGATGTGAATACACACAAAAAAACCCACACACACAAAAAAGATGTGAATAAAATTTTATATGTCTTTCTCAGTTACTATAATTCCTTTTATATCAGTAAATCAGTAAGTTATTAATCATACTATTATTAATCAACATTTATGGAACCTAGATATTATAATGGCATTGTAATGAATATAATCTAATGAATAGATCATGTATCATGGACCTGTGGCTAGTCCAAATCATTTAACCATTAATTGTGCATTGAAACATTTCGTGTATTCATTAGTAAAACATGAGTAGAACTTTTCAGAATATACAGATATCATTTTGTATGTCAAATATACAGAATAGGCACAGATATTCATAATTTATTATCGTGTTGTAATTAAAATGATTCTGCATCAAATTCTGTTTTTTGCAGGCGTATCTCATTAGCTAGTCCACGTCAACTTTTTAAAGCTTCTAATATGACCCAGCGATGGCAGCATAGAGAGATTTCAAATTTTGAGTATTTGATGTTTCTCAACACAATAGCAGGTAATTTTATTTCAAATGGTAAATAATTTTTTTTCAAATGATAAATTATTAATTGTGATATTATTAGATTATTTTGAGTACTAGTATAGATAGCTTACTTTTATTTTCATTATTACTACATGAGTACCTTATCAAGAGTAATTTTGATAGTAGAGTTTACAGTTTTATATACGAACTGCTGGCTACTTGAGAAAATTAAAAATGGGTATACACACTTTCTTCCAAAAATCTAAAATGAAAATGTCTAACTATTTAATATAGTAAGAATGGATTCATTATGGGATAGTAGAAATAAAAACCATATAAAATCTTAACCTGTTAATAACTTAATCAGAAGTGTATTATATGATGAAACAAAAATGTAACATTGAAAAAAGAAAACTGGGTAAAATATTAAGTAAAGGAATACTTATATTATGACCCACATGTGAAAATCTAAAGAGTAAATGGCTCTAGGGGCACCTGGGTGGCTCAGTTGGTTAAGCAACTGCCTTCAGCTCAGGTCATGATCCTGGAGTCCCAGGATCGAGTCCCGCATCGGGCTCTCTGCTCGGTAGGGAGTCTGCTTCTCCCTCTGACCCTCCCCCCTCTCATGTGCTCCTCTCTCTCTTATTCTCTCTCTCTCAAATAAATAAATAAAATCTTTGGAAAAAAAAAGAATAAATGGCTCTATACAAGGTCTGCAATCAAGAAGTATTACTGAACGTCACCCATTGAAGCTGTTCTCTTTGAAAGAGAGTAAAGAACTGAGGGTTGTGGAAAGGGAAGTGGGTGGGGGGTGGGGTAATTTAGTGATGGGCATTAAGGAGGGCACGTGATGTGATGAGCACTGGGTGTTACATGTAACTAATGAATACGAACTAATGAATTGAAAAGTACACCAAAAACTAAGGATGTACCATATGTTGGCTAATTGAATCCAAACAAAAATAAATTTTAAAAAAGAGAGTAAAGAATAGAAATGTGTCATTACTTTTCATTTGTGATAACTAGAATAAAGAAAACAGGGAATGTGTTTGTGTGACATTTGAGATTCAGTTCAACAAACTGGCACAGTTTATATTTGAGGTGCAAAGGAGGTACAGAGAGAATAAGGCATGTTGCTTGCTCTCAGAGAAGTTATTTTAAGTATGAATATAAACATTTACATGATTCTAGAGCAAGGAGTATAGATTCAATAAAAGAAATACAAAGTACTATGGGGATTAGAAGGTCAGAGAGGGAAATTATATTCATCCAGTTGTTGGGAGTAAGGAAAAAATCAGGAAGGATTTCATGTTCATGTAAGGACAGATATTACTTTAGTAGAGGTGGTAGTTGAAAGATTAGGAGTCATGCCATGTAAAACTGAAGGCATAAAGAAACATACAAAGGTGGGAAAATGTAAGATATAGCTAGAGAACAATTAATGGTATAGTTTATACATGTGTATATGTATGTGCACACATAAAGTATATTTTCATAAAGATATAATGAGAAAGAAAGCTAAAAAGGTAGTGTGGAGACACATTGTGGAAGATTTTCTGTCAGTTTGAGGAGTTAGCAGTCAATTCACAGGGCAACTTCTGAAAGTTTTTCAGCAAATAAGTGATACTAGAATTATATGGGAAGTTAACTTGGAGGCAGAATAAAGGATAAACTGGAGTGGAGAGAAACTAGGCAGAGAGCACAGTTAGGAATTATATATAAAAAAATAACGGGAGCTTGCATTAGAGGGGCAATAGTGGGAATTTATAGATTAAATGACATAAGATTTATAAGGTACAAACCATTTGACATCGGGCTGACTGAATGTAGGGGGTAAATGAGAAAAGAAGTATCAGAAAAGGTTTCCAGGCTTCTGGTCTGAATCACTGGGGAAATGGTGGTGCCATTAACAGAAAGGAAGTCAGAAAAAATGGTCTTGGGAAAGAAGATGATTTTACTGTGCAGATAGACATCCAAGTTAAGATATCAAAAAGAATTTTTAGAAGTATAGGTCAAAGAAGGTATTTGGAATTTGGAGATAGGACATTGGATTTCATCTGCATAGATTAGAAATCACCAAGAATGAGTTGAGATTACCAAGCCAGATAATACAGAAAGCAGTGAGACAAGGTCTGGTGAATGTTCTTGTCAATGACAAGAAGACAAAGGGAAAGTTAGTAAAGGAGAAAAGAGAATGAGTGATCCTAGAGTTTTTAGACTGAGGAGAAGGAAAACTGAGGTATATAGCAAATGTCTTGAGATGCAAGGGGAAAGAGAGAGAGAAAGGTGTTGGTTGCCTGTACTAAATGTTACAGAGAGGTACGGGAGACTTAAGAATGAGTACAGGCCATGCCTCTAGCTTGGACATTTGGGAACTTGTTGGCTACTTTCTAGGGGTTCATTTTAAAAGCAAACAAAAAAGGTTGATTGTAAGAACTGAATGGTTGGAGATGAAATGAGAACATTAGATCTGTTATTACAGTTTTCTTGTGTAATAGTGAAAGGGAATGGATTAAGGCAAAGGTGAGAAACCATGAAAGAGGGACAGAGAGGAAAAGTAACAATGCAAGTTATGAGTGAGACAGGCTCAAGAGCTCAGGTGAAAGAATTACAGCTCACGAAGAATAAAGGCACTGTTAGAAAAGAGGGGAAGAGAGAGGCACTATTACGAAAATTGGAAGTTAAGCGTTCACATTGAAAAGTCTAAATTTTATCAGTTAAGGAATATTTAACTCACAGCCAGTTGAGGGAAAGGAATGAAGAAAGTTTGAATAATTATGTTGAACTAAATAGAGATTATGTAAGTATTAGTGACTGAAAGGATTTTTAAGTAGTAGTGAGAAACAGAAAACTTACATAACAAGCTTAATGGATATATTTAGCATGTGATAAGTCAATTAAAACATAGATTAAATGCACAGTAATAATTAGGGAGCAACATTTATGAAATGGTCTACCTCAAATAGCTTCTATTGTGCTTAAAGTGTCTTTTAGATACATACTTCAAATATTCTTTTTAAAGAATAGAACCAGTAATTTGTTTTGGATAGTTTTAAATACACTAGAAGGTGGGGTTGAATCTCACATTATTTAAGATTTCTTTTACACTGTTATCTGTGATACATATAGGTTCTCATGATACCATGGCACGTTTTCCAAAAGACAGTCATAGGCATTCAATAACTATATAGAGAGTTTAACTTAATTAATAAAAGTCTATTTACAATGAGCTGGTGCATACTTTTTTTGTACATATAATAAATTTGATCATTTAAACAGAGGGGGCAAAATGAGAATTTTACTAACATGTTTACTAATGTCTCAATCAGAAGGAGAGAGATGGGTGAAGGGAATCAAGATAGAGTGGTTTTGCTGCTAAATTTGGTTACTTTTTTCTGGGAGAATTAAAATTGACAGAAATATGTAGTGACATAATGACCTCTGAATTAAAATTGTCCTAGTTATTCATGTTTTGTTAAGACTGTTTCCAGGTCAGTCAAGGAAGAACTCTGTTACTTTAATAGTCCTCAAGATGGATAGAGTGAAATAAAGTTAAAAACATCAAATCATAAGGAAGACTCAGATACCAAGGATCTGTTTGAAGAACTGTAATATTTAGCTGCATATTGATATGACATCAGTATATATTTGAGGAAGAGAAAACATGATAGAATATACAATATAAAGGAATTCAAACAAGATTAATATACTTGTCCCCCTTATATTTTAGCCATAAGAGTCTGTTCACATTAAATCTAACTAAAGGTAGAGTATAGACTAGTAAATAGTGGAACTGGGATTCAAATGCTAGTGTTTTGACTCTGGAAAGAATGATTTCATCCACTATGCTGCCTCCTTAAAGTGGTGATATCCAGAAAACTGCTGTATATATATATATAAAATATATATATATATAATATATATATATATTTATAGAAGGGCTATATATATATATAAAATATATATATATATTTATAGAAGGGCTATCTCATCCTTTGTTTTATTCATATTTTTAATAGACCTAAATGTCTCATTGAATGTCATTAGTTTAAATGAAGTGTAGAAGAGTATGTGGCAGCATTTAGGACTGGGGGAAGCCAACATTGATGAGGCTTTGCATTATATTCAGAGGATCATAGAATTTGAAAGCTGTCACAGAAATTTTAGAGTTATTTAGTACAACTCCCTCATTTTACAGGTGACGAGTGAATGTCCAGAGAGGTTAAGTCATTTATATTTGGTTGATTAGTTGGTTGATTGGTTGTTTAATTAATGGCAGAGAAAGGATTCTTGTTTGGAAAAGCTCTATGAGAATTGAAAAAATTTTTAAGTATTAATAAAAAATATTTTGTTTGGTACAGGCTTTCAAGTAATAAAAAATAGCCAAGCATATTTTATCAGAACATAAACTTGGGGCCAGAGTATCTGGATTTGAATATGATTTGAACATTACTAGTTAGATGGTTTGGGACAAGTTTTTAACCTTTTGTGCTTCAATTTTTCATCCATAAAATGGGGATGATAATTTCATAGTTTTATTATAGGGTCAAAACAAATAATATATGTATAACACTGAGAACAATGTCTGGCACTCAAAAAGTTAAGTTGTTCTTATTATTTTTAGCAAATGATACTCCTGAGTCTGTTTATCATTTCGTTTTATTATTCTAAATGGAATGACTTTTTTTTCTCTCTCAGGACGGAGTTACAATGACTTAAATCAGTATCCAGTGTTTCCCTGGGTCATCACTAATTATGAATCAGAAGAACTGGATCTTACCTTGCCAAGCAACTTCAGAGATTTGTCTAAGGTAATTTTTCAGGAATCATCTGAAATACAGTTATCTTGCACATCACAATGAATTTGATTATCTTTAATTTTCACATTACTTTCTAAAAATCTTTAATATAACTAACTTTAATATATTTATCTTTTAAATGTATTTTCATTTTCTCAAAGTGAAATTTAAACTTGAATTTAGAATTTAAATTGAAGATTTTTGAAAAAAGCATGATAAAGCTGGTAACAGTTAAAAGTATTGACAGTTGTATTCTTTTTTAGGAAGACATTATTCTAAAATATTAACTTCTTTAAAGGGTGTTAGTATCATGGACACTCCTCACCAGCACTTGGATAAAAAAGACAAGTACCTGTACACTACTCCAGGTGTCCTATCTGATCTCTTTGTCGCCTCTTACCCTGGTCTAATCCATCACTCACTACCACAAAATGAATCTTCTTTAAATCTAATTTCGAATGATATAAATCCAGTGATTAAACCTTTTTTGACTTAGAATTATTCTTTCCCAATTCAGAGTTTTGCTTTCTCTGCCTTTAATGTTCATGTCCTACTTGGTGAGTGGCTGACTCTAGTCCTGTAGGTCACCTCCTTATGGAGACCATTACTATTTTTCTTCCCTGATATTCTGCTCTGTTTCTTTCATAGCACCTGAAATATCCTATTTTTTTTTAAATTTTATTATGTTAATCACCATACATTACACATCATTAGTTTTTGATGTCGTGTTCCATGATTCATTGTTTGCGTATAACACCCAGTGCTCCATTCAATACGTGCCCTCTTTAACACCCATCACCAGGCTAACCCATCCCTCCACCCTCCTCCCCTCTAGAACCCTCAGTTTGTTTCTCAGAGTCCCTCAGAGTCCTGCATTTTATATATCCTTCTACCTACTTGTTTTGATTCTTTTTGTCTCCCCCACTGAACTCCATATGAGAGAGTTCTTGTTCACCATTATTTCTCTCATGCCTAGCACAGGGCCTGCCATTCACTAAATGTGTTAAATGATACAATATACATGACATTTTCCCCAAGTTATAAAATATTAACTGTATTCATTGTTTAAATGTAAAACATATAAATAAGCAAAAATTACTCCTTATTTACCACATATCAATAAGGAATGATTACATTTTATATTTGTATACTCATACACATACATCACACTGTTTGTTAACTTTCTGTTTTATTTTTTTTTTAAAGATTTTATTTATTTGACAGAGAGAGCACAAGCAGAGGGAGAGAGAGAGAGAGAAGCAGGCTCCCTGCTGAGCAAGGAGCCCAATGAGAGACTCGATCCCAGGACCCTGGGATCATGACCCGGCCCGAAGGCAGCCGCTTAACCAACTGAGCCACCCAGGCGTCCCTGTTTGTTAACTTTCTAAGTATTTTCCCATATCTTAGGTTCTTTAAGAACTTTCCTTTTCTGTCCTAGATTATCAATAAATAGAATATTCCTGAATCATCATTTTATGATATAGAATAAGGTTATATTTCTTTTTAGCTTTTTATCATAGAGAATTTCAAGCATATACAAAAGTAGACAAATTAGCACAATAAATTTACATCAACTAGTAGCCCTGCTCAGTAATTATCAACTCATGGTTACTCTTACTTTATTTTTATATTCATGTCTTTCTGCTTTCTCATATTACTTTGAAGCAAATCCTAGACATCATATCATTCTATTCATAAATATTTCAATATGTACTTCTTTTTAAGGTCCCTTTTTAGGGCACCTGGGTGGCTCAGTCAGTTAAGCGTTTGCCTTCGGCTCAGGTTATGATCCCAGGGTCCTGGGATTTGAGTCCTGCATCAGGTTCCCTACTGTGCGGGGAGCCTGCTTCTCCCTCTGCCTCTACCTCTCTCTCTCTCTGTCTCATGAATAAATAAATAAAGTCTTTAAAAAAGAATAAAGTCCCTTTTAAAGCATAACCGTAATACCATTAGCAAACCTAAAATATTAGCAATAATTTCTTAATATCATCAAAAGCCTAGTATCACATTTCCAATTGAATTACAACTTCCATAATTTTTTTTAGTGTGTTTATTCATATCAGGATCCAAATAAGGACCACACAGTTCAATCAGTTGATACTGATTAAGTCTTAAGTCTCTTCTGTAGGTTTCTCTTTCATCTTTTCTTTCTTTCCAATTTATCAGTTGAAGAAACATGGTTTGTCTTATATCTTTTCTCACAGTCTGGATTTTGCTTATTGCGTCCCTGTGGAATAGTCTAACAGGTTTCTCCATCTTCTGTATTTCTTATAAATTGGTAGTTGGTTCCAGAGATTGATAGAATTCAGACTGGATATTTGTGGCAAGACTGTTTCAAAGGAAGTTTTTGCATTTTTCTCTCAGAGGGCATGTAATATCTTCTTTACTTATCTTTTTGTGATGTTAGTTGCCATTGATATTTAATGCTTGGAATCAGTGGTTGTATAATCATAGCAAAATCATGATATTTACATTCTCTCACTTTAATTTCATTTATTTTTGAGAGTCCTTCTATAATGAGATACTTCCCTTCATCTACTACTAGGTGATTTAATGGTACATTGCTTTGGAAAGGCAGAATAAAAGTTTGATTTTTTTTCTCTCTTTTTACATTGTTTTTCAAAACAGTGACTCATTCCTAACATCTTCCAATGGGACCTAACTTTTTAAAAAACATCTTTATGAGCTCACAGACTTACATGTATTTGATGTTTCAGTCCATTGCAGTTATTATTTTCATTGATGTTCATTCATTTGTTCCTGCTTTTGACCACAGGGAGCTTCTTTAAGTTGCTCCTGAGTTATTTTGATACAATCTTAGTACAGTCTTTGATAACTTCCATGCTCTCTGGTCTGACAGAATGCTCCGGTCTTAACCCTTATGTTTTCTGGCCCAGTTCTAGAATCATCTGTTTCTTCTGCTTCTCTGGGATCACCTTGAGAACACGTCCCTAACATGGCCAGGTTAAGCTGCAGAGAGATGTGACTAGCACATGGAGGTGGCTAGATTGTATCATCAGCAGCCATCTTAAGCCAGCCCTCAGCTGACCACAAACACATGACTGAGTATTACCAAGAGCAGCTAAATCTGGCCCAGATCTGCTAATGAATAGCAGAATTTCACAGGTGATCCATTGACTATGAGGAATAATAAATGGATAAATGGTGGTTTTGTGAGGTTTTTGGTTTTGTTTTGTTTTGCCTTTTTAGAAAAAGGAAAGCCTTACTTACATTTAGGTATATTTGTTCTAAGACCCTGTACTATTTCACTGGAATCTGTAAAACTCTCTAATCGAATAATTGAGGAATGTGTATTAGTTTGATATGTATAGTGAGTCATGCCATAGGTCAATAATAAAAACTTACCAGCTCCTTAATTCTCAGGCTATTATATCCTACTCTCTTTCCATTATTTGAATTTTATGTACATAAAAGTAAAAATCTTATTTTCACTCATTTAATTTGTTAAAATGTAAAATTTGCTTCACAAAATAAATTACATTTAAATAAATAACCTTTCTAGAGTTCTAGAAGAATTACCTTTTAAAAAATTTTTTAAACTGAGTCCTTCAGTTTGGACTTCTATTTAAGCACTGAAGATTTTTGTTGTTGTTGTTTTTTAGAGGGTTTTTTGGTGGGCTCTTCAAGATCCAGTGGTAGTAAGATGGATTGTGGACAGGGTGCGTGTTTCTGTCCTGATAGGACAGTTTCTACTGGTGATAAGTGGGAGGCTATTTGGATATTCCTGCTGAGGCTGTGCCGCGGTCTTCTGCCATCAGTGTACCTGAACAAGAGCTCCAGTAGCCCTGTTGCCTCCTCCTACCACTGTTCTTTGCCAACTGCCTCTATTCTCTGCCTCTTGTCTTGGTTCTCTATCCCACTAAAATCTTACATGACCAGAGGAAAGCACCCAAAGCAGGTTTTTGGTTTTTTTTTTTAGTGTAGGCTACATGGTTTCTTTCATTGTGAGAATTCATTAAAATAATACCAGCAAAATGCCATAATGCATTATTTGCCAGCTAAATAGAATCCTTTATTAAAATTGAATTTTATTTATATGTTACAGCTATTTCTAAGGAACTTGCCAAATTCTTTTGTTGGGTGGGTAAAATACTGTTTTAACTAATGCCTTTGTAATTTATATTCTGTATATGATAAATAAGGCTGTTTTTATGCCCCACTAGATGACCAATAGTAATTTTGCTCTTTTTATTTTGTTAAGATTTATAAAACTGGTAGAGGTCCTTAAAACTAAAGGAGTTGCTTTCATTAGTCTTCCCATATACGTCCATATCCACTATATAAAGGCATAAAAAATAATTTTGATGATTTAGTGCCTTTGATTGTAGTAATGGTACCCTTTTTTATATTGTGAGAGATTTGTACTTTGGGCTCAGGAAAGAATATTTATAAAGAATGCTTTCAACAAGAACTGAAGGACACACAGTTGAATAATGAATAGTAGTGTAATTAGCAGGGCTGGGAAGAAGTGGGAAGCTCTAACACTCAGCCACATATCTTATAACTTATAAAGCAGCGGCAGTTCAAATGCCATAAAAGTCATTCAAGTTCAAGAAAATGGAATTCTAGTACTAATTGTTTTCATTAAATATTGATGGAAATAAGTGAGTTTGGAATTAACTACATTATTTTAAGTGAAATAAGCATGTTAAATTTTTGAAAATTGTGCTTTGCATGTATAAAGTCATAGTAATTATTTACTGTATAAAAGTATCTCATTCCTTTTGGCATTAAAATCTTACATAATGTTTACAGTGTGATTCAGTTTTCAGATATCTGTTTAAACGCATATTTCAGGGATACATCTCATACATAAGATGAGTTGTATCTGTATGAACAATGATTATAAGAGAATTATATTAAAATTTTTCCCATAGTATACATTTAGCAAACATTACTATTTGTTGTGAAACTTGTGAAATTGTAGAAAGCATTCTGTGCAAAGCTTAATTTAAAATGTAAACAGATCTTATCCCCATTCTTTAATAGATTATATACCCTGACTGACTTTAAAATGTATTGAATTATTTATGCATATTTATGTCCATTTAATTTTCTCAATGCTGTTTTTCAGAGGAGTTTTAGCAGCTTTGATACAAAGCTACAATTTTACTTGGTAATTTCTTCCATGTTGCACAGGGAATTTTCTTTCTGAAACTGAGTTAATATAATCAACACCCTTTCTTCTATATTATTTTTCTGATCATTCTTTATGAAAAGGGTTCAATGGAAGATGTAAAAAATGTCTTCTTGAAGGTATAAACTTTTATTTTATGCACAATATCTCCTTATAATAATTTCAAATTAATATTGTCAGTCTGTTGAAAAGATCGAATATAGTCTGTATAGAAGATCAAAGAGTCAGAAAATCTGATGAAAATTAATTTTTTATATGTATTGAGAAAGCCCTCATTTAACATAATTGTTTAATTTATTCTTTCAAAGCTGAAAAAAGTAGGAATGAATTTTGAAGTTGATTTTTTTCCTTCAGTTTCCCAGTTGTTTCATCACTGGTCTACAATTCTGACTGATGAGAAGACAGATCTAACCGTGCATGGACTTGGGAGTGACATTAATCTATGTTTTACAATTATACATTTTTATATTTTGACACCCTTCTTGGGAGAGATAGGAATGAACATTTTCTGTTTGTCTTTTCTTTATAAGAAATTATAATTAGGACAGGAACATATTTATAAAATGTCATATCATAAAAACAAATTATGATGGCAGAACGTTTCAGTATCAGGGCTTTCTTTGTAGATTAGAAAGATTTTCTTTGCCACTGTGATTTCTTTTATTTCCCTTAGTAGGAAATTGTGTAAACCAGTTTTCTAAGAGAGGAAAATCCAGATAATCTGAGGCCATTATTTCTCTTTTAATTGATTCACATAATTATTTAATATGTATATGTACCATAACCTGAATACCTGTTCTAAAAAATGAGTTTGTTCTTACATTGAAATGCAGTTGATAACCATTAGCTTCCAAATGAAAAGTTCACTATAGATTTCAGAAGCTGGGAACATGTCACTTTATTATTGTTAACTAATATTTATTGAGGACTTATTTTTGTCAGGCTCTTATCTAAGTATATTACATGTGTTAACTTTTTTAACCCTCACAAAGCCCTTATAAGGTAGGTCACATTATTTCCTGTCTTTTACAGAGACAGAAACTGAGGCACTATGAAGTTAAGCAGGTTGTACAAGGTCACACAGGTAGTGGCTGGCACCAGAATTTAAACACTAAGCCAGTGTTTTTCAAACTGCAGTTTACAACTAACATTTTAAAAAATGAATAGAACAATTTAAAAAGTAGTGAATATAGAACAACAAAAACAAAAACCAAATAAACAAAAAACAGAATCAAACCTATAAATGTAGAGAACAAACTGAAGGCTGCCAGAAGGGAAGGAGGTGGGGGTTGGGCAGAATGGGTGTAGGAGAGCGGGAGATCCAGCCTTCCAGGTATGGAATGAATAAGTCATGGGGATATAAAAGGCACAGCATAAGGAACACAGTCAATGATACTGTAAATAGCGACGTATTAGAACAGATGGTACGTACCTACACTTGTAGCGAACTAGCATAATGTATAAACTTTGTCAAATCACTAAGTTGTATACCTGAAACTAATGTAATATTGTATGTCAACTACACTCTAAATAAATAAATAGATAGATATTATAGAGAAAAAAATGAATGACATAGCATAACATAAAAAAAGAAATATCAGTGTACATTATGTATGAATCTTTGGCTTAAGCTGTGTGTGTGTGTACATACATGTGTGCACTGAGTTATGGTTTAAAGTGACATATTTCTTAGTAAAAGTTTGGGCCCAGAATGTTTGAGAAGTATTGCAGGGTGCTGTACGGCCTTTACTTTTGGCATCAATTTCTGAGTCTGTTTTAATGTTATTTTGTCAAGTTGCCTTTCACCTCTCGTGCTGAAACATGGTAAAATGTAACCAGCATTCCTTTGCTTTAAAAAGGAAAGCTTTTCCAAATTGCTCCTCTTACTGTGTTTGTTCCAGGTTATTCTCTAAGCTTTTTTTTAGTAAGCCTGTTTTATGAAAAAGCTGAATGTTTGGCTAAAACTGTTGAATCCCTGATGTTACAACTTGAGTATTCATTTATTTTTTCATTTGTTTATTGAATAATAATTGTGTGCCAGAGACTCTTAGTTTCTGGAAATTCGAAAGAACAAGGTAGTTACTATCCTACTAAAAAATAAAATGAAGGTTGGGGTAAAAAAGCAGAAATGGCTAAGGTATAAGCAAGTGTTATATTTTTTAAAAATTGGAGCTTACATTCTTAAAATGAAGGAAAATCCTAAAAGAGAGTTTGAGGTAGAGGGAAAAGAAAAATCATCCATTCTTCAGCTTTATAGTGCAAGAGCAACGTAAGCTGTTCTTTTGGTTCAGAAGTGCAAAAACAAGAAAATTAAACATTAGGGGAAAATGAACCTGCACCAGGATTGCCTGAGTCTTCCTTGCAGTGTAGGAATTAAAGGAGAATTTACTATGATCATATCTTCAAACTGAATTTTAATTTTTGATCCAAGCCCTAATAAATCATAGTTTTTTTTCCAACCCATGTTATAATGCTGTACCATTCACAACTCTGTTAAACTAGCAGCTTCCGATGCCCTAGTCTGGATCAAAATGTTTCGAAAGAGTAAATTCTCAGATAACTTAAGAGAACTGAATTTACAAAACTCTTGAATTTACTTATTTGCTGATGAGTTGCCATTATTTGTCCTTAGTATTTATTGTTTCTTCTTCTCTCTCTTTCTTCAAAGGAAAAGTAGGTGATTTTCTTTGTGTTCCTCATTTATCTTTTACATTTGGTTGTGTATTTTTATATGTGAGATATTTCTCCCTAACCCACACATTTAATATACAGCTTCATCTTGACCTGGAATTGACTACCGACATTTAACTGTTGTTGATCAGACAGCACTTCTTTATCTCTTTAAGTTTTAAGTGCTGTTTCTGACGAATGCCAGTCCTTTTAGTCCTGTTCTGTAACAGATATACCAGGAATCAGTATACCATCTAGATGTCCCAGAGGGAAAAGAACACTGTTTTGGGAGGGGGAGGGGAATATTGTTGAAATACCATAGGTGTTATAACCTTTTCTTTTTTTTTTTTTTTTTAATTTATTAGGCTTCAGTCAGACTAAAGGAATTCAGTTTTTTTTTAAAAAAAAAAACCTTAGGATTTTACAACAGTAAATAATGGATCTTAAAGCATTTCACTAAAAGGTAAATACAGAGAAAGAAATTAATAATTACTCCATGCTTGGATTTTTTTTTTTTTGGCTGATAAAATATATTTAAAGTATTTTAATCTTGGCATCAAATATGGATGCTATTGTATGCCACATTGATGTTGGAGAGTTTGGTATGAATTATATCCCTTGCCTTGGGGAATTTACAATCTAATCAGCAGAAGAATGATGTGGGGAAAGTTTAGAATATATTTGTTAGATTGTGAGGGAAGCCCTAGTAGGTGCCTTCCTTTGTAAACAAACATTTTACATACGCTATCTCCTTTTATCCCCTCAACAATACTATAAGGAATGTGTTATTATCTTTATTTCACAGATAAGGAAACTAAGATACAGTGAGGTTAAGGAACTCTCCAAGTTCACACATTTTCCAAGTGTTAAGGCTGGGATCTCAGATCTGTCCCTGTCAGTGAACTGGTAGACTTTAGGGATAAGTGGAAAGAGTATTTTAGATTGAATACTTGCATGTATGTCCACTTCTTTCCAAAATCCAGCCACTCTTTCCTTTATCTTGGCAAAAGGGAAGAGGTATATACTTTTTGGAGAAATTATACCAGAGAAGTTTCTTATTTGAGAACACCAAGAACAGCAGAGGAGGGATTGATGGGAAGGAATGGAAAACAGGGGGATGAACTGAAAGCTTTAAGTACCAAATAGTGAAAACCCCCAGACCCCTTTTGCCATCATGCTATCAGAGCTTTGGCAGCTAGGCTTATACCAGCCCCACCCTTTAAGACAGAAGATTGTATTACTCTTTGGATATATTGACTGGCTCAAGAGAAAAGACCTAAAAAATGTTAACATTTGGGGATCCTACTTGGAGCCCATCTGATTTCCCTTCAGTGAAATTTGTCAGCTCACAGTGCTACTTAGGCTAAATGTACTTCAGTCAGCCCTTTTGTGCCTCATTCCAAAACTGAAGGTACCACCAAGTGTTAGCAAACATTTAAAGACAGTCTCCAATGTGAAAGACTAAAACAAATAGAAAAATAAAAAGAAACCAGAAGAAACAAAGACAATTTAGGAAACAGAAGAAGCCTTAAAAACAAAATCAGAGTAAAGGTCCTCACAGAGGTAATAGAAAACTATCACATTATGCTGAGCGAAATAAGTCAAACAGAGAAAGACATGTATCATACGACCTCACTGATATGAGGAATTCTTAATCTCAGGAAACAAACTGAGGGTTGCTGGAGTGGGGGGTGGGGTGGGAGGGATGGGGTGACTGGGTGATGGACACTGGGGAGGGTATGTGCTCTGGTAAGCGCTGTGAATTGTGCAAGACTGTTGAATCTCAGATCTGTACCTCTGAAACAAATAATGCAATATATGTTAAGAAAGAAAAAAAAGAAGAAGAATGTAGCAGGAGGGGAAGAATGAAGGGGGGGAAATCGGAGGGGGAGAAGAACCATGAGAGACGATGGACTCTGAAAAACAAACTGAGGGTTTAGAGGGGAGGGGGGTGGGAGGATGGGTTAGCCTGGTGATGGGTATTGAGGAGGGCACGTTCTGCATGGAGCACTGGGTGTTATGCACAAACAATGAATCATGGAACACTATATCTAAAATTAATGATGTAATGTATGGGGATTAACATAACAATAAAAAAATTAAAAAAAAAAGAAAACTATCACATTAATAGAAAAAGGAAAATGATGCTATAGAAAGTAGAATATTAGTGCAGATGGTTTTTAAAAGACACATCAAAATGATAGGGGAAAGTAGCCTAGGAAGATAAAATTAGAGGACTAGAGTAGGAAATCTTTGGACTTAGATAACACATTAACTGAGTCTGCTTTCATTTATTAGTAAGGGACCCTTCTCAATTACTTAATTGGTGATGGGGAGGTCTTATAGCAACTGCTATTTATATATTTTTAAATGTAGTATTCTGTAATTATATGATACTGAAGAAAAATTTTCATGGATACACTGACCTTCTTAAACTTTAAATTATTATTTGTTCAGTGTGATGTATTTAGTTTAAAATATGGTTGTGCAACTCTTTCCTCAAAATGTTAAATAAGTTCAGCAAAGTGTGACCATACATACATATGTATATATATATATAGAGAGAGAGAGGTTGTGGTGCATTTACAAGATTTGCTGAAATTTTGATTTTAAATCAGGGATACAATCTGTTTTGTGTGACTGTTGTTAAAATTTACCTTTGCTAAGTATTAGCACTCCGTATAGCAGATTTGGCTTTCTACTAGAAGCTACCTTCTAGTAGAAGTTTTTAAATGACTCTAACAGAGGTTAACCTTACACTTAATTTAAGCAGCCTTCAATGACATTATTTTTTAACATTAGTCAGAATATGATAAACTGAAGTAACTGAAATGGATTGTGGTTAATATTACTGTCAGGGTGATGAATAATCCTGACATACACCAGCAACACACTGCCAGTCAGTAATCCTCAAAGTGAAGTATTTATTCTCTAATCATCTGAAGTTACTGTGGTGTGGAGTGACCATTCATTATTATTTATAAATGAATTGTTTTATTTATACAGCATTGCCTGTTTATCCCTTAATACTTCCTGTTTTCTTAGTTTAGTGCTGGGTGTACTAACTTGGGGTAGATTCAGCATAGGGAACATATACCTACCATGAATTTACATAAAGATTGTTTTCAGAACACCTAGAATTGGTTGTGTTTTTTAAAGTTTACTAAGTACTGGTTTATAGTAGCAATAAGGTTTATGGTAAGCTATACTTCCAATTTCAGTCTGGGGTGTGTGTGTGTGTGTGTGTGTGTGTGTGTTTGCGTTTATAGAGAGAAAATGCAGTAGGAAGACATTTAAAAAACCTGCATATTGGGGCACCTGGGTGGCTCAGTTGGTTAAGCGGCTGCCTTTGGCTCAGGTCATGATCCCAGGGTCCTGGGATTGAGCCCCACATTGGGGGTCCTTGCTCAGCAGGGAGCCTGCTTCTCCCCTGCCTGCCGTTCCTCCTGCTTGTGCTTGCTCTCTGTCTCTCTCTCTCTCTCTCTCTCGCTCACTTGTTGTCAAATAAATAAAATCTTAAAAAAAAAAACAAAAACCTGCCTATTTGTAGCTTTCTTTTTTAAAAAAAAAAGATTTTATTTATTTGACAGAGAGAGACACGTGAGAGAGGGAACACAAGCAGGGGGAGTGGGAGAGGGAGAAGCAGGATCTCTGCAGAGCAGGGAGCCCGATGCGGGGCTCGATCCCAGGACCCTGGGACCATGACTCGAGCTGAAGGCGGACACTTAACGACTGAGCCACCCAGGCGCCTCAGTAGCTTTCTTTATATACTTGTGTGTGTCAACTTCTCAACTTCTCATTCTTATACTTCCCTCTGATATTCAAAACTTATTTTTATGTGAATATATAGTATGTTTGGGGGGGGCAGTTATTACTTTTTTTTAGTTGAGGTATAATTGATATACAACATTCTGTTAGTTTCAGGTGTACAAAATAGTTACTTGATATTTGTATATATTGCAAAATGATCACCACAATAGGTCTAGTTATACATCTGTAGTGTACATTTTATAGTGGGTAAGGTAGTATCTTTTCTTTTAGTCACATGTCCACATTGCTGTCCAATTCTTTATTCCCAAAGTCCACTTACTTGAATTAAACATAAGTTTATGTTGAATAAATGTGCTTATTCAAATAATTATTAATTTGCTGGTTAACTGTTATAGACATTATTCTGAGGACTGGGTCAGGAACAAAAGTGAATGAAATAGTCTTTACTTTTTAAAGAGTCGTATAACTGAATGTGTGTTTATATAGGAACCATTTATAGGAGAATAATCTAATCAGAAACATTTTATTTCTGTGTGACTTAATTTTAAACTGTCCCACTTTTAGAAAAGGATTTTTGTTTTTAATATGAGTTCATGATTTATGATGTGAACCAAGTTTTTGTAAGTGGAGAAAGGATAAATTCTAAAAACAAAAAACATTGGCTCAATATAAAAAGTAGAATAGACAATTAGTTACATTTTTTAATGTTAGGAAGAAAAGAAAATCAGTAGTTTCACTTAGAAAGATATCCTGTAGGGGCACCTGGCTGGCTTAGTCAGAAGAGCGTGCAACTCTTGATCTCAGGGTTGTGAGTTTGGGCTTCATGTTGTGTGTAGAGATTACTTAAAAATCTTAACAAAAAAAAAAAAAAAAAAAAAAAAAAAAAAAAAAAAGGAAAGAAGTATATCCTGTAAAACAAGAAAAACCTGTAAAACTAAAAATATTAACTTTACTTTAAAAAGTAAATTGATTAAGTTAACAAATTAGGGAAGTTATAGGTCTAGTATGACATATCTCAGCAAATTATTTGAAAATCTGAGTGATACCTTTCTGATAAATAGACAATGATTAAAAACATTAGTAGCGTTCAGAACTGTTCAAATAATTTACAACCCTATTCTTTAATGCCCTTGATAAACTTGAGGTATCACTTTCTTTATTACATCTTTGTAGGATTCTGTCTTGGGCCCTGATTTGTTCAACAATTTCACTAATATTACAAATTGATCATACAACTTGCTTTGCAGTAATGAAAAAAAATTTTAAATGATTTTGCATAATGAAATACATGAAATATTTGAGTGAAATATAAAAAAAATATGAAGTTTTACACTTAGTCTTATAAATTTGTAGTACAAAAAAACAGGAGGAAAGGATAAAGAAAAGTCAGAGTTAAAAATATCAGTGGCAGTAGTCTTGTTAATGGGAGGGAAGATCAAAATGTGGCATTTGTTCCTGACCTGTAGCCTCTGGTCACTTAAAGGGGACTGTTTATTGCAAGAGGCCTGTCAATTCACCATATACATGTATAATATACGAGAGACTATCTTACTGGAAAAGTTGAAGGCTTAGATGACTGTCTGCTTATTATTAACCAACAGTGATTTGGCTTTTCTAAAAACAAATTGGGTCAAACATAATTATTATTACACTCTTATATTGTGGTTTCTAATGTGACCTATTTTTCATCTATAATATAGGTACAAGGTAAGGGTTGAGGTTCATTTTTTACAAATGAAAGTCCAATTCTTTCAATACCATTTATTGAAAAGATTATGTTTTCTCATGAAGTATCTTGGCACCTTTGTTGGAAATAAATTGCTATATATGTGTGGGTCCATTTCTAAACTATTCTGCTCAATCAATCAGTATGTCTGTTCTTATATCAATACCATACTGTCTTGGTTACTGTAGCTTTATAGTAAGTCTTAAAGTCAGATCTTGTGAATCCTCCAACTATATCCTTTTTTTTTTCAAAATTATTTTAGCTATTCTGGTTTCTCTATTTTTCATATAAATTTTAGAATCAGCTTATCAGTCCTGCTGAGATTTTGATTGAGATTACATTTCATCAGTAGACCATTTTTGCTAAAAATTATATGTTAATAATACTGAATCTTTCAATCCACGAATGTGGTTTATCTCCATTTATTTCGGTTTCCTCTAGTCTCTAATATTTTGCAGCTTTTGGCATATAATTCTTGTACATATTCTGTTAATTTACCCTTAAAAATTTCATTTTTTTTAAGAGTTATAAAATTTTCTATTTCAATTATTATTTCTTATATACAGAAATACAACTGAATTTTGTACATTGATCTTGTATTTTGCAACCTTGCTAGACTCAATTTTGCAACCTTACTAGACTTTTTGGGACTTTCTACATAAATGAATATATCATCTCTGAATGAATACTTACTGGATTATTCAATGTTGACTAGAAATGTTGAGAATGCCTTGCCTCTGGTCTTAGGGGAAAAGCATTCAGTCTTTCACCATTTTGTATATTAGCCACTAGGTTTTTCATAGCTGCCCTTTATCAGGTTGAGGAAGTTCCCTTCTGTTTCTAGTTTGTTGAAAGTTTTTATTATCGTTGGATATTGAATTTTGTCAGATTTTTTTTTCTGAAGATAATCATATGGTTTTTCTTTTTTAGTCTGTTAAAATTTATACTGGTTGATTTTGGATTCATTTCTGAGATAAACCATACTCGATTGTGATGTATTACCCTTTTGGATTTGATTTCTTAATATTTGCTTAAGAATTTTTGCACCTGTGTTCATGAAGGATATTTGTCTGTAGTGTCCTTGTCTAGTTTTGGCATCATGGTAATGCTGGCAGAACAAAATCAGTTTTGAAGTTATTCCTTCTTATTCTGTTTCCCGGAAAAGATGTCATCCTTAAAGTTTTAGTGGAATTCATTAGTGAAACCATTTGGGCCAGGAGTTTTATTTCTGGGAAGGTTTTTTAAAACTTCAAATTAAATTGATAGAGGGCTGTTCACATTACCTTTCTGTTCTTGAATGAGCTTTGGTAGTCTGACTTTTTCAAAGAATTTGCTTATTTCATCTTTTATTCTAGATTTTGGTAGTTTGTTTTCTTTCTTTTTTCTTTCTCTTTCCTCCACCCCCCCCCCCCAAGATCAGTCTGGCTATGGATTTTATTTATTTTTCTATTACTTTTTCTGTGTTCAGTTTCAGTGATCTTTGCTTTTTCTACTATTCTTCTTTCTTCTTGATTTGGATTTAATTCCTCTTCTTTTTTAGTATTTTAAGGTGGAAGCTTTAACCTATCGATTTGAGATCTCTTTTGGTTTCTAATGTAAAAATTTAATGCTACACGTTTTTCTCAAAGCACTGATTTTACAAGGTCCAACAAATTTTTATGTATTGTGTTTTCATTTTTATTTCATTCAAAATATTTTCTAATTTTCCTTGTGACTTTTGCTTTGACCCATGGATTATTTAGAAGAGTGTTGTTTAATTTCCATAGGTTTGGAGATTTCTCAGACATCTTTCTCTTGTTGATTTCTAGTTTAATTCCATTATGATTGGAGAATATACTTTGTATGATTTTCAGTTTTTAAAATTAGTTGAAATTTGGTTTATGGCTCAGAAGATGGTCTGTGTTAGTTAATGCTCCATGTGTACTTGAAAAGTATGCTTCTATTGTTAGGTTAAGTGTTCTATACATGTCATTTACAACCAGTTAGGTGATATTGGTTGATAGTGTTGTTCATATCTTAGATATCTTTACTGATTTTCTACTTGTTCTATTGATTACTGAGAGAGGGGTGTTGATGTCTCCAACTACGATTTAGATTTGTCTGTATATTTTTTCATTTCTATCAGTTTTTGTTTTGTGTATTTGAATCATTTGTTTTGGGGTGCATGTTACGAGTTGAATTATGTCTCCCAAAACAATATATTGAAGTCCTCACAAGGACTGGGGTACCTTAGATGTGACCTTATTTGTAAAGAGGGTCTTTGCAGATATAATCAAAGTAAGATGAGGTCATTAGGGTGGGCCCAAATCCAATGTGACTGGTGCCCTTACAAGAAAATGAAAGCACCATGTTAAGACAGACGTCAAAGGGGGTGCCTGGGTGGCTCAGTTGGTTAAGCGACTGCCTTCGGCTCAGGTCATGATCCTGGAGTCCCAGGATCGAGTCCCGCATCGGGCTCCCTGCTCAGCGGGGAGTCTGTTTCTCCCTCTGACCTTCCCCCCTCTCATGCTCTATCTCATTCTCTCTCTCAAATAAATAAATAAAATCTTTAAAAAAAAAAAAAAAAGACAGACATCAAAGGAGTGAATACCATATGGTGATGGAGACAGAGATTGGAGTTATGTTGCCACAAGCCAGGGAACACCTTGGGCTCCAGAAAACTGGAAGAGGCAAGGAAGCATCTTCCCCCTAGAGGCTTCAAAGAGAACATGGCTCTGCCAACAACTTGATTTTACACTTTTAAATTCCAGAACTATGAGACAATACATTTCTGTTGTTTTAAGCAACTTGGTTTGTGGTACTTTGTTACAGGAGCCCTAAGAAACAATTACGAATTGTTATGTTTTCTTGATAAATGGATCGCTTTATCATTATGTAATGTTTCTCTTTATACCTGGTAATAGTCCGTGTTGTGAAGGCTACTTTTTCTGATATTAATATAGCCATGACAGCACTATTTTATTATTTGCAGTATCTTTTTCTATTAATCTACCTTAAAGTTTACTTATTTTTTTCCTTGGCTGTGTGCAGTCTGCATGTAATGTCATCAAAAGAATTCTTCTCCTCTGACTTTTTTTCTTTTGTTTCTAGCATTTATATTTGATTCTTTTTTTATGGTTTCCTGCTCTGCTGAAATTTCCCACCTGTTCATGTAAGTTTCCCACCTTTTCCCCTAGATCTTTTAGTATGTGAATCACAGTTACTTTAAATAACCTTTCTGATAGTTCTAACATCTGCATTATCTCTGCGGCTGGTTCTTTTGATTGCTTTGTCTCTTCACAATTGGTCATTTTTTTTTTCTTAGTATTTTAAGCATCTCATAATTTTTGGTTTAATATCAGTAGAGACTGAGATGTGAATACTATTTTTATGCCCAGAAATGTGGATGCCTTTTCTTATGTCAGGCATTTTGTGTGGGGAGTTCAGTCAATCCAGGCAGTAGGTGAGCTCAGTTGGATTTCTTATCATCATTGTTACTTTAAGCACAGCACGAACTTCACAAATTCCTCCATTTCTTCCATTTGAATTTGTCCTTAGTATGGTCCTAGGGTGCTAGAGATTTTGTCTCATTGTTCCTGCTCCACTCTCTGGCGGATCCTCTAGGCCTGTGCCACTGAGGACTTCTCTCTGCTCTCTTGCCTTTCCCTGGGAGTAGATTGCTGTTGCTCGATACTTAGTGCCAGGCTTATGGTGGGGGTAGGGCAACTCCTCCATTCTCCTGATCCAACGTCACTCTTGAGCAGACCCTGTGGGGTCTTCTCAGTGGGCCTTCTCAGTGTTCTTGTCTGAACCCTGCATGACATCCAGACTCTGCCTTGTGTCTGTGGCAGGTCACAGGCATGAGGGGTTTTCTCATCCCTCTTCCAGTAGTAGCAGACCTCTCCTTTGTATCAGTGCAGAATCCTGGCTCAAAAAGAGTTTTTTTCCCATTCTCCTAAGTGAAAACGCTTTTGCTTTAACTCTACCCCAGAAGCAGTAGATTTTTGCCTGGTCCTCTGGTAATACAGAGTTTCCTATCTCTTTTCCAGGCCCTGGGATGAGAGCATTTGGTATTCTTCCCCCATCAGCCTAAGGGTTTTGATTGATTTTAAGAGAGAGATTAGGGGAAGTGGGTGGTATTTTGTGCCTGTCCTCCTTAATAGCAAGTCACATGCTATCTCTCCAAACTTTCTGATTGTCCAAGCCACCTTCTTCGTTCTTTGTGGCTCCTAATTATTGAGGGTGTGCTAAGACCTGTCAGTGTCCCAAACGTAAGGGTCTCAGTCAGCAGTTGGTGCAGGCTGATTGGAAGTCAGAGGCTCTGGCAGCAGCTTTTAAAGTTTGCAAGTAGACTTCCTTCAGGGAAAGACTGGGAGCTGGACATTGAGCTCTGGGGAGGGTGGGAGGGGGGTGATAGCCTGTTAAAGAACTGTTTGTTTGCTACAGTCCTATGGGACCTTGTGAACACAAGCCCTAATGGCCATGAGAACCAGATGATCAAGGGATGCATCTTCTAGGTGGCAGCCATGAAAGCAGAAGTGCCAGACCTGTGTACAAGCTCCTTCCCAGGAGACATTGGTGATTTGGAGAGGGCTACAGGGAGAATGCAGAGATGGTGTGTGCTGGCTTCTCTAGTAGCAGGGGAGGATTGCAGTTCCTAGGTGTGTGTTAAGATAGGATCCTGACTCTCAGGCTGCAGCTTTTAAGATGTGCAAATAGGCTCTTTCAAGGAAGGGCTAGGAGATTGGCATTTCTGTCTGCTGTCTCAGAGCTGAGCACTGGGGTTTAGCCAAGCTGAGTCCTCTGGAACCAGTGAGGAACTGTGGGATTTTGGTTTGGTTTTGCTGTTATCTTACGATCTCATAGATGCAAGCCTCATTGGCTTTCAGAGCTATGTGTTCTGGAGAGCCTCTCTCACAGATGGAAGTCTTAACTTGGGGGGGGCTAGATGTTGGGTCCAAAAATCTTCACTCCTCAGGGAGAAGCTGTGAGTTTTGAGTTCCTTCCTAATTGTATGCCACTGTGTTGGAGGTGAGATTTGTGGCAAGAGTGTGTCACAGCCTTTCTTACCTGTTACCATGTTGGTTTTTTTCTTGTTTGATAGGTAGCTCAGCTAGTTACAAGATTTCTTCAAGAGGGAATTGATCCATGTGTAACTGTAGATTCAGTTTGTCCATGGGAGGAGGTGAGTTCAGGAACCTCTTACGTCATCATCTTAGACTGGAACTCCCCATGTTAATGGTCTTAACTGTTTCTTTAAGTGGAAAGATGAATCTATCTGAGAATGAATAGGCTTTATTATATCGGCATTGGGCTTCTTTGATGTTTATCATTTTCATAATTACTTAAAATATTTTTTCCCTTTGGCCTTGGATTGTTAAAATTGGGGGTTTTTGAGGGGGAGAGTTTCCTTCCAGGCATTTAGCTTAACACTGGCAATGGATTATCAGATTATTTTAATCAATTTCTGTGCCTTTCTCAAATTCAGGTAAAAACCTATAGTAAAAATCACTTAATATGAGCCATAGCTGAATAGCATAGAACTGCAGAGGCTACTAAATCTACCAATGTGAGCGTTTGAAATGATTTATATTCTACATAGGCACAATAAGTAAAATGGAATACTTTCTTTTTCCCAAGATGTGTTTCTTAAAGTGAAATAGTATAGGAGGTGTATGTTTAACACCACTTGCAAGAAAGTGTGTTTTCAAGGGATTAAAAACTGCTCTGGTACTTGAAAACAAAAGTGCTTATTTGTTAACTCTAAAAGCCACAGTAGTGTGCCAATGAAATTTTTTTCTTGACAATATTAAATAAAATGTAGAGTGTGTGAAGATAAGTGCCAAACCATTTCAGCCATATATAGCATATGACAAAATACCCTAAAAGCCAAGGTTGAGTAAAAATGCTGATCAGGCTGTTTGTTATACTTGTCATTTAGATAAAAGAGCTGCTACAACTGACAGAGAATAGTATCATACCCCCTAACAGTGGCAGCATGGCTTAAATGGCAGAGGCTATTCGTTTATTTTCTTCCCTTGGCGGTGGGGGAAGAAGGCAGGTGGTGGAGAAGCACATAATAAAATTCAGTGGCTTCTTTAAAAAGGTTTAGCAGCACAGAGAATTAAAGGCTCTTATTAGGTTCATGGATGTGGATGTATAACTATAAAAGTTAAGAGAAAAGTAAAGCCATAAACTTTGGTGACAGTATTTACCTTTTTGTTCACTTTTTTTTAAGCTGTTTTTGCCAAGCATCTTTCGGTGTCCTCAAGCAAAATATATATTTTTTTTCATTTATGAAACCTTCTGCTAAAGTGATATCCACACACATTAGGTAAGTAGGGATAAAAATGTAACTAGCACATTTTCAAAAGGATCTTCAATCTAAACCTCCCATGAAAGGATTCTAATGACTTTGCAGAGTCAGCACCAGCATTTTTATCAATCCACACAACCCAAATCATTCTAGGATTTGCTAGTCAATTTAGTTAAAGTTGGTTCTAAATCTTGCCTCAGCCGCTGGCTTAGGTAGCCAGTCATTAATCGTCATTTAACTTCTCTGACTCAATTTTTTGCCAAAAGTTAGGAATGCTAATAGGTTTATATATTAAGGGGTTGATGTGAATATGAAGTAATTTATGTAAGATTCTTAGAACCTTCACTTAAATCCAATACGTAGTAACACTGTCATCAGATAGAATGGACCTTTTAACCTGTATACCGTATTTATTTCTTGTAATCTTCCAAACCAAATCATTATTCTCTAATTAGAAATGGTCTTTTATGATATCACATTTGCCAATAGTCCATTCCCTTTCATCCTCTGAATTTGAAGTTTTTTTATTTAATCCATTCATGAATATTAGATACCTTTTATTTAATTAACAATATTCAGTCCTTTAATCTGGCATGTTTATAACATAACATTGGATTCCTGTAACATGGAGTTCAACCATCTTGTTATATTTTCCTTACTAGCTTTTATCCCTTATTTTGCAATGGCCCTCTTTCAATGTCTATAGGCCTATCCTACTTCCAGGAAAAAATGAAATAATGTAAAACATCTCTTGCACATGACCTCTTAAATGCTGTAGGACAGGTTTTATGTGTAATCATAGAATTAAAGGAGGTTATCCAGTTTCCTAATCATACCAAATGAAGATGACATTGGAGATGGCTTTAGGCCAGTCATCCAGATCCTAAGCAAGATCCTAAAAATCGTTATGCTCTTTTACCTCCCGTTCCTGAGCCCCTTTTCAGTTTTGACATCTCTTCACCATTCCCTATAACCACAAAATGTATCTTTTATGATACCCTATCCTTTAGTGTTTCCAAAGGCCCTATTTCTGTGTCTTATGAACCAGAATGATCCTTTACTTTTTCTTTAATCTTCTCTTCTGCTTCTGATCCCCAGGATGTTAGGATATAGTGATTTTTCAAAGAAGGCCTTCACAGAAAGATGTAAAAAAACCTCTTTTGAGACTTGGATTTTAAAAAAAGAAGTTTGTTAACTCAAGCAAATCTGTGCTTTGTTGAATTTGTGAGACTCCTTGCCAATTCCCTTCAACTTTCTTAGTAACTATAATCATGGTCCATCAGTTTGGAACTTCACTTCTGAAAGATTGATATAAATTAGAACAATTCACATATAAATCTCAAAAAGAAGAAGGATTTATGTCAGTCATGGTGGTAATTTCAAAATAAATATTATTATGAAATAATAAAATTACAACAAAATTACAACAACATTAATGGCAGCTATGCTTGTCAAGTACTTTCTTTGTGCCAGGATCTCTGCTAAGCATTTTACATATATTATTAGCCTTTATGCCAACCTATTAAATAAATATCATATTTGAAAAAGGGAAATATAAGGAATTGCTGAAATTTGGAAAAATAATTTGTAATTAATACAACAGTTTTAGATGGATAAAATGACCCCAAGACTGGATTTTTGAATGCTGAATTTGTGTCTCCTAGATTTATGTTGACCTTGAACTAGGTTACTCAGAATACTTTTTCATTTTTAAAACAGGGATTTCTAGCTCACGTATTTACTGTGAGAATGTGTAATAATGTCTTATAAACTGCAGAGTGTGAGCTGGGGGTACTAATTAAATAACTTCAGGTAAGATTTCCTAAAATTTTAAAAAAGAAAAAAAACTTCGAATGTATCAACACTATAAAAGCTGTTTCTTTGTACAGCCAACTTTTACTAGTAATTAGATGAAAAAGTCTCTTACGTGCCTTTGAAGGGGGTTGTGAATCCAAAGCTGTTTGTTTTTAACTGATGTAGTAGAAGATGGTTGTAATTTGCTTGACATTTCATATGCTTTTCATAGTAACATTTGGATGCCCTTTGGACTTTTAAAAAGTAATTTTGCTTTTGGTTATTTTCTTGAGGTAGGGTAATTCAGTTTATTGGGACTACTATGTACTATTAGGCTTCTGACAGGTAATGCGCAGTAGTGTATGTACCATTAGAAGATCATCATTCTTTTCTAACAGACTCTACCTAATTTCATCAGGCTTGTTTAATAGTTTTTTTTTCTTAAATATTATTCATCAAATAAGCTGCAAAATAGTAATAAATATTATTATGAATAATTTACTGTGTGCTATGCACTGAGCTGAGCATTTCACACACAGTATTTTTGTTTCTCTAATTAGTAAAATTAACTTCTCAAAGAAGACAATAAAAAGATTTTTTTATTGTATTACTCTTAAGAAACTTGATTTAGAAAGTTTTGTTTTGTGTATCGTGTTCTGGAAGGTATCATTAGTATTTGTCCAACAGAATACTTATCACTCTACCACAGTTGTCAGTTTTGCTATTTGTGAGATAAGAATATCCTAGGAATAGTGACTTTTTTTTCTATTTATACATTTTCAAGAGTTTTGTGTTCCTTTTTTCTTTAACTTCTCTTTTCGTACTTCAAGTTCTTATTTCCATTTTTTTCCAAACATAATGCTTCTGATAATTTTAAAATAATTCTATTTTATTTGAACCACTTTTTTATCTTGTTGTGATTCAAGTTTTATTCTGTAGATTTAAAAAAATCTTATATTATTTGTTAGCTTTTTGTAATTTGTAAAATTACTTTTCTGTATCCTAGAGCTATTTAATTTTACCTTGTTCTGACCTTGAATTACACTTCTTTAATCAATACCTGTTTTTCATTGATTTTTTTCAGGAAGTTATGACCATTTTAAATGACCAGTATTTTTGCTCTTCTTCCTTTAATCAGTTTGCTGATTTAAAAAAAAAAAATTCTGTCAAGCTTTTATAGTTAAATTGTACAAAGAGCTGCCTGTAGGAGATATTGCTAGGCATCTTCCTGAATTGCCCTCCAATTGTTACTCTTAATATACTGTGTAAGTAAGAGAAGCCATCAGCATTTACTTTTAGTTCTTTTGCAGAGATGAATAAACATCTTGAAATGCTGATTTAGACAATGTTTTAAAAATGCTATGATGCACTTTGGTGTATGACTGACTCTTGCTTAGTTAAATGTTTTGCAGCATTATAACATAGTTGGATTCAGCTCATCTTTTAAAGCAGTTGTCAGAAAAATATGGGCCAGCATGGTAGAATGTATTAGCTCAATACATTGTCTCCATTTTATTATGAAGCTGCTGAGGAAGCTGTGATATACAGCACTGTCATTACAGATCTATTGTTAGGATGGTTCCACAGTCTTCTTTGCACCGCCATTAATTTATAGCAGTAAACAATATGTAGCCTTCCAACTGCAGCAAAGCAGAATCTTTTAATGAGGTGGATGTTATTACCACAATAAATCAGTGCTTTCGCGTAATGTATAATTCAATGTGTGTATTCCCACTGTAACTTCTCTGAGTAAGCTGATAGTGTATCATTGTCATTGCGCAGCTCCACTGGTCTTTTTTTTTTTTTTTAAACCTTCTTTTATTTGGGGACTTCTTTTTTATATGCTTACAAATAAATGTGGTATGTATTGATAGCTGTCCTGTAGCAAGCTTCAGAAACCAACTGTAACAATAACAGCCAGAATCAATACTGTGGGTTCTACCTATATGGATCTCTGCACGAAGCCATTTTTTCCTCAGATGCTACTGAAATCAATCCTAATTGGTTTTAGCATTATATTCAAGCAACGTGATTCTATAACTATTGATTTTGGAGGTATACTCATTTGGAGAGTAATAAAAATGGGAGCAGATAAAGTGAATACTTAATATGCTGCAGAACTATACAAAAGGAGCATTGATTCTATTTTTAATTCACATAATTTGTCTTCCAATGATTTTATTTCTTCGTTCTTTCCTTTTGTATGGCTCGGTGTTTAGGGACAACAACTAAAATATGTTTAAAGGCATTCCAAATTGATTCTGTAACAAAGATTTCTTGGAGTCACTTCTATTCTTAACGCATAAATTTAGTAAATCAGATTTAATTCTTCGGTACAGAAACTAATGCTTTAAAAGACAGCATTTTAAATTAGTATACTGAGATTGATCTAAACTAGTAATTGATGAAAGATTTTTAAAAATTTGCTTGTAAAGTAAAAAAATGACAATATAAAATGTTGATTCAAACCAAGCTATTGAAAGAGGACAGTGCTAAAGATAGTTTTTAAAAATAGTTAACAATTAATTTAAGAAAGATAGTGAAAATGATGAATTTAAAATGTTGCTGTAAATCACATATTAACATGAGAAGCAGTTTGAAAACTAGTTTAACTTTGCTTCATTTTTAACAGAATATTTCTGAATACATCTATTTTAAAACCCATATTTTTTTTATTTCAGTTTAGCATATCCCCCATAAATAATAAGATATTTAAAATATTTTCTTTCTCTTATAAATGAAGTGACTAGGTACTCATTTAAGAAAGTCATCTTAGCTTTTTTTTTTTTTTCAGTGAAATGGTAATTATATTTTAAATAAGGAATAGAGATTTTCTAGAGATCAGAATGTTTTATGAGAATGAGTTATTACTTAAAGCAGGTGGTTTTTAACATTCTTGGAGACCTCAAACCCTTTGAGAATCTTAATACTTTGTATGTCTTCCTTAAGAAAATGTACATGTGCATAATCACAGAAAATTTTGCATGTTTTTTAATGAAATTCATGTATTCCCTAAATAACAACAGCTGCAGCAATAATAATGATAACCAGCTAACATTTATTTAGCTCTTATGCCAAGTAATGTTCTAAGGGTTTTACAGGCTATTATTTCATTCAAACTTTACCCCAATTCTGAAAGATAATCTTAAAAGTAATAGCATTCACTGAATGTCAGGCATGGTTTATAGGACTTTACATGTAATTACTCATTTTATTTTCCAAAACAACCTTCGGACTGGGTATTATTACTATTCCAGTGAGCCCACATTCTTCAACACTTTGCTGTACTGCTTTTCAGCCCTCTACTATAATGAATCGTTTTCTGGTATAAACTCGTAATCTGTCTTCTATTATTTATACACACACATACACAGAGACACACACACATATACTTTATTTCAGGCAGGGATGTTTTAATCCTCTAAATTTTGCTTTTACTCATACTAGTAGAAATTTCTAGATTTACATTTAATCCCTTTTTCACTCATTCTCTTCCTTGCACTCCTCATTCCCTTGCATTTTTGTTTCATCCTCTTCTCAGAAGCTATTGTAAAGTAATTCTCTAACATCAAGATTCTGTTTCTGGGTGTTGCTTCTAATTAACTAAATAGAATTTTATAGGTGCTTTCCAAACTACTATATAGCTAATACTCACTTCATGTAATTGTCTTTATGAAAATACTTGTTATGGTCTGATTAAAAACCTGTATTCAACAGAAACTAGACTCACTGAGAAATGACAGGTTTCTCCTTCCACTTATATGTGTTTGTTTAACCTGCTTTGGAAAAAGTTTTTGCATCCACTCTCTGAATGTAGCACCATGTTTTAGCTTCAGTAGAGTATATGTGTATATTTAAATTGACTCTCACTTGCTAATAGGATGACATTTGAAGAAAGAAATAAAAGATGATTACATTTATGTGTTCTTGTTTTGTTTTGTTTTCTTTTTCTTCCACATTGGCAGCCAATAGGAGCTTTGAATCCAAAAAGAGCAGCATTCTTTGCAGAGCGTTATGAATCATGGGAAGATGATCAAGTTCCAAAATTCCACTATGGTACTCATTACTCAACTGCAAGTTTTGTTCTTGCATGGCTGCTAAGAATAGTAAGTTCAATTTGAATAATAAACCATGAATAACTAAATTCAATGTTGTGGAGAATATGCAGTGATTGAAAGTTATTGGCATCTTTTTTGAATGCTAAATTTTTTTTTCAGTGATTAGATTTCTAATTATAAATATCTCTTTATCTCATTTGGTATGTATTTGATAACATGTTGCTATAGAATAGCCTTAAAAATGTTTCACCTGGAATTATATGAATATTTTTCTTAAACTTGCCTCTTCAAATGGTTGGTATCTCATCAGATCCTAAATTGTAACATATGTTATTTTCAAATATAGTATATCAAAATAAGAACTAAATAAGATTTTGTTAAGATAGCATGTGTTCATATATTTTAGGAACTTCAGTTGCCCCAAATGGAATAAGTTATGTTTGTAGATTACACCAAGGCTACTGTGTATTGATAATATATCGGTTAAACAAGAAATGTTTCTGTAAAATTGAAAGGTGATTCATCTACTAGAAAGTAATTTCTTTGGGAAAGCATTAGCAGCACATCATTAATTAAAGCTTGTTAGAAGGGTACAGGCAGACATAAATCCTAGAAGTAATTTATAGTGCTTAGCTAATTTCAAGCAATTATCTACTAATATGTGTTTAAGTGTTCTTTAACTAAGAGGAGACTTTTAAATCTTCCAAACATTTTTCTTTTCTTAATCATAAATTAAATATTGAGCCATAACAATAGGAAAATTACATATTAGACTATTTCCCTGTTCTATGAAGAAAATGCAATCTAATTTAGGTTTGAATTTTATTAATAAATTGTTCTTGAAAAGGGAGTCTGAAAAATGTTGCAAATGCCAAATTTTGGAAATCTTTCTTCTGAAACAAAACTAGTTTAAGAACACTAATATAATAATTTAGATATAATTCCCATTCTATACCTAGTTTATATATAGCTGGATAATGTCTATTAGTCACTAAAGTATCTAAATATAATGATTTATTAAAAAAAATTTTTATGCATGAGGAAACATGGATTTTTTTAATTGCTTATTTTTTAGGAACCTTTCACAACTTATTTCCTAAATTTGCAAGGAGGGAAATTTGATCATGCAGATCGAACTTTTTCATCAATTTCTAGAGCTTGGCGAAACTGTCAGCGTGATACATCTGATATTAAGGTACAGAAATGTTTCATTTTACAGTTACTATTGCCATTGTGTTCCTTGTTGAATGAATGTTGACAGTTTCTCTCTTGCAGCATAGCACTATTTACTGAAGAGAAGCCTCAAAGGCTGAGGCTTTAATTAAATGGCCAAGAACCACTGTATAGCATCTCTCTGTCTGTCTGTCTCTGTCTCTCTGTTCTTTGTGTGTCTCTACCTGTCATATGTCTCCCTGTCTCTTTCTCTTTAGTTGTAGAATGGTTGTTTTTTTCCTCCTTGGAATCTTTTTAAAGGAAAAATACAGTAGTATGAATGTAAGGTAGCATGCTCAATGGCATTACAAACTCAATAAATAAAATTAATTCAGTCAGAAAAATGCTATGAGAAGACTCTCAGACTTTTAATTTATTTAATTTTATTTTACTTCATTTTATTTTAAAGATCCCATCTCTCTTAATCTTTTACCTGCTACTAATTCTAAATTCATACCTGACTCTGCTTGATATAAGGTTACATTATTATTGAGGGAAAAGAGGAGTTCTCGTATCTATATGTATGTTCACTACTGTAAGAAATCAAAAACTGCACAATAGCTAACATAATCCTTACTAGATCTTTGTTTCTACCCTCAGAAATTATAGTATTTTACTTTCATGACATACTGTCTCTTTCTCCAGATGCTGTTGAATATAATGAGATATACCTATGGATGTGAAATTCCTTATAGTCTCATAAAGAAATATGACTTATATATAAATATTTATACTATATGGAAGAAAATGATAGGCGGTTTAAAAGAGGAAAAGTTACATTACTAATATTTATGTTACTATAGAGTACCTTTAAAAAATTTAATATGATAATTTTATCTTTTAGGTGTGGTACTTTGAAGACTATAAAATGTATTCACATACTTTATCTTACAGTAGAGCATAACATTACGTATATCAAAGATATTTTATTGAAGATTACATCATATGCAGAAATAATCTTTTATGTTGGGACATCTATAGGATTTTCTTGATATTGCAAATAATGTACTCTGAAATACTCTTGAAATTATATATCATATTCTTTAAGAGTCATCAGTAGAGGGCTCCTGGCTGGCTCAGTCAGTAGAACATGTGGCTCTTGATCTGAGGGCTGTGAGTTCAAGCCCCACTTTGGGCCTAGAGCTTACTTTAAAAAAAAAAAAAAATGGGTAACTAGAAACAGTAAATCAGAATAGCTAATAGATTTAATAATTATTTTTTAATTCTTCCAATCTCAAAGCTATTGAATTACTTATTTAACTCTTTTGAGAAGTAATGAGGGATATGGACATAGGAAAACAGTGATAAGCCTAACTTTTTTGTTATCAAATTGAAGACATGATTTTTTAAAAATTTGTTAATTCTTTCATTTGTTAAGCATCTCATGACCAAGTTATAACCTCATACTTAAGTTTGGTACTTGAAATTTAAACACAAATAAAATTATGAATTTGAAAATTATTTTTTCCTGCTCCATAATAAATGGATAGTATATATCTCCAACTTTCTACCTCTAAGTACTAGACATTCCTTCGTAATGCTTTGTTAGACAAGAGGTGCATATGATAGATCTTTGTAGTTCTGTCGTCTCTTTTTCCTAAATCTCAAGCCTTTTTCTGTCAAGATTCTTCAGTTAGCACAAGTCTAGTTCCATTTTCCCAAAAACTTACCTTAAAATACCCTACCTGTAAAAAAAATTAAAAACCCACACAAAACAGCTGCAACATTAAAAACTAAAAAACAAAAAAATAAAACCCATATGAACTTCTTTACCTTTCTTCCTAATTTTTCTTATTCCTTCACAAATAATAAACACTTAAATTCATCTCACTTTCTTTTGAATGCCCCAGCAGGCCTTAATAAAAAAGCTCCAACTACTAGACAAATAATAGAATTTCAATTCTTGCTATTGTGCTACTTAATTTCTGGCTTTCTAGCCGTGTTATATAAAGCATCTATATGAAGAAGTAGAGTACAGAGTTAAGGAAAAAGTTAAAATTTTTTTAAAAATTTCAAATGTCAAGTTGATTTGGCCTCAATAAAAATATAGTTTCATTCATAAATATTATTTAATTATGTTGAGAGGCAGAGACATTTTCTTCAGGACTATTTGCTAAAGCCTACTTGCTCTTATAACCAATATGTATAGTCTCCTTTTTTTTTTTTTTAACTGTAAAATACCTGTAGGGTAGATAGGACATTGATAAATTACATTTTCTACATTGATAACTAACTAATTTGGTCCCTACAACTTTTCAAGTACTTTGAAAAAGTATGTAATACACGGTCACAGAGGCTAAAGAGCCTCCTTATACATGGCTAGATGGTCCTTTTAAAACTGAGGACGTATTTATTCTTGCTTCTTTTCTTGTATCCTGCCCTTTTAAAAGTGTTGCATTTTAACACTTTAGAAAGCACATTTAAGTTATTATGATAATATAATGTATAAGAATAAATGTATAAGAAAGCACATTTAAGTCATTATAGTAGTATAAATATTTCATTGAGATATAACATTGCATTTCAGATGGAATCATATTAATTATAGTGTGATCTTTATTTGTATTGTCTTGTTGAGGTTTCGGGAAATAAGAACAATGTTACACAGTACACAGAGGATAGTGAAATATGGGTGGTGAGAATCACGTTATTGAGTATACTCAATATATATTGAGTATATATTGAGTATATATTCTAAAGTATACCTTGCTTGATGAATATGATATACATTTTCTAAAATGTTTTCATGACATTTTACAAAAATGAAGTGTTGTGGGGTGCCTGGCTGGCTCAAGTCAGTAGAGCATGCAACTCTTGATCTCGGGGTTGTAAGTTTGAGCCCCACATTAGGTATAGAGATCACTTAAAGATAAAATCTTTAGGGGCACCTGGGTGGCTCAGTCGGCTAAGCGTCTGCCTTCAACTCAGGTCATAACCCCAGGGTCCTGGGATCAAGCCCTCCATGGAGTCCCTTATCATCAGGGAACCCGCTTCTCCCTCTCCCTCTGCCACTCCCCCTGCTTATGCTCTCTGTCTGTCAAATAAATAAATAAAATCTATTAAAAAGTCTTAAAAAAAAACAAGTATGAAGTGTTGTGAGGTAGATAGATTAATTTTTTTCAGGGAAAAATAATAACGTGATACCGTTTCTAATATTTAACTCTTTTTGTGCTGAAGGGGAACTGTTACTTTAATATCTTAGAAACCCTATTTCTTGCATTCTGCTAATACTCAGAGAATAACTTACTAAAAAAAGGTTATCCTAGCGAATTATTTTTTTTCAGGGAAGAAAAAACTATTAAATTTTACTAAAGTAGTTAATTTTAGCATGACTTACCATTTTAGAGTTCTGGGGATCATTTGTATTTTCGGGTATCATTGCTGGTTTCATTTCAGATATGACCCTCGATGATGCTTTTCATTCTGCCTGGATAAACTGTTAGAAGTGTTGATCAGCTCTTTAAGTAGGCTTACTACTGTTCTGGATGTGTGGGTGGAGCAGTTAGTTGAGCATCTGACTCTTGGTTTCAGGTCAGGTTCTAATATCATGGTTGTGAAATAGAGCCCCACTTCGGGCTCCATGCTCAGCCCAGAGTTTGCTTGAGTTTCTCTCTCCCTCTCCCTTTGTCCCTCCCCCCACGCTCTTTCTTGTTCTCTCTCTCTTTAAAATAAATAAATATTTTTTAAAGTAGGATTATTACTGTTCAATAGAAATATAATGAAAGCCACAATTGCCAGCCACATGTGTAATTTTAAATTTTCTTATAGTCACGTTTTAAAAAGTGAAAAGATGGGGCGCCTGGGTGGCTCAGTTGGTTAAGCGACTGCCTTCGGCTCAGGTCATGATCCTGGAGTCCCTGGATCGAGTCCCGCATCGGGCTCCCTGCTCGGCGGGGAGCCTGCTTCTCCCTCTGACCCTCCCCCCTCTCATGTGCGCTCTCTCTCTCTCTCTCATTCTGTCTCAAATAAATAAATAAAATCTTTAAAAAAAAAAAAAAAAAGTGAAAAGAACCATCTGAAATTAACTTTAATATCAAAATATTGTTATTTCAACATGTAATCAATATAAAATTATTAATTAGATATATTCTTCTTTCATACTGTCTTTGAGATCTAGTATGTATTTTATATTTATAATAACACATGTATATTTAGACTAGCCACATTTCAAGTGTTGAATAGCCACTTGTAGCTAATGGCTACTGTATCAAGCCCTGTATGCTTAGGACAATGTTCCTGATGTTGTACTTCATTTAAATATTGATAGGCAGTAGCATTAATAGGTATTCTTGAGGATTGAAATAGGATGTGCTACAATTGGGTTGGAGAATCATCGTTGTGATAAATAATATTTTAAAATCCCCAGCAGATTCTGTGTTCCAAGTCTTAAAAACCCGCTTAAGGGATGCCTGGGCATCCATCTCTTCATTTTGGCTCAGGTCATGATCTCAGGATTGTGAGATCAAGCCCAGGGTCAGGCTCTGCCTTGGGCATAGAGCCTGCTTAAGCATCTCTCTCCCTTTCCTTCTGCTCTGCGATATGTACCCCCCCTCCCCATAGCTCATGTGCATCCTCTCTCTCTAAAAAACAAACAACAAAAAAAACTCACTTAAGTTTAGAAACTGAAGTGCAAAATAGATTACTGAACTATTATGACCAAATTCTGTGCAGCAAATTATGGACTCATAAAAATTGAATGAATTTCACTAGGTAATCACATCTAAATATTACATAAATATCTAAGCTTTTCTATGCAGTTCATGTCACTGATTTTTCCCCTGGCTCTGAGGCAACATACTCATTTCAGAAACCTTAGTGTCAATACATTTAATGATTACAATCGGACTTGCTCAATTTAAACTCTTTTCCTTCTCTCCTATAGAAATTATTAATAATTAAGATTGAAAATTGGAAGGAGTCATAAATATCACCTAGGTTCATTATTTCAGAATGGAGCACAATAGTATGTGGATCTAAAATGAAGATGAATGGAGAACCATACTTCTCCAGAAGCCCAAAATTTAGGACAATAATACAGTACTAAAAAACCTATGCTAAAATTTTAGTAAAATTTGAGTAAAAAGTTTGAGGGAGTCCTGAGGTAATATTTAATTTTAAACTTTTTAATTATGCACTATCAGGCCCTGGTTGTGGTACAACACCAAATAAGACACAGTATTGCCTTTAATGAACTTGCTCCTTAGAAGAGATACTGACAATAAAACAGTCCCAGCAATTTGGTATAATTAAGGCTATGTGGGCTCCTAGATAGAGCCTCAGAAATGAAAAGAAGAGAGAGGAGAGGAAATCGAAGGCCTAACATTAGGGGCCATATAAGCTTTGGTAAGGAGGTTGAAATTTATCCAGGGACAATAAGGAGACATTGAAAGGGTTGAGGTACAGAGACACGAACAGATTTTGTGGTTTTAAAAGAACACTGTGGTTGGTGTTTGAATATTTATTATACTATGAGCAAGAGTGAAGCAATCAGTAAGCTGTAATTAGGGGAGAGACAGTGGAGTCTTGAACTCAGTAGTGGCAATGGTAGTAGAGAAACGTAGATGAATTTAATATGTGTTTAGAAGGTAAAAACTGTTGAGATCTGGTGATTGATTGGTCTTGTAAGATGAGAGACAGAGAAATTAAATTTGACTTGGACATGTGTGTAGAGAACACAGAAGAACAAGTTTAGTTAGGAAATAAGTATCTAGCTCCCTGCCTTCAGGCAGAAAACTTCTTGTGACAGCTGAACTAAAATCCTCAAAAACATACTTAAGTCAGCATTTATTGATTATTTATCACACGCAATACATACTAGACAGCACTTGGAGTAAAAGGGTAAGGTAAACATAGTTCTTTATTTCACATACCTTCTGATGAGAAAGACAGGTACATATAAAACTATTTTTAATACAGCTTAGACAGTGAAAAGTGGCATAATAAGATATAAACACAATGAAATTAATTCTGACTGGGGAGGTGAAGTTGTGGGTGACTTCATAGAGTGAGACTGGACTTGTATCTTAAAGGATGCTAGAGAGTCCTAACAGACCTCCCAGATTTATGTCTCTAGCCTGTACATTATCCTGGTATCTAACTCCCTCCTCGATATCTCCCTTTGAATATATAAAATGTATCTCAAAATTAACATGTTCAAAACCAAATTCCTGATCTTTATTCCTTTATTCCTTCAAACCTGGTCTTCTCACAGTCTTTGCCATTTTAGTAACTGGTTTCCCAGTTGAGAGTTAAAAGCCTAAGTCCTTGAATGCATGCCTCTACACCATCTACCTCTGCCCTCCAAAATCCTATTAGCTCTTGACTTCTTTTTGTTCTGTTTGCCTCCTTGCTCACTCTGTTCTAACTGAGCAGGACCTCCATGGTATTCTTCAAATATTCCAGTATCTTCCCAATTCAGGGCCTTTGTTTTTACTTTTCCTTTTTCCTGAAAAATTCCTTTAGATAGCTTCATTCCTTCACCCTTTTCAAGTCTTTGCTCAAATGTCACCTTCTTAGTAAGAACTTCTCTGTCCTCTCCATTTAAAATTACATCCCTTACCCCAAGCCCTTTTACTCACTTCCAGTTTCATTTTTCTTCATGTTACTCGCCATCTGACATAAATATATTTATTTGCCTAGTATGTCTTATCCTGCTGGAACATTAGCTCCATAACAGCATAAATTTGTTCTGCTCATTGGTCTTTTCCTAGAGTTTAAAGCACTACCTGGAACATAGTGGACACTAAATTAAATATTTATTAAATTAATACTTGGTGAATTCTGAGCAAGGAAAATGACATGAATGTAGTCAGAGAAAATGTTTGGAACCTTGGGGAATGTTTATTGGTCTGCTGACTTGGTCTTATGTGCTTTGGTGTGTAGGAAACATAAAAAAGGAGAGACACTGAAAGGCAGTTGTGGTCCCATATGAAGATCCTTGGTAACATTCTAAAGATATTTGGCTTAGTTCTATAGGTCAGTTCAGCAAAATTTTTCTGCAAATAGCCAAATAATAAATATTTTTTGATTTGCAGTCCATGTGGTCTCTGTCCCGGCTACTCAGTTCTACCAATGTAGCATAAAAGCAGCCATAGATAATATGTAATCAAATGAGTGTGACTGTATTATAATAAAAGTTTATTTACAAAAACAGGTGGCAGGTCATTTTTGGCCCATGGGCTATGGTTTACAATCCCCTGCTATAGGCCATGAGGAGCCATTTAAGATTTTTGAGTGGAAGTACCATGTAATTAGCTCTACTATAAAAGAAAGAGCTTTGGCAACAGTGTGGAAAATAGATCCCACTGGGGGAAAAATGATGAGATGGTAAAAAAGGATGAGAGCTGGAGGTCAGGAGAAATGTTAGGAGGCTATTACAGTTAAAGGGAAAGATGGTAAGAGCTTCAACTAGTGAAGTGGTTAAGGGGATGAATTCAAGGGATGGGTTAGTTCCCTAGGATTCAGCATTTGGTTTACTATAAGGGATAGAAAGACATAAAGTTGTTTCTTTATTTTATTTATTTGTTTATTCATTTGAAATATAGTTGACATATGATATTATATTAATTTCAAGTGTGCAACATAATGCTTGCAACATTTATATAATTACAGAGTGATTACCATGATAAATGTAGCTACCGTCTGTCACCATACAAAGTTATATTATTAACTATATTCCCTATGCCATACAATACATCTCTGTGACTTATTTATTTTATAACTGGAAGTTTGTTCTTTTTTTTTTAAGATTTTATTTTTAAGTAATCTCTATACCCAACATGGAGCTTAAACCCACAATTCAGAGATCAAGAGTCACATGCTCCACCGACCTTCCCCAAAAGGAAGTTTGTTCCTTTTAATCACCTTCACCTATTTCACCCAGCCCCCCACTTCCCTCCCTTCTGCAACCACCAGATTGTTCTTTGTATCTATGAGTCTATTTCCATTTTTTTGTTTGTTCATTTGTTTTGTTTTTAGACTTCATATTTAAGTGAAATCATACGGTATTTTTCTTTCTCGATCTGACTTATTTCACTTAGCAGAATACCGTCTAGATCCATCTATGTTGTCACAAATGGTAAGATTTCTTTTTTTTTTTTTATGGCTAAATAACATTCCTCCTATCTACCTATCTATCTATATACATACATGCACACACACACACCACATTTTCTTTCTTCATTCATCTATTGGTGGACCCATAGTTTGCTTCTGTATCTTGGTTACTGTAAATAATGCTGGAGTAAACATAGGGGCGCATAGATCATTTTGAATTAGTGTTTTTGTTTTGTTCGGATAAATACCCAGAAGTGGAATTGCTGGATTATGTTGTTGTTTCACCCTCTCCTGGCTATCTTCTTACCTTTTTTTTTTTTTTTTTTCATTCCCTTTTACTGCATTATCTTGCTTTCATACCCTAAACTGTTAGAGTACCTTAGGACTCAAGTTTTAGATCTCTTCTGTATCAATACCTTTTTCCTAAGGTGTTTGCACCTTATCTCATGGCTTTCCCCTGAATTCTAGATTTATATATCTAGCTCCTTTTGAACTAGATAAATGTTCATAGGTATTTTATTTTTTTTAAAGATTTATATATTTATTTTAGAAAGAGGAAGCACTCACGAGCAAGTGGGGGAGGGGCAGAGGAAGAGAATCTTCAAGCAGACTGCCCACTGAGCACCAACCCCAACATGGGGCTTGATCTCACGACCCTGAGGTGAAACCAAGAGTCAGATGTTTAACTGACTGAGCCACCCAGGGGCCCCTCTTCATAGGCATTTTAAACTGAACAAGTCCAATATCAAACTCAAAGAAAAAGCCCTGCTCTTCCCTCAGTGTTTACCATGTTAATAAAAGACAGCACCAGGCCTTTAAAAAGCTGAGAATCTTTGATTCCTCCCTTTCACTCACATCCCATTGTCCATCCTCTCAACCTTCAAAATATATTAGGAATCTGACCAGTTAACACCACATCTATCACTAGGGCCCTAGTCCAAGTGGCCATTATTTCTCACTTCACTTGTTCCCCATGTGGTATTTCTCTATACAACAGCCAGAATAATCTTTTTATATTGTAAGTTAGATCATATCCCTGTGCCCCAATCTCTCCAATGACAGCTCATTTAACTTAGAACAAAATTCAGGTTCTTGCTTTAGCCACTGAGGTCCTATCTGGTTATCTGGCTGCCTCTCTGATTGTTTTCTTTTACTCTACTGTAGCCTCACTTGCCTTTATTGTTGTTCTTCTTCAGAAATGCCAAGTCCACTCCTGTTTTGGTGGCTTTGCATGTGATAATCTCTGCCTCAACCACTTTCCCCCACATATTTGCTTTGCTCATTTCATTCTTTCATTCAGGTCTCTGCAAAAATGTCACCTCCTCAGAATGGACATGTCTGAACACCCTTTCTAAAATACCACACGTCAACCCTCATTCTGTATCCCCTTATCTTGTTTTATTTCTTTTTACATAGTGCTTGCCACTATTTGATATGATACGTACATATTAGTTTGTTTATGTCTCTCCATCACTAGAGCTTTATGAAGGTAGGGACTTTTTGTATTATTTACCTTGCAGCCTCAGCATTTTGAGCAGTGCCTTGCATTTAGTTAGAAATCAGTGAATATTGGTTGAATGAATGAAAGAATAAATCTATTTTATTTTTATTAAACGTTTTTTAAAAAGATTTTATTTATTTGACAGAGAGAGAGCACACAAGCAGGGGGAGCGGCAGGCAGTGGGAGAGGGAGAAGCAGGCTTCCTGCTGAGCAAGGAACCCGTTGTGGGGCTCAATCCCAGGACCCTGGGATCATAACCTGAGCTGAAGGCAGATGCTTAACGACTGAGCCACCCAGGCGCCCCAAGAATAAATAGATTTTAAAATGTCAAGTAAAGAGGAATTAGTGAAGGAGACTGGGAGACATTGAAAGGTCGTTTTTAGAGAAAGAGAAGAGTGCATGGCCATCACCGCCGGAAGGGAATAGCAAAACCTAGGTTGATATGTGCTCCACATGGAATGGTGTTACTAATGCTTCATATTTTAGGAAGGGCTTTTCTATCCACAAGACAACTGATAGCTGAATGCCATCTGCCAACCAAGAGGTGAGAATAGTTTCATTTTCTGCATTTTTACAATTAAGACAGATTGAGCTGTTACTGTTACAGCTTTACAAAAGAAGTCTATGTGGACATCCTGATATCCAGGTCACATCTTGGAGATTGAATTTAAAAACCTATGTTATAACTTATTGTGTATTATTAGTAATGAACATAAAATATGTATTAACTTAAAAAATGAGTAGGGCTAATACAGCATATTTCATAGTTAAAATTAAGTAGAGAGACTGCAATTAAATCCTGAGATTATAAATAAGTTTTTCAATAAGTGACTATCAGTAATATTACATGAATGAGTTTTAGCTTTAAGAATTAACTCTTAGGGGCGCCTGGGTGGTGGTTAAGCGTCTGCCTTCAGCTCAGGTCATGATCCCAGGACCCTGGGATCGAGCCCCGCATCAGGCTCCCTGCTCAGCAGGGAGTCTGCTTCTCCCTCTCTCTCTGCTGCTCCCTGTTTGTGCTCTCTTGCTCTCTCTGTCAAATAAATAAAGTCTTTAAAAAAAAAAAAAGAATTAATTCTTAAAGGTTTTAAGTATAGGGACATCTGGGTGGCTCAGTCTGTTAAGCATCTGCCTTTGGCTCAGGTCATGATCCCAGGGCTATGGGATCAAGTCCCGCATCGGGCTCCCTGCTCAGCGGGGAGCCTGCTTCTCCCTCTGCCTGCCGCTCCCCCTGCTTATGCTCTCTCTCTCTCTCTCTCTGACAAATAAATAACTAAAATCTTAAAAGTTTTAAGTGTATACATGTTTGTTAAATAATGGAGATGATCAAAATGGAGATGATAATAGAATAGTTTTATTTGTGTCTTGTGAGATTTATAAGAACATGAGTCCTTTGACTTGCCCTCTACTACTTCAGAAATCCCAGGAGTCTGTCATCTGAAGATAAGTTAGGTTCCTTTTTTCCTCTATCAGCATCTTCTACCATAATACATTCCATTGATGCTGATGGCATCAGTGTTAGAGCCATTTCTAAGAAAGTGTTTAGCTATAGCAAATAGAGCATAATTGCTAGAAATGTATTTCTTGATACATTTGTTTTTTTTTAAAAAGCTTAAACTTTGATTATTCAGTAGGGTTTTTTTTGTTAAAATATTCTCATTATTCTTCTGTTTTCAGACATATTTTTAAATAATACAGAATTTTTTAAATGCTAAAAGAAAGTAAAATTAAAATCCCACCTTTTTCATACATCCTTTGTTCATTTCTGGCATATGTCCTCCCTCCCTCCCTCCCTTTCTTCTCTTTCTTTCTTTTGTATTTTTCCTTCAGTCTCTATTTCACACTCACATCCACATGAGAGTGAGCTCAAGCTGTCTCATCTCTCTGTTAACAATGTAAAACATTCACTAATAGAACTATGTATCTGTTCATTCTTGTTTTTATATACAACTTATGCATAACTTTCAGATTTGTTCAATTAACCACATCTCTTTAACCCTTTTCTTCTTTATGTATCAATAGGTTAAATGTTGTACCTATGTACTATTTTTTTTTTAACATTTAACCTTGTACTCTTTTGTCCACAATGAACCATTATTTTGTTCTTTGATAAAAATTACTTGAAACATTGAATATTTTTCTTATGCTACTTATATACCAGGCAGGAAAAAAAATCTTTTAAGGCACTTAGAAAATGTTCCTGTATTCCTGAACTATAAAAATGTACACACATCAGCAGTGATTTGTTTTTTGACTGGTGATCTTATGATATTTTTGTTTAATTAAAAATGTGGACTGTTCATTAATATGTTCATAGACACTGATATTAACCATTCTCCCCCATACTCATAGCAATATGTATGTCCACATGTATGTATTTGTACAACTTGTTCCGGAAAGGGTTTAAGGTGGGCATTTTATTTATGGCAGTTACACCTTGCCTGTTGTTTGCATTATTAATGTCCATTATCTCTTCCCAAATTACAGTTTCCTTTAAGATAGGGGCTGGAACAGCAAACAGCTCAGTGAAGATGTCCAGTCCAAATATAGAAGTGCAGAACGTGTTAAAAGCAGGAGAGAACTATAAAATATTCAGGGTCTTAATCATAAAGTGAGACATGTTAAGCTGTACTGTCATTGCTAATAAAAAATAAATATATATGTTTTAAATGTGATATTGATTTAGTGGGAATTTATTAAGTCTCAAATATTTTTGTGGACATTTTATTTTTACAAGCACATTTTTTTTAAATGCCCTTAGAATTATGTTAAATATTTTTATGAATGGACATAATTCCATGAATGACCTGTTTGCTTTCAATATCAGTCAAGTTGAGTCTGTAATTTTGGATTTTTGTCAGGGGTCACGTTAATAACAATAATAGTAATAATAATATCATATGTGCCTATAGAATTTTGTATTCTGAGCCTCACAACAACCCTGTGTTTCAAAATGACAATGCAGGTGAATAAGGGTCAGAAAAATTAAATTAAGGGCATGTGACCAGTAAGTTGAGTAGACAAGACTCAAACCCAATTATTCTCTCTACTGTATTAGATTGATATAGATTATCTATTATTTATTGGTTTGTAAAATTCATAATTTTTCTTTGTTTAAATGCATTTGAAATGATAGTCTTATAATATCTAAAACCACATGATATTTATTGGATCTGTCTAGAAGGATTATAGATTATTTTTCCTTCTCTAATTTTAAAAATTGCTATTGTTTCTTTTATTAAAGGAAAAAATGGCATTTTATCTACCAAATAAAGAGAAACTAAATTTAAACATCAATTTGAAAACTTTCCTATATGCAGTCCATTTGAAGTTACTAGCTACGATTCAACTCTAATCGTTTTTTAAAAAAGGTTTTTCTCATTTGGGGGCTAACAAAATAAATATTTGAAGGTCAAAATGTATCAGAACATGTTCATTATTTTTTTTTCATAACATGTTCATTAATTCTTTTATTCATTAATAAAGCTTATTTGTTTTTTTCTCCCTTCATAAAATATATCATCTTCCAAGTGGTGAAAAGCCAAAATTTTGTTTTCATATCTTTTTTACTTTCAGTGTCCCCAAAGCAGTATACATTAAATTAGTTACCTTGCTATTATGTTTACATTTGTGTTGTCAGGATTCTATAATTTAGTAAGAATAGAATAAAAATTTAACTCTAGCTCTCAAGTATCATCTTTTGTTTTATTTTTAGTATTGATTTTCTTGTTTCTTTGGGTTAATAAATTAATATTTTCTAGGGTTACCCAGGTATTATTGAAGTGATGGTTTTATTTGAATGGATAGAATTGGTGTCTATTAGGAGAATCATACAACCTCACTGCAGAGGCCGTATCAGTGGGGATCATATCTTAATAAAGAAAACTAAAGCATATGTGTGGTCACAACCAATCCTTGTCATTATGCCATGAAAGCCTTAGGATTTGTGATCAAAGCAATGGGCTTATCCTGAACTGTGGTATAACCTCTGGTTGAACCTTTCAGATTTTTATTTTAGGAGATGATACACTACATTTTGACCATGTTACCTGCCTTTAAGACCCATCTATCTAATTAAATGAAAGAGATTAAAATTATTGTCAGCAAGTCAGAAGAAAATGTGAATTACAAATATCTCTGTCTTCTGTCAGTGTTGTTTACTTATCATTTTCTACTGGTGTTATAAAGAATTTCTGAGCATATGTTTTTTATCCAGAGTTGACTGTTCTGTTCTGATGAATATAAAACATACTTCACATTGTAAATGTGCATTAGAAGTATTAGACATAATTTTTGACTATGTTACTAAATATCATCTGTCAAAAGAGATAATTTTGAACTTAACTTTTGGATGTTAAGGCATGGTTCTTTTAGGAAGATACTTTTAGGATTAAGTTGGAATTCTGCAAGTATATACTTGAATGTCACTATATCCATAGTAAAATTTAGGCATTATGTATACTTTTTTGTCAAATGTTGTTTATATCTCAGTTGAGTTCAGTATATTTGTTTTATAATAAGAGGGTATTCAACTCCCATCAACTGATTTATTTATGCAGACTTTCTTATAATGAAGTTGTAATATGTTTTAGGTATATATGCTCACTTCTTTACTCAATCTAATTGTGCTTATTTGATGATGTTTTTGATACTAAGTGTAAGTTCTTAGTAATCTTTCTCTTCACTGTTAATTTGTTAGGAACATTTATCTTACTTCAAATTCATGTTCATTTTTTGGGGGGCATCTGGGTGGCTCAGGCAGTTAAGCCTCCAACTGTTGATTACTGCCCTGGTCATGATCTCAGGGTCATGAGATTGAGCCTCCTGTGGCTTCAGGGCTCTGCGCTCAGCAGTGAGTCTACTTGAGATTCTCCCTCTCCCTCTGCCCCTCCTCCTAACCCCTACACTCTCTTGCTTTCTCTCTCTCTCTCAAATAAATAATCTTTTATTTTTTTTAAAGATTTTTTTTATTTATTTGAGAGAGAGAACACAAGCGGGGGAAAGGCAGAGGGAGAAGCAGACTCCCCACTGAGCAGGGAGCCTGATGTGGGGCTCGATCCCAGGACCCTGAGATCATGACCTGAGCCGAAGGCAGACGCTTAATGACTGAGCCACCCAGGCGCCCAGTAAATCTTTTAAATAAATAAATTCATGTTCATTTTTTAAATTTCCTGATGGGAAAATTTTTTTTCTTATGAAAAAAAAAGCTGAACTTCACAGCCTGACATTTAGGGCTTTCCACACTTGGATTCTACTTACATCTTCAACTTTATTTCCCACTGCATGTATATAGTCCTCCCTAAACCAATTAAATCGTTCTTCATTGATCATTAGAAGCAAGTGATATGCACATTTCAGTCTCTATATTCCCCTGTCAGGACTATTCTTGTCTTTCTTCTCGGTTTCTTATTTTAAATGCCATTTTTCAGTCATTCACTCAACAGATTTTTACTGAATACCTAATATGTGTTATACTCTGAGCCTAGGTTTTGGAGGTTTAGTGGTGAACAGGATAGGTAAAGTCCTCAATCTTATGGAGCCTTCAACTTAGAGGGAGATACAAGCAAACAGACAATTACGTACAGTTTGATGAGTGTTATGTTAGGGAATTATGTTAGGGAAATACAGTGTATTATGCTCTTTTTCCTAAAGCTTTCTCTTTCCACCCCAACTTTTAGACATCATTTTCTCTTTTGAATTCCTAGACTGCTGTTTGTTCCTACTGCCAATTACGTCCTAATAAATATATTCTTTCACTCTTAGCAGTTTAGACACTCATGTCTCTCTATCCCAGATCTTAACACAGTTTTCTGCAAAGAATAAAACCTAAATAAATACTTCTTTGTGATAATGACGTGTTCTGTTACCCTTCATAAGCCTACCTAAGGCTTAATAAAATAATAAAAGAAGAGGAACTTATTCTTTTATTTTTAAATTTTTAAAAATATTTTAACTTGTATTTTTTTTTTAAGATTTTATTTATTTGACAGAGAGAGAAAGAGAGATCACAAGTAGGCAGACAGGCATGCAGGCAGGCAGGCAGGCAGGCAGAGGGAGAGGGAGAAGCAGGCTCCCTGCCAAGCACAGAGCCCGATGTGGGGCTTGATCCCGGGACCCTGAGATCATGACCTGAGCCGAAGGCATACGCTTAACCGACTGAGCCACCCAGGAGCCCCAACTTGTATTTTTTTTTATTCAAGTATAATTAACATCCAGTATTACTAGTTTCAGGTGTACAATATAATGATTCAACAATTCTATACATTAGAAAGTTTTATTAATAAAATTAGCACATTGTATTTGTATTTCTGCTCATACTGCATTCTTCCTACCGTTTTGTCTCCTTAGGTAATTATCACTAAATGCATTAGTGTTTTTTTATTATTGGAGTATAAATTCATAATTATCACCTCAAGTGTATAAGAAGTGTCCCAATTTGAATTCAAATCTTTTTCATATCAGGCTAGTAGGAAATTCATTCACAGTCATTAGAGAGTAGAGCAGGGACCTCCTTTTCCATTCTGTGATACCTAGAAAATTGGCCCTCACATCTTAAGTCCATCTTGTTCATTGGGCATATCCTCATTGTTGAAGACACATAGCCTTTTGGAAGTAGGCAGCTCTGCTTGGGTTAAGAAATATTTGCTGATTATAAAGGCCCTGGTGCCAAGGGGCATTAGTTTCCCTAAGTACACCATCATGAGACTACCATGTTGGGCAGTTGGGCAGATTGTATGTACTGGCACTTGACTGAAGGAAGGAATAGGAGCTGAAATCCAGCATGCAGTACACTTACCAAACTGAGTTCCCTTTAGCTACGTTAGCCCAGAAGGGTTGCCTTTTTCTAATTCATACATAGGTACTGTGTGGGCAAGCCATGACCCTGATCACCATTTGCTGTCCCCTAGGAGACAGTCTTAACCTCTTCATCCTCTCCTCTTCCTCTCAGGCCCAAAGAAAGCTGATTATATATAGATTTTGAGAAATTTGTTTCCCTAATCTTAGGAACAATCTCTTTCTTCTTTAGCTTCTATCCTTAAAAATACTAACTTTTGATACTGCTTCTTCCTGGACACTTTACATGATCTCCTCTGTTTGCTTAGACTTTGACAAAAGACAGAAAAAGATGTCTTCAAGAGGCTTCCACTCTAGACATTGCAAATGTTCTGGAACTATCTGACTACTCTTTTGAAATTGAAGGGGTATGGTATGGGGTAAGAGGTAAAAAATAGAGAGTAAATTGGTATCAGTAAATAATTGAAATATTAAGCTTTATTTTTAATTAATAAATTTTTAAAGTTTGAAATATTTTTATAATGTCCATTGTACAAAATTTACAGGATATCTATCTTTAGAAGGAAATCACAAAATGATGGTAATTAAATGGAAATTGATGATTTACTCCTTTCCTCCCAGCATGATACCTGGAAGTTTAATATAGTGCACTAAAGACTTCAAAAGTTTAAAATTGTGGGGCACCTGGGTAGCTCAGTCAGTTAAGCCTCTGCCTTCGGCTCAGGTCATATCCAGGGTCGTGGGATTGAGCCCCGCGTCGGGCTCCCTGCTCCACGGGGAACCTGCTTCTCCCTCTCCCGCTCCCCCTGCTTGTGTTCCCTCTCTCGCTGTGTCTGTCAAATAAATAAATAAATAAATAAATAAATAAATAAATAAATATTTTTTAAAAATAAAAGTTTAAAATTGCTTTCTTTATATTTTTCATCAGAAATTTTTTTGTTTTATGTGTATTTTTTGCTCCATTTAGTTAAATTAAGTGTATTTATCTTTAGGGTAAGCTGTCAATATTAAAGCAACAAAGTCATTTAAATTCATTCAGTGTGCCAGGAACAAACTATATTTCTGTTTGTTGAATTTAGAACTTATACAAGAATGGGGAAGAGCATTTCTGTTTTGAACAAGTATGTTTTTCTCAATTTGTTTAGCAACCTGAATAAAATGACACATGTAGAAGATAGAGACAAATACACAAAATCTTAAGAATTTTAGTGCTATACATAGGAAGGTTTGAAGACTTCATTTGTATGAAAATTGTTATGAAATGTCACATTTTTAATATACAAGGTGTGGTCCTCCCTCTTATTATAGAGTAAGATTTGGGAAAAGTAACAGTCTTCTTTGTTAGCACAAGTAATATGGAGCGAAAATAATAATTAATATTATAATAATTATATAATAATTTTGGTAAAATTTCTCAGAGTTGCAATTTATTGAATGCATACTTCAAATTAACAATAGTTATAAAGTAACTTATCTTCATATTTGGGTAAATAATAATTATAGGATACTATAAAATTCTTTCTGTTTGATTAATTGTATCATATAATAAATATATATACATAATATATGTATCTTTAAGGAGAGCCAGTTACTTATTATGAAAGAGTGAAAAGTTTTTTACTTTTTAAAAAATTACTTAGAATATATGTTAAAAACTTGTATTTAAAATGTTTAGTATTATATATACTGTATAAGTAGAACTCATGCTTATTTGGTGATGAAGGACACAGGCTTTAGAGTCAGATAAATCTTAATCTAAGCTCCAAATTTATCATAAATTAACTGCGTAACCTCAGGCAAATTACTTAACTTCTTTGAGCCTTAGTTCATTTTTAAAATGGAGGTGATACCTTGTAAAGTTCTTAAAATTAAATGTGGTAAGATTTATTAAGAGTTTATTTTGTGCCTGACTCATCTCAATAAATGTTAGTTCAAATATATCGAATATAACTTTGTGTTACATAAAATAACACACATATGTCGTTTGCCTTTTGTAGTTAAGACCTGTATGCATCATTTTTGGAAATGAAAATCTTAATATTTTTGTGTGATCACTGTGTTATTTATGGTTAAACTTCTAAGAGGGTTCTTCCTTTTTAAAAAAAAATACGTTCAATTTAAATGTTTTTCAAGTCTAATGATCAGGTGATTGTCAGGCATTTGGAGGACAAACTCATTTCTGCCCTGCTTAGTTAATTATTGTGATTGTAAACAAAGGATGTACAATTCAAAGTCAAGCAACATTTCACATGGATGTCGGAGGTGATAATAGCTTAATTCCTGCTGGATCTTTTTTCTTTGCTCTGGAGAGTTCATACTGACCTTGTCCAAAATCTGATGACCTCCCTATTTTACTCAACTGTTTGGAAAGCCAGGCCTGCCATAGCTGGCCCTGAGGGGGTATCTGAAAGACTACTGAGTCACTGACCCATGTCAAGACTGGATTTCAAGTCTGATCTACAGGACCTCTGAAATAGTTATACATGAGGTTTATTGTACACAAAAACCTAACTAGCTGCATTTTTCTGCTTATAAAATACCATATTGAAGTGTGTTTTAAATGTTCTTAGCAAAGTCATATATTTAATTTACCAAATTCATTATTGCAGGTCCTTTTCTAGAGTACTTGTAAATTTTGATCTTTTATCAAAGGTAGTGTATTACAACTAAACTTGAGTGTTTTGAAATCTGAGCAAAATATATTGTTAAACCATGGCTAAATGTAATGAATATTTTCCTGGTTGATGAAGGGGCCAATGCAGTGGCATTTTAATACTTATAAAGGTTTTGTTTTTTTTTTCTGGCAAAAATTCACATACCTCATAAAAAATTTAAGCTGTTACTATTACAGCATGTAAATCTCTGTTTATATTTTGTCCAACCTCAAATAATATTCAAATGTTGGTATTTAAAAGTTTTGAGATTATGAGAATTGTCCTGAAAGGAAGCATATAACCAACCAATAAGGTGTTATTCAAATTTGGTTGGATGGGATCTGTCTACCTTAATAGTAACTTAGTATCAGAGCTATGATAGGGAGAGAAAAAAATTCCCTGTTTATTTTGTCCTAATTCTGCACAATAGGAAATGACCATGCCCTTTTATGAATATCTAGTCAGTATTCTACAGTATATAATATGACATTGTCTTTTATTTTTATATAGGAGTTGATCCCTGAATTTTATTATCTCCCTGAGATGTTTGTCAACTTCAATAATTATAATCTTGGAGTGATGGATGATGGGACAGTAGTGTCTGATGTTGAACTTCCTCCTTGGGCCAAAACCTCAGAAGAATTTGTTCGCATAAACAGATTGGTAAGATAGTAATCATCTACTCTGTCTGTCATGAGCCTTTTTCAAAGTATCTTTCATGTGTTGGTATAATCATTAACCCTTGGTCTTCTGGACAAAACTATAGTTGGTAGCGATAACTGAAAGTGACATAATAGTTCGTAAATTTCCATATATATTTTATTAAATTTTATTGACTTGAAAAGTGTAACGGTTTCTTTTATTCTTTTATGCAGAATTTCGGTTACTTTCATATGCACATGATAATTCAGAATTAAGTGAAACTGGAATTATATGCTTTATGCAACATGAGTTTCTTGTACCAGGAAAAAAACATAATTCTGTGCTCCAGGTTAGAAGGTCATTGCACATTTTGGTAATAGAAACAAGATTCTCAAGTTATACCTTGTATCTTTTCAAGGAAATCTTCATATAATATTTAAAGCATGAAAACTTAAAAGCACAGTAATCATTGTGTTCTTCAGACTCCTCCCTAGTGAACTCTTTAAAGTCCTCTCTTATGTGCATCCTTGTATTATTTTATGAAAAAGTAATACGTCTTTTCCTTTTTGCCTTTTAAAAGTTTGGGATCTAGGAGCTTTTTTCTCAGTTTTTAAAAGTAATATCTCAGTTTTTAAAAGTAATATCTCCATATCAAAAGTGAGATCTAGGGGTACCTGGCTGGCTCAGTTGGTAGAGCATGCAACTCTTCATCTCGGGGTTGTGAGTTCAAGCCCCATGTTGGGTGTAGAGATTACTTTAAAAAAAAAAAGTGAAATCTAAATTCTGTTGTGTTTTAATTTACACTTAAGGAAAATTCTTGCATTTTATATATCTAAGTGACATTTCTTACCTTTTATACCAACATTTATATTTTGATCCTGTCTTCCACATCCTAACTGCAATCCCTTTATTATTGAAATTTCACATTTTATGTATACTGGAAGCAATGCAGGGTGGAATGAACATAGGCCTTGAAGTTAGACCAGTTTTCCCAATCCTGGATAAATCAGTTTGCTAATTATGGGACTCCAGGCAGTTTAACCTTTCTGAGCCTTGGTTTCCTCATGTGTAGTCTGGAGATTATGAATATAGAATTTTAATTATGTACATAAAATACCTAGAATATTCTTTGGCTTTCAGTTGGCACTTGGGAATTAGTACCTAACATTATTCTATCACAGTCCTCAGGTACATGTTTCATTTTACTTTTACCCCATGCATTTTGGAAGATTACAGTTAAAATGAGGGTGTAAGACAAAGATTAGCTCTGACAGATACTGAAGGAGATGTCAAACTTTAAATGTGACAGTTGTCTATGGTTGTGTGATTCTACACGCCCCACCCAGGGATTCATGAAAATCAATAGAAGGTACAGTTATTCCATAATTTTTTTCTTTCAGTGATTACCCTTTTAAAGTACATTTATTGAGGTATAAAATATATACCATAAAATTCACCTTTAAAAGTGTACAATTCTTTGAGTTTTAATAAATTTATACAGTTGTGTAACCATCACCACAATCCAGCTTGAGAACACATATCACTCCAGGAAGTTTCCCTGTACCTGTTTGCAGTCAGGTTCTGCTCTGGGACTTTTTGTCCCAGGCAACCACTGATTGTGTCTCTATAGTTTTGCCTTTTTAAGAGATTTTATATAAATGGTATCATGCAGGATGTAATCTTTATGTGCCTGGCTTCTTTCATTTAGCATGATATTTTTGAGATTAACCCATGTTGTTACATATGTCTCACAACATATCATATTGTATTGCTGCATAATATTCCATTGTATAGATATAACATATTTTTGTTTATTTACCAGTTCATGGACATTTGGGATTCCCAGTTTGAGGCTATTATAAATATTTGCATATGTCTTAGGGTGAACATCTGTTTTCATTTCTCTTGGATAGATTCCTAGGAATTTAATTGCTGGGTCATATAAGAAGTTGCCAAGACTTGATATTATGAATATTATTTATTTTAGCTGCCCTAGTAGGTATCTCATTGCAATTTTAATTTGTATTTCCCTAATGACAAATGATGTTGACTACCTTTTCACAGTCTTATTTTCTACTCATATATGTTCTTTGGTAAACTATTCATACCTTTTGCCTATTTTTTAATTGGGTTTTTCTTATTATTTAATTGTAAGCGATCTTTATATATTGTTTGTAAAAGTTCTTCATCCAACATATGTTTTGCAAATAATTTTCTCCTAGTCTTGTCTTTTCATTTTTTAATGGTTTCTTCTGCATCCCAAATGAATCACCATTTCTAAAAAATGGTTTCACTATTAGGTAGATATAAAATAACACTTATGTAACATTTGAAAGGTATGAATAATCATCCTCATTCTTCAGGAATGTATTTTTAAGAAAAAAATTAAATCATGTTCTGATCATTTTATTATTGGAACACTTTCTTAAATATTTAAAATTTTAAGTCTCAAGGGAACCAGCTCTCTATTAATTATTACCATACTTAGTACTATTAAGAGTACGAAGAGGTTTGTTAGAGAATTTAATTTGCTTTAAAAGAGTAGAAGGCAAACAAACATCTGAATAAGTTATATTGAAAGCTTTTCAATAATATTTTGACAGTTAAGGAAATTTAATTGTGTAAATTGAGGTAAGCTCCTCTCCTGATAGTACTTCCCATCTCTACTCTCGCTACCTTTATCTCAGAAGAGCACATCAATTTGGGGTGGGCTTCCCAAGGGCACCATGGAAAAGAAGGTAGCAACTTACCCCATTGTTTTCAATCAGATTTCAGTTTTGCCTGCCCATGAAATTATACACAAAATAGTATTTTATAATACTAACTGCACATTTATTATAACTAACCATTAACTGTATTAAACATTTGTGCCGGTGATTACTCTTCCTGTGAGTTTTATGATGTCTTCGTAGTTTAGGCTCTGAATAAGCTTACATTCTTAACAGAACTGTATAAAAATGCCATTGCAAATTAAATGCAAACATAGTTTAGAGTCAAATATTTATATCTCTGATCTTTGAAATTTGTAATTAGGAAAAATACTTGATTTTACTTCATGTGTCTTTATGAAAGAATTCAATAACTCATACACTTTCAAAAATATTTAGTATACACCTGTGATGAACAAAGCTTTCCGACAGTACAGTCTGTGTTGATTAATTTTATAACTTCCTCTTCACTTTCTATAAGTGATTAAATTATTAGTATGGTATTTTATGTATTTGTTAGCATGTTATCGCATAAGGTTTTATCCTCCTCCTCTTTTTGGTTTACCTCTCCAAGTCCACAGATTTTATGCAATGATTGTAGCTCATGAAATGCATACTACTTTGATCTGTGACCTTTTTGTGGTGCTAATCGGGTTCCTGATATCATTATACCTTACTCATTAATCATATTTCCTGCAGCCCGTCAGGCAGCCAGACAGCACCAGTCCCTGTTTTCAGCCCTCTGTTGGCAGGTTTCTGCTTTTCCAGATTATTACAGACGATACTTTGGCTTCTCATAGCCAGAGCCACATCAAGCTGTGTGTTACAATTAAAGTCAGATGGTCCTCAGGTTGAACAGGGATATAGTGTTGCAGCTGTCTCTCTTCCTGGAACAAACCAGCACCAAGAACAGATGATCTATAGGACAGTGAATAATAACAGATTGTACAGTACTCCGCTGGTAGCAGGGGATCACAGAATTAATTAACTGACATACTCATTTTAAGATACCCAGCACGTCTTTTTTATGTATTTCGTTGCCCAAATACTAATTCAAGTGGATAGGATATTTTTAGGAGCATGATTTTGATGGTCGACCAGTAATGCCACATTTTCTATTTTTGTTAGAGGGCCGTAAGTACTATCTTGCCTAACCATATTAATCCTCAGAGCTTTCTATAAGTAATGAAGATCTTATTTTCAAGTTGATTGCCAATTGGCAAATTGGCTAAAGTGTAGGATTTATATACAGAAGACAATATCTTATGTATTTTAGAAGGAAAACCCACCTAGCTCTGATTAGTCTTTCAGGTAAATAAATTATATTTTCTTTGTTCTGAACAGTTGGAATCAGGGTAAAACCAAAGAAGTCTTAACTACCTCCCAGAGATTGGTCTGTGTTACTTAATATTACCTGAACCAGAAAAAAGTTTTTTTTTTATTCCAAATACTGCTTCAGAAATATAAATGAGAAACAGCTTTCATACTTTAAAATAGTATAACATTGTATGAGTTCAGACGGCTCATCAGTTATCTTTTACGATATAATGTTGATGTTATGGACCTACATTATATTGCCTCTTAGAACCCTCGAGTTTTAAGTTGAAATAAGAGACATAGAAACCCATACTTTGAACAGTAAGGATAGGTATATTTATAAAAGTTGAAATGGAACATTTAGTTTAGCTGAAGGATGTATAATTTATTCAAATTCTAATAAAAGAAATTCATTTATTTAAAGGCATTTACTGAGTGCCTATGTACCAGCAATGTTAGACTCAGTGAACAAGACAAACAATATCTCTACTATTTGGAGGTTATTTCATTTTTGATGACTTAGGTTTTTGAAGTAGAAGGCTTCTTAAGGCTGAGAGGTGGCATGAATCTAATAAGGAAGGCTTCTATTGATGGATTGTCCTGAGGTGTTACCAGTTAGAATCACATTTGCTTTTTTTGCTATTGGACAGTTTTTCTTTTTATTGTTCAATTGTAGAAGTTTTAAATATTCTAAATAAAAATCCTTTATCAGGCATATGCATTGTGAATATTATTTCTCAGTTTGTGGATTGCCTTTTAACTTTCTTTTTTCTTAATTTATATATATTTTTTTTAACATATAATGTATTATTTGTTTCAGGGGTACAGGTCTGTGATTCATCAGTCTTACACAATTCACAGTGCTCACCCTAGCACATACTTCCCCAATGTCCATCACCCAGCCACCCTATCCTTCCCACCCCCCTCCACTCCAGCAACCCTCAGTTTATTTCCTGAGATTAAGAGTCTCTTATGGTTTGTCTCCCTCTCTGGTTTCATCTTGTTTCATTTTTCCCTCCGTTGCCCTATGATCCTCTGTCTTGTTTCTCAAATTCCTCATATCAGTAGGATCATACGATGATTGTCTTTCTCTGATTGACTTATTTCGCTTAGCATAATACCTTCTAGTTCCATCCACATCGTTGCAAATGGCAAGATTTCATTTTTTGATGGCTGCATAATATTCCATTGTATATATATACACCACATCTTCTTTGTCCATTCATCTGTTGATGGACATCTAGGCTCTTTCCATAGTTTGGCTATTGTGGACATTGCTGCTATAAACATCGGGGTGCACATGCCCCTTCAGATCACTACATTTGTGTCTTTGGGGTAAATACCCAGTAATGCAATTGCTGGGTCATAGGGTAGCTCTATTTTCAACTTTTTGAAGAATCTCCACACTGTTTTCCAGAGTGGCTGCACCAGCTTGCATTCCCTCCCACAGTGTAGGAGGGTTCCCCTTTCTCCGCATCCCCGCCAACATCTGTCATTTCCTGACTTGTTAATTTTAGCCATTCTGACTGGTGTGAGGTGGTATCTCATTGAGGTTTTCATTTGGATTTCCCTGATGCTGAGTAATGTTGAGCACTTTTTCATGTGTCTGTTGGCCATTTGGATGTCTTCTTTTCAGAAATGTCTGTCCGTGTCTTCTGCCCATCTCTTGATTGGATTCTTTGTTCTTTGGGTGTTGAATTTGGTAAGTTCTTTATAGATTTTGGATACTAGCCCTTTATCCAATATGTCATTTGCAAATATCTTCTCCCATTCTGTCGGTTGTCTTTTGGTTTTGTTGACTGTTTCCTTTGCTGTGCAAAAGCTTTTTATCTTGATGAAGTCCCAATAGTTCATTTTTGCCCTTGCTTCCCTTGCCTTTGGCAATGTTTCTAGGAAGAAGTTGCTGCGGTTGAGGTCGAAGAGGTTGCTGCCTGTGTTCTCCTCAAGGATTTTGATGGATTCCTATCTCACATTGAGGTCTTTCATCCATTTTGAGTCTGTTTTTGTGTGTGGTGTAAGGAAATGGTCCAGTTTCATTTTTATGCATGTGGCTGTCCAATTTTCCCAACGCCATTTGTTGAAGAGACTGTCTTTTTTCCAATGGACATTCTTTCCTGCTTTATCAAAGATTAGTTGACCATAGAGTTGAGGGTCCATTTCTGCGCTCTCTGTTCTGTTCTATTGATCTATGTGTTTGTTTTTGTGCCAGTACCATGCTGTCTTGATGATGACAGCTTTGTAATAGAGCTTGAAGTCCGGAATTGTGATGCCGCCAGCTTTGCTTTTGTTTTTCAACATTCCTCTGGCTATTTGGGGTCTTTTCTGGTTCCATACAAATTTTAGGATTATTTATTCCATTTCTTTGAAAAAAGTTGGTGGTATTTTGATAGGGATTACATTAAATGTATAGATTGCTCTAGGTAGCATTGACATTTTCATAATATTTGTTCTTCCAATCCATGAGCATGGAATGTTTTTCCATTTCTTTGTGTCTTCCTCAATTCCTTTCATGAGTATTCTATGGTTTTCTGAGTACAGATCCTTTGCCTCTTTGGTTAGATTTATTCCTAGGTATCTTATGGTTTTGGGTGCAATTGTAAATGGGATCGACTCCTTAATTTCTCTTTCTTCTGTCTTGTTGTTGGTGTATAGAAATGCAACTGATTTCTGTGCATTGATTTTATATCCTGCCACTTTACTGAATTCTTGTATGAGTTCTAGCAGTTTTGGGGTGGAGTCTTTTGGGTTTTCCACATAAAGTATCATATCATCTGCAAAGAGTGAGAATTTGACTTCTTCTTTGCCGATTCGGATGCCTTTTATTTCTTTTTGTTGTCTGATTGCTGTGGCTAGGACTTCTAGTACTATGTTGAGTAGCAGTGGTGATAGTGGACATCCCTGCCGAGAATCACATTTGCTTTTGTGTATCTTCTGTAGCTTTTGTCTTCTCTACTATTTCAGACATGAGTAGTCACTTCTTTTAGAAGGTAAAGAGAAATAAAATGAGTATTTTATCTCCTTTCTAGATGATATTTGGACAACTTAAAAATGATGATATCTTTTTATATTATTGTCTGAGAAAAAAATAAAATTTTCAGATTTCACTTCTCTACCAACCTTGTTTTTTTCCTGATGCTAAAATTTAAATTTACTCAACTTAAACCTTCATAGATCTTCTATCTCTGAAGGAACTAGGTCAGTCGTTTATAACTTTTTCCTTTGAATTTGGAAAATTTACAAATCTCAAGTAATGACAGCATAGTTGAGACTACAAATCTTATGTCCTTAATGAAAAAGTGCTATATATACATATAGCAAGACCTATAGCTTGAGATGACTGAGTTTGCAATGATATAGCAATTTGATTATTACAATGACATATTATGTTCCACATTGCAGTGTTTGCAAAACTGTAAGGTTGAAAGGTTTGAAATTTGAAAGGGATTGCACTTTTTATTTTTTTACCTTTATTCACATCCTTGCTTCCATTTTTGAGAAAATGGCACTTAAAAATCTTTCTTAAGAGAGCTGACTGGGCAGTATTTTTCTGTTCCTTGGAATAGAAATACCAGGAGCTAACACACTTTTATTATATTGTTCCTTTTCCAGTTTCTTTGTCATTTTCCACATTAATAATGACATGGCTAAAAATGTAAGTAGCCATTATGGTTGTAGTTGGTAATCATTCTCAACTGTGGACATATCCTTCCCACCCCCTCCCCATCCCCTGCAGTGGTCAGATCCAAAGCTCTGGGAAATGGGAGCAGCTATGTGTAAAGTTTGAAAAAAAAAAAAAAAAACCCAGCTAAAATAGTTGTTCATTTTGCTTTTGCTCCTGATATGTAATTTACTTTGAAACTTCTAGTTTGAAAAGGACATCCAAGTAGGAAAAAAGGTGTACCATGTTTTGTTAGGTTATTAATTCTCCCAAACTTATTCAGAAATTCAATGTAAAAACCAATTCAAGGCCCAACAGGTTTTGTTTGTTGAAATATGACAAACAGATTACAAAGGGCAAAGGGCCAAAAATAGCCAAGACCTTCTCTGAGAACAAGAACAGGTTTGGGGGACTTGCTTTATTATATATCAATAATTATTATAAAGCTATAATAATTAGAGGAGATTAGGAGAAATAGACTAACTGACGTGAACACAGAATCCAGAAACAGACCAGGACATCTATTATGTTGAAGATCTTTGGAGAAGAGAAGGACTTTTGAGTTTATGGTGTTGAGAGAGTTACTGTATTAGTTTCTTGTGGCTGCTATAACAAAGTACCACAGACTGGGTGGCTTAAACAACAGAAATGTATTGATTTGCAGTTCTGGAGGCTAGAAGTCTGAAATCAAAGTTTAGCAGGGTTGGTTCCTTGTGAGGGCTGCTAGGGAAGAATCTGTTCCAGGCCTTTTGTTGTCTTGTACATAGCCATCTTCTCCCTATGTCTCTTCACAGCATTCTCCCTCTATGTGTGTGTGTCTCTGTGTCCAAATTTCCCACTTTTATCAGGACACCAGTCATATTGGGTTAGGGACCCACCCTACCACAATATGAACTCATCTTAACATAAATAATTATATAAATGATGAACCTATATCCACATAATGTCATATTTTGAGTTACAGAGAAGTCAAGATTTCAACATATGCATTTGGGGGAATACAGTTCAACCCATAATAATACCAATATGGAAAAAAATGAGATCAGAACCTTACTTTATACCACAAAAATTAAAGTATGTTAAAGCTTTAAATACAAAGGAAGACTATAAACTTTTAGAAGATAATACAGGAGAATTTCTTTGTGATCTTGGAATAGGGAAAAGTTTTCCAAACAAGAAACAAAAAGTGAAGAATGAAACAGCACATTAATTGTTTTTGGATGTTAAACCAACCTTGCATTCCTTGAATACATCACATTTGAGATGGTATAAATCCTTTTAATATATATGCTATTTTGTTGTTAATATTTTGTTGAGAAATTATTACTTTTGAGGATTTTTGCATCTGTGTTCATAAGGAATATTGGTATATAGTTTTCTTTTCTTGTGATCTCTTTTTCTGACTTTAGTACCAAGATAATATTGGTCTTACAAAATGAGATATGGTTAAGTATTCCTCTTCCACTATTTTCTGAAAGACATTGTGAAGATATTTAGTGGGGTTCACCACTGAAGCCGTCTGGACATGGGCTTTTCATTGGGTGAGGATTTTAAATTACCAGTCCGGTTTTTTTACTTGTTACAGGTTTATTCAGATTTTCTTTTTTTTTTTTTTTTTGAATCAGTTTCAGTAATTTGTATGTTTCTAGGATCTTGTCTATTTAATTTATTGCTATAAAGTTGTTCATAATATGCCTTATTTTAATTTTTCTAAGGTTGGTAGTTAGCAGATAGGTGGATCATGTTATTTATCCAGTCTAATAATCTTTGCCATTTAAAGCCATGATTGATGTGTTTGGGTTCATGTCTGCCATTTTACTAATTATGTTCTTTAGTCTTGGGTCTTTTTGTTTCTCTCTTCCTACCTTTATAATTTTCTTTTATACTGAATAGATCATTTTTAGTCTACCATTTTAATTTCTTTTTTTTTTTTTTTTTTTTTTTACTATTTCTTTTAGTTGTTTTTGTAGTCATTGCTCTAGGGACAATATACATCTTAATTTGTCTAGCTACTTCATAGTAATACTAGCTTAATTTCAGTAGGATATAGTGACTTTGTTCAAATCCAGCTCTGTTCCTTCCCCCCTTCCTTGTGCTATTGCCACATATATTACATCTGTATATGTTATAAACCCACTGCACAGTGTTAAAACTATTCTTTATGGAATCTATGTCTTTCTAAAGAAGTTAAGAAAAGTTAAAAAAATGCCTGTTAATTTTATTTACTAATCTTCCCTTAATAGAAACATTCCAAAATGGAAAAAGTGCCTCAGATACTCGACAACATGTAGGAATGGAATAATTCCCATATAGAAAAAGTTCAAAGAGAATTGAAGTGTAAGCTTTCAAATAGCAATGTTTTTCACTGTTTCTCTTGAAAAAAATCTTTTTATGAAATGGATAACACATTTCCTACCTCTTAAGCAGAAAACTCTGAACTTAAATACTCTTTTCTGAAATACTCATGGTTAAATACTCAGATATTTTTGTTATGTCCTGAAAAGTTAGAGATATATAGAGCTGTTCATTCCTCAGCCCAAACGACCCACATTTCTCTGCTTTCTTGTAGCTCTTCTGTCAGCATTTCAGAGTTCTTTCTTGTGTCAACTGTCACTTCCTATCACTTTTCTCTCTCAGGGTTTCCATCTTTGAGCTATTATATTATTTTATGCATATATTTTATGCAAGTTAAAAGTCTGAGGGATGACCCTGTGACTCCCACCTTTAAAATTCATAAGCTTTGTGCTTGTTTTCCTCATGGCCTTCATTTGCTTTGAGTTTTGCTATGTTCTAGATTCTCTGAAGACCTGAAATCTGAATTCTGGATAAATGGAACATAAACTACATTTTGTTTAGTGACATATTATTGTGCTATGTACAAGGAAAATAAAGTGAAATGATACCGTATCTAAGGTATATTACATTCATGTTGGAAAAGCATCCACATCTGTGTTTATTCTGGAGTATATAACTTTCAGTAACTTTCTGCTGACATTATTATTTAATATTTCATTAAAATATTAATGTAACATAAAAAGCATTTTAAATTTTATAAGAATAATTTTAAAAATTCCTCCCCATGTATATCCCATCTAAATAATTCTGAAAAGGATTGTGTCTCATAGTGATTACTCATCCCTGCAGACTTCAACCTCAGTGATAGCTGGAAGTGTAAGGGAGAATGCAGACTTCTTTTTCTTCCTAACCTAAGAACCTACAATAGTTGTGGTAGCTTCTCACTTCTTGAATAGCTTCTAGCTAATAGATTATGTCATTCTTTTCTTACCACAATGCCTGCCACATGCTCTTCCTATTCATTGCAATGTGAGCCAACTCTTTTTCTAACCAAACTATATCTTAAAATTCATAACCTTACTCTTCTTACCACCACCCCCTCAAAAAGCAAAATAAAAACTTGCAAACAGCTCTTCTCATAACTCTTACCTTCCTTGAAATCTTTCATAAAAACCCCTACATCTTACCCTACAGCCTTTCTATAACTCATTCTTAATCTGATTTTGTCCATGCATGACTCATAGGTCCTTGCCTAGTGGACCTTCTATTCTTATATATAAAATCCTGGTTACGGGTATAAACTGTATCAATGACAGTAGTGTATTTTAAAATGTGCTGCATGGAAAACAACCTGCATCAGAATCCCCTGGAGGTACAGTAAATAAATAATGCACATTTACCCATATGGTGTTTTGTTTTGCTTATATTGGGATTCCTTTAAAGTTTTGGCTGAGAGAGGAACTGCTAGCCAAAAAGAAGAAATATGGTAATTACCTTGATAGTTAAATTTCTCATTTGTCTCATGACAAATAATTTTGCTTTTTATGTTATCACTCGCATATTTGTTTAGTACAAGTTAATAGCCAAAATATCCATCAACAATTGGGACATGAAACAAATTAAGCGATGGCCATGTTAGACTGATACCTCTCATCTCCAATGCAGTTTTTCTCACTCTCAGGTTACATAGAAATTCACTAATGCTTTATTCCAGCACTTCTTCACTTTTTCACATTTAGGTGTCTGACCCTTGGTTTCTGTTATGAAAAACAGATCTAAGTTTATCTTTATTTATATGATTAGCACATACCATTTATTTTGAAGTTCATCTTTTCCCCACTGTTTTGAGGTTAGGAAGGGAGTTTATATGTCCTTTTCTGGCAGCTGAACCACTAGGGTAGTACAGAATAAGTATGGAACAAATATTTGATGAATAAATATGTGAACAATTTAATTTATTTCTTTAAGTTCTTGAAGTACCTTAATGTGCTGACTTCAGGGGAAAAATAATGAACAAAACCTCATCTTTAGTAACTTGGTGCTTGTCCAGAGCAATTTAAGTTCTTTTAGAGGTTAGAAGGAAGAAGGAGGAGGAAGAGGAGGTAAATTTTATACAGAATTTGATCTTTGTGTAAATTATCACAGTAACGTGCTGCCAGGTACAGCTAGAAATTCTCATTTCTGCCAGGGACTAATGATAATGGTTGGAGAAGAAAAGTGAGACTAATGGGCTCACAATGTGAGACTAGAAGTTGAATTCACAGAAGAATGCTTACTCACCCAATTCCTCTCATGACCACCATTGCTTCTGGCAGTGCTCTGCAGGGCCGGGAAGAAGTTGCCTTCAGTCCCTCACTGCCTTTGTTTCTGGCACTGAGCCATGTCACCCACAGTTGCAGTGTACCTGCATGTTTGCTCTGGGTTTTCTTCTGTTTATGGATGCTCTCATGTAACTCTCTGCACAGTGATACCCAATAAATGACTGCTTACTGTGGTATTTATGTCTGTTTGATTTGCCAATAAGTGGTGTATATCCAACAAATTTTTTTTCCAGCTAAAATGTATAAACCAGCAAATTTCCTTGGTCATGGTAGCTAGAAAGTGACCTTTTACCAAAAAAAAAAAAAAAAAGAGGATTGTTTCATGCTTTTCCAGCATGATTATTTTTTATGGTCTGGCTGATTCTTTTCACTCTGTATTTTAGAACTATCATTCGAAAATAAACTTTAGGTTGGATATCAGAGTACCTGCAACGCTCGGAAATAATGAATGGTTTTGGGCGTATTGTATAAAGATGGAAAGGTGGGCTGGTTTTCTCTATATTAACAGATGTTTCAAATAAGTGTTAGGATACTTTTTATAAAAGGTAGATATTCTGGTTTCTAATTTTTAAGCAAAGGCAAATTTAGTTTGCATAATTATTATAATATTAAATAATATATTAAGTTGAATGTCATAGTGTTTGTATTTTACATAGAAATGTACATCTCATATGTTTCTGGGGCATGTTAGAATTTCTTTAGCTTAAATCAGTTCCTGGATTTTATTTTATTTTCTCTTTCTCTCTTCCCTCTTCCTACATATTTTTCTTTTTTTCTCATTTTTTTATTTACATATTTATGTCCTACTTGAACATTAAAATTTTTTTCTACATTTTATTTGAAAATCATTTTTTTTATTTTTTAAAGATTTTATTTATGTATTTAGAGAGAGTTAGAATAGGGGGAGGGCAGAGGGAGAAAGAGAGAGAGAGAGAGAATCTCAGGTAGACTCCGCACTGAGTGGCTGTAGCCTGATGAAGGGCTTGATCTTACGACCCTGAGATCATGACCTGAGCCAAAATCAAGAATCAGATGCTTAACTGCCTGAGCCACCCAGGTGCCCTAAGAATCAATTTAAACTTACAAAAACTTGGAAGGATAAAAATAGCAAATAGAACATTTATATGCTCTTTGCCCAGTTTAACTATTAGTAACACTTTACCCCCCCCTCCCTTTTTTTATCTGATCTTTCTCCCTTCCTTCTCTTCTGTTCTTTTCTCACTCCCTGTGTGTATATACACATATAATACACACACAGATATAGACATAGATAGATATATAGATATACACACACAGCTGACCCTTGAACAATGGGTGGTTAAGGGTGCTGACTCTCCACACATAGTCGAAAATCCACATATAACTTTGACTCCCCAAATAGCCTACTATTGAACAGAAGCCTTACAATATCATCAGTAATCACCACATATTTTGTATGTTGTTCATGTTATATAGTTCATGATATATGTATCCTTACAATAAAGTAAGCTAGAGATAAAATGTTATTAAGACAATTATAAGGAAAATACATTTATAATACTGTACAGTATCGATCCTATAAGTTCATATATTTATTGAAAAAAAATTGTGTAAACCTGGACCCATACAGTTCAAACCCATGTTGTTCAAGGGTCAACTGTATATGAGTATATATATACATATATATTATTATATATTTTATAAATCAATAAAAGTATTGTGTGTACTACTAATCATTTGAGAGTAAGTTACATACTTCATGGTCCTTTACCCCCAAATACTTTAGCATGTGTCTCCAACAATAGGAATATTTTATATGACCACAGTAACACCATTTCATAAATTTAAATTAATGTAGTACTTTACTTTCCATATGTCAGTTTTGTTAGTTGACTTTATAATGTTCTATATAGAATTTTTACCCTACAGTGCAGCGTCCACTGTAGGGTAAGTGACTACTTTTAGTTGCCTATAACCCTGTTGTATTGGTTTCCTGGGGCTGTTGTGACAAAGTACCACAAACTGGCTGCCTTAAACAACAGAAATTTCTTGTCTCACAGTTCTAGAAGCTAACATTCTGAGATCAAGGTGTCCACAGGGTCTTGCTTCTTCTGAAGGTGGTAGGGCAGGATCTGTTCCAGGTCTCTCAGTTTTTGGTGGTTCCTTGTCTTGCAGCAGCATAACTCCTTTCTTCATATGGAATTCCCCCTGTGTGCATGCATGTCCATTTCTGTGTCCAGATCTTCTCCTTTAAATAAGGACACCAGTCATTGGGTTAGGGCCCACCTAATGACTTCATTTTAACCTCATCACCTCTCTAAAGACCCTCTAAGGTCACGTTCTGAGGTATTGGGGTTAGGACTCCAACATCTTTTTGGGGAAAACATAACCCATAATACTTAACCTGTCTCTTTTTTTGATATTTAAAATGTGTATTATTTTGCTCTGGCTGCTATAACAAAATACAACAGATTGGGTGGCTTAAACAATAGAAATTAATTTTTGCATGGGTCTGGAACTTAGAAGTCCAAGATCAAGAAGTCTGGCAGGTTTGGGTTTCTTCTGAGGCGTCTTTCCTTGACTTGCAGATGGTTGCCTACTTGCTCTGTCCTCATATTGACTTGTCTTTTCTAAAACATTATTTGAAATAATCTTTTTATGATATACTTTTTAAAATTAAGCTGAATAACTTATACCAGAGACTTATATATAATGGATTCTGATTCAGATCCCTCCTAAAAGTAAAATGGCGTAAGTTGTGATCCAGATTCCTTGAAGAAATTTCATTTGCATCTAGGAGTATGTTTCTGAGTCATCCTGAGAACCTTGTATTTGGTACCATAAGAAATCATATAAAACAACTATTTTTCTTCACACCATATCTAGATTTTTATAAATTGGATACTCCTTAAATTGGAGGCTCTCACAAATGCTGCTTTTAAAATACCGTAGTGGTTACTTACAGCCTTTCTGACTTTAGAATATACATAAGGTCTTCCCAACCTTGTATAACGTACAAGGTCCTTCACAATCTGTCTGCCTACTTTCCCAACTTCAACTCTTACAGAATATAATCTAGTTAAACTTAAACTGAGCAACTTAAACTTCTCTAAAAGTTGTATATGCTCTCACATTTTATAAGTTACTTCCTTTGCCTGCAAATATTCCACATGGCTACCCCAACGGATACACACACATACTTATCCTTTCCCCTTCTCTGCTCTCTGCCTCTCATCTCCTATCTTCTACCTAACTAATTTGTGCGTATTTTCCAGGATTCCCTGGGAGTCTTTAATTATACTTCCATCCTCTCTCCAACACTCCCCCACCACTAACCACACCCAGTCTGCCTTAGATACTCCTCTTGTGTGTTCTTTTAGCTATATATATATATATAGTTCTGTCATGTTAATGGTTTTTATACTTTTCTATTTTCTCCACAAATTGTTGAACCACTTGAGAATGTCTCCTATTTTAATTTGCATCCACAAGCCTATTCACAATTTCTGGCCCATAGTGGGTCCTGTGGGCATGTTTGCTGAAAGAATGAACAAAAAATGGTTGAGTCTTCAGAAAGTATCAGGGAGAACCAAAACACTTTAGGACAACAGTAGAACTTAGTCTTTTCCTTGAGGGCCAGCTCTGCTCAGTTTAGTGTCTGCCTAGAACATGCCATCATTAGTTAGTAGTTTCTGCCACATCACAGGAGAGAGTAATTTAGTCTTTAACTTCTCTGTTTCATATCTGAGTATGAATCCATTGGTGTGTGAAATCGTATTCAGTAGTGAGACTCATGAAGTAAGTGACACAAAATAGTACCTGAAGGATAAGCATAGTAGTATTGCAATCAAATATAGGTAGTTTAATAAAGATAGTTTCCGGTTAAGTATACATGATTAATGCACAAAATATATGAATAACAATTACAAAGCATGTTGTAATGAAAATATAAAAAATTTATTAAAGATAAGTAGGAAGAATTTTGCAGACATGCTTCCTTTGGAATTTAAGATTCTACATTTTAATTTCTTGGGATATATTTATATTTGGTAGTGTACGTTGTGGTTTTCAGAAGTGATACTGAAAAATTACTCTAAATGATTATGTGTAAGATTTCTATCATCATCAATGTCTTTGAATTATTATTTTTCTCTAGTACTTAAGAAATATAATATATTCAATTATTCAAAAATACCAAAGAGGTTTACCTCTAAGCTATGTTTTGTATCAATCACAAGAGTTATTTTCCAATAAAAGCCTAATTATTTTTCTATACAGCATAGTAGAAACATTGAGAGCAAAAGTACAGACTGCTGCTTGTATAGCAGCATCTACTACTATTTTATTTTTTATGGGCTCATCAAATGTACCTTTTTCAGTTGGCTTATTTTCTTCTGGGTTCAACATTTTTCTGTGAAAGTGTTATATGGCATTTCCCTTAGGTCACGCTCACTGTATAGTAAATTTGTGATTTTTTTTTTTTTCTTTCTCAATGAGATCTTTTTTCCATTTTACGTTGTTAGTCTCATGCTTACTTAGGATTGTTCCTTTCGACAGCTCACATATTTCTATCCAACCAAAGAAATGCCTAGGGAGAAAAATTCTCTGGTGAACATCTTATGTTCCCTTATTTTCCTCTTTCTACCTTTTTTTTCTTTCCTAAAGTAGAGAAGATGCTAAAATATATATCATTATCCTTTATAATTTTTTGTAATGTTCATTATATATTTTCCATAAACAAAATTTATTCCTATTTTGCTTTATTAATGTTTTTTCATTAAAGTTTAGATTTTTAGAATAATTACTACTCATTGAACACTTAGTATGCATCAGACATTGTTGTAAGCCATTTATGAATTTATTTAATCCTTATTACAGTCCTATGAGGTAAAGTGCTTTGATTCCCCCATTCTATAGATTAGAAAACTGAGGCACAGGAAGGTTATGTAACTATGACCTTTCATAGAACTGATAAATGTGGAACTGAGATTACAAAGCAAGAAATCTGTGTTATTAAGCTCTTTACTCTATTACCTGTGATGAAATTATATTACTGCATATATATTAAGTTGTAGTTGTACAAATGAAATCATACCTATTTTAAGAATACATTTTATATTTTATACTTTGAATGAAAATATACAGTAGTGTTTAATAAGAAGAAAAATACTTCCATCTATCAGTTTTCATCAGAAAAAAATTAAAATCTCAAAATTCATTTATTAATTTAGAAATTAGTGAAAAGGAAAATTCAGGATACAGAAGCGCAGGATATAAAACTGTGTGTTTGTAGAGGGCAACATCAGAAAAATGGAAGAATAGTTTTCTACCGTCTTACTCCCAGAGAACACTGATTTTGACAATCATCCGTGGATAAGAGTGCCTTTGTGGAAGTCTGGGAATCCAGCAGAAAAATTCCAACATACTGTTGGGGAAAAAAAATATCCAAGATTAGATGTATTGAAGACCACCGGTGAGAGGGAGAGTTTCACTTCACTTGCACCACCCTTCCACCAAAGTAGCACAGATCAGTGGCAAGAGAGACCTTAACCCACAGCTCTTCCCATGAGGGAAAGTGAGAGCATGTGAGTGAGCACCCACCTTCCCCAACTGTGTGGCATGCTACCAAGGAGTCCCACTTCTTTCTTGTTCCATCCAGAATACTGGGGTGTACTGATGCACAACTAAGGGGGTAAGAAGTGGCTGGGAGCACAGCAGCCAGTGTTCTCAAAAGGTGTGAAAAGGACCAGATCCTACAGTTTCATGGACTTCATCAGGAAGCTTGCCTATAAGCTACTGGGGATGCTTCTCCTGCAGATGCCCCCAAGTGACCCACAAGTACCCGCAATGTTCCATGTACCTTACCCACATATCCTCCTACAATGTAGCTGACTCTCTGTGCATGCCCTTGAGGGCAGCGAGTACAAGCCTTTGCAGACAGCTAGGGAGCATGCACAGAAAGTTGACCCATCTCTGTGGGATTGGGAGAAAGCACACAAACTTGAGCATTCAGCACAGCTGTAAGAAAGCAAAGGGAAGGCTGTCAGCAAGCCATGGCCTACATTTTTAGAATCAAGAGAAGGCACACAATCTTAAGAATTCCTATTCCCCAATAGAAAACAAGAAGTGTGGGGCAGGAATATCCATAGAAAAGGTTGGAGGAAGCTTCAGAATACCCAGCAGGCTGACAGTTATTTCTTTCCCAAAGCCAGTCAGGAAAGACTAGAGGACATGACTGCTTTTTCAGATGTGAAGACAACAATGCAAGACTTCGAGGAACATGAAAAATCAAGGGAACATGACACCACCAAAGAAACATAATAATTTTCCAGTAACCAATCCCAAAGAAATGGAGATCTGCAGTTTGCCAGATGAAGAATCCACAATAGTTGTTTTAAGTGAAGCACAGTGAGCAATAAGAAAACAAACAATTCACTGAAATCAGGAAAACAGTGGGCAAACAAAATGAGAAGGTTAGCACAGAGATAGAAATCATAAAAATAAGCAAACAAATTCTGGAGCTGAGGAATATAAGGAATGAAATGAAAGATGCAATAAAGAGCATCAACAGCAGACTTAATCAAGCAGAAGAAAGAATCTGTGACGTTGAATATAGGTCATTTGAAATATTCCAGTCAGAGGAGAATAAAGCAGAAGGAATGAAAAAGAGTGAAGAAAACCTACAGGAATTATGGGATGCCATCAAGAGAAACAATTTATATATTAATGGAGTCCCATAAGGAGAAAACAGGGAGGAAGGGGCAGAAAGCTTACTAAAGGAACAATGGCTGAGAACTTCTCAAATGTGGGGAGCCATTTGGACACCATGTTCATGAGGCTCCTAGGTCCCCCAAAAGATTCAATCAGAAGATCTAATACATTATAATAAAACTGTCAAAAATCAGTGACAAAGAGAATTTTTAAAGCAACAAGAGAAAAAATTCCCCAATCAAAGAAACCTTCATAAGGCTGTCAGCAGATTTCTCATCTGAAACCTTGTGGCCAGGAGAGATTAGGATGATATATTCAAAGTGCTAAAAGAAGGAAACTACCAACCAAGAATACTTTCCCTGGCAAAATTATCCTTTAGTTGAAGGAAAGAGAAAGACTTTCCCAAACAAGCAAAAGCTCAGTGAGTTCATTATCACTATACCTGCCTTATAAGAAATGCTGAAAGGAATTCTTCAAGCTAGAATGAAAGAATACTAATTTGTAAATGAAAACATGAAAATTTAAAACACACTGGTAAAGTATATAGTCAGAAAAAGAATATTCTGATGCTATAATATTAGTAGTTTGTTAATCACTTAATTATAAAGGTTAAGGGACAAAAGGATTAAAAATAGCTATAGCTACCATAATCTGTCAATGGATACACAATATAAAAAGATACAAATTTTGGGATGCCTGGGTGGCTCAGTCAGTTGAGTGTCTGCTTTTGGCTTGGTTCATGATCCCGGGGTCCTGGGATTGAGTCCCACATTGGGCTCCTTCCTTGGAGGGAGACTGCTTCTCCTTCTGCCTGCTGCTTCCCCTGCTTTTGTGTACACACACACACTCTCTCTCTCTCTCTCTCTCTCTCTCTGACAAATAAATAAAATCTTTTAAAAAAAGATACAAATTTTGACATCAAAAATTTAAAATGGGGAGGGAGTATAATTTTTCTATGCAATCAAAGTTAAGTTGTTATGAGTTTAAAATGGACTTCTAATAATACGGTGGCTAACTGAACGTAATAAAAATGAATAAATAAATAAAATAGACTTAACTTAGATGTTTTATATAAGCCTCAGGGTAACCACAAAGCAAAAAGATAAAAGAGAATACACTCTATATGCTAGATACACAAAATGATAAAGAAAATCAAAGCATACCATTTCAGAAAATCATCAGTTCACAAAGGAAGACAGCAAGAGAGGAAGAAAGGAACTACAGAACAGCCAAGAAACAAAAAGATGACATTAGTAAGTCCTCACATATTAATAATTAACTTAATTATAAATGGATTAAATACTCCAAGGAAAAGGCATAGAATGACTGATGAATAAACAAAAAACCAAGACCCAAGTATATGTTCCCTATAAGACACTCACTTCAGTCTTAAGAACACACATACTCTCAAAGTGAAGGAATAGAAAAAGGCATCCCATATAAATGGAAACCAAAACAGAGCAAGGATAGTTATACTTATATCAAATAAAATAGACTTTAAGGGGCGACTGGCTGTCTCAGTCAGTTAAGCATCTGCCTTCGGCTCAGGCTATGATCTCAGGGTCCTGGGATCGAGCCCCTCATTGGGCTTCCTGCTCAGCGGGAAGTCTGCTTCTCCCTCTCCCTCTGCCTGCCACTCCCTCTGCTTGTGCTCTCTCTGTCTCTGTCTCTCTCAAATAAATAAAATCTTAAAAAAAAATTGACTTTAAGCCAAAAACTGTAAGAGACAAAGAAGGTCATTATATAATGACAAAGGGATCAATTCCTCAAGAGGATATAATAGGTGTGTGTGTGTGTGTGTGTGTGTATATATATATATATATATATATATATATATACACATATACACCCAACAAAAGAGCTCCTAAATGTATTAAAGAAATATTAACCCATCTGAAGGGAGAAATCAACAATATGTTAGTAGTAGGGGGGTTCAGTACTTCACTTTTAACAATGGATAGATTATCCAGACAGAAAAGCATTAAGGAAACTAACCTAGAATTATATTTTAGACCAAATGGACCTAGCAGATAAATACAGAATATTTCATCCAACAACAGCAGAATACACCTTTTTCTTAAGTGCACACAGAACCTTCTCTAAGTAATCATATGCTAGGTGACAAAACAAGTCTTGGCAAATTTAAGAAGATTGAAATCATACTATCTTTTTCAACCACAGTGGTGTAGAACTAGCCCAGGTATAAACTTATGCATATACAGTCAACTAATCTTTGGCAGGGGTGCCCAGAATACACAATGGGGGAAGAATAATCTCTTCAATAGATGGTGTTGGGAAACTGGATAACCACATGCAAGAGAATGAAATCTCTGTCTTACACTACTCACAAAAATTAATTTGAAATGGATTAAAGATGTAAATGTAAGAACTAAAACTGTAAAACTCCTAGAAGATAACATAGGGAAAAAACTCTTTGACATTGGTATTGGCAATAATTTTTTGATATGACCTCAAAAGCAAAGATAAATGAGAGTACATCAAACTGAAAAGCTTTTGCACAGCAAACAGTCAACAATAGGCAAGCTATGGAATGGAAGAAAATCTTTTCAAACCATATATCCAATAAGGGATTAATATCTATATTACATAAGAAACTTACGCACCTCAATGGCAAAAAAAAAAAAAAAAAAAAGCAACCTGAGCAAAGGATCTGAATAGACATTTTTCCAAAGACATACAAATGGCCCACAGGTACACAGAAAGGTGTTCAGCATCACTAATCATCAGGGAAATGCAAATCAAAACCACAATGTGTACCTGTTAAGATGGTTTCTTATCAAAAAGACAGCATATAGAAAGTTGTTGACCAGGATGTGGAGAAAATAGAACCCTCATACACTGTTGGTGGGAATGTAAATTGGTAAAGCCATTATGGTAAACAGTATGGAGGTTCCTCCACAAATTCATAATAGAACTCCCATATGTTCCACTAATCTCACTCTAAGTATATATCCAAAGGAAACAAAATCAGCATCTCAAAAAGATATTTGCATTCCATATGTTCACTGCAGCGTTATTCACAATAGTGAAGATGTGGAAAGTACCTAGGTATCCAACAGTAGATGAGTAGATAAAGATGTGGTGTATATACAGTGGAGGAGTATTTGCCCACAAGTAAGAAGGAAATCCTATTTGCAACAACATGGATGAACCTAGAGAACATTATGCTGGGTTAAGTTAGGCAGAGAAAGACAAATACTCTATAATCTAATTTACATATAGAGTAAAAAAAAAAAAAAGATGCCAAACTCATTCATAGAAACAAAGAGTAGAATGGTGGTTACCAAGTCTAGGGCGTGGAGGAGATGGCATCTGCTGGTCAAAAGGATACAGAGCTTTAGTTACAAGATGAATAAGCTCTGGGGATCTAAAGTACAGCATGCATATGAAACCTATAGTTAGTTAATACTGTAATTAATAATACTGGGTTATATATGTGAAATTTGCTGAAAGAGTAGAAGTTAAGCACTCTTACCATACACACTAAAAAAAAAAAATGGTAAAACTATGTTAGCTGGTAGATAGGTTAATTAACCTGATTGTTGTAATTATTTCATAAAGTGTACCTATATGAAATCTTCACAGTGTACACTTTAAATATATACAGTTTTGTCAGTTGTATTTTAATAAATCTAAAATTTAAATAAAATTGTGTTTATGTGTATGATATCTGAACATAATAAAAATATAAGGGAATACACCAACACATTAATACTTGATGCTGGGGTGGAGGTTGTTTTTTCTTCTAAAATTTTTTTAGTGAGTAGCTCTTATTTTTAATAACAAAAATAAATATATTGTGTTTGGAAAATGGTAATGGGGTATATTATACATTAGAAAAAAGTTAGTAGTCTACAGGGATAAGATGAGGGAAAAATTTTTTTCAATCATTCTAAAGAATCAACTACTAATAGAATACAAAGGTCATTGGTTTATTTCTCAAAGATTAATTTAAAATGTCCCTTGCCCAAGCACTGACATTTGACAATTGCTGTATGAAATGAATAAGCTTATAGCCTGGAAAATGTGTGAAATGACTAGGAAATAATGGGATTTTCTATATGGCTATAGCATAGGTTTCTTGGGCAAGAATAGCCAATGATAAATCTTGAGAAGTAGGTGGAGGCCACATTTATGAAGAAGCCTTTATACCTTATTAAGGAGCTGATACCTCATCTTATAGACAGCCAGGAACCACTAAAAAGACATAGAAGGGACATAATTATATTTAATTTGTTCATGAGGAAGATGGCATTGTGAACTTTGGACTAGAGTTGGGAAAGAGGGGAGACAAGAAAATTAGTCAGGAAGCTATTATAGGGAACTGAACAAGAGATGAGGATGACAGTAGTTAAAACAATGGCAGAGGGGATAGAGAAGACATTCTAGATATCTGAGTCCTAATAGAAGTTGAAGATGACCTTAAAATTTTAAACTGAGATTACTGGGTGAATTGTCTTACCAACAACTGAAATATGTATTACAGGAAGAGGATGAAATACACATTTTGAGAGAGATAAATTGAGTTTTGAATGTATTATAGTTGAGATATTTTAATATGAATTTCAGAATATAGTAAGGTAAGAAATTAATAGGATAAATGATAGTTCTATTAAGTAACTTTTAAATCCTCTTTTATCTTACAAGTATAATAATAGATATTACTAACATGTAATTGATTGAGGTAATTAGAACATCTTTTCCTGACTCTTCTGGCTCATTTTCACCATACCAGCCTTTCTTATCTCTTATTTAGACCAGCCAATAAGCTTCTTCCTAGTCTCACTACCTCTTTATATATTTAATATACTGCTGATGGGTCTATCTTCCAAATGGGTAGTGCAACCATATTATTCTCTTGCATTGAAATCATGACTATAGTGGGATTCCTTCTTACAGAACCACCCGCCACCAATCTCATCATTGAGACCTCAGCTACACATAGAAATTGTGCCTGTAGTATATTATTACAGGAATTTTCTGTCTCTGATGTTCTATTTTCAAATATCTTTTACAGTGAGTGAAATCTATTCCCTGTAATTTCTTCCTATTGATCTTTATTCCATCCCCAAGACCCAAACAAAGCAAATTTAAATTTCGCTTTAGTCCTTCTGATATATGGTTGATCCTTGAATAACATGGATTTGAACTGCATGGGTCTATTTATACATGGATTTTTTTTTCTTTCTTTCTTTCTTTTTTCTTTTTTTTTTTTTTTGAGAGAAGAGAGAGAGAGCAAGCAAAGGGAAAGGGAGAAGCAGGGTCCCTGCTTAGCAGGGAACCTGATGCGGGGCTTGATCCCAGGATGCTGAGATCATGACCTGAGCTGAAGGCAGATGCTTAACCAACTGAGCCACCCAGGTGCCCCTATACATGGATTTTTTTTTTTTTACAGTACTCTAAATGAATTTTCCTTATGGTTTTCTTAATATTTTTGTTTCTCTAGCTTACTTTATTGTAAGAATACAGTACCTAATATATATAACATACAAAATATATGTTAACTGACTGTTTATGTTATTGGTAAGGCTTCCCGTCAACAGTAGTTTATTAGCAGTTAAGTTTATGGAGAGTTGAAAGTTATATATGGACTTTTGACTTGGGGGGCTGGTTAATGCCTCTAACCCCCACGTTGTTCAGCAGTCAACTCTATAAATACAATAGCCATGACTACAAAGTTTTTTTTTTTTTCCTATGAAATCTCAGGTATACTTTGTACTTCTCTTACGACTCTCTTTACTCTGCCATGTATTATACCTAATGCTATTAACCTAATTTTTTCTTTCTCATCTGTAAATAATGGCTTAAACTTAATAAGATTCCAGGAAATATTTAATGGATAGACGTACAATTCTAATTCAAGTCAATTTAACGTAATTAGCATATGTAATAGATTTGGTCATATGTTTTGCACTTCCATATCAACTACCTCAGTAATTTTGTAAATTATATGATACATGCATGAACAAGTATGATGCATGTATACACAGAATATTAGGATTGTTGTCCCAGATGTTCAGTATTAGCTAACTTGTGACCATGGTTAAGTTACTTAACCTCTCTTGACAGTAAATAGATAATGGATATTAAATAAGGGCAGTAGGTTTTAAGCATTATGACAGATCTAGAATAGGTGTAATACTGAATGATCACATGGCCACTGACACAAGGGAATTGTGATGTAAAAGAAGATTAAATCTTCTTTACTGTGGTAACACAAAATAATGAGAGGTAACACTTTTTTGATGTGAAAATGCATTCAGTAGAGAAAATTAATGGGTAAGCACCATGTCTGAGTTTCTTACAAGGACATCTAAAGTTATTTATTACTCCTGTGAAAATGTGTAGCCTACTCTTTACATAAAAGTGTCTGCAATTCATGCATTAAATGTTTATAATCTGGCACTGGTTGATAGAATCTGCATTTCAACTTCAAAAAATTAGTGGTTATGGATAACATGAGATTGATGATCCCGTAAAAGAAATAAATTATGAATTCATGGTCTGGAGTTATAGAGTTGAAGGAGAAAGATTTTATTATAATGTATGACTTGCAAGTAGAGAAAAGCATTTTAAAAAATCTTTTCTCAGCACATTTCTTTCATTGCTTCTCAAAGTCCAGTGTTTCATTCAGCAAATATTTATTGGTTCCTACCCTGTGCTAAATACTTTGCTCAAATCTGGAAAGATACAAAGATGAATATTATAGAACCCTGCCCTGAAGGAATTTACCATTTAGTAATGGAAATAACCAGTGCAGAATGTGATAAATTAGAGCACAGATGACAGAGCAACTAACTCTGTTCAGGGAATGAAGATATTTAAGAGACATTTGAGCTGGGTATTGAAGGATTTTCTGCCTCTAAGAAATACATTTCATGTTTGTTTGAGTATAATTGATCTTTTAGGGCTTTCATCTGATCATATTTCCTTTTTAGACTATATATACATATCCTGTTTTTCTAAATAGAACTGTTATTTGCTGCTGGTTTTATGATTTACAGTTTACATATAAATCAAAAAGTAGTTGTTTAAATGGAGATGGAAGGTTTCTTTCTAGGGTAAAGTCTGAGCTGGTAGGCAATCCATGGAATTAGGAAAAATCTAATCTCTTCTGCCTTGTTCTTCCATTGCGTTGGGTTTATTCTTTTGCAGTCATCTTTCATATTCACATTGTAGCCCTTTGGAAAGAGACAAACAGCTTCTCTTTTAAAGGATATGACTAGTAAGTTGGGTGCATCACTTCTGCTCACATCCTAACTTCTAAAATTTAGTCTCATGTTTGCTGTTAGCTGCATGGGAGTTTGGGATGTGTAATTTCAAGCTCAGTTCCCTAAAATTGCAAAGTTGCTAAAAGTAAGGATAAAATGGATTAGTGGGAGGGATTTAGTTGTTTATGCTACATAGCAAATCAGGAAATTGATATTATAGAATATGCCAGGAGGAAATACTTGGTTTTGTACTTGGGAGTTCTAATGGAGCAGTTTATTTATCCTTGTTACTGTCACATTTTATTAGAACTGCCTTTGTCATCCTTTGTTCTTCTTCCCTGATACTACCTGAAAAAACAAAGACACTAATAGGAAGAAGAAAGGATCACCCAGTGGTAGAAGAAGAAACTAAGGGGATTAACTTGAGTCCCTTGAGGAGGAAATTTTTGTCTGTTTTATATCCCTAGTTGCCTATGGAACAAGAACTATTTGTGGAACGAAGGGAAGGTCAAGCGTTCTAGAGTAAGAAAAGCTTTATTCACAGTAAGCAGTAGGTCACCTCCAAAGTGAGCTTGCTCTATACTTCTGGCATTTATCAGGAAGTAGGAAAAGTAGGTCACCAAGGAAGAAATGTGTTGTGGCAATGTGACAGAGAATATGGTGTGGGCAGATGGTCCAGTAAGATTAGTTTACCTTTCTCCGTTCTCTGAAAAGATGTTCTAAAGTATAGGAAACATATTAAAGAGGTTACTTAATTATTTTCAGTTCTCAGGAAAGATAGCCAAAGTGTAAATCCAGGGAAAGCACATTCTTTGGTTTAAATTTATCTAAATTTGTTAAGAAAATGGATGGCTTAGGCAAGTTCAAGAAAGGTATATTCTCTGGTTTTGTATTTATCAAGAAAATAGGCTCTTTTATGTGTGAGAGTTGCAGAAAAATCTTAATCCCTTGCAGAAGGAAGCCTCCTATATTTAATTCATATGATAAAGTATCTCACAGTAATGATATATACTGAAGTATCAAAATATAAAAGTAGAATTACCAGTCAGAATGCCATGTAATTGCACTGAGATTTGTGATTTCCATGTGCTTGAAAAGATTAGCAACTCATTTCTACAAGAGATTTTTTTTTTTTTTTTTTTTTTAAGATTTTATTTATTTATTTGACAGAGAGGCAGCGAGAGAGGGAACACAAGCAAGGGGAGTGTGAGAGGGAGAAGGAGGCTTCCCGCGGAGCAGGGAGCCCGATGCGGGGCTCGATCCCAGGACCCTGGGATCAGACCTGAGCCGAAGGCAGATGCTTAACGACTGAGCCACCCAGGCGCCCCGAGCAACTCATTTCTAAATAAACATTAGTTGCAGGTATTCCATCCATCCTCATCCATCAGCAAAAAAAACAATCTGAACAGAAATAGAAGTCCAGATCCTAGTATTCTCACAACAGATTACCTGTCCCACATTCATTGCCAATAACACTGACAATACATGCCATATGAACTTCTTGGTGAATTTATTCATTATTGATCTTGCCAGTTACAATGGCTTAAGTAAGTAAGACTGGTGGTACCTGAGGATGAGACTACTAGACACATCCATGGCATATCCTTAGAGTTTTACTTCTTCTCTCTCTCTTTTTTTAAAAAAGATTTATTTATTTATTTTAGAGAGAGAGTGGAGGGGGGGCAGAGGGAAAGGGAGAGTCTCAAGCAGACTCCACACTGAGCATGGAGCCTGACACAGGGCTCGATCCCACCACCCTGAGATCACAACCTGAGCCAAAATCAAGAGTCAGATGCTTAACCAACTGTGCCACCCAGGCACTCTTGATTCAGGTCATAAGATGGCAAAATTCTGAACAGTATTAATCTACAGAACTATTTCTTAATTTAAATGTTCCTAGCATTCAACTTACTGTCTTTATAAAAGTAAATGAGACTCTTAGGTTGCAAGTGATTCTTTTGGATCTTTTACAAAAGTATAAATTGAAGATATCATTCATTTTTCTGCATGTAACATTAATCATCTTGAACCATGCATGCTAATAATTCCTTACATTCTTTATTCATCCACCAATTAACAGTGTCACATACCTATCTGGGCTCTAGAACAGTATTGTCCACTAAAAGTTTCTGTGATATGGAAATATGTATTATCCTTTATGGTAGCCACTAGCCATATGCAGCTATTGAGCATTTGAAATGAAATGTCACTAATATTACTGAGGAACTGAATTTTAAATTTTAACTAACTTAAATTTTAATAACTATAATTGGCTAGTGGTTACAGTATTTGTGGCAAAACTATTGAGATACAGTAGTTAAAAATAAAGTCCGTGGGGTGCCTGGGTGGCTCAGTTGGTTAAGGATCTGACTCTTGATCTCAGCTCAGGTTTTGATCTCAGGGTTGTGAGTTCAAGCCCTGAGTTGGGCTTCACACTGGGCGTGGAGTCTAAGTTAGTTAGTTAATTAATTAATTAATCAATCAATCAAAGTAAGTAAGTCCCTACCTTCTTGAAATTTATACTTTTCTACTGTGATTTCCATGAACCAGTTTAAGCACTTTATTGTATGTAACCTTACTTAAGCCTTTTAAAAAATTCTATCACTTGTTTTGAAACTTTTAATTTTACTCCTTGCTATGGACTGTATTGTGTCCCTCTAAAATTTATATTTTGTAGCCCTATTCCCCATGTCACTCTACTGGAGACATAGGGCCTTTAAGGAAGTAATTAAGGTTAAATGAGGTCATAAAGGTGAAACCTCTATCCAGTAGTACTGGTGTCTTTTACAGTAGTCAAGTTATGGAAGGAGCTAAATTCCCATTGATAGATAAGTGGATAAAGAAGTTGTGGTATGTATATACAATGGAATATTACCCAGTCATAAAAATAATGAAATCTTACCATTTGTGACAACATGGATAGACCGAGAGGGTCCTACACTGAGTGACGTAAGACAAAGACGAATACCATGTGACTTCACTTACATGTGGAATCTAAAAAAGAAAACAACTGAACAAACAAAACAAAACAGACTCATTTTAAATACAGAGAAAAAACTGGTAGTTGCCAGAGGGAATGGGTGTGGGGGGATGGGGAAAATAGGTGAAAGGGATTAAGAGGTACAAACTTTCAGTTATAAAATGAGTAAATCGTGGAGATGTAAAGTACAGCTTAAGGAATATAGTCGATAATATTGTAATCACTTTGTATGGTGACAGATAGTAACTAGACTTACTGTGTTGAATATTTCATAATGTATATAAATATGGAATCACTGTGTTGTACACCTGAAATTAATATTGTGTGTCAGCTCTACTTAAAAAAAAACAAAAACAAAAACGGTGGCCTTATATATGAGGAAGAGACACCAGACATCACTCTCTCTGTGTCATATGAGGACACAGTAATAAGTCTGCAAGTGAGGACGAGAGTTCTAATCAGAAACTGAACCCTTCCCAAACCTTGATCTTGGACTTTCCAGCCTCCAGAACTTTGAGAAAATATATTTCTATTGTTTAAGGCACTCAGTCTGTGGTAGTTTGTTATGACAGCCTGAGTATATTAAGACACCCCGCCCCCAGACGTCCTATTCTTCTCTAGTATCATGATTCGCTTTAGCTTCGTACTTTCTAGTTGTACTGCTAGTTGCAATTGCTGTCAAATCTAATTTTCCAATAGTAACTCTACAGAATATATTTGCTTTATTACTTCTGCTTCTTATATTAACATTATGTTCACCTTTGCCTTCCAAATAATTTTTACCCAAATTTTGTGTATGCTTTAGGGGACTCTCAAATTCTTTGAGGAACTTTTCCTCTACTCCAACCCCTCCCCGTCCTTGAATTGGTATATAACTTAGGAATTCTATAGGAATTCCTACATCTTAATAGATGTTTCTTACCTTTCTGTTTGATGTCCTTAAATATGTAAAATTCTTCTAGGGCTAGGATCTTACTTTTCTCATAAACATCTTCAGTTGACTTAATCCTGATGAAGAAAAGAGAGAATTGACTTACTCAGGCCAAGGGAATTTATTGAATCCATACAAATTGTAGTTTATCCAATATATCAAGCCTAGGAATTTGAAAAATGTGTTTGATATACTTATCTTTGGATATTGCACTGAAATATTGAGCAGATACTTATTTAAAACAAAACTCTAATATTTTACCTTGTATTCTAACAAAGCAAATGTAATGTAGATTGCCTTCTGACAGTACTTTGAACCTTTTTTTTATTGGCAAAGTATGAATGAAAGTAACAGGAGAGAATATTATTTCATAGGTTCCTTTAAAAAAATTTGTGTTTCCAATTTTCTACTTTTCTTGAGTATCATAGGGTCACTAATATACCAGAGGGAATATTGATATGTATGCTTTTTTATTTTGTTAAACTATGATCTATGAAATAATATTTAGAAAATATTAATGAAATAAGTGTTAGAAATAGGTATTTTAAGTATTTTTTCTTCATTTTAAATATTTTGGAGCACTACTTAAATAGTTAAGGAGAATTCTGATTTTGATTATTAGAAAGCTGAGTATCTTAGTTATATCTTTTCAGCAGAGCTACTGTTCCACAAAGTTACATCAGTACTTAGCATAGTTTGGCAAACTAAATTTGAAGTCATTACATCCTGGTTGTTTAGTAACACATTGGCAGCAGAAAGATTGGCAGTGTTCTTTCCAGGCGGTTTGTTCATCCAAATATCAAGACAAGGCCTAGTCTGCCTTATATGTCTATAGCTGCCAATTTTCCTGTGGCTTCTTTATTTCTTTATCCTTCCATCCAGCTGCTGCTCACAGCTATTGCCACATTTGCCCTCTGGCTCGTGGGATAGAATGCTTAGCTTCCCCCGAGGCTTCTGTTAATGCTTCCTTTTTACTCTGCTGGCTGGGAATGCACTTGGCATCCTCAGTCTCAAACCTCTCCTCCCTCTTTTTTTCCACAGACACCAAGCACTTAAGTAGCACTTTCAGCCTCCACCAGTTATCAGTAGTAGCTTTCAACCCCTCATTTCTGGTCTGGTAACTCAGCATACTGTCCCGAGAGAGCCTGACTAAGCCGATTTGCCTCCTCTCCCCTCTTTCCTCTGTCTGTCCACCTTCCTTTTCTCTTTTTCCTCCTTATCCATTTCCCTGTCTCCCCTTTTATTTTTCTTTTTATTCTTCTTACTCTTCCTGATGATTTTTTCTTTCTCTTTTTAGTAGAGTAGATGCCACAGAGTTAGGCAAATATTTGTAGTAGAAAATAAAACAATAGTAAATATTAAAAATTTTAAGTTTGCCCAACATTTTAACTGGTTCAACTCAAAAAAGGTGTTTTTGTTTTGTTTTGTTTGATACCTAAGCCAGTGTATGACTATGATGCAGGTTCTATAATATAAATTCATGGGCATTTTCTTTTTTTTCTTTTATATGCAGAGTTGTAGATTCTGTGTTTACATAGGCCTACTTGTTCAAGTCAATATATATGGTAAAAGATAAGAAGTATTCCCAGCAAATATTTAACAAGGAAAAGAAGAGCCACTTAGGCATTTTTTTTTATTTTGTTTTTTTGCCTAAAATGATTTAAATATGCAATTTGAGGGGCGCCTGGGTGGCTCAGTTGGTTAAGCGACTGCCTTCGGCTCAGGTCATGATCCTGGAGTCCCTGGATCGAGTCCCGCATCGGGCTCCCTGCTCGGCAGGGAGTCTGCTTCTCCCTCTGACCCTCCCCCCTCTCATGTGTTCTCTCTCATTCTCTCTCTCTCAAATAAATAAAAAAAAATAAAATAAAATAAATAAATAAATATGCAATTTGAGTTATTTTTCTAACTAACTCCCTTCTGAATATACTATGAATATTAGCTTTTCATTTTTCAAGTAGTGGTTTGTAAATATCTTTAGAAATTTATAATCTAAAAAAAAATTTATAATCTAAGACTTGTGACCCGAAGATTAGAAAATAAAGATAATACTGTTAATTTGGAGATCAAGAATAACAGTGTTCTGCAGGCCTTAGTCATTAACTGCTAACAATCTGTAGGACAATTCTAAATGCCTGCAAAATAGAAACATGAAAAACTCATATTGATAGTAATAGACCTGAATAAGTCATTTAAAGCCCTTATCGTCTTCCTACCCTCATTCCCCTTTGTTTTAATGCTTTCCTGTAGAGAAAAAAACTTTAGGTGACGTTTGTGTTTTATAAATCTAACCGATTTGTATTCTTTTTCTATACCCTGTTTATCCAAAATATATATTTACTCTTACTCTGCAATTAAGTCTGCGTTGTAAAGGTACAAAATGTCTTTCTCATCGTAAAACCCTAAATGTATTTTTAATTTCGTTAAATTTGTAAGGTTTAATGTTGGGTTTATGTTTAAAGGAAGCATCAACCCATAAAAAGTTACTTACCTGTTCAGAACCTTAGACAGGAGTCTCAACCACTCTGTTTCTTTGCTGAGACAAGGGGAAAGGGGAAGAGCAGGAAAGAGAGGGGCATCTGCTTATTACATTCCTAAGTAAAAATTCTGAGTTTACAGCTCTTTAGAAAAGAAGGTTTTACATATAGTGTTTCACAGCCTTATATTAAATAGATATAAAAACTGCATCACTGTTCTTTAATGTTTGTATTAAGGAAACAATAAAAGATACCTTATTATAATAAATTGAATAAACCTTTTAAAGCTGCACATATGACCCCTGCCAGACTGTAATGCCATACATACCCTTTTTCCACCACCCCTGCGGCAGATGGGTGGGTACTGACAATTTCAGCATTGAGAAATTCTTTTTGAGAGTGCTTTGCTCTAATTTAAGCCCATTTTAAAAATTTCTACCCTCAGGAAGTTAACTGTTGCTACTTCCATTTTGTTCGGCTTGTTCTGTGCTGAAAGTACTGAGAATACAACAATGATGCTCTCAGGTTTTCATATGCCTTTTATTCATATACATATTCCAGAATACTTATGTGACATAAGGGTTGTATGATACCTGCATAGCAAACTTCTATAAATCATCTAAGTGCTCCTTGAAAAACAAACTTTTTAAGTTACTCTTAGAAAAAGTTTAATTGTTTTAAGTAATCTTTCCTTTGGTAAGTTAGTAAATGTGATTTTAAAGAGCAGTGTAACTTTTTTGAGCAGTACTGTCCTATTTCTGCATGCAATACTCCTTGCTAATGTCCACACAAAAATATATGCATTAATACTCATAGAAGCATTACTCATAATAGCCAAACAGTGGAAACAACCCAAATGTCTATCAGCTGATGAGTGGATCAACAAAATATTGTATATCCATATCAATGAATATTATTCAGCCACAACAAGGAATGAAGTACTGATACATGCTACACCATGGATGAACCATGAAAACATGACGCTGAGTAAAAAAATCCAGACACGTATTCTTACTTTTATGTAGTGGTTTATTATTAGTGTGTTTTATTAATAGAAAAATTAATAATATTTAAGAAATTATTAGTATATAATTCACAGGAATAGCTAAGAAATTATTTTAGTGAATTTTATATTCTGAATGTAGCGTATTATTGTCCAGGTAATTGGCAAGGTACATCCTAGTCCTATTGGTAACATTATTGTCATTCTATTTGAAGACATTTGTGCTATTGCTTTCATCATATGGGAGTGTTTTTTCTATATTATATATGTAGTGGATATGGCAGGTTTTTCCTACAGGACATATGTGTTAAACTTCCGTTGGATGTGGCTATAAGTTCTGTTTACCAGAACTCTTTTGGCTCTTTCCTCCCTGTCCATAAGGCAGCCTAATAGCTTTGTTCAAAATTAGTCTCCCTGTCTCTGATGGTTACACACAAGTTGCCTTGTCTGCTCCTGATATTTCCCAGCATTCCACATCTTGAAGTTATTTTTAGTATCTGGACTTCCTTTTTAAATTGATCTGGGGAGTTTGCATTCATTTACATTCTTTAGACAATTGAGATCTTTAAAATTATAGCACTTTGAAAAATAATAAAAGCCATTAATAAAAGTCTGTTTTATTTTCATCTGGAAATATGATTTACTCAGGCACAGAAGAAATAGATGCTGTGAATGACTATGATCAATTTATGAAAAGCAGCAGTTATTATTATGTACCTTTAGGGATCGCTGATCAGCCTAGCAAAGAACAGTAAATGAGAAAAAAATATTTCCTGCCTTGATGAGAGGATCAGTGTTCAATGGAGTTCAAAAAGCAAACTGGATAGGTAGCCAATTATCAATCACTTATATTATCAGAAGTGAGGCTTTGTGCTAATGGGAAAATGTCTTGTTATCTCTAATAATTGACATGATTTGGAATGCTAGTCAGAATGATGGCAAGATATGTGGAATTTAGGAAGATACGGACTTACAGTTTTTTAATTCAGGTGATTGTCAAGTGGCCAAATACAGATTCTACTTGTTATGCCCATGAGGACGAATAAGGATAAAGCACTTTTAAATTAGTGTAGAACAAATATTTAAAACAGGTATGATAGACTCCAAGCTCCCATAAATTGGGCATTGGTTTATAATTATGATTGATTACTTGTGTTATTTACAGTGTGTTATATTTTAAAACCTGACTTGTGATCCCCTAAATGGGCATGTGTCTTGTTGAAAATTGCAGGTCTTACAGAGATTTGAAGTACTGTTTGTTAAAAAGATACGACTTTTTCCTCTCCCACTTCGAGAATTAAAGTAATCCTCTGTTTCTAAAGATTTTAAATCAAGTCCTAGTCTGCATCAGCTGCTGCATAGTATAGGAATTATTTAATTTACTTGGTAGACGTGTTCAATGTGTACTGCGTAATTTATGAGTGACACCCTAAATGGTTAATTATGGACCCAAGTTTCCATGTGCAAAACATTGCCTGAACTAAATAGTTGCTTTATTGTTTGCATATTGGTGGACTATTTTAAAATACTTCATGCTAAAGTGTTAAAGCACTCTGACTAAAGCTAGCAATGTTTCTGCTTAAAAGTCTCATGATATACGGCAACTCTACCCAATAAAAAGTTGTAGCTCCTAAGCACATTTTAGTCCTACTAAATTATTAATAATAGTAGTATTTTAGGTATGAGATTTAGAAATTATGACCAAAGAATATGTAATAATAATAACTTAAATTTGTATATATTTAACATTTACAAATAGATTTTTACTTCTTAGTCGTTTGAGCCTAATGTCCTTGGGTGCTGGTAATATTCCTAATTTTCTAGAAACTCAGGCTGATAGACAGAGTTACACAATTAATAAGTAGCAAAAATTCAAAATCGCATTTCCGTAATCCAAGTCCATTACCCTTTCTTTCTAATTACATGTTATAGTACTTCATAATTTTCAAAGCAGTTTTTACACATCTTATTTGAACTTTGAAAAAATCCTTTGTTGTAGATAGAATAAGTATTAGGTTAGTGGTTTTATAATAAATCTGATGGTCCAGAGAAATCCTAGCCAGAGTAATTAGGTGAGAAAAAGAAGTAAAAGTCCTCCAAATCAGAAAGCTTAAGTAAAATTGTCCTAATTTGTAGATAACATGATCTTATACACAGAAACCCTAAAGAGTCACACAAAAAAACTATTAGAACTAATAGATGTGGGGTGCCTGGGTGGCTCAGTCAATCAAGCATCTGACTCTTGATTTTAGCTCAGGGTCATGAGATTGAGCTCCACATCGGGCTACACGCCTGCTTAAGATTCTCTCTCTACCTCTCCTCCTCACCCCCCCCACTCTCTCTCACACTCTCTCTTAAAAAAAAAAAAAAGAAGGAACTAATAGGTGATTTCAGTAAAGTTTCAGAATACAAAATCACCACACAAAAATCTGTTCTTTTTTATACACTGACAATGAACTATTTGAAAAGGAAATTAGAAAAACAGTTCCATTTACAATTGCACCAAAAATAATAAAATACTTAGGAATAAACTTGACAGGAAAGACTGATACACTGAAAACCACAAACACTGGTGAAAAAAATTAGGTACAAACAGATGTCAAGACATCATGTATTCATGGATTTGGTGACTTAAGGTTAAAATGTTCATAATACCCAAAGCAATCTACACATTCAGTGTAATTTCTGTCAAAAATCCCAATGTCATTTTTTACAGAAATATAAAAAATAATACTAAATTCATATGGAACAACAAAAGACCCTGAATAGCCAAAACAATCTTGAGAAAGGAGAACAAAGCTGGAGGCATCACACGCACTGATTTCAAAATATATTACAAAGCTACAATAGTTAAAATAGTATGGTACTGGAATAAAACAGATACACATATAAGACCAATGGAAGAGAATAGAGAACCCAGAAATAAATCCATGGATATATGGTTAGCTGATCTTCAACGAGGGTGCCAAGAATATACAGTAGGGAAAGGGTAGTCGCCTAAATAAATGGCACTGGGAAAACTGAATATTCACATGCAAAAGAATAAAATTGGACCCTTATCTTACACCATATGCAAGAATCAACTCAAAATGGATTAAAGATTTAAACATAAGACCTATAACCATAAAACTTCTAGAAGAAAACATAGTGGAAAAGCTTCATGAGATTGATCGTGGCAGTGATTTCATGGATATGATACCAAAGCACAGGTGACAAATACAAAAATAGACAAGTGGGCCTACGTTATACTAAAAAGCTTATGTACAGCAAAGGAAACAATTGATAAAATGAAAAGGCAATCTATGGAATGAGAGAAGATATTCTCAAACCATTTATCAGATAAGGGCATAATTTCCAAAATATATAAGGAACTCCTATAACTCAATACCAAAAAAAATCCCTGATAGCCTGATTTTAAAAATGTGCTAAAGACTTGAATAGCCATTTCTCCAAAGAATAACAAATGGCTGACATGTGTGAAAATATGCTCAGTGTCATTACTTATCAGGGAAATGCAAATCAAACTACAATGCATATCATTTCATACCTGATAGGATGAGTATTCTCAAAATTAGAAAAGACATGTCCTAACAAATACCATATATGATTTCACTCATATGCAGAATTTAAGAAACAAAACAAAGAAAAAAAGAGACCAAAAAACAGACTCTTACAAACCGGTGGTTATCAGAGGGGAGGTGGGTGGGGGAATGGGTGAAATAGGTAAAGGGGATTAAGAGTACATTTATCGTGGTGAGCACTGAGTAATGTGTAGAATTGTTGAATCACTATATTATATACCTGAAACTAATACAAAACTGTACATTAATTATACTAGAATTAAAAAATAATAAGGGGGAAGTGGTTATCTGTATCAAATGGTATAGCTTGGTTGAATAAAATAAAGATTAAGTATTGACTGTAGGATTATACAATGTATAGGCTGTTAACTTGACAGTGGAGTTTTGATATTGTGGTTTAAGAAATAATAGGATAAAGTGATTAGAGCTAGTGAAACTATATAAGATTTCAAGGGGAGAAGAGATTTGGGCAGTAAATTGCAGGTGAAGATGGGGGGAGCGGGGAGGGGGGAAAAAAGACAAGTCCTGGTGAGGATGTAGAGAAATTGGCACTCTTCTACACAGTTGGTGGGGATGTAAAATGGCTGAGTAGCAGAACAGAAAAGGGTGTTGTTGTCTGGCATGAACAAAATTGAATAGTTACTAACATTGGCAATAACTCTCTCAGGAGACCTATTTTCTTTCTGATATTGAATGTGCCCGAACCTTTCTAAACTCTAGAATTTTGTACTTGTTCAGCCCATCTACTCTTTCCTCAACTACTTCTTTGACTACCTGATTTTTATCCTTTAAGTCTCAAGTCATATATCATCTTTCTAGACAAACCTTTCCTGCTCATTCTGTTCAAAATTTTCAGTTATTGTATATCTCATCACTTTGTTTGTAGCACTAACTACTATTCAACATTATCTTGTTGAATAATTTGTATGTTAATGTCAGCCTTACCAGAAAAATGAGAACAGGGACTTTGTCAGTATTTTTCACTGCTATGTCCCCAGTTTTTAGCATGATCTCTGACATATATGGTAAATCCTAAATGAATGCATAGTGGTAGAATAAATGAATGAACTTAGGGTCAGGGGGTTCTAAGGAGGTTAGGTTAAGTGGTAAACCAGAAGGGGATGGTCATTTATTTTTTTCCCTTCTTTTTTTTTTAATTATGTTATGTTAATGGCCATACATTACATCATTAGTTTTTGATGTACTGTTCCATAATTCATTGTTTGCGTATAACATTTCTTAAATATCTACTATGTGTCTGCCATTGTTATAGACATTCTTTTATATATTATCTTCTTTTATTCTCCCTCTGTAGATATTACCCTTATTTTAAGGAAATTGAGGCTCACTAAAGTAACTGACCTATTTGTCATAGTTGGCCTGAAAAGGAGCCTTTTGATTCTTAAACAGATTCTAAGTCAGGGATGAGGTAGACTGGGTTTCCACTTCTACTGAGGAAGAAGCTATTCTCTTTCCTTCTTTCTTTCTTTCTTTCTTTCTTTCTTTCTTTCTTTCTTTCTTTCTTTCTTTCTTTCTTTTTTGAAGCTATTCTCTTTCAAATAGAAAGTGTTCTGAGGCAGTCTCAGATGCTAATGAAGTAGAGAAAAGGAAAATACCTCCACGGACCAGATAGGAGCCATATTTCCTGAGGCATTAAGGCCATCTGCAGAGCTTTGGGTTCTTGTTAGTTTGGATTCTATACTTAATCACCTTCTTTCAGTGGAGAAAAGATCAAAATTCAACTAATTTATTTTATAAGCTATTTTTATGAGTCTAAAACAGGGATCAGCCAACTATGGCCCATGGGCCACATCCAGCTTGCTGCCTGTTTTTGTAAATAAACTTTTATTGGAAAACAGCTACCATGTTTATTTGTTTATATTGTCTGTGGCTGCCTTTGAGCTACAATAACAGATTTGAGTGATTGTGATAGGGATCATATGGCAAAGCCCAAACTATTTACTATCTGGCCTTTTAAAGAAAAGTTTTGCTAAGGCTGATCTAAAGCATAGTTAGCACCAAGACATAAACAAAAATAAAACCAATTCTTCCAAAAAGCCAACAATCAAAAATCTATAAAAATCACAAGATTACAGTGGTTAAATTTCTAGCTGACCTTGAACATTCAGCCAAAGATGGGACAACCCTTAATTTCCTTTCCTGCTCTAAATCTCTGCTTTTTAAATTTCATAACTGCTTATTCGGATGAGGTCATTGTTCTTTTAAGAAGTGAACAAACAATTCTTTCATTTTAATGCTTTTTTTTATACTATGCCATCAAATTGAGAGAATTTACCACTCATTTCATTGAATCATATATGTTCTGTATTTTGAACCCGTTTCAAAACTCTCAAAACAATCTTTTCAAAGTAGACTTTCCTGAGTATTTAGAACCACCATGTGAGAGTAGCATTTCTAGTTTCTTACATAAATATATTTACTTTGAATAATACACAATTTATAAAAATACAAGGGAAGTGGAATATTTTGTTTAATTTTATGATCAACTAAATCAGAATTCATGTATTTACTTCTTTGGTAAAATGACATGATGATAATGATGTTATCCTTCTTTAACAGGCTCTTTGATAGCTCTGGGTCACCAGTATAATATTAATAGGACCCTCAGTCTAAGAGAATCTGGAGTACTCTTGTTACTTTGCTCTGCTATCCATGAAATGCAATAAGCTGCTCTACATTTTGCTCAGGGTTGATTATCTGGCTTCTGTGTGAACACTTTAGTTGAGAAGTGGAAATGTGTGTGAGTGTGTGGAATAGGGGAAAGAATGAAGGAAGAGGAAGTTGAGGGCATTCTTTCATGAGACTCAGGCAAAGAACTAGCTATGTATAAGTGAATAATTTATTTCAACCCCATTCCAACTTCCCTGCTGCTTACACATAGGAGACCTTCTGTAGATATGTTAAATTTTTATTTTAATTGAATTCCAATAAAGGAAAGAACATGTACAGAGACATACAAGAGAGATAACAAGTTATTTTGGCTAACAGTGATCCAGTGTGATTAATGTAGAAAAGAGAGTAGTTAAGACTTAACATCATAAAGGGAGTTTGAGGTCAAATATTCAGAGGGACTTGAGTGCCATGATAAGGAGTTGGATTTACTCTATGAGCAGAGGAGCATTTAAGAATTTTGCGGAGAAGAGTGGTATGACTGAAGTGCAAATTTAGGAAGTTTACTCTAGTAGCATCATATAGGATTGAGTGAAGGGTAATTACGACAGTTGTGAAATCAATTTAGGAGGCTTTTTCAGATGTCCAGATAATATGAGCCTGAAGCAGAATGCTGACAGTGGGAATGTGTGACACAGAAGACAAATCTATAGGTAGTTTTGTAGGATTTTGTATCTGACTAGAAGTTAGATGGTATTCTAAAGTTTTGACTTTTGGGAAGATGGTGGTGAATTTAATATAAATGGGAAGTCAAGAAGAGGAAAAGGTTTTGGAAATAGTCATGTTCATCCTTGGACAAGTTGAGTTTTAGATGTTGGTGCAACACCCGGGTGGAGGAAGCCAGACATTTTAAGTTCTTCTTACCCTAAAGCACAGGGAAGAGAGGAGAGGTAAGATCAAAATACAAACATTTTGCAATGGAGAAGAAAATCAAGAAAAAAGTTATATCCTCTTTTTGAAGTCAAAGGCCAGATAATCTGCTGAGAAAGTAAGTGAGGCAGGTATGTAATTTAGAGTATATACTGAAGGGAGTATGACATTAGTGAACTAGAAACACAAAAATAATCAGAGTAGAATTTGAGGACCAGCCGAAGATAGAGAGCTTGTTAAAAGCTTAGTACAATTGTTGGTATATGTTTTGATTTTTCTGTAATGAAGCATGACAGCCTATATATAGAAGCTAGAAAAATAGATCATGGGATTTCCCAAGATTGTATTAACAAAGTAGGTATGAGAAGAGTCAAGTTGGGGAAGAGTCTAGGTTGCTTATAAAAAATTTGTTGAAAATAAACATTGTGGGGTCTGGTATGGGTTAAAACAGGTCAAGGAGGTCTAAGGAAAATGTAAACTAGAAGATGTGTTAGTTATCTATTGCTGTGTAACAAGTTATTCCAAAACTTAACAGCTAAAACAACAGTAGGCCTTTATTATCTTGCATCGTCCCTTTGGATCAGGAATTTGGGAGTGGCTTACCTAGGTGGTTCTAACTCTCTCTCTCATTAGATTGTAGTCAGGATGTTTGTTGGAGCTACAGTAATCCAGAGGTATGACTAGAGCTCAAAGATGTGCTCCAAAGATGACTTGATCGCATTGTTGAGGAGTTGGCAGACCTCAGTTCCCTACCACAAGGACCTCTCCATACAGCTGCTTGAATAACTTTACCATATGGCAGCTGACTTTCCCCAAAGCAAGCAATCAAATTGGGGATGGTGGGAGGCACAATATCTTTTATGACTTAGTCTCAAAAGTCCACTGTGTTATTTCATCTGTATCCAATTGGTTATATAGATCAGCTGTATTCAGTGTAGGAGGAAACTAGCAAGAGCATGAATACCAGGAGGTGAGAATCATTAGGGGCTCACCAGCACAGAAGGAAAACTGGAAAGGGAACTGACATCTAATAAGAACTTAGTGTGTACCAGGCATATAATTTAATTCTTGCAATAATTTTATGAGGAATGTATTAGTTTTTCATTTCAGAGATGAGTAAATTGAAGCTTTGAGAACTTAACTGTTGCCCACCATCTTATAACCATTTCAGCCAGACTTGGAATCCAGGTCTGTTAGCCTGTTCCTATAATATTTCGTGATATGGAAAGTAAATATGGTTGTAGTGGTTTGGTACATCTACTTTGAAGACATAAGGTTGTTTGAGATTTAATTGATATAATTTAGGCAAATTATCACTGTACTCAAATAGTAAGCCAATACTTACTGGCTGTTTTTATTATGTATCTTTGTAATTTAAGAACTAAAAGAAATTACAAGAAGTGAGGATAAAAGATATGTTTGAAAGAAAAATTAACTGGCAGAAAAGAGGTTATGGTATTCAAGGACGTTTAGATTTGAGTTGCCTGGATTATTACATCAAAAGTATATTAACACTTTTTTTTTTTTTTAAGATTTTATTTATTTATTTGACAGAGAGAGACACAGCGAGAGAGGGAACACAAGCAGGGGGAGTGGGAGAGGGAGAAGCAGGCTTCCCGCCGAGCAGGGAGCCCGATGTGGGGCCCGATCCCAGGACCCCGGGATCATGACCCAAGCCGAAGGCAGATGCTTAATGACTGAGCCACCCAGGTGCCCCAAAAGTATATTAACACTTAAAGGTGACTACAGTGAGCAGAGAAGGAAGACTTCTAAGAGAGGAGCTATTAGTATGAATTCTGAAGCCATCAAGATTGATGACAGGGAATAGAACTATGAACCAAAGGCTGAAATAATTGAAGGAAATGGTATATGCTTCATAAAAGCAGTTCATAATTTGCTTAAGAATAATTTGATGAAACGTTAAAATGAAAATATAGGCAGTATTTTAAGTTTTATGATAACTGAATGTTGATTAATGAAAATTATATTTTTATCTCACAAATATATAAAACAAAGTATTTCTTTAATATTATTTGTACATTTATATGAAAGTTATAATATGAAAGTTTGTTTTGTGCTCTCTACCCTTTTGTACATAGTTGTTTTCACATCTGTGTCTTCACTGGACTGGGAGCTTCTCCACGCAGGCATAAAATGCCTCATTTATCTTTGTCCCAAAGTGCCTAACACAATGCCCCAAACATAATAATAGATAGTGAATATTAGATAAATTAGTGGCTTGTCACTTTTCAACTCACTCTGTAAAGGAGATAGATTATATTCATACTGGGTTGTGCTTGTGTAACTGATATGAAAAGTATGAATTTAATATTTATTAACACATCTCATTCTATAGGCTGTGGCACACATGGTGGGAATGAAGGCTCTGAGAATCCTTTGAGCAGGGTAACCATCTTCCTTGCACTTGAAAAAGTAGCAATTAAAGTGCCTAATATGTACCAATAACTGTCTTAGGCATGAGAACCAAGCATGAATGAGCTGTGAATCATGTCTTTAAGATAGCTCAGTGGAGGAAGAGACCGACATATAAACATTTTTAAAAAATTAAAAAATTAATTAGGGGCGCCTGGGTGTCTGAGTTCATTAAGCATCTGACTTTGGCTCAGGTCATGATCTCAGGGTCCTGGGATTGAGAGCCCCGTGTCTGGCTCCCTGCTCAACAGGGAGTCTGCTTGTCCCACTTCCCCTCCCCCTGCTCATGCTCTCTCTCTCTCTCTCTCTCTCTCAAGTAAATAAAATAAATAAAATCTTAAAGTAAAATAAATTAATCGACTTTAGGGACACTTGGGTGGCACAGTTGGTTAAGTGTTGGACTCTTGGTTTTGGCTCAGGTCATGATCTCAGGATCATAAGATCACCCCACCGTGGGGCTCCATGATCCCTGAGGAGTCTGTTTAAGACTCTCTTTCCCTCTCCCTCTGCCCCCTCCCCCTCATGCGTACACGCACTCACTCTCAAATAAATAAATCTTTAAAAAATAATTAATTGACTTTATTTATTAGAGCAGTTTTAGTTTTTTTAAAAAATGGAGAGGAACATAAAGTTCCATATACACCCCTCACTCTCCCTCCCCCCATACTCCCTATTATTAACATCTTGAATTAGTGTGGTACATTTATTATAATTGATGAGCCAGTATTGACACATTAACTAAATTCCATATTATGTTAAGGTTCACTTTGTTTGTTATACATTCTGTGGACTTTGACCAATATATAACACATCTTTACCATTACAGTACCATTCAGAATAGTTTCACTGCCCTAAAAGTCTCCTTTGTTCTTTCTTTTCATTCTTCCTACACCTCCTGCTACTCCAGACTCCTGGCAACCACTGATCATTTTATCGTTTCTGTAGTTTTTCTTTTTCCAGAATGTCATATATTTGGAATCATACCATATGTAGCCTTTTCAGATTGGCTTCTTTCACATAGCAATATGCACTTAAGGTTCTTCCATGTCTTTCATGGCTTGATATGATGGCTCATTTATTTTTATATTCCACTGTATAGATGTACCATAGTTTATCCATTCAGTTAGTGAAGGATATCTTGATTACTTCTGAGTTTTAGCAGTTATTAATAAAATTGCTATAAATTTTCATGTAGGCATAAATTTTCAACCCATTTGGGTAAATACCAAGGAATACAATTGCTGGATAATATGGTGAGAGTGTATTTCGTTTTCTAAGAAACTGCCAAACCGTATTCCACTAAACAATGTTACTCCACTAAACTTTTTTAAATATACTTAGTTATGTTTTAAGATAGAGTTATCATAGTGGAGGTATTAAGATAGAGGTATCATAGTTAAACACAGAAGCGGAAAGGAATAGTCATGAAGAATGCACTAAATGACAGTTCCAAAAAAAAGAGAGGAGATATCAAGAAAATATCAGTATCAAATTTGTAGAAATGAGTAGATGTTGGGTTTTGGAAGAAAATTCCAGAGCTAATAGTGGAGAATTCTTTTTTAAAACTGCTGCCTCACTGGGGCACCTGGGTGGCTCAGTTGTTTAAGTGCCTGACTCTTGATTTCAGCTCAGGCCATGATCTCAGGGTCCTGGGATCAAGCCCGGAGCTGGGCTCTGTGCCCAGCGCAGAGTCTGCTTGTCCCTTTCCCTCTGCTCCCCCCCACCACACCCCCCCCCCCCCCCCTCTCAAATAAATAAATAAATAAAATATTAAAAAAAAAAGGCTGCCTCACTAATGCTCTTAAAGGTATTGTGGCAATGTTGTGTGGAAAAACACAGACTTCAGCATCTTCCATTCAGGAAGTAATTCAGAAGAATTGGACCTGAAACTTTTTATGAATAACCAATTTATTTCATTTATACATTTTTAATACACATACAATACTTAATAAAATCTGTCTAAAAAGTCTGACAACTTTTTCAATCAGTATAAAATTAAAATTCTGCATGATAAAGCACTTTGTTATAATTATTTTGCAGTCCTTTTTATTTCTTAGCAATACATAAAATAAAAGTTCATCTTAAAATCAATGGTGCCTTATGTCTGTGAAATTAGTATATTTTATGTGTGTTCGTTGTATCCCTAGAGCAGTTTTTAAACATTTTCAACATAGTTCTCTTACCTGTAACAAGATAACATGGGTTAAATTCTAGTTTCTGTGCTTTTAGCTAAATTAGATCAGTGCCACTGGTTATCTCATTCTAATCAGAGGTTCTTTTTTTTTTTTTAAAGATTTTATTTGACAGAGAGAAAGAGAGAGCACAAGTAGGCAGAAGGGCAGGCAGAGGGAGAGGGAGAAGCAGGCTCCCCGCTGAGCAGGGAGCCAGATGCGGGGCTCGATCCCAGGACCCTGGGATCATAACCTGAGCTGAAGGCAGCCGCTTAACCTACTGAGCCACCCAGGTGCCCCTAATCAGAGGTTCTGATAGATATATACATCTTCATCAAATGTATCTGATAATATTTTTTAATACATGTTATCTTTGGAGAAGAGAAACAATGAAATAATTAAAAAGACATTGAAATAATATTTTTTAAGAGGGCATTCTTAATATATAGCATTTTAATAGTATCAATTTCTTATTTATACCAAGTAATACTCTCCTTTGGGTCTACTGTCCATCTCCTAGGAATATTGAGACTTATAACTAGGGTTTAAGTGATCGGACTCAAGGTTCATTCATTAAAAAGAAAAAGTAGCTAGATTGGAACTCTCAGCTTCTGAGTCTTCAGTCCCTTATCCCCACAGTTGGCACAATCAGATATTTCAAACTTGGAAAACATGTAATCCAGTTTCAGGCTATGTTCCAGTAGATCCAAATACATTACACAGAAAGACATCCATCCTGTAAACATGAGTGAGAGGAAGAGAACAATTAGATAATGCAGTAATGTTTTTAGATGTGTACATAAGAAGCTCTTTTTAGAAAATGTTTTTTAAATTACTTGACATCAGCATATGTAAGTTAAACAGGATTTGGTAGAAACAGTAGTTTTTTCCTTTAGAACTGCCTTTCCAAGAAGGATGATAAAGTGAAATATAAACACCACATGAGAAGTGAACTGGTTTCTAAACATTTCATTGATTTTTTTTTAAATAAACAACTTATCATTGTTACCTTTAGTGTGGGTACACTATCTCCTCAGGTCATTACATAATGCAAAGTAGATTTTAAATGTTTTTATATATTTGATAGAGTCCAAATGCTTCAGTAATGGTCTGACTTAGATATTGTTTACATGAGCTTTTTTGTTACACTGTAAGCCAATTCTCTGTAGGTGCTTTCCAGAATGATAACATGATGCAATATACTAGATATAAATCAGCTTTCATTTTTTAAAATGATAGTTTAATGGACAACTTTGCTTTACAGGTTTGTTTTTGGTTTTGTTTTTTTTTTTTCATTTTTAAAAAAGTGTCTGAGCTTTTTCATCTATGTATTTGAGTAATACTACTGATGGGAACATTTTCTGCAGCTTAGATAATGAACAGTGAGTTTTTCTGAAGGTAGGCAGTGAGTTAGGAGTATTATGATTTCTCCCTTCCACGAGAAGTGAGAATTGACATTTTAGAGAACCAAGCAGCACAGGATACTATGAAAATCTGGAACCTGGCAACATGGAGAATGAGGATTAACTCCTGAGTCATTAATGGCTGAGTTTAAAGAACCACTCATTCTCTTTGTATTGCTTTAAATCCTTTCAAATAGCGTATAGTGGTGGCCTTTAAAAATTTATACTGGGATGCCTGGCTCGCTCAGTCAGTGGAGCCTGTGACTCTTGATCTCAGGGTTGTAAGTTCGAGCCCCATGTTGGGTGTAGAGATTACTTAAAAAAAAAAAAATCTTTAAAAAAAATTAAAAAGACAAAGACTAAGAAATAGTATATACTATTGTATATTTTTTCTAAAATTGTTTCTAAAATTATAGAAAATAGTGAAAGATAGAGTTTAAGGGTTATAGTGATAATCTTAAATCTGCTTATATTCCCTTTGTTGATATTAAAGTCATTATCGATATTTATTATAAAGGGAATATTTTTCATAGAAGAAATGTGAAAGAATTAGCTGAAATATTTGGATAGACATTTACTCCTCTCTTTGTGCTTTTTATTGGAATGCATTGCTAAAAGTGGTCCAGGGTATAAGCAAATTACTTCATTTTGATTCTAGATGCTGAGCTCCTAATAGCTTTTAAATTTATACAGTTTCTGTTTAGCTGTCAAAACATTTAATTATATCATGCCCAAAGGTGTAAAGCTGTCAAATAAATCCAAGTTTAGGCATAAACATTTGCTAAGTTACATGCGCTACTGCCCGTAGTTGGTACTGGACAGCTTGTGAACCTGTTTTAGGGGAAGGGGTGTGTCGAGGAACATTAACTCAGCAGGTACAGAACAACATTGGCCCAATGAATTGATGATGACTTGTAAAACAGCAGGTAGTAATGCCCCCGGTCTTTATAATTCCTCTCTTTGTAAAATAAAGCAGACTAGAAAGTGTGGTGGATTCTTTGGCTCAATTTGCACTGTGAGAAAGCTGTTTTTTGCAAAAATATGTACTGTGTTTCCTTGACTTAATGCTATTCTTTTTTTGTTTTCTCTTCAAAAACACATGTACTCCATTCATAATTTATACTCTTCTCCCTTACACAAGGGTCTCTTGCCATAGGAAGAATAATCCTAATGGCACTTAAAAAGGAAGTACTGACCCTGATCAACAATTTAGAAGTTAAACGTTTTCTATGTAAACATTTTTAAGCTTTTTAAAGTGTAATTGATAAATTAAAATTGCATATATTTAACATGTGCATGGATGTTGTAGAATATTTTTAAAGAATGGAGATTTTTTAAGTTTTGTCTTTATCTGGTTATTTCATAAATAAAATTTGGGGTATTTGATGACATTATTTGGAGGTCGATTGGTAGCATAAATAGTAATGCAGCCTTCACTAATGCAAAATTCACTAAGAGGTAGGGGAGTAAAGTAAATTAGTTCTACTTTGAAGCTTTTATTTTCTTCCCCTTTCAAAATGAATGGGAAGGCCCTTGAGAGGCCCTTGAATGAAAGCTGCTTTTCATTAGTGCTACCAAATACCTACTTGAAAGAGTTGAGTTCTAACTGAACACCCACACAAGAGAAAGGGAAAGCTTCCTTTTTCTACTGGAGGACCATCAGCTAAATAGCTCTTGGCTTCTCTTTTCCAATCAGGTGGTTTCACATCAGAGTTAATTACTCCAGTCATTTATTCTAATCACCCTCCTCTTATGGCTAGCTGCATTCTGTCATGGGGTGGCATCGTTTGAAGCCAGTTAAGTTTGAAAACCACTGCAGGGTACTTGAGGCTCATTAGTGAGGCCTATCCATGCCTGGCTTTGGATTTGCTCCCTGATTAACTCTGCATCTCTCTGCCTTGCTCCCTCCTCCCGCCATCCACCAGCCCCCACTCCTCAAGGCAGTTGCTCTAAAGAGGAATGTTTCAATTAACTCTTGCTTTGCTGTTTATCTTTTCACCTATGTATTTAAGAAAAATTTAAATGCTTATATTACTAATAATATAGTTGATAGATTCTGGCCTTGTAACTGCAGCCATTGAATTGAATTTAAGTGAAAAGATAGATATTCTACAAAGAAGAGTTATATTTTTGAACAACAAAGGAGGAAAATGGTGGCCTCTCAGAATGAACACATCTATGTCCTTGATCCAATTCTCCTAACCTAATAAAGGTCATGATTCCAACTCTGATTTTACAATACTCTAGTGTGACTTACGGGCTTATCATAGAGTTATCTGAAAAGCTTTTTAAAAATCTCAAACAGATTTATTTGTTTGACATTGTTGTTTATTATTATAGTATTTTAATTTAAAAGTGTTTGCCATCTGGCACATTTAAGAGATACTAACATCACAAATGCAGATAATGTTTGTGCTATACTTTTTTAAAAAAAGAAAAAGAGAAAAACGTGGAATCAGTATCTTAATTAGATAGTTTGAGACAGTGTTGTTACATGAAAGTATTTAAAACATTTTCCAAAATTAACAAAAACTTATACTGAGTTTGGTACTTAAGTGAAAATGTTTATTTAAATAGGAAATGAGAAAAATTTTCTTGGTTCTTTTTACATGGTAGTTTGATTTAAAGAAATCAAATAGTTCATGTGTCAACAAAATACGATACACATTAAAATACATGCAATCACATTTTTTTTAAGTTGCTAATGTCTGTGGATGTTCAGAAATGAGAATGAGCGCTTACTGATAATTCTTATCCCCAAATAGTTTAATGGCTTGCTTCTTAAGAGTCTTTGGACTTAGCAATTAACAAATAAGTTCATATTCTCTGTCTTGCTCTAAAGGCTGATTTTTTTAAATTTGATTTTTAAAATCTCCTCATGAATATACAGTTAAATTAATGAAAAAAAGGCCTAGAATATAAATTTCATATTTAGCTCTATAAATATTTATTGTACTATGTGCTAATAAGTTCCAAGGATGCAGATATAACCTCTGCCTTCTAGGAATTCACATTTTAGTGAGGAACACAGAAAAATAAACTGTAATACAAAGTTTTAGTTTTAGTTTTAGTTTTAAAAAGTTTAGTTTTGTAAAAGTGAAAAACAGTTGAAAGGACAAAAGAACCTGTAAGTAAAGCCTCCAGGTCTGTGTGGCCTTTCAGATTTGGTATATACTCAGCAATACTTAATAATGATGTTAACAATGATATATGTGAAACTCATTGACAATAATTCTTAGTATGAGATGGTTTCATATTTTTAGAATTTTTATACTGTAGCTTTGGCATATGCTATTCTGTTTCAGAATTTTTTGAGAGGATTTGTAGTGGTTAATAATATGGCTTTAAGAGTCAGATCTGGGTTCAGGTTGCAACTCTGACATTTACTAGCTGTGTGGCATTAGGCAATTTACTTAGCATTTTAGCTTCATTTGTTAAAACCTGTTTTTTTAAAACATAGTGCTTATGTCATAGGATTATTATGAGGATTAAATAAAATAATCCATTTAAAACATTTAGCATAAAACTAGCCACATCATAAACTCTCAATAAATGTTGAGTGCCGCTGTTATTGTTATTATGTTGTTGTTTAGTTGGTCAGTGAATTCTTTCCATGTTGACCTTCAGATGCATTTTCCCTGTATAATATATTGTCTTTCTAGAGTCTTCGTTAAGTTTATGATTGACATCATTTGCATCCATCTTCCTGACATTGTTCAAGAGAAAATAAAACCTTGAAAGATGATCCTGTAATATCCAGTTCACTTTTTCTTCCTTCCATGTAATCATCCTACCCCAAATTTGATTGTATGGTTAACAAACTGTAGACATCTCATTTGCAATGGCTAGTAATCACAGAAATTCTTCACATTTCCTAAAATTCTGCCAAATTAGCACTGTATCAACTGGATAAAGTTTCTGTGGTCAATTTCATGCTTCTCATACAATGCTTGAAGATCATAGTCCCACAGCATAGACACTGAATTGTGCAAAATCACAAGAATTTCTAAAATGCCATTCATTCATTCAACAGACATTTATTAGGGGCCTACTGGGTAATTAGGTCTGTGATCACAAAATTGGAAGAATATGACACCTGCCCTTTTGGGGCTGTCATTATGAAGATCAAACAGACATGACAGTAACTAATTAGAGAAGTAGATTAACTGATGTATTTGTTTTTTCAACAAATATTTTGTGAGTTCCTACTACTTATTAGTCTTTGGGAATATAATAGTGAGAAAGACAGCATAGTACTCGCTCTTTGGGAACTTATTGTTTAGTGAGGGAAATGGACAATAAATAAGAAACTAAAATAAACATATAACTTGTCATAAAGTATAATGTAATTTAACAAATAATGTAATACTTCTGTTATGTACCCTGAAGGAGAATCACAGGCTGCCATTAAAACATTTAACATTTCATTTATTTGTGTGTGCATATGTGATTTTTAAGCAATATTTATTTCCTGAGATATAATTGACATATAACATTATTTTAGTTTCAGGTGTACAGCGTAACAATTCAATATTTGTATATATTGTAAAATGATCACAACAGGTCTAGTTAATATCTGTCACCATACTTCTTTTTTTTTTTTTTTTTTACTTTGAGAATGAGGAAATACCTTATTTTACTTGCTGAAAAGGTTGGGGAAGCCTTAACTGTAGGAAACTACATTTGATCTTAGTCTTTAAGAATGAGTAGGAGTTTGCCAAGGAGGGAGCAAGATGATGGAAAGGGCATTACAGGTATAAGAAGCAGTGTGAACAAAGATCTTGGTGTTATAGTCTAGTACGCATGCTGGACTTTATTCAGAAGGTAGAGTGCAATATGTGTGTTAAGAGAACTGTAAGCAATACCTATGGAAAGATGAGACTGGAGGCAAATTATGTGACTAATCTTTAATGCTTTGTAAGTAGTATGAACTTTTTTGTTTGGGGTAGTGAACCCCAAAAGATGGTTGCCAGACCAGAAGCATCAGTATTACTTGAGAACTTGTTAGAAAGGCAAATCTTGGGCTTAGGTCCAGATCTACAGAAACAGAAACTTTGGTGGGCAGGAGCCCAGCAATCTGTGTTTTAACAAGACCTCCAGGTGATTTTAGTGTATATTAAAGCTGGAGATCCACTGCTTCAGGGAAAGGAGAACCATCAAAAAGTTTTAGGGAGAATTGTGACTTAGCCAGGTTTTAGATAGCAATTCGTATGGAGAAGGAATTAAAGGAGGGAAATTTTAGAGATAAAGAAAACAGTTTGGATAGTGTTAGAATAATTGAACTATGAAATAATGAAGCACAGAACCAAAAATAGCCGTAGTGCAAGGGAAAGAAAGAATGAATTTGAAAGATATTTTGGAGGCTTACTGTCTGATTAGATAAGGTTTTAGAGAAAAAGGAAAAAGGAGAAGTCAATGTGACTGCCACATTTCTAAATTGGCTGGGTAAAGGACTACATAATCAAAAAAGCAAGCAAGAAAGCAAGTTTAAGAGGAAAAATTATTCATTCTTTTTTTTTGATGTATTAGGTAACAAACTATAGAAATGATCCCTGATATATTAGGTTTGAATTACCAGAAGCATACCAAAATAAGTAGTTTGATGGGCAGTTGACATTTTGGACTTGAAACTCTGGAAATGGTGATAATTGTTGATTATGGTAGTTGAAGTGTAGCTCAACTAACCTGAGTTACATCAGAAACAGGGGCCTGGGACTGAATCATGAGGAGAACTACCAATGAGGAAGTAGACAGATGAAAAACGCCTTACATTAACAAGTGAGGAGGGTCGCCTGGCTGGCTCAGTCAGTAGGGCATGTGACTCCTAATCTCGGGTTCATGAGTTCAACCCCCATGTTGGGCATAGAGCTTACTTAAAAAAAAAAATGAGGAGAATCAAATGAATCTGGAGGGGAGGGTATCAAAGAAGCTTAGAGAAAAGAGAGTTAGAAGCATGAACACCACAATCACCACAGAGGTGAAGGGGGATAAGCATCTGTTGGATTCAAAAATTGGACATGGTAATCTTAGCAAAGTCATTTTTTTGTGCTGTATCTCTAATAGATAAGAGATTAGTTAAGAAGTGAAAGGGAGGCAAGGAAACATAAATAAGAAATTTACTTAAATCTTTCAAGAAGTTTAGATTATTGATCTCATATTGCCTGTTTATTCATGGCTGCATAAAAATAATTAAGACTGACTCTATTAACTAAACATTATTTCATTGAATATGCAGAAAGAATCAGACCTACAATTAATTGTGATTTAGAGAATTGTATACTATTATTACACATGTTAAGGAATTTCTAGGAGTGGGCAAACAGAAACTAGTTCTATCTGCTACTAATATGAGGTGCTTTTTATTAGGGTTATGAATATATCCATATTGCCTACAGATTTCATATAACTGACTTTCACCCAATGTTGTGTTCTCTATCCTAAATTGCAGTCTATGGCTATATGGTAGTTCTTAAAGTACATAGCTGGTACAGTGAGCTGAGCAGACAATATGTAAGAAATTTTTTTAAAGATTTTATTTATTTTGGAGAGCACACATGTGTGAGCATGAGCTGGGTTTGGGGGAGCAGAGTGAGAGAGAGAGGGAGAATCTCAAGTGGATTCCACATTGAACACGGAGCCTGAGTCAGGGCTTGATCCCAGGACCCCGATATCATGACCCCAGCCAAAATCAAGAGTCGGACACTTAACCGACTGAGCCACGCAGGCATGCCAATATGTAAGAATTCTAACCAAGGTCTTTTAAGGATGGGGTTTGCAGGTGGCATCATAGTTGCTAAAATTAGGCCCTTACCTTTATTTGAAGAGAGGATAGTCATATTGCTATCTTTTGAATGCTGCCACAATTCTTCAGAGATTTGTAAATGGCTAAGGAATATACATTGCAGAACATTGTCTATTTCACACTTTAAGATGTTATATTTCTGTTCTCACGTCCTAAGATTTAGCCATTCTTCACTGGAAAGTGCCATTCTAGCACTGGGAATTGTAATGACCTCTTTAAAACTGCATCAAAGGTCACTTTGTAGTGTGCAGGTGTGTGTGCTTTGTAAGGTTTATCTTTATTTTCAGTAGGAGACTCTGTATTTTTAAAAAAATTTAAATATTGTTAATCCCTGTGTTCTATCTTACATCAAAATGCCATAAAAATCTAAATGCAATAGGGATGAAAGGCACAGCATAGGGAATATTGTCAGTAGTATTGTAATAGCATTAGATGGTGACACGTGGTAGCTACACTTGTGGCTATGATCACTTGAAATATGGCTAGTCTGAATTGAGATGTGCTATATGTTATAGGTATAAAATTCATACCAAATTTAGAAGATTCAATGCAAAATAAGTTTTATATTATTTATATTTATAATTGATTTTTTAATATTCTTGATTAAATATACTGTCCTAAAATTAATTTTACCTGGTTTTTTTTTAAATGTGACTTCTAGAATTTAAATTACACATGTGGCTTGCATTATATTTCCATTTGGACAGCACTGGTATACTGTCTTGGCGATCCTTTTGTTACCCCCAGTTTTTTTGGCTTGGGCATCCCAGTAATGAACAGGAACATATTTTAATATTTAAGTAGTATATACATTTCTGTTACAATTAGCAGCCTTAGATTAAAAAAAAAAAAGCTTAGGGTTAACTTCAAATCTATGAAAAAAGTCCAAATTATAAATACTAAGTTCGAAACTGAGTTAATCTCTTACCATATAAACTGTTCCTTCTTCAGTATAATTAAGGTCCAAAGTTGAAACCTGGGTATCATCCTAACTCCCTTTCCTTCACTTTTCACAGTGGTGATCAGTTGGTATAAGTAATAACTTAAATCTTTCTGAAATCTGTCCCTTTGCTACTTTCTTGAGGCTCTCACTACTTCCCACATAGACTGTTCTAGTCATCTTAGAGATGACCTTTTGCCTCCCTACCCTTCCTCCAAAGGGACATCTCATCTCATTATCCCCAGAATCTGGCATAGAACAGAACCTATAGTAAGCGCTCAATAAATGTTTGTTGATTGATCGGATGACAGAACTGCTGGTGTTAAAAGTTGTAGAATGAAAAAAGACTTTTAGGGGCACCTGACCAGCTCAGTCGGTAGAGCATGCAGCTCTTGATCTCGGCGTTGTGAGTTCAAGCCCCACATTGGGTGTAAAGATTACTGAAGAAAAAAAAGACTTTTATTCCTATATAATGTATGTGTATACAATAGCATACACAAAGTAACTGCAGATGTAATTCTCTGGATGAACTTGTCAATGCTTTAAAAAAAATATTCAACTTTTGCATCATATTCTTTAGTTCACTTTTCTTTACTGGATAGTCTTGGAAGTGGTGATGTAATAAATGTTCTATTTTGCCAAGGATTTTGATTTGCCAATATAAGTTTATGGCATTCAGTCCAGGGAATCATTGGTGCCATGAAGACAGCTCCTTGTTTTTGTCTGGAGTCCCTATGGGATTAAACTACATCTGGCAATAAGTAGGGATTCTGGTCTGGCCATCTTCAAAGGCAAGAGACTGCTAGTATTTATCAGATCTATGTGGATAAGCAAATGGGAAGGGATTAATTTTTTTTCGTTTTGTTTTCCCTCCTTTTGTAACTGACTATAAAATAAAAACTCAGAAGTTCACCCCGTAAATTAATACTTTTCAATGGTTGCTAAAGAGGAAATCTATTCTTTTTTCTATACATAGATGGATAATTGAGAATTTTAGATTAATACTTTAGTTACTTAAGTGTATATTTTTTAACTAGTTTACCTTAGTATAACAACAATTTACAGTGCTCAAAATTAATTTTCTAAGGATACTTTCCTAATTCTTTTTAAAGGGTTGAACATTTACTATACCACTTTTAGACATTTTAACATCTGTAGTATTGGGGCATCCTGGTTAGCATTTGGAGGCTTTTGTTGCCTATTTATCTGTGTGGGACAGTTAACCCAAAATTACTTTCTGAGGAGAACCTTGGACCTGTCTTAGCATAGCATAGGCTACTACCCCTTTCAAGTGAAGATGGGCCTGCTTTCCATAGAGGCTTATTTGTGTCTTTCTCCTTATACTCTTCACATTTTTGAGGTATTAGTCCTGTGACTCAGTTAGCTGCTGTTGAAGCATGTGGCTCTACATTGAACTGACAAAATAGAATGGCTGCATTCCAGATACTTGTCACGGAACGTAATCTAGAATTTACCATTCAAAGCCTTACCTAAGAGAAATAATGTTTATGCAGGATTGCCTGAAGAATATGTAGTCTCTCCATTTGTCTATACTTTAAATCTATCCCAGGATTAAGTCAGTCCCTCTGAGAGTCACATACCTGGATTCCATCATATTGCCAAGGGAGGACTTTCTTATCTCAAGAATAGAAATAATGTGTTTTCCTAGGCCATCTGGTTTGTTTTTACATTATGGTCATTTTTGACTCTTGTAAGTGTTCGTGTTTCTTTATGTTGCCTGCTAGAAAGCTTAGGAACAAATACATGGTGCACCTCTAAGTCTATAGAATTCCATGGCATGATTTTTATGTACTTCTTATTTTTGCATTACCTTCTCTTATGTTAAATTTATTTTATCTTGATGCATATGCATTGCTTTAAGCTCTGTGAACTGTTTTCTGCATGAAGTCACGCAAAATGCAAACACATAATAAAATAGATGGGCGTATTTATCATTTAATTATAGTTGTTCCCCATCCGTTCTTACTAAATAGAATGTTTTCTAAAAGCTCCATCTCCCTATGTGTTTTATACTGTAACTAGTTTAAAATATCTGTATCTTATTAATTCCTAGGTTTTAGATTAAGAGTGACCTAAGGTTGAAATGTTAATTAAATGTTTTAATGTTCTGTAGCTCTAAAGAAAATAGTTGGATAAAATGTCAGCATATAGGACTATTTTAAACATTAGAAAAAAATCATCTCTCTGAAAAGGAGGGTAATTGTACAAGTTTGCCTAATCCTTTTGATCTTGGCACACAGCAATACAGACTTCAGTTGAGATTAAAACTATGAATTTCAAAGGAAACATGGCCTTCAGTGTGTAAAATATATAACAGCTGGTTGACTAGTCCATTTAAAACTACACAATAACAATCGTAGACAGAATGATTGTCCTGCCAAAAGATGCACGAGTGCTTGATGGTTTTATCAAGATATGATACTAACTCACACTTTTCTTTAGTAATGATATAAATGTAGAAATGAACAGTGTGCTGCCAACGCCAAAATCTTTCTTCTGCTCAGCAGTTCAAGGGCAGTTTAGAAGAACAGAACTCCTTTTAGTGATTTCTCTATCTGCTTTTCAGCTTGAATTTCAATGTGTTGTTGACTAAATTTCATGTTTTTTTAACTCTCAGATATAATATTTATTCTTAGCATCCCATAATTTCTTTCTCTAAATCCTTGATCCTCCTTTTTTTTCCTTCTTTGACATTCATGACTTACTGTTCTTAATGTCACAGTTTCACACATAATTTTAAGCCCTCAAAGTTAGACTTTTCTTTGTAAGTAGCATATAATTTGTTTCATGTTTTTGTTCTATATTTATATGAAGGTAAATATCTGAATTCTGAAGCATTGTGATATATTTATAATCAATATGGAAGAATGTTAAATTCATGTTAGATTATAGTTCATTACATATTCCAATATTTCCACTGTTGTGTTTCACCCGAACAAGTAATTCTTAACTAGTTTAATGCATTTTTTTAAATGAGGACTAATGTGGATTTGTCACTTTTGGAAAATTCCATTTGGAAAGTGTATATACATTTTGAATTTGCATCCGTTCAGTTATGAAAAAATGCTTTTGTTTTGAAAAACAAAACCTTTTTGTTTCTTGAAAATTTTGATATAATAGCAAATTTCTTTACTATTCTTTAAATGTATTTAGAAGAAGGAACTTACAGGTAAATCAAAAATTGGCTAACGTTACTTGGATTCATCACAAATTCAGAGCCAGCATTTAAGGAGTTAATGTATCTTATTAGGGGGACAGGAAATCTGGCAACTATTGCAGAAACTAGACCTAATGGTGCACACAAACAATTTGTCAGTCTTCCTAAATGTGAATAGCTTTCCGCAGAGTGGCTGCTCTTGTATCGTTTGAACAGGCTAAACTTTTCCTTTTTGGACTTTAAATCTTAGAAGTGAAATGTGATCCACATATTCAATCAAAATCATTTAATTCAAAGCATATTTTGATTGGAACAAAGTTGACATGGAAAGAAACTCTAGAATAAAAAAGTTGAAAGGACTTTATATCATATATTTCGCAGGAAAATTTGAAACAGTTCTAATTAGGCTGAAAAAAACAGCTTTCTTCAATGTAAATTACAAAGGTCATATATCAATGTTAAGGAAACATTACCACTAGTGTTTGAAATCCAGCACATGCAAACATAACAGACCAGTTCATTTTAAATCTGTGTGTGTGTGTGCATGTGTGTGTGTGTAGGAAGAAGTCTATATTACATGTATTTGAAGTGAAAAATACTTAAAATTCCAAGTTCATAATTTGTATATTACATTCTGACCAATCCCAACATTAACTCATTTGAAACATGTGATCTACCCTCAAATGAATTCATACTCTTAATTTATAAAGGTACAGTTAAAAATTTACAAAACTGATTTTTATTCTTCCATTTAAAATATGATTGGGGCGCCTGACTGGCTCAGTCAGAAGAGCATGCAACACTTGATCTCAGGGTTGTGAGTTCAAGCACCACATTGGGTGTACATTACTTAAAGATTTTTTAAAAATCTTTAAAATATGATTTAAAAAAAATAAACAAAATAAATAAAAATAAAATATTATTAAATACATCTTATATTTAAGTGCATACCAGGTCAAGAGGGTTAGTCATTGATTTTTATTTTCTTCTTCGATACTTACAGCTAATGCATTTTGAATCTCAGGACTGAATCAGGTCTTCTGGAAGCCTGAGAAGGGAAGTGGTGGTATAGGTGTGCAGAAATGTGTATCTGGGTTACACAGACCTACTTCCTTCTGGTTATACAATTATATTTCTATACTTAAAGATTTGTAAATACTATTTGATCTTTTTTTTTTTTTTTTCCATAAAAATCATTTGTCCCATAGACACCAGTAGCTTTTATTTGATGGCTTTTTAAAAATGGTGTTGTATGAGAACATTTAACAAAAGCATAAATAAATATTAGCATTAATTTGGGAATAATACACAAATAAGGTTTTTGGGTCTGGAGGTGAACAATTATCTTTCTTTTGTTAATTAAAATTGGTTTTCTTGATTTTACATAATTTTTACATTAGAGAAAATTTGATTGTTTGAAAGTAAAAGGAAATTGCTGGAGTATCTCTAAAGCATACATAGATTAACAAACACATTATTAATGCCTTTTATATTAGAATTTTTACTCCAAGATAGCTTAGAATGTTTGGGAAAAAGCAAGCCATTTCTACATAAATTATCATATTTTTTGATTGTACTAGAGGAAACAAGAATAATTTTAAATAATATTTTTATCAATAAATAATTCATTTCCTTAATGGGTTAGTTTCAGGAACCACATAGATTACATTCTTTCAGTGAGATTTATTGTGGGACACATTCATATATGTTATAATTATTTCTGACACAAGATTACACAAATGAGTTGTTTATGAATAATTTACTATTATCTTTATAATATTAAAGCTTGAATTTGTTGATGTTCTGCATGTGAACCAAACAAATGAAAGTTACTAATAAGTGTTTGTATTTGACATCTGTATACTGTACTTTTTTAGCATATCTCAAGTGTTTTAGTCTCTGTTTAATAGATCTCATTAAAAAAACAGATATCAGCCCCAAGACAGTTTGTCAAGACTAATATGAGTCCCCCTGGATTGCACTGACAATTTGTGTGAGGCTTCATATGATAGTCTTCATAGTCTTATTTGATCCTTAACAATTGGACATTAGTCACTGATTTATTTTATAATAACTCAGATGAGTTGAATATTACTGTATTGTGTTGGACATTTTAGTGGATTTTCTTTTTACAGATTTTACTCAGAGCACACATTGGATGTAAATGATGTATCCAGCCTGCTAGGGGAGTACTAACAATTGATTGGGTTAGGTTTGAGAGCAGCATGAGAAGAATGTTACTATCCCCTAGCTGCAAACCGTATTTAACTCCAGTTTTAATGAGGACTGTCTGACCTAAAGGCTTTGAAAAATCACAAATGCTTAGCATTCCACTGTCATGTTTTTATTTTTTTGTGACTAAAAATGTGGATATAAATATTTTATATTAAGTATTTTTTTTAAATCTTAACATATAAAAACATTTAAAGAATTTTTAATGTTTTATGATTTATATTTTTGAATTTCAAAAACACAAGTTATAAGATATAATCTCAGGGTATTCCATTTTGAATTATTTCTCTCAATAATTTCCTCCTGCTTGTCTTTACCTCTTACCTCAAGTCTTTGCTAAGTGCATTTGTTTATTATTACATACTTTTGGCTAGGCAGTTGTCATTCACTACTACCAGAGGGATGTTAAAGTCCTGAAATGACTTTGTACTGAGATGATTTCAAACCTTTCTGGAACTCTTATCCCCATAACAGTTGTTCTTTTGGACCCCTTTTTAAAACTTTGGTAAATTGCAAGAAATGCTTGAAGACCACTACTGAGATTTTTAGTTCAGTTATAAAAAATGTATTTAAAGTCTATCCATGAACTTCTGGAAAAGATTTTGCCAGTAATTCCATGAATTACTAGGCAACCCCTTAAGGCTTGACCAATATGACAGTGTTAAGGGAGGGGCAAACCATGACACTGTGGTCATCTCTGCATGTGTGTTTGAGGTGTAATGGGGGCATCCAGTGGCTTTCATTTCAGCATTTTTTGCTTAACATTCTGAAGTAGTATCAAGATATAAAGGTTTAAGCATCTAAATGTTACCAAGTTCACCATTTTGAATGTGCATAAAGAAGTAATAGACATTAAGAAAACACAATTCTTTGTTTGATGACACATAAAATAAAATTGCCCTGGTTTTTAGAGCTTTAATATTGAGAAAATTCACTTGTACTTTATCATGTGCTGAGCCTTCTGGAATTTTATAGTCTCAAATCACAACACCACAGACACTCAGGAGACTCCTGACTGTTTTATCTTATTAAACAATTTTGAAATCATTAATTTTTAATTAGCTTGGATGCAGGGTTTTTTTTTTATTGTTTCAATAGTGTGTGTATATGAAATAAACGTTTTTTATTTAAACTACTGGTGAGAGTATTATTTACATAAATAAGTGTAGGGTCTTTCTAAGAGTACATACTGTGAGTTTGCTTCATATAGTCACACTTTTTTTGTAGACTCAGAGATACTACATGCTAATCTATTATAGTAGGGCTTTTCAGTAGTTTATTAACTCAGATTTTGAACAACTAAAAAGGTTGTAAGCTCAAAGATATGTATAGGGCCTTCCCTGATTGAAAGTTCTAATTAAGTGAATTGGAGAAAATTAACTGAAATTAGCTGTCAGAAAGTCACATTTAAATGAGTGATGAGCTAGTCTGGCAGTAAACATTTAAATGATATAAATTGCCATTTAAGTGTATGGTTTAATGTTTGTCATGCATTAATGTGACATGAGACTACAGTGACAATCAAGCAGCTTGCTCTAATTTGAACATATTTAGGGCTTTTGTGTGGAGTGCACTGCACACAAATTAAGACAATTGCTGTTTTTATGTGTCACTTTAAACATGGCCCCATTCCCCCATCCCTACCCAAGGCCCAAGTTAATGAAACAAACGTATCATTTTTGTGTGCAACTTCCATTAATAATTACTGAATTTTCAGATTAATTTTAAATCCATGTACTTAAAATAGGAATTTACTTAAAGTTATTACAAGCCTTTCTCTTTCTATTTCAAATAACATATGCAGCAGTTCTCTTAGCTATTTACTAAATTTATAAATATCATGAGTTTTGTAAGAGATGTCTAAAACAACTTTCACAGTTGAAGCTAGCTAAATATTTTTATTTCATTTCAGGTATACGTTGGAATATGAGAATTGCCTAGAGTTTTATTTACAGAATTATTTTTTACATTATATATAGTATGTGGTATACTGTGACATCCTCTTAAATATTAAAGGAAATATATTCTTTGAATTCAGTTGTAAATATTTTTAATTCATAGGCACTTATTTTAGATAGGGACTTTTTTAAAGATTTTATTTTTTAAGTAATCTCTATACCCAACAGGGGCTCAGATTCACAACCCCAAGATTAAGAGTCACATGCTCCACCGACAGCCAGCCAGGCGCCCACATAGGCACTTATTTTAATAAAACATATACAAGTGTACACCTGTGAGCTAATAGGAACGTCTTTTGTCACAAGGTGGTTTATATCTTACTGGTTGCTTGCTGTAGAGGTTATTCAATTTTGTTTGAAAACCAACAGATTTCTTTTTATAATATTGATGATGTAGCAAGCCACACCAAAAACACATCACAGCCATATACTTACTACACATAAAGTATTTCAATGAGCTACATCATCTGATACAATTTGATATACTTCAAATCGAGCTTCCCCATTTGAATTTTAGAGCTCTGTGATTTGAATAGCACTATTTATAGAAAATTAGTCCATAATGCTAAAGTTTTATGGTGAAATAATTTTGAAGAATTTTAAATAATACAAATCTGAACACTTTTATAAAAAGTATCTCCAGTTTTTAAAACTCTTTTATATTTATAACTTTATTAAATTCAGCAAACATTTATTAGTACTTACTGTGTTTTAGATACAGTGCTGGTAACTGGGAAGGTAATGATGAATTGGAAGTGGATTCAGCATTTCCACTGAATACTTGATTATATTCATTCATTATTTATTGGACACAAATAGCATCACATTTTTGATCTGGTTTGGTATTAATATCTAGAATAATAATTCAGTAATTATAATTCAGTAGTTATAAGTATGCCTCCAAAGATAAAATTTTTTGGCATAAAAACTCAGTTGAAATAGCTAAATAATTTGGTTATAGTTGTTGCAGTAGACAACAAAATGTTTATATCTAGAAAAATCATAAACATTTCAGGTGAATAATAAATGTGTAATGTTTTCACATGTGCTGTCCCAAAGTAACCTTTACATTGCATCACCTCCTTTCTTTGAAGCATAAATTGGGTACCAGTCAGGCCCTGAGTTACCAATATGACCAAAATAGACCCAGTCCTGGCCCTCACAGTGCTTACAGTATAGTAGAATAATACTGACATGTAAGCTATCTAAAACAATTCAGCGTGACAAGTGCCAGAAAATTTCTAATTATAAACAAAGGAGAACAGATTCTGGTAGAAAATAGGACATCAGAGTAAGTCTGTTCACAGTAAATTTAGTGTAAAACTTTACTGCTTGTTCTAAATTTCTCTATATTTTAAAAGCTGAATTCAGCATAATAATATGATCTGTGCCCTTTTTTTCAGGCCCTGGAGAGTGAATTTGTTTCCTGCCAGCTTCACCAATGGATTGATCTCATTTTTGGCTATAAACAGCTAGGACCAGAGGCTGTTCGATCCCTTAATGTGTTCTATTACCTGACCTATGAAGGAGCTGTCAATCTGAATTCCATAGCTGATCCTGTGTTGAGAGAGGTAAGTTATCTGACTGGATCTCTCAGGTATCTTTAGACTAGAAGGTACTGGATGTCATCTTCCCCATGCTTTCATTTTGCTTATGATGAAACTAAAAACCAGATGCGTGAAGTGACTTAAGTAAAATAACCTTTCAGTTGGTGACCTAGCTAGAACTTGAATCCAAGACTTCCCTCCAACAAAACGTTTGAGTCAATTATAAAATGAGAGCTTTTTCAGTTTGAACCCATTCAGGGATCACTAATCATGTTTATAATTTTTATAACTTTGAAGGCTACTCACTAAAGTATTAGGGAAATTCCACCTCATTTTATGCATTGTAAGCATGAATCTATTTAAATGTGATAAAACTCATATATAATACATAAGTCTGTGTGTAATCATATAGAAGTTAAGAGGAATAGTTAAGTAGGAAGTTAAAGTTAAGTTAAAGTTAAGTAAAAGTTAAGTAGGGAGGAAGTCCAAACCTTTCCTATGTCATCAAACTTGGTCTTAGAAGTTATTGAGACTTGATTTACCTTTGTCATTTATTTTCTTAGGTAAAACACTCAAAACATGGTTTTGATAAATACAGTATTCACCAAAAAGTCTATGTATAGCCTTGATAATTTTTTTTTGTATTTTTAATCTAATTATGCATCCTCCTAATGCTGTCATACATCATGTACAAAGATTATAGGATTAAACAGATCACTTTAAGTATCTATACAATTTTAGAACAAGTGTATTTAAGAAACCAAGACTGATTCATAGACAATGTTTTATATCACTTTAAAGGAAACATTATCTGTGATGAGTAAGGCTTGCCATTTTTCACCAACATGTGATGCATTCCTTTTTAATTCTACTTATGACCTGGTAATATTGACAGTATAAAATAAGGACATATTTAAATATATTTGCCGGTATATATTATTGTCTGGTTTATGTGCCAGATAACAGTACACAAACAGAAGCACCATGTATTAGATGTACATTTGTCTTAAATTGCACAAATTTTGAATTGTTATTTATCAGTTTAATTTAGAGCTGGATCAAATGAACTCGTAAAGACTTTTCTAATTTTTCAGTTCTTTGAAAATGTTCCTTACAAGGCCATTTTATTTTATTAGAGCAATAGCTGATTGCATGACACAGAATATACATACTTCCATATATGAAACTGAGGTTAGAGCAAACATACAAATAGTGTTACAAAACAGTATATAATTTCATTGTTAGAATAGAATAGCATAGGCCAGTTTCCTTTTTTAAAAATATTTGAACAGTGTTACTTTGTTTTATAGATGTCCATAATTCTTCACCAAATACACCACCTATTTTTGTTTTTTCTTTTTTTTTTAAGTATTCGAGAATTTCTTTTTTTTTTTTTTTTAAGATTTTATTTATTTGACAGAGAGAGACACAGCGAGAGAAGGAACACAAGCAGGGGGAGTGGGAGAGGGAGAAGCAGACCTCCCCGCAGAGCAGGGAGCCAGATGCGGGGCTCAATCCCAGGACCCTGGGATCATGACCTGAGCCAAAGGCAGACGCTTAACGACTGAGCCACCCAGGCGCCCTATTTTTGTTTTTTCATGTTCCCTTATAATTACTGTAGGTATAATTACTATACTATATTATATACCTACGTAGCTGCTTTATGACTGAAATCACAGTATAGATTTGATTTTAGAATCTCCTGTTTTACTTAATATACCAGCATATTATTTTATATTGCTATATATAATTCTGTATAAGTCTGTAATTTTAATTTTGAAATTCTATAATACTCTGTAGAGTTGCTATGAAGATATACTTAACACTTTCTTCCAATGTGGGATCCTATTTTTTTTAAAGACTATTGATATGTCCAAGGTGATATAACTATACCTTCCTTGTCAGTAAAGTTTATCCTGCGTTTGCATGATAAAGGATGGCTCTTAGCCTTGTGATACTGCTAGTTAAAAAGTGAAACATTTAATTAGCACGTTGTTTATAGAATGTAATTGGTTCTTTGTTTTATGAGGTTTTTTATTCCCCCTTTATCTATTTCACCCATTCCCCACACTCACCTCCCCTCTGGCAACTACCAGTTTGTTCTCTGTATTTAAGAAGTCTGGTTTTTTGGTTGTCTTTTTTCCTTTGTTTGATTTTTTTATTTTTAAATTCCACATATGAGTGAAATCATGTGATATTTCACTTAGCATTATACCCTCGAAGTCCATCCATGTTGTTGTAAATGGCAAGATCTCATTTTTTATGGCTAAGTAATATTCCACTGTGTATCTATACCACATCTTCTTTATTCTTTCATCTACAGATGGACACTTGGGTTGCTTTGATAGCTTGGCTATTGTACATAATGCTGCAATAAACATAGGAGTGCCTGTATCTTTTTGAATTCATGTTTTCTTTGTTTTTGGGTAAATACTCAGTAGTGGAATTACTGCATCATATGGTAATTCTAGTTTTAATTTTTTTGAGGAACCTCTGTACTATTTTCCACAGTGATTGCACCAGTTTGCATTCCCACCAACAGTGTACAAGGGTTGTTTTTTTCTCCACATCCTTGCCAACACTTGTTATTTCTTGTCTTTTTGATTTTAGCCCTCTGACTGGTGTGAGGTGATATCTCATTGTGGTTTTGATTTGCATTTCCCTGATGATGAGTGATGCTGAACATCTTTTCATGTGTCTGTTGGCCATCCAGAAGACATTTGGAAAAATGTGTATTCAGGTCCTCTGCCCATTTTTTTTTTTTAAATTGGGTTATTTGGTGTTTTGGTGTTGAGTTGTATAAGTTCTTTGTATACTTTGGATATTAACCCTTTTTTAGATATATCATTGGCAAATATCTGCTCCCATTTGGCAGGTTGCCTTTTCATTTTGTTGATGGTTTCCTTTGCCATGCAAAAGCTTTTTATTTTGGTGTAGTCTCCATAGTTGAATTTTGCTTTTTTTCCCTTGCCTGAGAGGACATATCTGGAAAAATGTCCCTATGCTGATGTCAGAGAAATTACTGCTTATGCTTTCTTCTAGGAGTTTTATGGTTTCAGGTCTCACATTTAGGTCTTTAATTCATTTTAGGTTTATTTTTGTGATTGGTATAACAAACTATACACAGTTTCATTCTTTTGCATGTAGCTGTCCAATTTTACCAGCACCATTTGTTGAAGAGACAGTCTTTTCCCCATTGTCTATTCTTGCCTTCTTTGTCATAGACTAACTGACCATACATGCATGGGTTTATTTCTGGGCTCTTTCTTCTGTTCCACAGATCTGTGTGTCTTTTTGTGCCAATACCATACTGTTTTGATTACTACAGCTTTGTAGCATATCTTGAAATCTGGGATTGTGATACCTTTAGCTTTTTTCTTCTTTCTCAAGGCTGCTGTGGCTCTTTGGGGTCTTTTGTGGTTCCATACAAATTATAAAACAGTTAGGAAAGAAATTGAAAATGACACAAACAAATGGAAAGATATCCTATGTTCATGGATTAGATGAACCAATATGGTTAAAATGTCCATACCATCCAAAGCAATCTACAGATTTAATGCAATCCCTGTCAAAATATGAACAACATTTTTCATAGAACTGGAACAAATAATACTCAATTTTGGCTCTTTGTTATTATTCTGGACTGACCACCTCTCTTCCTCACACACACCAATGATTTACCATATGGTATTTATAGTATAATGTAAAAGAGCACTGTCCAATAAAAATCACTTGTGAGTGATGGAAATAAATGGTCATTATATCTACACTGTCCAATATGGTAGCCACTAGTCACATGTAGCTATTGTGCATTTGAAATGTAGCTAGTATGACTGAAAAACTGAGTATTTAATTTTATTTAAGTCTAGTAATCCAAACTTAAATAGCCCATATGGCTAGTAGCTACCATATTGGACAGTGTAGATATAATGACCATTGGCTATCATATATCTTTGGTGACCATATTTTCTGAATCCAAATTCTAGGCATGTGGTCAGACAATAGGACAGTAAATGTTTATTAAATTAACTTGGTAAAATAAAAATATTTGAATTTGGTTTTAGTCCATTTAGATATTAGATATGTAATTGAAATATATGTATAAATTAAGTTATATTTTTCTTCCACTTAAATTAACATTTTAGGACTTCAAATAATGTTTTGTAGTAAAAATGTAGCATAAAATTTACCATTTTAACCATTTTTGAGTGTAATTCAGTGGTATCAAGCACATTGTTGTGCAACCATTACTACCATCCATCTCCAGAAGTTTTCCATCTTCCCAAACTGAAACTCTGTATTAGTTGAAACAGTAACTCATGATCCACCCCCCACCTGCCCTTAGTCCTTGACAACCACCATTCTACTTTCTGTCCCTAGTATTTTGACTACTGTAGGTACCTCATAGAAGTGGAATCATACAATATTTATCCTTTTGTGTCTGGCCTGTTTTACTTAGCACAGTATCTCCAGTGTTCATCTACATTATAGCGTATGTCAGAATTTACTTCCTTTTAAGGATGAATAATATTCCATTGTTTGTGTATACCACATTTTGTTTATCCATTCATCTGTTCATGGACATTTTGAGTTGTTTTCACCTTTTGGCTATTGTGAATAGTGCTTCTATAAACATTCATGTATAAGTGTCTGTTTAAATCTCTGCTTTCAGTTCTTTTGTATATATACCCAAAAGTAGAATTGCTAAATTATATGATAGTTCTATGTTTAGCTTTTTGAGGAGCCACCGTACCAAATAAGTTTTTAGTATTTATTTTTCAAGATCAGCATTTGCTAAAGATTATTTAAAACTTTTGCTTTAAGTTTCCTTGGCTTCCTTCTCTTTTCCACAACCCCAAGTAGTTAGTTAATTATTAGCAAATTAAATTTTAACTGGAGAGTTTTCCACTCATCACACACAAATTTATTTTTATATTATATAAAAATATATATTAGATTCAGCATTCATTTAAAAAACATGGCCTATTATGTTCTAAGTATGGTAGGTACTCAATATTCTTGAAAGATAAATACAGTAGTTGCCCCCTTATCCGCAGGGGATATGTTTCAAGACCCCCAGTGGATGCCTGAAATTGTGATAGTACCTAACCCTATATATACTATGTTTTGTCCTGTACATACATACTTACAATAAAGTTTATTTTATAAATTAGACACAGCAAGAGATTAACAACAATAACTAAAAGTAAAATAGAACAGCTATAACAATATACTATAATAAAAGTTAGATGAATGTGGTTTCTCTCTCTCTCTCTCTCAAAATATCTTATTGTATTGTACTCACCCTTCTTATGATGATGTGAGATGATAAAATGCCTACATGATGAGATGAAATGAGGCGAATGACATAGGCATTGTGACATAGTGTTAGGCTGGTATTGACCTGATGATGTGGCAGAAAGAGGGTCATCTGCTTCCAGACCATGGTTGATGACAGGTAACTGAATCCATTGAAAATGAAACCACAGATAAAGGGGGACTACTATATATTACTTCGTTACTTAGCACTATTCATATAAATATGCATGATTAATTCTCAAATTTTTTTGGATGTTATTAAAACAAATCTGATAATTTTTTATTATAGACATTCCATATCATAGTGCTAATTCTTATGATATAATGCAGTGTGATACAGTAGAATAAACAAACAAGCAAGTAAAGAAATAGACACATAGATATGAATTTAATTGCTGACCCTGATGCCTACTAGTTGTGTGACTTGGATTTTCCTGAGGCTCTGTTTCCTCATATATAGAATTGGTATGAGTATGCCTACCCCTTAGATTAGATGGGGTATAATGCATGTACAGTGCCTGGCATGGTACCTATCCCATCATAAGAATCCATTAAATGTTGGTTCCTTATGTTGTTCTCTGTAACCCTCTGGGTTAGGAAACACAACCATAAAAAGAATATGAGTTACTGATTGCATCACAGAAAGAACATAAAATGCTAACAACACTAGATAGATTATCAGAGACTATTTCCCAGAGGACACATGCAGAGTTCATTGTAAAGTGAAGCAAGGAGAGAAAACAAGAATAGGTCATTAATTTATTCATTTTTTTAAAGATTTTATTTATTTATTTATTTATTTATTTATTTATTTATTTAATTTGAGAGAGTGAGGGGGGGCGGGCAGAGGGAAAGGGAGAAGCAGTTTCCCTGCTGAGCAGAGAGCTCAACGTGGGACTCGATCCTGGGACTCTGGGGTCATGAGCCGAGCCGAAAACAGATGCTTAACCGATTGTGCCACCCTGCTGCCCCAATTTATTCATTTTTTTTAAACAACCTTTTACTACACCCAACTTATATAATAAGGTTAAAAAGTTGAAAGCCAAGTCCCTGCCCTCATCAGCTTGAGTTCATTGTGTAGTGTGGAAATATGGATAAGTAAACAATTATAGTATACTGTCATTAAATTCAGTGTAGAGGTAAGTAAGTACACTGTATGTATGCACAAGGGTACACAATAGGCACTAACCCCAGACTGCCAGTCATGTTTTCTGGAAAATGAGAGGCTGCAGATTGAAATATAAATGAGAACATTGGGTAGAGTCATGAGCAAAGGGTATCTACACAGAACAAAGTGTATACGCTTTCTGCACATAGGTGAGAGAGATCACGATAGGAGACTGTGATATATGTGCAATGAACCAGAGGTGACAAGGTAAGAGAGAAAGAGAGGAGCCATACCATAAAGTGCCTTTAATGCCATAAAAAGTAATTATAACTGCATTGGCATAAGGTAGTGGATTATAGGTTGAAAGTTAGCGGCACAACCACATGTGTGTCTTAGGACCTATCTGAAAGAATATGGAAAAGATAAGAACTGAAAGGTACCCACTGGATTATTCTGAGTTGCTGTGTGATCTTACAGAAAGTAGCTTAGAAGGTAGAGGACTGTGCAGTAGATGGGACATAAGCAAGTAAACACAGTGAGAAAAGGAAATAATTGAAGGGAGGATAATCATTTTATTGAGATATAGTTCATATATACAATTCACCCATTTAAAGTGTGCATTACAGTAGTTCTTAGTATATTCACAGTTTTACAAGCACCACCACAATCTAATTTTAGAACATTTTTATCACCACAAAAAGAAACCCATACCCCACAAGCAGTCACTCTGAGTTTTTTTTCTTTTTTAATGGGTAGATATTTGACCATGTTTCTATGATAATTGGAAAGATCCAAAAAGAGGGAAGCATATCAAACATACGTGAAATAAAGCATGTAATAGACTACCAAGCTCTATGAGGAACAAGAAAGGAACAAAATCCAGGTCACAGATAGAGAGAGGCACTGGACAGCATGGAACAATACTTCCTTGTCTGAGATTAGAGAGTAGAAGGTTACCCTGAGGACTGGTTTAAGTAAATATGCATGAACGAGGGGGAAAGACAACAAGATTAGGAGGGTTTGTACCAAGGGTGAGATAGTATTTATGGAAATACCTAACATAATAATGATGGCTGCTTCATAGATGCTCAGTAATAAATGATTACTTTCTTTCCATTGTTGTTCTCTGTTCTAAACAGCAGAAGAGTAGGTGTACAAAAAAGTTGACTGGAGAAGGTGTGTGTGTGTGTGTGTGTGTGTGTGTAAATATATATGCAAACAGAGAGAGATGGGTTTTTACCATGGGAGTATGGTGGAATATATAAAGAAGGATTGAAAGTGGAATGATGATTGATGAAATTGTTAAAGGGGTGCTGTTAACTGGTAGATCAAGGCTGGTTTGGATAGATGGGAAGGGGCTGATAAATTGGGAGAATTTATCCTTTCATTCACTTATTCAACAAATAATCATATTGTTCAAAGTACTAAAAATACAGAGATGAGCTAGAAAGTCAAAGGTCCCTCCCCTCATGGAACTCACATTCTAATGGGGTGCATAGAAAATACGCAGTAAAGATTAATGAAGAAAATAAGACTAGGTAAGGGGATACAGAGTGACTTGTGAATAGGGCACTACTTCAGAGATGTTGCTCACAGACTGCCTCTCTGTAAACACTGCTTCATTCCTACTTTGAGATTGGAGTAAAGTATACACAGTGACCCAGGAAGGCAGCTCCTACTGCTCTAACCCTGGCCCGCCATGTGTCTGTAACCCCCAGGCCTGGGCAAGCCTCTAAGTCAAGTCTTGTCACAACCTCCTGCTAGTTGTAAAGTTCTCACTATTGCCCTCTTCCTGTTTGCTCCCTACCCCATCTCCAGGCTATCTTTTCTTCAGAATCTTGTTCCTTAGATGCTTTAACATCTCTAATATTAGTAAATTTGTGCATATGCTTGACTTATATTAGAATGTTATCTCTGTAAGATCATAGTAATGGGACCACAATAGATTTGTGTTTTTCTAGTATTAAAAGCAAACTAGACTTATTTCTGTCAGTAACTATAGTTTTACTTATTTCTGTTCACTACTATATATTTAGTTTAACTTGGAACACTTAGATATTCACACAGAGGCAAGTTGTTTATGTACAAGTCATGTATTTACTTACTACTTCGGAAAAGCTTCATTTCTCTTGAGAAAGTTTTCTTCTAGTGAATGGTTAATACATATGGCATAGTAAGTGATCATAAAAATAATCTCTCTATAAAAAAAGCACTAAACGATAGAAATAATAACCATAAGAGGGGGAAGAGTAATCAGAGAAACAGCCTGCAGCACATTAAACTTTTATGTTGTTTTTAATTTTTAGAAAACAGCTGGGTTATCAATATACCACTGTCTACATCTGCATATATCACACACCAGAGAGAATTATTTTTCAGGCAAATATACTATTTTTTTCAAATATCTGTGACCTCCAACTAAAAGATATATTCTTATCCTTAGCTGTTTATCCTGACAGACCTCTTTGCTCTTTATTTCTGTCTCTTTGATACTTTTTCCTTTTTCTCTACCTTTACTATTTTTCAATCTGTTCTATTTTCCAGCATTACATATATTCTCTTTTTTGTGCATTTTTTAAAAATTGAGGACAATTGACATACATCATATTAGTTTCAGGTATATATCATAATCTATATTTGTATGTCTAGCTAGCATCTGTTACCATACAGAGTTTTGGATTTTTTTTTTGCTGTGATGAATACATATATTCTTTCATGGACACGGTACACATAAATAAAAGTGGTTATTTTCTTATTATTGATTCTGCTGAATTTGGTTTGACTCACTTCTCTTCCTTTATACGACCTTATCAAACCTTTCTAACACCATTTCAAAAAAACTAAAGTCAAGGAAAGAAGAAATTTAAAAAGAAAGAAAAATTATGATACTTGAACTCAGGCTCAGATATGAGTAAGAATAAATATTTATATTTTTATTAAGGAAAAAACCCTTCTAAAATCCAAATTCACAAAATAAGTACGTGATGAATTGAATATTAATTATACAAATAATTTTTCTTTTCCTAAAAATGTAACATAAGTATTTTCCTTAGATATTTTCTTTAAATATATTTATCATATAATTTTATTTACAAGCATAGTTTCTAGAACAATTTTATATTCTTATCCAGAATTCAACTATCAGTTTTCATATAAATGGTATTTGCTATATCCAGAAGTTGAGAACTCTGTTATCTGTTAGTGTAAGACATTTCATTGATCAAGTTTTAGTAGGTCAGAAATAAGTTTTAAAAATTGTATGTACAGTGATGTGCTCTGACTGAGTTGTATACACTATACATAGGAGCACAAAGGGGAAAAAGCCAACCCAGATTAGGGGAGTAATAACTGCCTAAACATAATCCTTAAGAAATGAGTTAAGTAGACAAAGCAACAGAATGGGTAGGGGGTTCAAAGCAGAGAGTACTAGAGTAGGAAGGAGTATAGTATGGCTCTGTGACTGGAAAGAACCATGTGGTCGGTGGGGAAGGTATGGGAGGTTGGTGATCAAGAGCAGCTAAGTTGATGGTATCTCCAAAACATACTTGGAAATAATTTATGTCTGTCTATCATTAATCTAAGCCGCCGCCACCATCTCTCCGCTGGCTAGTCTTAGTGGGCCTGGTCACCCTTTCTGCCTACGGCCTGTTTTCTACGGAGGTGCCAAAACGTTATTTTAAAAATGTAAATCAGATCAAGTCAGTCCTTTACCTAAACCTTCCTATTCCACATTAACCGTAGAATAAAGTCCAATTTGATCCACGTGATCTGGCCCTTGCCTACCTCTCTGATCTCAGGCCATGCTGTTCCCTTCCTCATTCGTGTGTCCTGCCATCCTGACCTTCTTTCTGTTCCTGATCATGTGACAGTTGTCACTGACTTAGCGCCTTTTTGTGATGGTTGTTTTCTCTGATTATTCCAGATTTTCACATGCTGGCTCCTTGTCATTTATTCCTCAACTTAAAGGCCATCACTTCAGTGAGGGCTTGCCTTCATACATGCAATCTAGTTATCTTTTTGATATTAAATTTAATTTAATTTAAAGCTAAAGAATATGGTATAGATGATACAGATTATTTGAAATCTGTTGAGACTTGACTCACAATGGACATAGTCAAGTTTCATAAATCTTCTATGTATATATTTGAAAAACAATGGGTATTTTACAGTTTTTAGGAGTAGAGGCCATTTTATAGTAAGACAGTAATGATGTGAGGATAATTAGTGGATGTGATTTTTAAATTATTAATATTAGTTATTCTGTGCTATATTGGACCTTAAACTAAGCAATTCCATACTGCTATTCTTTTTTCAATTTTTGTGATCTCTTTTTATATTTTTTTTATTTCAGCCCATTAAGCTACCAGTTCTTGCTTCTTGTACTATGTCAGGTATATCTGTCTTTGGGGCATCCCTCCTCCTACTCTATAATTCACTGTTTCTTAGATGCTATAGCCTGAGAAACCAGATCTGATAGACTAAATTAAAGGAAAAGTAAATAGGTTTTGATTACTTTACCGGATACATAAACATAAACTACAGTAATCAAGACAACATGTTCTAGTGAAGGAACTGAAGTTCAGTGGAACAGAATAGAGCTTCCAGAAATAGACATATTATATATGAGCATATATGATAAAGGTGGTATTTTAAATCACTGGGAAAAGGCTATCTTGTTCAATATGTGATGTTGGGACAGCTAATTGTTTAGAGTATAAATTTACTTAGATTCCTGTTTCATATCTTAAAGTGAAAGAAATGACAAATGAATTACAATTATTTGTTTGGAATAAAGACTACATTACAAATATAAAAGATGAAACTGCAGAACTTAAAAGATAATGTAGGTGAGTAGTTTTATAATCTTGAAATGGAGAAGGCCCATTTTATAAGTCTAATACCAAAACCAAAAATTATTAAGGAAATTGATGTATTTGGCTACATAAAAACTAAGTTTGTATACATGCAAAAAACCAATAAATAACAAAATTTAGGAACAGATAATTCACAAAAGATGAAATATAAACCATAAATGAAAAGTAGTTCATCCTTACTAGTAATCAGTGAAATTCAATTTAAAATGCAACATTTTTGCCTGTTAGATTTTTTAAGATTAAAAACAACGAAAATCCTAATGTTAGTTAGAAAACAGATATTGTGAATCTCCAGTTTTTTTCTTCCACTCCTACTGGGAAAGGGGCCTGTTTTCACCTTAAAATCTCAGAATAGTTTCTGACAATTAAAAAAATAAATAAAAGAAGACAGCCATTGTCATATATTTGATGAGGATGAAAATCAGTTTAATCTTTATAGCAATCTGTATCAGTTTTTAAAATATTCATGCATTATTTACATAGAACTTTAACCAAAAGCAGTAATTGAAAAAGTATACAGAAAAGTATGTTAAGTTGTATAGTTTTTCATAATAGCGAAAGAAAAAAAAACGCACATAAATGTCTAGCAGTAGAGAACTGTTTGAATAAATATTGGTATTTCCATACAGTGGGATGCTATACATCACCAAAATATTGCTATGGAAATGTATTTTGCCATATTACAGGGAAAAACATGTTAGGAACGTATAAAATACAAGTTTTAAGTGTGTATGTAGGCATAAGGACAAGTCTGGAATTACAGACCTCAAGATATTTATATGGCAATCTAACCAAAGATGGTCATTATCTTTGGTTAGTGAGATCATGGAATTCTTTCATTTGCTACTTTGTGAATTCTGAAAATTGTTTCTCTTTAAAATCAAGGAGAAAAAGCCAACCAGACTATAACTCTTTTTCTCTTCTGAGGAAGAAAAAGTCTCCTTTTGGAAATCTGAACAAGTGAAGCTTATCAACATGAAGATAAGGATACTGACTTTGCTTTTGGATATTTGGAGGTCTTTTATGATTACTTTCTGGTTTTTTGGCCATGTTCAGTGTTGCCAGGATTGTGACTTTGTATAATGATCTTCATGTAACTTTGATAAAGATGAAGGATTTACAATTTCTTAACTTTTTCTCACTCAGAAATCAGAGGACCTCCAATCGCTTATTTTGTTATTTGATCCACTGAGCTATGATTTTTTTCATACATTTTAGCAATTTGAGTTTATTTCTTTTCCTATCATATTTGAGGAGGACCAAAAAGGTCACTTCTACTTATTTTTTTTTAATTTTATTTTATTATGTTATGGTAGTCACCAGTCACTTCTACTTTTAGGGAAAATATCTTAGATATATCACTGTTAATTGTAGTTCTTGTCATCATTTTCTAAAATCAAGAAGGCTTTGGCCCAATATTCATGAATTCTAGATCTCTGGGTTCACTACTTAGTTGTGGGTGTGGGTGTGTGTCTACAATTAAATAGTTATATGAAGGGCTTTAAAAACATATTCAGCAAAGCAATGCATAATAACTATAAAAATTAATTCAGAATTATAAAGTAAAAGAGTGGAAAGCTCCCATCCCCAAATTTGTACGTTGTTAATGAATACCAGAGTCACATGCTAATGTCAGCTATAGCAGTTCCTGTAGGATGTGGTTTGATATATACAGAAAAAAGCCTCTGCCACAGAATCTCTCACCTTTTACTGATGCTTAAAACTCCACTATTCGAGATAATTTGATTACACATCTTTTTTTTTTTTTTTTTTAAGCAATCCTTTCCAATCATTCAAATGCTCCTTGTGCACAGGATTTGCTACTAGGTTTTGACAAAAGGGGAAGTACAGACATAGCACAGGGTCTGAGCCACCACTGTGTGAGGAGTGCAGGGCGAATCCCGAGGCGTGTGAGAGGTTGGAAGAAGAGGTGGAGAGGTTGAAAGGCAGAAAAATACATTGCTCAGGTAGGTAGATGTTGCTCAGGAGCATTAATATGAATAATACTATCTGTGCTTTGTCATCTTGCACCTTTCCTCTGGAAGGGTCATTTTCTCCTTTACTTTTCAAGTAAATACACTGTTACTTTACGTTTATGTAAGTTCAGAAATTAGTTCTTAATTTCCTTTTGAAAATGAAACTTGGCTCTATGTACATAGAAGGGCAGGGAAGAGGAGGAGGAGAGCCATGATATTGCTCAGTTTAAAGAATTATATACAATGGGTCTCATAATGTGAAAGTAAAGTCTGAAAAATTTCCCTAAGTTATGTTTAATGTCAGTGGTTGGTTTTCGCTCTTCCAGATTTATCCTTCCAAATGCTGTCTTAGCAACACATAATCCCTCTGAGAAGGTCTGTTTTCCAAACGCAGCAGGAGCAGTGTGTAAGTTTACATGACCCCAGTTTCACGACAGCGGTAGCAAATCAGATATCTTATCCAAGGAAAAGCATTTTTGGCTTAGAATTCAATCACTTTCATGGTGGGAGTCAACAACTTGTTTCAGCTCTAACACTACTGCAGAACACTGGCCGCAGTGAATCTTTCAGGAAGCATAAACACAATTGGTATTTATAGCATTGTTAACATTTGTTAAATAGTTAGGGGAACGTCTGTAAGTCTGTTTTAAGCAGGTGGGGCAGGAATCTTTGTTGTGACTGCAGTGAGATTTAAGAGTAGGACAATAAGACAACACGATTACTCCGGTTGTAGCAAGAGAGTAAATTAGAAGTATTGAATACAGTAAGTTAAGATTTCATGCAGCCACAATTCAGAGTGTTACAAAAATAATTCTGAAGTATCTCTGGCCAGAAGTGTGTTACACAGATGGCACGTTTGACACAGTGCAGGGCAGGAACTGTACAACGAAAAGCCAAATAAACAGTAAGGATTAGTCAAGTTTTAATTGAAAACCTACATAAAAAAAACCTTGAAATTATGCCAGACTTTCTTGTATATCAAAACCATAATAATAAAAGTCTCCCTTAGTCAATTAAATGAACATCAAAGTTGTCAGTAAAGCGAATCTTTGTATTTTGGTAGTTATTATTGCATATTGCAGTCTTCTTAAATAGGTATAGCTAAATTATGCATGCAGGGATACAAAGCAAGCACAGGGTATTAATACTTTTATGAATCTTTTGCCCTGTCAACCACCCAGGGAATCCAGAGCCACTCTGTCATGCTGATGATTTCTGTCATGAACCCGTTTACTTCAGATACCATCTTCATTCTAAATTGAGAATGTGAAAAGTAGTCTCAAAGCAAGTGACTGAATTTTGTTCTCTAAATTTTAAACTAAATATAAGCTTCTAGAAAGGGTAAGATGAAAAAAATTGCATAGATTTGAAAAATCTATATAAGATTATTTGCAATTATGACAGATTTCTAAATGTTCAGAATAGCAACATTAAAAGAACATTGTTAACAAAGATGAGGAAGTTTACTTAGAATAAATCACTGTTTTGAGTTTTCATTATTGGTGCAAAAAAGCAACAGAAATTCTATTAGTATTTGGGAAATTCTTGAGTCAAGTATAAATTTTTTAAATGTTAAGTACTATTAAACTATGTTCTAATGGTAACTTTGTCGTCTTACCCGTCTCTGTCCCTGCCAGTACCATGTAACTGGAGAGAGTGTGTTTGTGTGTATGTGTGTGTGCATATTGTCTTTCAACTCTAAGTTCCTCGAGGTCAAGGATCATGTCATCTGACTGCTCACTGTACCTCATTTCATTATTGTTACACAGTGGATGTTCCCAAATATTTTTGAGAAAATAGACCACATGATTTTTACCACATGAATGACCAAATGACTGCTTCTTTCCAGGACATAGTTTAAACATATTTGTCTGGTTTTGAGAAATAATTTAATGTTCTGAATACAGTAAATTAACTCTTCTGATTTTTCTTTTCCTTAAGAAATTTGCCCTACATTTTCACTGTTGGCCTCTTTGGCCTCTCAGTATTGGCAACCTCTTTGAAGCAACATTTCACTTATTTTTCTAGGCAGGCTGCTTTATCTACTCATTTCCAGTAGCTAGAGATGGAGGTGTTTTGAATGAGCACATCAATGTTCTAGACAGAGATACTGTTTGAAATTATCCATGAACACAGTGCTGCTGAACATTATTGAGTGACGTTTGTTTCTCTTGGTTGTGTCTGCTCTGACTAGCTGGTTTCTTTCAGATTGGCAGCTGGGATTATGCTGCAGTGGATGGACAGCTATAAGAAGTGGAGATTGTAGTGAGGCTCGGTCAGGCCTCAATTTAATGTGTGTTTGGAATGTATGGGTTCAGTTAAATGTACTAATGGGAAATCTATGCATATTTTTACAATTTAAAATTACCTTAAGTTTTACCTTACTAACTTCCATAATATTATTGAATAAATATATAAGTAAAAATACTCATCTCCTTGCTTAATGTTCCCTCTCTGCTGATTTATTACTGCATTCTTATTTTTTTAATAAGTTTCGCTTTATTTAGCAAGCTACTCTTTCTCTTTGCTCCTTATGTACTTCATACCATCATCATGACATGTATAGGTCTCCAGATAACCAATGCATTGTGAAAAACATATAGTTTACTTACAAAATTTATATATTTTCCTAAATAATTAATAATGATGACAAAATATTACTAAAATGAATGGCTCCTTGAAATCAGGTAGATCTAAGTTAGGAAATAAGCTCAAATAACAAAATTAACTTTGTAGCAAGGTCTCTGTATTTCACAATTTTTGACCAGTTTATCAACTGGAGTTCTTCCTAAAGGATTAAAAAATTCTTCTGGCTACTATGTTGATGGAGAAATTAAACTTCATAAAGCTATATTAAATATTGGCAGATTTTTCTTTAGATTTTCATATTTTTTTAAGATTTTTTTAAAAATGGAAAATCTTTTGTTTTTATTTTTGAAGTATGCATGTTAAGATGTTAAACAGCGTAAGATGCTAAACAGTATATAAGTGAAGAAAGTATTAAAGTATTAATTTTTACTCTGCCAATCTTTTCATCAGATAACAGTTGATAATAGTTTGGTACATACCCTCCAAATTTTAGACATGTATATATTCAAATATATATACTCACATAACACATGTAAGTATATATGTGTGTTTATATTTTTATTTATTTTTATTTTTTACTTAAATGAGACCATACACTAAATTCTTTGGTAATTAGGATTTTTTTCCATCAATGTATTATAGACTAGTTTCCATGTCAGATATGTTCAGACCAACTCATTCGTTTTAATGGCTGTGTAGTATTCCATTATCAGAGTTTAAGTAGTTTTGTCCCCTAAGTTTTACTGCTAGAGAGTGCTTGTATTTAAATCGTTCTACATTCATCTGATTCTTTCCTTATGAAAATTTGTAGAAGTAGAATCAAAAGCTCAGTCTTTAGTTAAAAACAAAAATTTTTATTTTTCTATATGTCTAATTTCTCAAAATTAAAAAAAAGGTTATGTTTCAAGTCCAAGTTTACATAGAGTAACTTCTGTTCAATTTAACTTATTTCTTCACCATATTGTCTCTCTCTATTTTGAACATTTATCTGGTTGAGTTTAAAATATGCTAGGGGATCCTGTGTAGCTCAGTCAGTTAAGCGTTGGACTTTTGATCTTGGCTCGGGTCTCAATCTCATAATCATGAGTATGTGGGTGTGGAGCCTACTAAAAAAATTAATTAATTAATTAAATATGCTAGTATGTCATGACTTTTTTTTTTTTTACTGATGAGCTATTTATCTTTTATATTTATGCCTTACAAAGTTTGAATTCTATATTGTTTTTTATTTCTAGGGCACTTTGAATATTTACATTTCAATCTTAAAAGATTCCTTTTAAATAATTTGAGTTAGGTTCATTATGCTGTTTTTTTAAAGATTTTCTTTTCTTTTTTTTTTTTTGAGAGAGAGAGCATGCGCATGCGCCAGCGGGGGGGGGGGGGGGGAGGGACAAAGGGAGAGAGAGAATCTTAAGCAGGTTCTATACCCAGCACAGAGCCCAACACAGAGGCTTGATCTCAAGACCCTGATATCATGACCTGAGCTGACATCAAGAGTCAGATGTTTAACCAAACTGAGCCACCCAGGCGCCCCACATTATGCTATTTTTTTTTAAAGATTTTATTTATTTATTTTGAGAGAGAGAGAGAAAGAGAGCACAAACAGGTGGGGGAGGGGCATACAGAGAGGAAGAATTAGACTCCCCGCTGAGCAGGGAACCTGATGTGGGGCTTGATTCCAGGACCCTGGGATCATGAACTTACCTGAATGCTTAATTAACTGAGCCACCCAGGCACCCCCACATTATGCTATTTTTGTGCATTAAAATTTTTTTTCTATTATTTCTGTATTTCATTTCTTAGATTAAGAGTCTGATTTCCCAGTGTTTATAAATGATGCTTTGCCTTTTTTTAAAACAAGCTAGAGATGTTATCCAAACAAAACCATATGTATTATATATAATTTTCTCTTTTGGAATCTTCATGTATTTTTTATCAAGTACATTTATTTGTCCTCTTTTGGCCTTAGTAGTTCATATTATCAGGATTTTTGTCCTTTAGGAATTAAGTACAAAGTTCAACAGATTATGATTAAGTAGTCATTTGATTAGTATACTTTTTTAATTTGCTGATACCAAAGCTAGATTTTTAACTGTGGCCCCAAAGAGCACTGAGGCTGGTCAACCAGACTGTCAGTAAACATTGAGTGGGAACCTGTCAAATATCTAGCAAATCATCCTCAACTTAAGTTCCAGTGTGTGAGGGCAAGAGGAAAACTGGCACGAGTAATGATATTAATGTAACACAGTAGAAATCACTGATTATTCTTATGACTCTTTTTTAAATACTGAAAAGTGAATTAATTCTGAAATATAAAATACAAAGTCTTATTTGGATTTTTAAACCTTTCTTGGTAAAGAATTACTCTAGAATCTTAAGACAGCTTTTTAGAACTTGATTTTGGTAATCATAGAAAATCTTAATATATTACTAAATGGAATGTGTTTTCTTAATAAATTATTTTTTTTCAATTTCTCTAACCTGATTTTATAGTGCTTTTAGATGTAAATATATAAGAGCTAAAATGCAATTTCAGAGTTGTGTGCTTAAAAGAAACAGCATTCATATGTGTTTACCTTAATTGCATCCATATGTTTATTTCTCTTCCAAAACCATCTTAAAATAAAATTTTACAACTTTATTGTTGGTTACTAAGTGTTGTGCTGATTTAACTTATTTCCTCTGTTAGATTAAAAAGACTAGTTCTGAGACTAAAATAGTCATTGTTAAGTTGAAGCCAAATACCACATTTCACTAAGCCAAGTCTACTTTTATTTACTTTTATTTCTTTTCTTTATTTCTTTCTTCCTTTCATTCTCTCTAGTGTGTGAATCTATATTCTCTGTATATATGGTCTCTTTCTCTAGATATAGCTATAAAATCATGCAAGTATGCAATAGTTGGCACAGAAAACAGTGGAACATGCAGCTTGTTGAAAATATTTTCATAATATTTCCATTTGGAAATCCATTAATAAATTCTCTAGGTAATATTTGAGATGCTGTTTATAAAATATAAATATGTGGTTTTACTGGAATGTCTCAAAGTATTTGCATAGTCTTTTTTATTACTATGTATTTCAACATCTGGAATGCTGCCTGCTGAACTCAGGTTTTATTATAGAAAGTAGTAACAGGCTATTTACAGAAATAATTGGGAATTGATGAATAAGAATGTTAAATAATAAAGTAAGCTTTTTAGTAGAAATGTTTAATAGAATGTTTTATTCAGTGCGGGCTGCTTTGTAATAGTGTTAGGAGTGTATCATAGCTGCATCCCTGCTGAATTATGTTGACTTGGGATGTCATTCATTCTTTCAGTAAGTATTTATTGAGCACCTACTGTATGTCAAGCCCCAGAAGCACAGAAATATTTGCAGTCTCTGGTCTCAAGGAGACTTACAGCCTAATGAATAAGGAAGAAATTGTAAATAAGTAACAAGTAAGTAGTAGAGGTCTGTGCACATTGCTCTAAAAGCAACAGGGAGGGATAGCAACAGTCTGGATAAGACCAAAAAAAGAGATTTCCCAGAGGACAGAGATGCCCGAGCTGAGTCTTACAGAATGCAGAAACCACGCAGAGAGAAGGAATAGGAAAAAAAAAAAAAAAAAAAGGAAAAGACAATAATACATACAAAGGCAGTATGACACATTACATCTCACATTATATGGTATGAGATGAACGGTGGCAGGGGATGAGACTGGCAACATAGGCAGGGGTTATATTATTATTAACCTTAATTATGACTAGTTGGTAGTATTTATGAAATGCTTACTTAACCTCAACAGCACTGTGTTAATAAGTCTTTTATGTATATAGGTAATAATAGTATCAAACACTGATTGCAAGCTTGTTTTGTGTCAAGAATTGTTCTAAATGTTTTATATTCTCTCATTTAATCTTCATAAAAACCCAATAAAATACCCACTTTATTATCACCATTTTTAGATGAGGAAACTAAGGCACAGAAGGTTAAGTATCTTGCCCAAAGTCACTTAGCTAATATGTAAAAAAGCTAAGATTTTAAATTAACCAGTCTGAGTCTAGTGTCTGCATACCTAACTTCATGAGTGATGCCACCCCATGGAAAGGAATTTGGATGGAAGGATTTTAACTAGCGAAGTTACATAATCAAATTTGCAACATGAGGATTGAACATCTCTTTGCAAGCCCAGGTGTATTTAACTCCTCTGAAAAAAGATGAAGGCTGCTGGCTAATGTTTATAATTTTTGGTCATTATAGGATATTTTTTTTCTCAATATAATTTTACAGTAGAAGTGAAAAAATGAACTGCTTAAAAGCCGGAACAGTCTCTTGTTTTTCATTGAATCTTTTTAGCATTTTCTGAGCCCCCTATAACATAACCAAATATGTTAATAATTATTGAAATTAACTAATGGGTACATGGGGATTCATTATCTTATTCCATATATATTATTCCATAATAAAAATTTAACATAATCAATTTTTATCATCTGGAACCAAAACTATCTAGATGAAGGAAAGTTCTTAAAAACAGTTTAGGCATTTGGTAGAGTTTATTAAGCTACCCTTTTACCAGTCCACTTTCCTGAATCTTACACCTGTATTTCCTGTGATTTCAAACCTCAGTTGTGCCTCTAAATTTTCTATTGCTTTATACGGAAGGCTGAAGGGAAAAGTGAAGAAAGAGTGATAAATAAAATTACTTTAAGGGGCTTTTTCAAATCATGCCTATCCCCCCAGAGTTTCTCACTTGGCTCTTAAGAATCACTGTATGGTGAGACACGGAAGTGTCATATCCCTCAGCTATGTTGGGGTGAAGAAATGAGAATTACTGTCTTCATTGACATCTTTCAGACCTTCCCTGAAAGACTGGTCTTAGGAATAGCAGCTATCAGCCTGCACTTAACTTCCCATTCTCCCCCTTCCCCACATTTTCCCCTTGTGAAGAACTGTGCTTATTCTCTCAAGCTTGGTTTTGTCCCCAGTACAAACCAAGATGAGGCATAAAGGGTCTGGGTGAGCTTGCTATGTATAATAGGCACTCAGTACACTTTTTTGTTGTAAGAATACTATGTGCAAGGGACTGTTCTACATGCTGCACACTACTAAAATATATGATATTCTCACCCTTTGTAGTACAGTTGCAGAGACAGACTAGTAATTATTAAAAGTTACAAAAAAAACATTACAAGGAAGCTTAAATCAAGTGTGTAATCAGCAATATGAGCAGGCTATAAGATTTAGGAAATAGTACACCAAAAAGGTGGAACTCAAGCAGGGTTTTCTAGAGAGGGGTAGGACTCAGGAAATTGAAGATGAGGGTGATCATTCTAGAAGGTGCAGTCACATGAGAGCAAATGTAAGGCAGAAAAAGCTGATTATATTTGTGTAAGAAATGACTGAAAAAGCACACTGTATGAGGGAATTGGATGAGGGAATAAAAGTTAGAGATGTGGGAAGACCTTTATTGCCTGACATTAGGCCTTTACCTTTTAATTACTGGAGATTAATTGAAATCATTTGATTAAGAGAACATTGCAAAAGGAGTTTGGGAAAACAATTCTGCAGGATACACTGAAGGAAGAAATTAAAGAAGAAATTAAACTAAAGAGACTATTGCAGGGGCGCCTGGGTGGCTCAGTTGTTAAGCATCTGCCTTCAGCTCAGGTCATGATTCCAGGTCCTGGGATCGAGCCCCACATCATGCTCCCCGCTCCACGGAAAGCCTGCTTCTCCCCCTCCCACTCTCCCTGCTTGTGTTCCCTCTCTCGCTGTGTCTCTCTCTGTCAAATAAAATCTTTTAAAAAAAAGAGAGAGACTATTGCAGTCCTCAGTACCTGAAATTATAAGGGACCTGGATTCAGAAAGGAGTGAGGGATATGAGAAACTTTATGAAAAAAAGTGATTGGGTCCAGTGACAGATTATATGTGAAAGGAGGAGGTAAAATTTGAAAATATCAGTAAGAATTTGAGCATAAAAGAAAAATCAAAATAGGAGTCTAACCTTGACTAAAGAATGCTAGAATAAAATCAGTTTTCCCAGATTTTAGATGTGTTAAGTGTGCTGAGACATACCATACACACAGTATACATAGATGGCCAGTAGGCAACAGTGTAAATGGACACTTCATAGAAATCAGTAATCCTCTGGTTTTAGATTTGAAAATCTTTCCCATAGAAGAAAGATTTGAAATCATGACAGCAGAAAAATATTCTAGGGCAGAAAGTGTAGATGGAGAAATTCAGAGTGTTAGAACTTGCAGTGATGAGTTCATTTATGGATGAGAAAGAATAGAAGTCAGCAAGTGACAGAGAATTAAGAAGGTTAGAGAATTAAGAAGGTTAGAGAACTAAGCTAGGGTAAAGCCATGAAAGCCACAGAAGAGAGGATGTGAAGAAACTAGGGTGTGATCAACAGTGTAGACTGCTTCCAAGATCAGGGTGCCTGAAAAATGGTAGGTGAGTTGTAGAAACAATGAAAAGAATCTAGAACTGCAGTTGATGATATAAAGTGTGACTACAAGAATTTGAGACTATAAATATTACCTGACAATCTTACTCCATAATTTTCACATTTGAAAAAGTCCTTTCTATTGTATTTTTATCACCAACAATTCAAAGGCTAGTCAAGAATTAAAGTAGTTGTGCCTAAGAATTCTGTAGTGTTTTTAGATGTTGGGAGGACTTGGAAAGAAAATTATTATTTAACCTGTGTGGGATAATACAGCTTTTATTCTGTCATTGAGAGAGAATAATCAGACCATTATATTATATGACTTGAAAAAGCCTTTTCCTGAAAGAGGTCACTAATGTGCAAATTCTAAAATTTTAAGACTTTTTAGAAAAAAGTGTTAAAAAGAGACATTGGTGGGGCCCCTGGGTGACTCAGTCAGTTAAGCGTCCAACTCTTGATTTCTGTTCAGGTTGTGAGATTGAGCCCCACCTGGGGCTCTGCGCTGGGCGTGGAATCTGCTTAAGATTCTCTCTTGCCCTCTCCCTCTGCCCCTGCTCATGCACTCTCTCTCTCTCTAAAAGAAAAAAAAAAAAAAAAAAAAGAGGGGCACCTGGGTGCCTCAGTCAGTTGAGTGTCGGACTCTTGGTTTTGGCTCAGGTTATGATCTCAGGTTCCTGGAATTGAGCCCCACATCAGGCTCCATGCTCAGCAGGGAGTCTGCTTCTCTCCCTCTCCCCCCCCCACAACAGCTCGTGCTCTCTCTCTCTCTCTCAAATAAATAAATAAATCTTTAAGAAAACAAAGAGAGAACATTGGTATTTTTGAAAGTTGTCTTACCCCATCATATTTTCACTTCAAAACAATGTAAAGTGTGAAGCAGGATATGTAGTATTAAGACCAGTTACATTAAATTATATCTGTAATTAAGATTTATATGCAATAATGTCATTATTCTTAGTTTCTCTGTAGTAGTTAATGTTACTGACCATTCTGTGTTTGGAACTCTCACCTTACACAGCTTCCATATCACTATCCTGCTCCCTGACTCCTAACCTCTCCTTCCTCTGCTTTCTTCATTAGTTCCTTATATGAAATAAGAGTATTTCCCAAGGTTCAGCTCTAGGTCCTTTTTTGCGTGGGTCTCATGTATTTTCTTCCTGGAGCTTAACCAGTGAGTTTCAGACTGTGTGCCAGAGCCCTAAGATTTCTCAGAATTGTCTCAGGAGCTGCCAAGGAAGTTTATTAAGCATGGCTTTGTCCACCTTTAAAGTAGATAGCCCTATACCTATGTTTTTGATATATTGGTGTTTTATGTTATATTTCACTTGAAAAAGGAAGTAATTTCTGTTGCTTAAAAATACACACATATGCACAGGGAAAGAGAAGGATCTAAAACCATTGACTTAACATTTCTCTTAACATTACACCTAAATCAATACTGATCTTTGATGTCAGAGCCAATCTTGGGCTTTCTTTTGCTCATGGGATATCTCAACATGGGTAGATGGCTATCACTATTACTTCGGATTCCACATGTCACATAAAATATATTTTCTTATGGCAAACTAGTTCTCCAACAGAAACTTAAATTTCTATTCATTCCTGGGGCGCCTGGGTGGCTCAGACGGTTGGGCGTCTGCCTTCGGCTCAGGTCATGATTCCAGGGTCCTGGGATCGAGCCCCACATCAGGCTCCCTGCTGAGCGGGGAGCTTGCTTTTCCCTCTCCCTCTGCCTGCTGCTTCCCCTGCTTCTACACTCAATCTCTGTCAAAAATAAATAAAATCTTTAAAAAAAATCCCATTCATTCCTTTACTGCTCTCTAAAATATGCAAATTCAAAAGAAAAAGAATTAGTCTGTCTTTTCTTCATTGCTCAAAGTCATCGTTCTCCAAGACCTGTTGATTTTTCCTTAGTCCATAAATATTTATCCCTTTCTTTCAAATACCACAGCTTCCATAGGGTTGGGATATATAATCCCTTTTCTTTTGGACTGGTCTCTGAACCTCTGAAGAGAAATTTTTGTTTCTGGGTGCTTAGCCCTGCAGTATATTTTGAAATCTAGAGCCAGATTTCAGTTTCCTAAAACAATGTGGTCATCATTATCATTATTCACTCCTGAAACATTTCTTCCTTTCCTTCCCTATTTTAGCTGTGTTAGATGGGGATCACGCTGAGTCCCAAACCTAATAATAATGCAGCATTCTGTTTAGTGCCTTGTATGTGCTAAGTACTATACTAAGTACTTTGTAGGTATTATTTAATTTTCCAGATAATTCTGTGAACTAGGCATTATTAGTATCTAGTATGAGGAACAGAGGTTAAGCTAATTGCCCAAAATCACACAGCAGAAAAATGGCAAAGTCAGTGCCACAGGCCACGTGTGCAAGTTATCTCCCCCCACCCCACATTTAAATAGGGGAAAGACATGTGGGCTGTTGGGCAGGGACCACCAAAAGCAGCAGTCAGGGGTAAAGGTGCTGGCTTTGCCAACTGGTCTTAAAAGAAATTTAAGATTCACATTCATAAACTCAGTCCATAAATCCATATATCATGAAATAGCAGTGCTCCCACCTTCTTTGTGACTACCTCTAGGCTTCAAGTTCTCCCATTGTGTGATATTTTTTCTTCTTCAAAATTGTCCTGATGTTGATCATAAATTGATTTAACCCCATCAGAAAAAAATCTTAAAAGTTCTGAAATGATCATAGGCTCCATTCCTTGCTTCCTCTTGGCTCCTTTTCTTGTTTCTAGAGTCTAGGGCCAACCTTACCTCCTGCTATATAAAACCAAACTTACCTAACCATGCTACTCTACTAATTGTGTCTGAACATGCCTTGTGATGAGGATGATGATGATGATAACTTACTAATTCGTTCATTTGATTGTAGACTCATGCTTTTTTTTGTGCTCAGTCTTATCCCCAGGCCTCGCCACAGAACCTAACAGATAAGAAGAAAGGATAGCTTCAGAGTATGAGCTCTAGAATCATGCTGTGTAGGTGCAAATTTTGAGCCTGTCATTTGATTACTATGTGACCTTGGGCAAGATACTTAAGTTCTTTGTGCATTATTTTCTTCATAGATACAGATGGATATAATAAAGGGCTCACATCATAGTCTGGTTTTTGTAAAGATTTATTTATTTGAGAGAGAGTGCGTGTGCGCGTGTGCGAGCAGGGGGAGGGGCAGAGGGAGAGCAAGAGAAGCAGACTCCCCACTGAGCTCGGAGCCCCACACAGGGCTAGATCTCACAACCCTGAGATCACCAACAAAGCCGAAATCAAGAGTAGATGCTTAATTGACTGAGCCACCCAGGCGCCTGGACTCAAATCAAATAGTTTAAAGATTAACTGATACAAGATAGTAAAGCACTTCAAAAAGTTCTTGGTAAATAGTAAGTACTAAATAAATATTTGTTGTTATTATCAGCCCTTAATGAATATTTGCTGACTGCATATTGAATGTCTAATCTACTAAGCACTTTGGTGTTTTTTACATAAATATCATGTAATTCTGAATATAGCATGACGAGCTGGATACTACTATTATCCGCATTTTACAGGAGAGAAAATTGAAACTTAGAGGTGGTTATTAAATAACTTACCTAGATCATAATAGAGCTTGTAAGTGGTATGCATTCAGGATTTGAACATGGTCTGTTTGACTTCAAAACCCATGCTGCTGCCATCATACCACTCAGCTTTCACAGAGGGGTTTTCCAGTCTTTTCTGCCTAAGCAAATCATAGAGTACTCCTTAAACTTATTGGCCTGACTACGTCAAACTGCTGTTTAACCTTCTGAGTACATTTGTCCTGCTTCCCATACTGAGAATACATTCAAGGGCAGAAACATTAAGACCTAATACTGCTGTATACATAGTTGACGATTATTGAATGCATAAATGAATGAGTTGCTATCATTGTTTCTTACAAGGTTCATTGTAAAGGACTACTAGTGGTATCCTCAACAAATAAAAAAAAGGAAATTAATACTAGAAAATGATTACATTTCCTTGTTTGTGATACATTAATTGCCTACAGTCCTGCAGAGCATATAAAAATTAAGGATCTGTGTTCTTAGGGATTAAAAAAAATAACATGATGAACATATATATTCGCTTATGAATTTGAGAGGTTTTCCTCATTCATTTAACCTGGAAGTTAGAATCCTGACTATTGTGGGGGTTCAAATAGTCTTTCTATATCTGTGCTTCCTTCTCTCTCCTCACACCTACTATATTGTTTATTCATTCATCCAATTTAGGGATCTGACAGTAAAGAAGATAGATCAGGTCCTTGCTCTCATAGATCTTGTATTTTAGTGGAAGAGAAAGGCATAAACAAGTAAACAAATAAAATAATTACAGACAGTGATAGCATCTGGCATTTAGTAGTTTCCCATGATGAAGGAGTTATTGGTGATTGGGAAGTGAGCATCTGTGCTAGTGTACAGGAAGATCCATGGTAAGGGAGTGCCTTGCGGAGGGTGCGTGCACACATCTTTCAGAAAGGGCATGCACATGTTTCTTATGTTCAGTTAGTCCCTGGTTTAACTGTCTCATGCTTGGATGCAACATATGGCTTTTACTTCGTTGTTTAGCCACCTGTTCAAAGAGACTGTCAACAGTAATGCTCTTCCTATGGCAAAAATAATAGCACCAAACCATTTTCACAGGTGCTATGTTTCTTTTTTCCTCCTTTCTACTTCCCAGGATGAAATGGGGCCTATAATCAAAGCAGCAGTAGGTTTTCTCTATACCTGTAAAAGATTAGCTTTAGTCATCAGGGATGATGCAAGCAGGGAAAAAAAAGTGCAAGAAAGAGATGAAGCCAAAAAGGACAATTTCTGATTGTAATAGCTGGTTTCTGTTTCATATCACTGAGCAAGATGAGAAGGTTTTGCAGGGTTTTATAGGAAAGCTTACACAGTACTAAAGGATGACCTCACCCTCAATGCCCTTGCCAGGTGCTTAGACCCACTGTGAAAACATAAAGTTGATTTTCAACGTGAAACAAGCCAGAAGTATGGAATGACATTTTCAGGTGACAGTTGTGGGTTCTACTGCCTATAATTAGCACCTCTTAACCCTCAAACTTGCCCATGCCTTTTTCAGGCTGTTGAAGCTCAAATTCGAAGTTTTGGACAGACACCTTCTCAACTACTCATAGAGCCCCATCCTCCCCGAGGCTCTGCTATGCAAATGGTAAGTGCTGCTTACACTCTTGTCGTTTCTTGCCTCTCTCTGAGACCATGCTCAACATTCATAACCGTGTTTTGTTGTACTTGAGATTCTCTACCACATCTGAGTTTGTTCTTTTTATGCGATGTTTGTCAACCTGCTAACAACCGCCAAATATTATTACATGCTGTTCTGGAGTCTTTGGAAAGGTAAACATAGCTCCAGTGCTCTAGGATCTCATCAGCTCATGTTTTGTGTTGCAGAATTAAAAGGTTTATAATTGTCACATATTCTCACTGCAGGATAATGGCTCCAGACATAGGATGGATGAGTTTTCTAATTCGATTCTATGAGTTTCTAGATTAGTTTTGCTATTGTGTTTGTTCTTTACATCCCAATACGATTTTCAGTTTGGGAATTTTAAAACTAATCCTAATGTGTAGGATATTGTTACTGAGGATAAGGGACCACAGTGAGAAGAAAAGATGGTTTGGTCTACCATACCACCCAAAGCTTACTACAGTGATTTATATTGCTCGTGATTTTGAGGGTTAGACGGGCATTTCTTCTGCTCTTCTCACCTTGGCTCCCTCACGCACTGCTGCGGGGTGGGCTGAGGTGGCCAGACCTCTATCCATGTGGTCTTTCATCATCAAGGAAGTTAGCTCAAGCTACTTTCACAGTAGGAACAGTGTTCCAAGAGAACACTTCTGCAAGACTTTTTGAAGCTTGCTCTTGAACTCACATAACATCATTTACACCATATTTTATTGGTCAAAGCAAGTCAGAGGCCAGCCCAGAATCAGGAGTTGGAGATGGTAGAATTTTGACCAATAAGGCAAGGAGACAGGAGCAAAGAGAGCAAGATATATAGATGTGGCCCCTTCACCTCTAGCTCTTTGTTTCTTTTTTTCTTTCTTTTTCCATCTCGCCATCATCTTTGTGTCTTTTTCCCTTTCACCCTCTTTGTCATCTTCTTTCTCCTTCCAGACCTTTTTTCTCTTCTTGTTCTAGTTATATGAGTTGGCCATCACAATAAACTACAAGCATTTTTTAAATTATTTGCATCACGTTTTCCCCTAAGCATTTTTAAACAGGTAAGATCAGATTTAAATGAGCATAAAGGGTAACTTTACTGAGCAGAGATTACATAAAAAGCAAACATTTAACAAGAACACTGTAAGATAATGCCATAAAAAATAGTAAGAATGATTTCTGTTTGTGGTTTGGAAATAATTTTAGTAAGAGCTTGTCAGTGAGACTCAGGCTATTATGATGGAGGCTCATGGACACTCACCTCCACTGCTCCACTGACTTTTACCTGGTCAGCCTTGGTCACTGGGGCAAGGAGGGAGCTCCTACTGCCAAGCCTTTCTCCATGGCAAAAGAATCCATTGAGGCAGTTCAGCTTTCTAGGATAGGAAGGCACATGCTCATATGAGGATGGGATACAGTCTTTTCCATTATCTTTATCCTCTGAATTGAATCCCTGAACTCCTTTCCAGACTTGTGCAAATTGTGTTTTCCTGTTACACATACGTGGGTGGGAAAGAAAGGTGTGTTGGAGAGAAACCAGAGTTGTCAACAAGTGTACACTTAATCTGGGACAACTGAATGAAATTTGGTTAGCAGTTTCCCCCTTCTACCTTAGATGCAGCTCCCTGAGGCACCCAGGATTAGAGGAATGTTTGCTTCTCTTATCCCTGCTTTACCCGTTGTCCTCCCCATCTACAGCTGTTGCCGTCCCTGTAGACTAGCCCAGTGTGCTGCGCTGTGCTTTCTCTTATGTCTCTTATGTCTCCCTATTCCATACTTATCAGCCAAGGATATGGTGAAACTCCCAAGAGTTTCCCACTGCTTGCCTGCATTGGGAGCACTAGTCAAAATGGAGTATGTAGAAACAGGCTGGAGGGAGAGCTTGTAAAAATGCGGTGGACAGTTCTGGATATGATGTCTACGGCTCTCCGTGGAAGTGGCTTGTCCTTGCCATGTGGCTGAGAGTTGGCCCACTAGAGTCACTATGTAAACAAGACATTCTTCCGACACATTAGAGATTTTTCTGTATTTTTTTTAAGGGCATAAACATTGGAATTATTCAGTTTCAGTCTAATCGTATTTACAATACGAGCTGTTAAGCTCAAAAATAAGTATCAACTTCCTTTCAGTGACACTTTATGATGTATGTTATACTCTTTCTCAGAGTTTATAGATTGACTTTAGTAAATATTATTTTTTTAAACTACATAATTGAAAAATAAGGCTTGGTATTCTGAAACGATGTTCATTTCCTTTTCCCAGGACTTCTTCAAAACTAGCTTGTTAGGGTATTGTGTTTGTTGTCGCTCATTGTTTCTCATTTTTGCCCAATTCCACAGAATTTCTTAAAAACTGTATAAAAGGTTCTTTGTGTAACAAAAATTACTAATTGATATAGAGGTTTTAAAAATCAAAGGCCCAATGTTTATTGTTTTTACTACCATTTAGATGAGTCCCCCCCATCAACCTTCAGTGCACCCCCCCCCCCCCGCACGAATATAACAGAAATTAAAGCCACCTCGTGCTGCGTTAAGTGCGTGAGCCATAATATACACCAGGTGTAGTAATTAGCAGGCCCACGAAGGCTGCCTATTTGTCTGGCCTCACTGCTGTTGCTGTATCCCCCTGTGTTTTCACACCATCAGATAGTTGGATTTAATTGAGGCCACATCAGATGAGGCATTACTGACACCTTTAATTGAATGAGCATCCAGGGAGGATTAACTCATAATATTGATTGGCTTTTAGCCACTTGCTCAGAAGGGTGTCTGGGTAGCTTATTAGTTGCCTTTATTTACACCTTTATGCAAAGAGTGCAAATAGGAATTCTTAGTGCAATATGTTTTTCTAAGTACTCTTAATAACTTTTTTAAAAGGACTGATAATAAAAATGCAAATGTATTTAATTTTTTATTAGCAGTTCTGAATAAATACGTGTTAAATATATGTGCCTACACATTTACATATACCTGGTGTTTTGAAATACGGCAGTAGGAAAGCAGCCAGAAGCACTTCATCAAAGTGTTTCAATTGTGAATGATACTAATCAGCTATTAGAAAACAGACATGGTAGAAGAGGATTGCTGGAAATGCACAGTGCAATTACTGTGTGATAGCATACTACCACAACATATAAATAAAGCCGGTAAATCACAGTGGTGTTTTATATGTCTTGGATTATGACATATGAGTTGTAGGAATGTTCTAAATCCTTAGTAGTCTTCAAGATTTATTTTGTTGCTAGTTATTAGAACAGACAGTGTTTTTTGTTTAACATGTTCAATTACTTGCTGCTTTTCAAAGGAGAAATCAGAAGTCTTGGGCTTTAGTTTAGTTTGTTTTTTTTTTTTACCCAGAGAGGAGGGGCATCTAGGTATTTCTTTTTATGCTCAGGCATAGCAGAAAAGAGCAGGATTTGCATTATAATAGGGCAGTGTTTATGACTTGGTACACTATATAAATATATTGTTTTTACAAGTACATTTAATTATGCATTGCTTTGAAACACCTTTATAATTAAGTTTGTATATTACGTTCGTAAGTTATTTCTCGATTGTAATAATACATGCTGTATAACTATTATTTATAAATATGTTTGTTTTAAATATCTCTTTATTTAGTTGTCAAAATCTTTGTGCTAGCTCAACACAACTTTGATGATCTTTGGAAGTTACTTGCCTTGCTTTTGTACCTATTGCCTATCCTCATTCTTTTTTTTTTTTTTTTTGTACTTGACACATACTAGCAATTGGAATGGTTTAAGGCAATCCCCAATACTTTGCCTATTTAGAATCTAAATCAAATCATTTCTTTAGTCCTTCATGGGAGTGGGGTGGGGAAAAGAGCTAATAAAATCTATGGATTTTTAAAATGTTTCTGTTAATGTTATTCTACTTCAGTCACCAAAACATTCAGCTAATGACATACGTGAAAAACAAGCCAATCCTAATTGCTGTTTTCTATAAACCTTTCTGCTCACCACACTCTCAGTTGCAACTTGTGTTAACATAGTCTTTCCTCTTCTTTTCCTTCACCCTCTCTCTTTCTTGTCTTTCTTTGTCTTTTCCTTCTTGTATATTTGGGTCTTGTCATGCCCACTCAACAGTATCTCCTCCTGCAGAGTCCATTGATGTTCACAGACCAAGCCCAGCAGGATGTTATCATGGTCCTAAAGTTTCCCTCCAACTCCCCTGTCACTCACGTGGCAGCTAACACGCAGCCTGGCCTGGCGACTCCTGCAGTAATCACAGTCACTGCTAACAGGTTATTCGCGGTGAACAAGTGGCACAGCCTTCCTGGTAAGTAAAGAAATAACATTATGATGCATAGTACCTGCTGAATACTGAGGAAAAATATCTACTTCAATATATTGTATCTCAACATTGAAACTTTTCAATTTTCAAGCATTAGTCTGAATCAAATATTTAATAGTTTGAAAGGCTTAAAGAAGTTCCCTCTGAGGCATAGAATACAAATGTTAAAAGATAAACTGTTCTTTGGCATCTGGTGGTTTGTCTTTATTTCTTGTAGATAAATATTATTTCTCTATTTTAATATAATATTCTATATTGTGTCCATAAATAGTATATATTTATCAGATGGTCTCATTTTTTCCACTTATTCATGTACTCAACACTTTTGATTGTCTACTTAATGTGCCTTTTTGTGCATGACGTCATAGTATTTGTCATGGATGACAGAAAAAAAGAACACTTAAATTACAGAGCCAGAATATTACAAACCCATAAGTACATTCTGTTTTCCCATTAAGTGTTGAATAGTTAGGGTAACTAAGGCACGATACTGAAATAACCATTAGAATCATAAACCAAAGTTTGAGGAGACCAGAGAGTTCATCTAATCCAGCCCTACGTTTTACCAGGGAAGATACTGAGCCCCAGGGAGCTTGCCTTTTTCAGGATCACATATGGGCCAGTCAGTGGCAGAGCCAGGTTTGAACCCAAGTTTTCTGACTCACATTTTATGATCACCCCTCTATGATTTATTGCCTCTCATTAGAACGGAATGTTGGGATCTGGATGTAGCACTGTTCTTTTTGGCCACTAGTTAGAAATTCTGTTTTTAAGAAGGAAAACCTTTTAAAGTCCTGAGGATTATAGGCTTTTTTCCAAGCCATTGTTTTAGGTAGGAAATTTTAAGAGATAGATTTTAATAGTCTGATAACTTGTCATTAAATCTGTAAAGTGTACATAAAGTACTGCTCATTATAATACCTGAACTGGTTGCAAAAAATATACATTCTTGAACAGGGCCTCATGCCAATTTAAATGCAAAAGCTCTTAGAATGGAACAGAATTGAATTAACATTCAAGCAAAAACTTGGTGCACTGACTTTGCTCAGTAAGGTAGCCATCATGAAGAATCCGTGGTTGGTATCAGAATTTATTAAATATGGCCATTTTCCTGGCTATTAGAAAGGAAATGAATGCTAGTATTTGATTAGAGAACAGATTTCAGAAAAAGTAGAGAAGGTAGAAATCGAGGCAGGTATATCCTATCTCTATTATTAGGTCCTTGTATTCCTTTTTCTTCAAGTGAACTTACCTTGCAGTGGTAAATGTGCATGCGGATGACATATTTTGGGAATAAAGATTATCATTTAACAAATGTGACTTTTGGATTCTCTAATACCACTCGTTAGAGGAAAAACATGCTGGTGGTGTATGCTATCTAATCCACTAGAGGATTTACCTAGTCGGTGTGCATTTACTCCTAGAGCTCTGCGAAAGCACCAGTGTGTGCAGCATCAGGGCCAGCACAGTGATGCCTGTCCTCAGGGGCTGTTCGGGGCAGCTCTGAGAACTTCTTCAGTTTAAACCGAATGACAACGTGTATAAGGGGAAACAAACCTTTTCAGTTGCTGGAAAGCCCTGGCTACTCTCTGCCACTGTCTTTCGTTGAGCGTAGCAAAGAGCAAGCTCAGCAGCAACCGAGCGGGCTCCCCCCAAGGGCTACTCACTAGGTCTCCAGCTGATACTCCAGAAGTACTGATGACAGCTCCTGGCGCTCGAATCGTGAGCAAGCCCATTTCCCTGACTGGAAAGCCTGCTTGCCTCAGTGCTTGGTCGTCAGGTGTTCTTTTCCCTACTTCCAGTTTTTCTATAGATATGTAAAGTGCTTTAGGAGCAGCATCCCTCCGCTGAAGTACCACCTAAGGTACACCCAGCTGTTCCCAGCCCAAGCTCTCCATTCTGTGAGATAAAAGCGTGGAGGACTGCATATGTTTTGCCAGTTCTTTGCCTCTTATTCTCCCCAGTGAGCCTTCTTTGTGTCTGTACTACTGAGGATGAAACCTCCACGCGAATGTCTAAGATTTGTCATTGCTGATCTGTCAGTGGGGAATGTCGAGGCTGCTTTTAGGCAAGTAGGCTTGAGTGATAGAATACCGACAGGTCCCCCAAGGCGCCCGACCTCAAAATACCCATAGGCCCTAACTAACCAGTGGGCTACTTACAATGAGGCACAGTTCCCAAAGAAGGGAAGATTCCCCACATCGCATACCTCCTCACCTTCTCCCTTTAAAAGCAGCGCCCAGCCACTACCTCCTGGCAGACTGTCTCTCCTCTGCTGCCCTGCCCACCACTCCCCTGCAGTATATTCAGTAAACTTCTCCTTTGTTCTGCCTCAGGTGAATTCTTTCACCTCCCATGCCTTTGGCTTTCACCCCACATTTGGGGGCCCCCACAATAGAGAGACACCCATTTAGACACATGTCCCTTGTGTTTTGTTCCTGCCCTCTGGCTTTACAGTATGACACAGCAGCTCCTCACCAGATAAATACATATGGGAATACACAAGTACTTATCCTTCTACAATGTGATCTCCAATTCTGAGCTTATACCTACACCTAAAAATATTAAGCGTCCATTTTATTAAATCTGTGTCCCATTTCAAGTATGTTTATATAAATCTGATCTTTCATCCTATCTTGTTCTACCTTTCCCTTGCCTTGATATGCCTTGATTTAAAACAAATGTCAGGAAAAAAATGTCAGAAATCCCTAACAGTTTTTCTGCAATGAATATTAAATTCATGTTCTACTACTTTTTTTAAAATTTAGATTCTGGTCCTTTTCTGAGAAACTGTGATTTCCATAGTTTGTTCATTAGACAGCTAGCTCCTGTCATTTCTTTCAGCAGTGTCTGAGTCCTGATTTAAAAAAAAAAAAAAAAAAGTCATCTTTATTTTTCCTTCTCCTTCACAGAACCTTACAGGACCTGCGAACAAAATAAAAGAATAGCAGCTAACGTTTATAGAGCATTCTCTAGGTTCTAGATACTGTTTTAATCATTTTACATGTATTAACTCACTGAATCCCCTCAACAGTCTTAGGATGTAGGTTCTATATTTAGGTTGAACCATATGAAATCGCCTCTTTATAGGTCAAGATGTCAGGGGTTGTTAATTTCATATTGTTCAGTCTAACCCATTTTCCTGATCAGGGAACTGAACCACAGAGGCTACATAACTTGCCCAAGGTCACAAGGGGTTCAGTGGCAGCACTGGAATTTGAGGCACGACCAAAGATAGTACCCTCCTAAGTTTCACCGACACTGTGTCTTTCGTGTCTCTATGACCCCAGATTCTAAGAGAAGTAGAGAATAATTATCAAGGTATTGATGTTAATCAGCACTGGTATTACTGGAAGTAAGTGGCACTGTGGGGTAAATCAGAGGCTATGGTGCATTCTCCCTGAACATTCCCTGTACATGTCTTGTGATTTCTTTGCTGGCAGAGCCAGTGATCAGCAGACAGTGCCTTCGGTAAAAAAGACTGAGTTATACAGCTTCCTTTCTTCAGCTACTTTAATTTCTTATACGTACTCAACTATAATTTTTAGTGCTAATATTGTACTTACTCAGGTGTTTTATCAGTATTAATGATCTTTGAAACCACCTTGAAAAGTCGGTATTTGCTAACAGGGGAAATGATGACATAATAAGTTTTAGAAATAATCTAATGAAGTCATTGGAACGTACCCCATTTTTCTTTGCAGCCCCTCAAGGACAGTCAGAAAAATTCCCTAAAATATGACGGTATTAAGCAGAGTTCTGATACCAACTAAGCAGTAGTTTAAATGCTGATGAGTCTATAAAAGGCAGATACTGACCAGAGTGATGGCTGAGTCATTCGGGGAAAATAATTTGGAAAAGGGCCCAGAATTTAACTCCCAGAATTACAAAGCTGAAAAGCTCATCTGCTCCAAAGCCTTCATTTTCGGGTTTATGCTTGCCTAAGTCTGCGTAAGTAGCCGGCAGTGGTTCCTGCTCCCTAGTGCTCTTCCTCTTTAAATCCTTCTACCTTTCACAGGGAAACAGCCCTCAAGAATCTCCTTTCAATAACAAAATAAGTGTGCAAGAATCTTTAGAACCATTTTGAGACTTGAACAAACTATTCTTAGTATGGATTGATTTTTGTTTCTCATTTGCTTCTCAGAGTATTTTTAAATTGAAACCATGGAAATATTAAATATTAATAAAACTTTTCTTAAAAACCTCAATCCAATCTTGAGGAAAATATTTCAGCCAAATGCATTTAACTAAAACATTTATCTGCGGATAGCTTTCTTTATTTTTATTCAAACTTTCAATTGATTGGTTTTAAGTGATGGATGAAACATTAAATGTTCCCTGACTTAGAGCTTTCCCTTTCGCCATCATAAATTGACGTTTTTGTGGATCCTTTGTGCTGTAGCCCTCAAAACTGCCTTTTTAAGAAGTAACAAAAAAACAGTATTTGCTCCAGTCAGCAGATGGTTGTCACATTTTGTTTTCAGCGCGCTTTACCACTTAATTTTGTTTTGTTGCAGCATCAGAGGTTGCCAGTCAAGCATCTGCTATAGCTTATGGCCCAGGACCGGAGCCGCTGCTGATGGCACATGTTCAGAACAGCACTAATCTAAAATAAATGTTTCATAAGCTAGCCATAAAAGCACCTGGATTTTTTTTTCTTTAAATTTCACAAAAGTGTTTGAGAGATTTGGAGGTTGGAAACAATTCTACGTAAGACTTGACTTAAGCATTTTTATGTAGTTTAGTATATGAAAAATAATGCTTTTTTTTTTTTTTAATCTTTTGTGAATTCCAGCTCATCAAGGTGCAGTACAAGACCAGCCATACCAGCTGCCAGTGGAAATCGATCCTCTCATAGGTCTGTCACTTCTTTCTCTCTTTGCGATTCATTAAGCTCTGTATGGTGGCCCTGAAGTGTAGATTACAGTTGTTTTTCACTTGCTGGTTGCTGGGAATGGAATTTTCCTGATAAACCATTTGCATGCAAATTGGAATGCAATGAGCTGTGGCTATGCTGGTATTTCATCAACTCCCCCTCGTTGGTTTGCCTAATTTGAACAGGCCTAGGACGCGTGTCACTGAAAATTAATATGGATGCTGTAATAATGTGTGATTGAGAATGCGCATGAAGTACTGTCAGGATAATATTGGATCTTTTCATCACTCAGACTTGTTGATGAGCAGGAGCGAGGCACGTTATGATGAATTGGTGCACCGGTAATGTGATGGAGCTCCTTTGCTAGGGAAATTTTCATAATAACAGTGGGGTTCTTAGCAGCACTGTGTTGTGAAAAATAAAACTGTAGTGCCAGGGTTTCATCATTAAAGGAGATCAATCCTTTCTTCCTGGACCCTCTGTTCAGTCTGAGGGGATTAATGTGCAATTGCAGAGCAGTTTCGAAGTTGAAATATATTGCCCAGCCAATGGCAGTGTTAAGATATTTGTATTCATTTTCCTATGGTCCTACAGCCCAATAAATTGCCATTGGAGGTTAAATTTGTTCAAGGGGGGAAAAGGGAAAAGGGAGGAGACCAGGAAGAGCCTTTGGGATGAAATGAGCATCCGTAGCAGATGACTTCGAATACTTAATTGCTTCTGTGCTTTTTCAGTCAGTTAAGTTGAAATCTCTAGTTTAGCATTTTTCATTCTTATGGGTGGGATTTCGGATGTGGCTTCACTGAGAATGTTACTGATATGAACATACTAACATTTCTTGTTTTTAAAGATGCTATTCAGTAACTTTTAGAATAAAAAACTTAATTGCCTAGTTGTAGGGGTATGCTACCAATGTGGATGCTTAGCTTGTGATTTTGTTAAATTTCCCTGGCACATAAATTTGTTAAAATTTTTAAGTTTTTAAATAAAGCAGATGAATGAGCTGACTTATTATTTTAAAATCCAAGGGGTTCCCTATGTGTCAGTCACCTTTTTTGTCTTTAAAACCCTTGTTGTTTCAGTAGAGAGCTAAGTGACTACCATTTGCAAATGAACTGAAATAACGTTAAGCTCAAAACTGATTCATTTATCAGTCCCCCACATATAAGCAGAAATCTAAGAAGGAATTAACCACCGCAAGCATAAATACTACTGATTCCTAAATCATCTTTTGATTTGAGTACATATGATTTGCCATATATTAAAAAATAAAATGTTCACTTGGGTAAAGTTTTAAAAGTCAGGAAAATAAAGTCTATTTGATACGTCCTTTAAAAGCATCATTTATGAAGTATAAATCATGTTTGCCTTAAAACTTGACAATGAATATCCTACAGTCAAGTCTAATTAAATGATTTCAGCAACTGTCACCCTTCAGACCAGGCATGGGTAAACTTTTTCGGTAAAGGGCCAGATAGTAAATATTTTAGGCTTCATAGACCATAAGGTCCCAGACACAACTATTTAATTCTGTTATAGGACAAAAGCAGCCATAGACAATATATAAACAAATGAGTATTGCTGTGTTCCAATAAAACTTTATATACAAAACCAGGCCCAGGCCATAGTTTTCTTCCCTACTCTACATTATTGGTCACCAGACTGTTCTCTCTGTATCCCCTAAAATACTGTTTAAAACCATATACCTTCTCACATATTTTTAATGGAGCATCTGAAAGTTTTCATCACAAGTTTATATAGTTGCGAAGGCTATAATTTCTTGCATAGTGTATAAAATTTTAAATATATCGAATGGAATGTAAATATCAAAGTGAATTGATGGTCACCATTTTTCTGTTTTTAAAAAAATGCACAAAAAAGCTCTTAACAGTTGAAAATTTTGTATCATTCCTTTTTCATCTTAAATTTATATTTTTATTCTACTTCCCCTAACAATTTTATTTTAACTTTTCCAAATTGATTATCCTATTTTACTTTTCAGCAATAAAAATACATGGAAAATTAAATATAGGTATGTAAATTTAAATGTTAAAATTTCCTATGACCATGAGACTTAGTTTTTCTAAAAACTAATCCACACTGAGTTATCATTACAAATATTATTACTACACACTTATTAAAATTATAAATTTTAGTAGAGATTATTAAACATAAAAACAAGCATTTATTGGAAATATCTTTAATGAAATGGATAGGGCTTCCACCGCGCCCCCCCTTTGCTCAAGTATTTATGAATGAACATTATTTGTTGCTGAATGAGACAGGATTCATCAACGGTTCTATCCTATCTTTTTTTTTTTTTTTTTTTAGCCGGTGGAAGCTCTGGGGAAAGTTACTCACATAAGAAAATAGATGGGAAAGGAAAGAATTTTGTTTTAACAATGTCATTCAAATCTTTGAACTCTTTCCAAATTATGTGACAAAATTTATATAGTAATCTATTATTAAGAATTATTTTCATGGTCTATCATTAAATGATCATTTTAACAATCTATCATTGAAATTTATTTTTCATGATCTATCAGTTGACATCATGATTAGCTCCTCCTTCCATTTTATTGAAAGCAATGAATTGGAAACCACCTGCCCTGCAGAATGATTTGATACCTTGGCATTCACTTTTCAGCTTCACATCAGTATTTTGAATTGTCCCCTTATTTGCATCTCAAGAGATTTTTATACCCGGAAATAAAGCACCATAGTAAAATTCTGGATAGGAAAGAAACATGCCTTTATTTTATTTAGTGGAAGAAGAGCATGCAAAAAGGGATGTAAGAAAGGAAAACTCATAGGAGAGTTCTCAGGCAAATCTGTTTCAGAGAAGAGAACATACAAAAGTTGAGGAACTAGAAATTGATTCCCTTAAAACCATCTGTGCCTGTTTATCTCTTGGGAAATCTTATACCACCCTCCTGCCAGGGGTATGCATGCTCCAGTTTGAAGACTGCTTATTTAGACAAATATACCTAATTTTCATTAAATAAAAATACCTTCAGTACTGAATCTCAGGAGACAAGATAAAAGAAAGGCAGTTGTGAGGAAAATAGGTTATATAATTGGATGGATGGATGGATGGATGGATGGATGGCGCCCTGGCTGGCTGGATGGCAGGGGGAGTTGCAATATTAAATTACAGGTAAGCATTTACTTAGAAAATAGTTCATTTGAATGCTGAAAGGGCATCAGTCTTTACCCATTGGAGGGGGTACGTTGTGATCACTCAATTCAAAATTATGCACATGCCCAGATCTGTGAAACGAGGTCCTCCTAAGAGACCATGCCCTCTCCTAAAAAGGAAAAGGCCAAAGACCAGTGAAGGTTTATATCATAGAAGCAAAAGTCATATAAATAGTAACAAAAATAAACATTTTTACAGTTTTCATGTGGAATGAAGTACTGTAGTAACCAGTGTAGAAAGTACTACATACCTTGTCTTTATTTGCTAGATTTCTTGGAATAAAAGATCTAAGTTGTACCACACAGCTTCACTACGGTAGGATACTAATGTCTCTCTGTGATTCACTATGATCCCCATAAAAGCTTTTTTCCTTTGCCAGCAGCTTCCCTTTGTGTGGGAAGTAGATGGCAGGGGAGTGATCCCCAAATAGAATTCTACCCTTTTTACTACTGCTATCACTTTCTAGTTCATTAATCCCCCCAAAGTATATGAAGCCTATTATCAAATAGTTCTCTAATGATCTTACATGGTTAAGTTGTACAGACAGACGCTAGCAGAATCTTGCAGTATGTCTATGTATACGTTTGCCATGAGGGCAGGGAAGTTTATTTCTCTGTGTCCCCAGTGGTTTCCAGTACAGCACTGGAAAGTATTTTGAACACTTATTTTCTTCTGCATTACTTTCTGCACCTTCTCTCAGGTTGGTCACATTAACTTAGTTATTATGTACAATGAATATTTTTCTATTTTTTATTTTTATCAATAATACATTTATAGGTTGAGGTTTTTTCCAAAAAAACAAAACAAAACCCTGAAGACTATGATACAAAGAATGTAATGATCAGATTCAGAAATTTATTTTGTTTGTTTTGATTTCTGGTACAATCAAGTTCCTTTGTTATTACAAGAACCATTATTTGTATTGGAAGGCTGGTGGTGAAATAACCCTAGGTCACTAGAAAGAAAGCTTTCTCTTTGGTTGGCCTCATGGTTCCAAAAAAGGCCTCTCAGTGAAAATTCCTTTTCTGATAATGACGTACTTGATAGTCTATTTCTAAAGGATTATTACTCTTCCTATGTGCTTGATGTTGCTCTGTGTCTGACCTTGTGCCTTGTGACAAACCCCGTATCAGGTGCTCTGTAGCGCTTTGAAAACACACTGCCAGACTGTCTTGTTTTACTGCTTACATAAGGACTGAGAAAGTGGCAGTGTGCTGTGCTTTGACTTTTTCAATTACGAGTATCTTTAATAGTCATTCTACCCTTTCCCTACATGCAAGTGCAGCTGTAAACAGGGGAAATGGGAGTTCACATCCAGTCAAATTAAAGACCTGTTAAAGCCAAAGTACTCCAAGATGCTACAGTATTTCAAATATATGACATTTAAATTCTAGTATCTCTTTCCTGTGACAAAAAGTTAAAGGTAATAGATTGTCACAACATGAATCCATTCTCATGACAATGGGTGTAATGAGATCGTCAGAAACACAAACCTAACTGTGGTACAGTCTGGAGACTGTAATCTAGTTTGGTCCTGCCCAAGAGCTAGAAAGCATGTTCTGAGAATTGTATACTATTTTGAAATTGTAGTATGTTATTATTTTTCCCTCGAGGCAAAATTTCTTACTGAGATGTTGAATTTAGCTACCCACATTTTTCCAATAGCCGGATATATTTTCCTGTTTGGTTTTTCAAATATTATTATGTTTAAAATTTAAAATTAGAGATCAAATATTCTTATCCTGGAATGTGTTGCCTCTCCTCCCTCACTCCCCACCCCCAGTGTTACAAATTACAGGATTTTTGTACATGTGTTGTGGGTTTAGTAGGATTTTTGTTCTTCCTCTATTCTCACAGCCAGCAATACAGGAATGCACAGGAGGCAAATCACTGACCTTTTAGACCAGAGCATTCAAGTCCATTCCCAGTGCTTTGTCATCACTTCGGACAACCGCTACATTCTCATCTGTGGCTTCTGGGATAAGAGTTTCCGAGTCTACTCTACTGACACAGGTAACTTACTTTCTTCATCAGTGAACTAAAGTTAACCACAAGTAGCGTTGAGAGGCTTAGAATGCTCTCATCTTCCTTTCAGTAATTACAAAGTTGTAAAATGTATGACATAGAGACACGGTTTTTCCCTTTTAAGTAAAAATCTGTTATATAGTCCACTATTAAGTTAATTTCAGCATACTTTTAAGAGGCAGTTTTTTATAGTAGGTGTATCTCCCAAGCCTCATGCTTACGGAATGAATGATTCATTTGAAATCACATCCAGGTTTGTAAATACCATATATACATGTATATGCATAATCATATAGCAGATGCACATACAGGTGTATTTTCCCCCATTTTCTTTTTCCTTACTGGAAATTCTCATTAAATGTATTTCTTATTAGTAGATACCTTGCCTCCACTCAATTCTGCATAGAATCTTGCTGAAAGCTACACCATCATGAAGGAAAGTAGCTGACTACTGATTTTATATGTGACAGGAGCTCTTGTTAGAATATAAAATTTTAAGTCCGTATATTCATTTGCATGCATCTCCCTAAGGGACAAACCAAGCTCAACTCACTATTATTATGGAAGATCCAATCTATTAAAATGTTTATAAATTTTTGTATATAGGACATTGAGAAAAATTGAAAAGTTTAATGAAGTCTCTCTAAAGTATTTTAGAAACTGTTAGAGGAGGAAATCAACTTACGGTAAATATGTAGTTGAATATTTGAAAGAATTAAAATTAGATATTAATGTATCAGAACTTGATAATACTGTGGAAGTAGATTATTTCAACTAAGACAAGGATCTACAAATAGCTTGCTTAAATGTGGTAGGAATAGGAAATTCTTTTTAATTGAAATTTCTAGTTAATTTAATGTTTTATAGTAAATCATTTTTCAGTCTTGTTAATAATCTTTATAGAATGTATGAGTCCTTGTTTCTGCCTTACTAAGTATAATATATTGAAAAATTAACTGTTGGTTATTCAAGGACTTTGTCCTTATGCATTTTGATCATAGTACCATAATACAGCCATGAGAAAGTAGGGAAAAATAGTCAAATATGTACTGTTCATATAGAACCCTAGAAGTTGTTTTTGCCATGATCTTGTTGGTTTGTCATGTTTTTTTTTTCTTTTATGGAACCGATGATCTAGTTTTATAATTTGCATCCTACCTTCTGTAGGTCCAGAAAGAAAATATCATTATTCAAGTCTTTCTCATTAGTTAGGTGCTTACTGCATGTTTAGGTCTATGAGGTTGATTGCTACTGAGCCTAAAACTCCTCTAGAATTCTTAAAAAATGCCATGGGGGTTGATGTGCTCCTAAAATTATTTATTATTAGAATGAATTTTCTCTGATTTAATAATTAAATTTAAAATTTAACCTCTTCTTTCACTATTATGGTAATGATAGCTTAGAATCATTTGACCTTAAATTGTACTCCCTTTTTGCAAAAATGTTCAGATTAAAATTGCTACGTTCTTTCACAAAATTTTCTTAAACATTCTTTTAGATGGCTTATTGTTTTTTACACATTTAAAAAATTTTCTTATAATTTACATATGATAAAATTAATTCTTTTGGGGTTAAAGTTCTATAAGTTTGGGCAATGTGCAGAATTACATAACCACCACAATAAAGATGCAGAGCAGTTCTGTCATCCCCCAAATTCCCTGTGCTGCCTTTTTATAGTCCCCTTTTTCCCCCATCTCAGCCTTGCCCTACAGAACCGTTCTTCATCTCTGTAATTTTGCATCTTCCAGAATGTTACGTAAGTGGAATCACACATTATGTCAATCTTTAGTTTTGACATCTGAGGATTTTTGAGCTTGCTGACATTCCACGTCATTTTTAAAAAGCACTGAATATTAATATTTGTAGAGCTAACCTCACTGTTATGTAATACTAATAATTAAAATAACGCATTCACACACAGTTCTTTAGAATTTACAGAGTTCTTTCATATACATGATACTGTTTCAGCCCCACAGCTGTCCTGTGAGATAGATAGAACAGGTATCTTTATCCCCATTTTTCAGATGATGAAACTGAGGTTTAAGTAACTTGTTGAAATTCATATAGATAGTGGTGATTGAACTGGGCCTTGGAGCCAGCTCTTCTGACTTCAAATGTAGCATTCTTTGTGCTTCTACCATATTATCTTATATAGATAGGTACACCTGTCAATATTGGTTAATTTGGGAAAATGCTATAATTTACAACACTAAGTTCCTAGTATGTCTTCCATGTTATGTTAGACTTGATAAGCTAGATAACATTCCTTCCCCTCTTTCCAAAAACCTTCCACTTTACTGTTTTTTAAAATATGTGAGTCTGTGTGTATGTAAAACATTTTTATAAGTGGTAGCCTTATTTTAAACTTCCTTTCAGTGGGACTTAGCTTGTACAATATTTATACTTGCCAGAAAAGTTATGAAAAAATCCTGAAATGATAGTCCTAGTATCTTAATATATACAAACTCTGATGCTAGTTTTATTTAAAATAATTTCAATTAGGGTAATATGTGTTTGTGTTTTTTGACAATAGGGATATTAAATATTTTCTCCTTTCAATTTGTCAGAGAAGCAAGGGGAAAATTGTATGATCAATAATATATAATAGCAAAGCTATCACAAGTGTTGAATTCAATTATATTTTAGCACATAAGCCAAAACAAAAAAACAAAAAAAAACCTTCTCTTATTAGATTCAGGGTGGGGTGGGGTGGGGGAGAGAAACATGGTTGTAACAGAAAATTCTTTAAACATAAATCATGTTTTCGGGACACCACCAGAACAGCAGAGGCAACAATAAAACCTTCCCTCGGCAGTGGGAATTATTTTCAGGCCACATTTTAGATTCAGTGGTGTAGAGTCCTGAGCTTGAATTTTTTTTATTTGTAGCACAGCTGTCAAATAAAACATTAACTAGAAAATTTGTTCTGTCAAAAAAGGGATATTCTAGTGCTTGTGGTAATATTTGATATTAGTGTGTGGAGAGGTGGACTGGTATTAAAGGAAACAAAAAATAAAGGTTGAGGAACACTTATGAGATTATCAGAAAATAATTTACCAAAAAGAGCAGCAGGTATTTCTATGCTGTGATTTATTTAGGAGGAGTGAACCTCAACCTCACAGCAATAACAAATACTGTGGAGGAAGGCTGCCAGAACAGGAAAAAGTGAACTTGAAAAAATAATGCTTTCCAGAGTTGAGTCCAAGGTATAAATTGTAGAAAATAGTTAATTTGTATTAAAATATGAAATACTTTAGATGTAAATATGTAAGTGTCACTCCCTCATTTTGGTCTTCCTTGACACCTAATCTAAATTCATTCTACATTATTCTCACTGATCCTACCTTGTTTTTTCCTTTTATAATATTTACCACTATTCATAATTACATATGTTTGTATTTGTTTAATGTCTGTCTGCCCCACTAAACACTAAATACCCTGAGGGCAGGGATCATGTCTATTTACCACCAATGTACATATAAGAGGGCCTAATGCTTGGCACTTAGTAGGTGTGCAATAAATGTTTGTTGAATAGAAAATAATTGTGATAACTCTGGGGGCAAAAATTAAAACACTAGGAAATTTTAATGAAAAAAGAAATCACAGTGACTGAGTATACATTTTTCTAACACTGACATTGTAGATACAGGGCGATGACTTAACCGAGAAATAACAAACACATCTTGGAAAATTCTGCCACTATAGTTAATTCATCCCACTTTTACAGTTAAATCTTTCCACTTTGTCCTCACGTGAGTTGGAAATTAGGTAAGTTACCAAGTGAACAGCTGCTCGTTTGCAAGCCTCCTGGAAGCACATGGGTTTCCTGTGCACCGTGTGCCTCATGTACCTACTTAATTGTAGTCACTCTCCTGCTTACTCCCACAACCCACTGAGGTGATAGGTATCAAGTCTTAAATAAGCCTACCCTCGATAACCCATTTAAATCATTCCTGGAGTTTACATGCTCTCCGCACTTAGGTGTAGGCTGCGACAGAAATAACTGTACATACTCTGTTATCAAAAACATAATCAACAATATGGCGTGTTGAGTTATTTTCAGTAGTTAAAATTCACTGATATAACCTTCAGTTTTCTGATTAGTAATAAGAGTGCATTCAGTTTCCTAACTTTGTCTTACCCCTTATAAGAAGGCCTATACTCTAACCCCACCCATTTTACCACGAAACCTCTCCACTTTGTTCTTCAGATAAATTGGAAATGATATGGAAATAAATGATTATATCTTTTCATATTTAATTTGCTTTTTCTTTTCCATATTTTTCATTTTAAGAAGTCTTGAATTCTTCTTACCATATTCTTTATCGACACAGCTCATTTTTAAATGAAATGTTTTGATATCAATTTAAAGGTTGGAGAAATTCAGAAGTACACACTTTTAACTTTTAGCAGTTAAAAAAAAACACCTGCTTTGATGAAAGTCTTTATTCATGGGAGAAAAAATGCACTTTATTAATTGTGCAATTTGAGCCTGAAATGAATCTGAATTTAAAGTTACTAGTAGTAGGCTCTCCGCAAGAGTGAACACACTGTATTTGACTTTCTATCTGAGCTAAGTATATTTTTTAAAAATTTGCAGCCTTTGTAATAAGCTTCAGACTTATTAAAATCAAGATTAAAAAAATTAACGTAAGTACTTTTTTAGTTATATTTATGATTATCTTGAAAAGTTAAATACACTTAGTTGCTAATAGTTAACTGAGACCTTAAACTTTTGAATAGGTTATGATGTTTCCAAATTAAACACAAACTTTTTAGGCATATTAATCTTCTTTCAGCTTAGTGGTCTTCTTGAATATTTGAATTCTATTTATATGACCCCACTGAAACACTTCTTCAAAAATAAAAAGAACTCATGCTGACTGTTAGAGGTAGACATACTATGACATTCATCTGCAGTTCTGTAGACATTTCAAAGGAAAATGTTAGCTAGAAACCATAGGGATGTAGTGGAAGGGCTGCTATAGCTATTTCATTCTTTAGACAAGTTTGTATGAATTAATTATAAACACTATATCTGATTTTTAAACAAAGATTCTCAAAGTGGGGGCTTTACTTTTTTTTCCGGCACTGTTACGTGAATAATTCATCCTGTGTCTGAAGCCCTCCCTAGATGTATAGTAAGTGTACTGGGTTCCTCCCCTTTGTCCCCGGTCGTTAATGTTCGATAAACTGCCGTTATCTTAACTTCATCATCACCCACCAAGGAATTTTCATCATTCAGACAAGCAAAACAAAGAAAGAATGACCCAGCTCTAATTGCAATCACAATATATTAGTCTTTTTACCAAAACTTAGTTCATGTAACTCTAATTTGAAAAGAACAGGAACTCTCCAAAGTGACTTACATCGTCTTTGTATAGATCACTTTAAAAAAAAGAAATACATTAAACTTTACTAATTCAGAGACAAGTTTGTATTAGCAAAGTCTGAACTATAGAGTACTTAAAGAAAGGCACCTAAGTTTTCTTTTGCTTTGAATCATACTGAGTAACTTAAGAAATTACTGAAATCGTTCCAAATACAAGTTCTTCTGAGCCTGCTTTATTCAGTAGACATGATTCATTTGGAATTTATAGTAGCCATGTATAATGATATGGTATCATGGTCCTCAAATATTGTTTGTTGAAATAGTTTTAAAATTATGTCTTTCAAAAGTGTTATCACTGTTCAATTGATTTTTTGTTGTTGTTGATATTCGAAGAAAACTTTTAGGTTAGACCAGATCAAATTTGATTGTAAAATCTGAATCATCAGAATCTGAGTTAATATGACTTCATTATCTTATAAGTGAAATGGTCACTGGAATGTCTTTATTTTATAGCAGTCTTAAAGGAAATTGTTTTGTATTTCAGGAAAATTGATTCAAGTGGTATTTGGCCATTGGGATGTGGTCACTTGCCTCACTCGTTCTGAGTCCTATATTGGGGGAAATTGCTACATTCTCTCAGGGTCACGTGATGCAACCCTTCTGCTCTGGTACTGGAATGGAAAAAGCAGTGGGATTGGAGATAACCCAGGCAGTAAGTACAAACTTATTTTGTAAGTAAACTGTTACAAGTGATGTATAATAACATTTTGCAGTGAAGTTGCATTTTTTTTATCATGGTGAAAGTGAAACTGAATTATCAAATCTTTTTCTTAGTTATAATTTAAGAAAGGTCTAGATAGCCTTTCAATTATTAACATTTTGTGAGCATTGATAATTCTCAAGTGCAAGTATGAAATCTCATTTTTCATGTTACAAGTTATTCTTATGATCTGAAAATGCTAGTTCTTCACTGGAAATGGCTGTCACCAAATAAAAGAGAGGTGTTTCATTCACGAACAAGATATAACATAAAAGAGCAATCACATATTATCTTGTTTATCGAATTCATATTTTAAGAGAGCAAAAGAACAATTATAATTTCGTGGAAATGAACCAGTCTTTATAAAGAATATGCTTTCATTTACATATTAAAAGATAAAACAGGTCATAAAAGGCCAATATGGAATATTGAAATTGGCTCTTGGTTTTTCAGATGGGAAATGAAAATGTTCACCAACAGCCTTAAACATCTTTATGAAACGATGCTGAAGGAGGTTAAAACAAAAAATGTGTAACCATTTAAAATTGTAATTCACAGAAGGCAAAAAAAGGAAGCAGCTACCATTAAAACCAATCGCACACAGCTGCAGAAAAGAAATGGCTTTAGAAAAACACATTAAGAAGTAGGAAAAAACAATTAAAGGGACCACCTGAAAAATGAGAATTTAATTAAAATTATTATGACAACACTGAAGAGTTCCTGCAAGAATAGCTTTTACGATTTTTACTTCATAAGGTAGAGCATTTTAACTGCTCTTAAATATTTACAGTTTCTTAATTTAAAGCAAGTTGCACTGTATTTGGTTAAGGAAGCACCATTTTGTCCCTGATTGCTTTACCTGAATATCGTGGTACTTAACTTCTGTCATTTAACTCCAAATTATGAAACAGTCTGAATACGCTTTAGTCCATCACATTTTGGATTGACTTCTTCAAGCTGTGCTTATTAAGTGTGTAATATTTGATTAAAAATGAAACCTTTTAAAAAATACTTAGCCAAAAACCAGTGTATAATTTTAAAAGAAGTATTTGGGACATATTTTATAAAAGCTGTTTATGCTTTTTTGTTTTGTGTAAATGGGTAAACATAATTTTTATTAAATCCTCTAATGTATATTTCTTATGTTACTCAAATCAGGGATGATTCCCTATACAAATGGAATATGAAAAATCACTTTAAGGCTGTGATGCTTTGGATAATACAGTCTTTGTGATCAGGTCAAACTCAGTGTATGTGTTTAAATGGGAGGGTAATGTGTCCGTGTGTGTATTCCACATATTTATACAGGCATCTGCATTTTATATGTAATTACGATAAAATTTTTAAACATGTAGACTTCGGGGATTTTGTTTTTCACTTTCGTTTGAGAAGTACTTCGTGTTCTTTACATTATGGACCCTTACATTCTGCTCTTTATTTCTGGCCTTTTAGGAGGGTCTACTTTCAATTTCTTTTTTTCCTCTGTCTATAAATTTAGTTACCAAGATTCAGTAAATCATCTAAGACAAACCTAGGCTTGACATAAATAATAAATGTACAATTTGTTACTTAGCTAAAAATATTTAGGAAGTACTTTCTCTTGCCTTAAAATAATGTGTTTCATGCGCATACAGCATTCCAAACACAAGAAAAAGATTTTTTGTTTGGTTTTTGTTTTTACTTCCTTCACCTGATTGTGTTCTGTATGTTATACATGGTCATTACCAATGTGTACTCTGAGAAGTAGCTAAAGGCTTATTAGCTACACTTACATGTAATGGCCGTTACTCAGAAATTAAAGTGTATTTTAGAACTAGAAATATTCAGCTTTTCCAGAAGGGAGAAATATATATTTAAATACCTTATAAATCATCCTAGAGATGGTTTTTACATGCATGTCTTCTAAAAAAATGAATCAAGTAGCATTGACCAAATCCTGGAGTTTGAAGTGAAGCAAATCTAAGTTCCGAGCTTTGCTGTGGTCCTTCTGTCTTGTCTGTAAAATGAAAGCAACAATAGTGACTGACTTAAGGTGTTATCAGAAGCACAGAATGCTTAGAGCAAATAAATCACCACATAAACACCATCCTTTTGGCATTAGAGTATATATTATAATGTTATATTTTTCATAAGCACTTCATCTGTACCCTCTCATTGTCTGCAGTATGGTGGACATTAACTCCTAGGAATGCTGGTAATGAAAAGGAAAAAAAATAAAAGAATAACATAACAGCACATCTAATAAAAATTTTAGAAAATTGTAATGTATCTTGACTAAATTAAATTACCTTTCTCAAAGTGAACCTCATCCTTTCTGGCCCTTTTATAGCGTCTGATGTCCCAGTCTAATTTTGCTTTAGCTTTGAAGGATGAATCTGGGAGAAAGACAAATAGGCACTTTTTCATATAATGAGAATTTCCACACATTAGAATAGAAAAATGAACAAGTTGGTCCAAGCTTTTCAAAAGAAAATGACAAACAAAAACAAAGACATTTTTACCACGCGTGTGGACTGTGTTTTACACATTCATGCAAGCTGGTTTGGATTTTATAAGCCTCTGGCTTGTTGATGGCTCCACGATCCAGCTGCTGAAGTCAGAGCTTTTCAGATGAGGGATTTTAGGTTATGCTTATTCCTATGTTGTATCGCCTGGATGCAATATAAATGACCTTTAAGAAACAGCCACTTTTTTTTTTTTACATATAATTTCAGTCTGGTCAATAAATGCACACAATGCCTCAACTTAAATTTTTGAATACAGACTTTTTTTCTTTCTTGAAGGGAAAACTAAAGAAAACTAAGCTATTGCTTTTTCTGCATTTTATAGGTCTCATTCAAGTGTTTAGTTTGTGGGTTTTGTTTTGTTTTGTTTTCAAAAATTATGAGAATAAGCTAGTAATTTTCCTTCCTGGGGTCATACGCCTGCACCGTTTTCTACAAATCTGATGTTAGTGCTATATGGAAAGTTCACAGGTTTATTCCTATTTTTTAAAAATCATGTTATCCAGTACTAAAATACACATTGCTTGGGCAAAATACAGCTAATTCAGCTGGATAAAACCTATATTTAGTATAACTTGGGCTTTTAAAAGGATATACATGTTTTATAAACTCTGCTTAGATCACGTGGCAAAAGCCTTGTTTTCCTGTATAACAGTTTTTCATCTTTGACTCGTTTTGTGATAATTATCTCCTGTGGAATGCAGTTTTCTTACTGAGAAGAAAAATTAAGATACAATTCCATTTAGTTGTATATTTTTAAATAAAATTAACCAAGAACATGTTAATGAAAGGTATTTTCTACATGGATGCATATCTCCCTTTGCCCTAGTACTCTTTGTGTTTTAGAACTGAATTTGTGTACCAAAATGCTTTTCCTGAAACACTCGTTTTTCCATCAGAATAATGCTATACAGACTGGATATTTGCAAATTTTGGAGAAAATATCCCCCAGTGCCTTCAGTTGACATTTAAATACTTTAACCTTTGAAATGATCTTATAAGCAAGATGAAAATTTACAAAATAGTTATTAATTATCTACGATTTTTATATTGTATTACTAGTTCATAAACTTAAAATTAAATGCTTATTAAGCATTTAAAAGTAAATGCTTACTAAGTATTTTCAGGCTTCTGAGTAATTTTTTAAAAGCCACAGTTGATTAGCTTGAGAAACAAATGGTTGCTGACTGTGAGGGTGTTGTGTGGATGTGTGTATATAGTATTTCAGTAAAGTACTTTTCCATTCTCACATTCTGTTTTTGATTTGATTGAAAGGTGGCATTTTTTTTTCCTCTTTGCAATCAGACATGCTAATCTATGTCAGCTTTCTCCTTTATGGGAATGGCGTCTACTGAAAGAAAAAAAAAACCACACAACTATTTAAGTTTTTTTCATAACAACAAGATTCTGTTCTTTAAGAATATTTCAGCACCATTAATTAGAAAGAAGGTTTTATTAACCATAAGGCTAGCACTAACAGACCACAGAGCTGTTTTTTAAAGTACTGTATGCCATAGCTGCCCTGCTTTTTCTCTGTCTAAAACTTCATTTTGTTATACTCTCATCAATCACTTAAGTCATTACCGTAAATCCTACTATTGTTAATTTTACTAGTATCACCCTAATGAGACATTCCTGCTATAATTAAAAATGAATTCTAACTTTCAGGCATTCTAAATTTTTTTTTAATGAATTTAGAATGATCTTGCCATATGACTATAAATACCACTGATATACATGGACTACTCATCAGTCTATAAGAAAAGTAGTATCACTATATGTCCAGGTGTGAATTATTTACTGGTTGCTTCTGTGCACACGTGCTTATGCATATGTATATTTTTGTGCACATATTTAGGAATTATGTTTTTTCTATCATAAAGCCTAATATGTTTTACTGAAGCTACTGATAAATCCTTATTCTTTGTCTTGCCAAACTATAGGTGTATGTAACACAAACAGTACTACTCTCTGTAAGTAGGTGTCCTAGAGCACCATCTGCTGGATATACTTGGGGACTTAATGTTGGTAAATTTGAAAATCAGTACTTGATAACGTCAGCTGTACTTTGTTTTTAATTGGCTGTGATATATTATTTATGGTCATAAATGCCAATGTACGTACATTTGTGTTGAGCCATGTAAGTGTGTAAAAGAAATCCCTTTCTTCCTTCTTTTTCCCCCACCCTCAGGTGGATTTGGAAATTTATAATAAGCTATTGTTTAAGGAAAAAGTAAGCACAACCTATACCTAATGAAACAAAGCATCAGTTTGTCATGAGATAAACTCTTAACCTTCTTGAGATCGCAGGTCTTCAGTAAGCTACAGTGGAAGAAAATTCTTTGGATATTTTAACCTTATGTTCACTTGATTCTGAATATGAAAGCAATGCTTGAAACAAGTAGCCTTATACCTTGACCCTTGATCCGATTCTTTGTCTAGAGCATGAGTTCTTGTATTTACCTCCTCGAGAGCTTTCCTTGTGGCCTGACTTTTGGCGTACACTGTTGTACTAACACTAAGACTACGCTGTATTTTTCTTTTTTTCTTGAAAAATTCATCAAGTTGGGTTTGAAGCAGTATGTTGGCAGTGTTCAAGTTCAGGTGACATTAAACTACTACGTTTATGAAATTCTCCAGAAGGTCCAGGATGTTTAGTGCTCCATGATGTAATGCAGGCCCTCAAATTCCAGCAAAACAACTCTGTATTTACTGCTTGTAACTAATAGTAGATGTGGTAAAAGGAATTATATTCATATGGCAAATGAATACAACCTTAATGTGCACCATATGCAGAGTGGTGGGGTGATGTGCCAATATATCACATTTATTTACCTTGTTTAGTTGCAGAGAAAAATGACTATACCATTAAGCCGTAGGCTATAGTCATATAAATATGAGAACAGAAGAACTGATGATTTATGCCCTCAAATTGAAACTGAGTATCTTCATGTGTAGATTTTAATAGTGCCACACCAAAGAAAGTTGCTTGTCCAATACTTTATGCTCAGATGGAAAATTTAATTTAAAAAAATTGGTAGAACTAATGTAAGGAGATGTAAGTTCCCTCTAGTCAACTGAAGTTCTCAAAAAAAATTTTGAATGTTTCTTCTTTCATTTAATTGAAATTGAATATGCCCTGAAATTGCAAAACTGCAAGCTACTTCTTCTGTCCCTAAAAGCGGGATTCTTCTTCTTTTCGAATATTGGGGGTATGTGTGTGCGTGTGCGTGTGTGTGTGTGTGTGTGTAACATTATTGGAGAACTACTACAAGGACACATTTAATCAAGACCTCCTGGAACAATGTATTAGACTGACTTTATCACCTTCCAAAAAGTTCATTTCATTAGAGAAATTGTCTGATAGTTTTGTGTATATGTACCTCATACTTTAGATATTCCTGAGACTTTATTAAAAGAGACCCATTTTTATATGAAATTAAATACTTAAATGCTTCTAATGATTTCTTTTACAAAGCAACAATTGCTCTAGTCTTTAATTTTGCTCACAAATAGCCTTGGTCAGGCTTCAGATTCTAGATTGAAGTATTTTTAGGTAGGAAAAAATCCTTAGAATTCTTTATGCCTCCCATGGCTAAGACTTCATGACTGCTAAACTTTTTAGCTTTTATTCTTGTAGCTTGTAATTTTCCACAACTGAGAGATTGCTTTATTTCCTTGGGGTGAATGGGATCAGGATGTTTCTTTTTTTTAATTGCAATAAAATGGACATATAAAACATATTAGTTTCAGGTGTACAACATAGTGACTTGATATATGTATATATTGCAGAATGATCACCACAATTTATTTAGGTAACATCCATCATCACACATAGTTATAAATTTTTTCCCTGTGATGAGAATCTACTCTCTTAGCAACTTACAAATATACAATGTAGTATTATTAACTATAGTCACCATGCTGTACATTACCAGGATTTACTTATTTTATAATCGAAAGTTCATACCTTTTGACCACTTTTGCCATCTCCCCTCCCCACCAACTACCAGTGTGTTCTTTGTATTTCTAAGTTCAGTTTTTTTGTTTGTTTGGTTTTGGGGTTTTTTTCATTCCACACATAAATGAGATTATAAAGTATTTTTCTTTCTCAGTCTGGCTTATTTCACTTAGCACAATGCTCTCAAGGTCCATCCTGTTGTCACAAATGGCAGGATCTCCTCTTTTTTTATGAATGAATAATAATACACTGATATATATATATATATCCCATTTTCTTTATCCATTCATCCCTTGGTGGATACAGGTTGTTTCTATGTCTTGGCTATTATACATAATGCTGCAGTGAACATGAGAGTGTAGATATCTTTTCAAGGTTGTGTTTTCATGTCCTTCAGATAGATACCCAGAAGTGGAATTGCTGTATCATATGATAGTTCTATTTTTGATTTTTTGAGGAACCTCCATACTGCTTTCCATAGCTGCTACAGCAATCTACATTCCCACCAACAATGCATGAGGGTTCCCTCTTCTCTACATCCTCTCCAACACTTGTTATTTATTATCCATTGTTTTTGGGTTTTTTTTTTAAGGATAGTCTTAAGTGAAAGTGACTTTTTTTTTTAAGATTTTATTTTTAAGTAATCTCTATACCAACATGGGGCTTGAACTCCCAACCCTGAGATCAAGAGACGCATGGTCTCCTGACTGAGCCAGCCGGGCGCACCTATTTATTGTCCTTTTGATAACAGCTATTGTAACAGTTGTGAGGTGATAGCTCATTGTGCTTTTGAATTGCATTTCCCTGCTGATGAGTGATGTTGAGCACCTTTTTATGTACCTGTTTGCCATCTGTATGTCTTCTTTGGAAAAAATACCTATTCACATCCTCTGCCATTCATTCATTCATTCATTCATTCCTCTGCTCATTTTTTAAAAAGCAGATTGTTTTATGTTTGTTTCTTTGCTATTGAGTTGTATGAGCTCTTTTACTTATTTTGGATTTTATCAGATATATGATTTGCAAGCATTTTCTCATAGGTTGCCTTTTCATTTTGTTGGTGGTTTCTTTTGTTCTGCAGAAGCATTTTAGTTTGAAGTAGTCTTACTTGTTTATTTTTTGCTTTTGTTGCCTTTGCTATTGGTGTCAAATTCAGAATGTGTATATTTATGCATAGAAAAAAGTCCAGAATGACAGCCAGCAAAATGTTTTTTATTATGTTATTTAGCAATGGTTATTTATAGGTAGTGGAATTTAGAGGCAGTTTTTTCATTTCCTTCTCCATAATTTACTAAATTATCTGAATGTTTTATAAGGAGCATGTATTACTTTGATAATCAGAGACAATAAAGATACATTGGGGTGGAATACCTAATTATATTAATATACCTTCACTTCCTGCTCTAGGCTTCTAGATATTAGTTTTATCAGAATTTATATGGATTGTTAGGGAAGGTTGGAAAGTCTAAGAAAAGGAAGAATGGGAGAAATCAAAGTATGATTTTTAGTAATTAAGAAACAAAAAAATGACAAGAAACAAAAATAATCAGAACCATCTCTAATTTTCACTTATGCAGCGTAGGATCAGATATACTTTTGCTGAAAGGAGTGTCTACAACAGAGAGTGAAGATCATTCTACTATTACTAGTACTACTTTACTCCTAGGTGATACTTGCTGGATGTTCACTTCATACTGGGCACCATCAAAAGCGCTTTACATAGTAGTCCTGTGTGGTAATTACTACTGTTATCCTTGTTTTATAGATGAGGCACAGAGAGATTATAAATATGTCTTTACTTGCTGCTCTGGGCCTTGAAGCTCCTAGATCTTACTGAAACTATGAGAACATGCCCAAGGGAGGTCACATAGCTAGCACTCTAGGCCAAAGGTGCCAATCTTTTTTTTTTTTTTTTTTAAGATTTTATTTATTTATTTGACAGAGAGAGACAAGCGAGAGAGGGAACATAAGCAGGGGGTAGTGGGAGAGGGAGAAACAGACTCCCCGCAGAGCAGGGAGCCCGATGCAGGGCTCAATCCCAGGACCCTGGGATCATGACCTGAGCCAAAGGCAGACTCCTAACGACTGAGCCACCCAGGCGCCCCCAGAGGTGCCATTCTTGATCACTAAACTGTACTGCACTTTTAATTTGATTAATTGCACCATGAGCTATAGAAAATTTGATGCAATCCTGTCACTAAGGCATGCTTTGTATTTGCAAAGGACAATACAGAGATAATTTTGCTAAACTGAATTCTTAGGACAGTATATATCATTAGGATTTTGAGTTTTTATTTATTTTTATTTAGTTTTAAGATTTTATTTATTTATTTTGAGATAGAGAGAGCATGAGCAGGGGGGAGGGGCAAAGGGAGAGGGAGAATCAGACTCCTTGCTGAGCAGGGAGCCCATCCTGGGCCAGGACCCTGGGATCACAAGAAGGCAAACGCTTAACCCACTGAGCCACCCAGGCACCCCAGGATTTTGTGGGTTTTTTTTGTTTTTTTAGAGAGAGTGCTCAAGTGGGGGAAGGGGGACAGAGGCAGAGGGAGAGAGAATCTTAAGCAGCTCCACCCCCAGCACAGAGCCTGACATGGGGGGGGGTGGCTCAGTCTCATGACAGTCTTATGACTCTGAGGTCTTGACCTGAGCCAAAATCAAGAGTCATTGCTTGGGATGCCTGGGTGGCTCAGTCAGTTAAGCGTCTGCCTTTGGCTCAGGTCATGATCCCAGGGTCCTGGGATCGAGCCCTGCGTCGGGCTCCCTACTCGGCGGGAAGCCTGCTTCTCCCTCTGCCTGCCACTCCCCCTGCTTGTGCTCTCTCTCTCTCTCTCTGACAAATAAATAAAATCTTTTAAAAAAATTTTTTAAAAAGTCATATGCTTAACCAACTGAGCCACCTGGGTGCCCCAGGATTTTGTATTTTTTAATATTATTACACAATTTAGGGTTATACTTTAAGTATACAATTGTAGGTACATACTCACACAAACACATTTTCCAATGTTGCTTAGAAGAGAGAAAGAAATGCACACAGAGATGGAGACAGAGAGGAGGAAGATTATAAACCAAGAACTTAAAATGGATTTTTGTACCAACATTATCTTGTCTTGCATTAATAATTCTAATATTATTTACAAGAGGAAGCTACCAAAATTTGCTATCTTATGGTTGTCCCACCCTAAATGCAGCTTTGGCTTATTTTCCATAGTCTATATGGTTAACCAAATTAGCATGTTTTTCACCAAAGAGACCACGATGAATAGAGAGGGGGAGAAGGGTTTGTGGAGATAGAAGGAATAGAACAAATTTCAAATAATTTCCCTTTGCATAATTAAAATATAGTGTTATAATTCCCATCGGGACATTAAGAAGTTAATGGGAAAGGTTTAAGGAACATTTAGTAGCTAACCTCATTTCCGCCTCAGAAAGCCATTTCCTTTCTCGGTTTGCCGTTACGGTGAGCCACATGAGAAAGCTTAGTGTACAGTTTTCACATGACTCTTTTTTCCTCCGTGTTGTAGTAATCAAAATGTAATTAAAATGGAACAAAAGGCATGTGCAAAATAGAAGTATCCACCTTTAGGAAATGACTGGCATATATTATATAATACTTAGATTATAAAAAATCTATATATACTTAATAACATATATTTAGGTTCTTAAACTTGTGTTTTCTTTCAGAATGAATACTCTACTGAAATGATTTTTTTAACAAAGCTGGGTTTCATATTTTGTTTTACCTCTCTAAGAGGTCAGATGGTATTACATTTTAATAATGTGGAAAATTATATCAGTTGTTTTTATTTAAGGACTTTATTAATTGCTGTGAAATATTCATTTTGTATAAAAATTCATTTGAAACAAAGAGTTTGAACTTCAGTACAGCTTTTTGACCTTTCCAATTATAGGTATTTATAATTTGCAGGTTTATAGTAAGGTAACAAAACCTGATCCAGTGACCATTTAGGAATCAAGTCATTTGCCAATACAAGACCATATTTTATTCTCCTCTTGGTTTCCACAGTGCATTACACATAATATATATCAAATAAAGGCTATTAAGTGAACGAAGGAGTAAGTGAATGAATGAGAAAGCAATTGGGAAATGTTAGCTTTTGGCCCAGGAGTCATCTAAACTAAGTATTAATTGAAAGAACTAATTTAATTTCTACAAACATAGGGATAGGGAGATGTTGAACCAAACTTTGTTTCATAATAAATGGTATTTTAAAAATGAGGAATGAGTGAAGGGGATTCTCTCTTTGCTAATAACATATTGAAACTGCTAATGAGAACTTCGTAGTACATTTTGAAGTAATTTAATTTTCATAAGACTGAGGAGATGATGCCAAAAATACCAAGAACTTTATTTATTTTTTAAAATGTAAGTCAAAAGTTTGCCAGAAATACATGTCTGGTTTGTTTTTACCTGGATTATTAATTCTCCTTGCCTTAATGGAGACATATCTTTTGAAATATTTTTCTCATTGAATATTTATGAACAGGGTGCTAGAGAAAATTACTATTTCCTCTTCTCTTCTTTGAGGTATAACTCTAAGTGGTTCAGGGTCCATTTGCTGGAGAAATATACTTAGTTATGAGGGCACCAAAGAAACACATTTAATAAAAACATTTGTTATTCTGCCTAATGGTGTAAAACATGTCACCTAATATTTTAAAACATAGGTCCAATATAAATGCTAAATGGGTATTATGGAGATCCTGTGCTGCTTAAATTCAAGTTGGGTTGTTAGAATAGTGTCTGTAAATTTGTACTGATATTTCCAGTATTATGTACTGAGAAAAGCACATCTGTAAAAACTGGTGTGTCCTGGTATTCTTGGCAGGATTTGGGCTGTCTTTAATCTCCTTTGACTTGTTCATCTTCCTTTAAGGCCATCCATAAAGATGCACTGAGTATCCTTTTCAGCCTTTGGTTAGGATTTGCATCAGTAGTCATAAACCTGCTCTCTGGACAAAGACACCCTTTCCTTTGAAGTAATTGCTCAAGCTTTTCAAAGCAGTCCAAGAAGTCTATCCTCTTTCTCTTTTTATTTTTCTTTAAGAAGAGTTTGAAGTGTAGCCCCTTAAACTAGCAGCGAGATAAATTTTTCTCTCAGCTTTATTGAAAGCCATGACGATTTTTCAAGCAGTAGGACTTTAAAAGATTCTTAAAGGAATCTGTTCTGCTTTATGATCTAGCTTTTGGTAGATCCTACTACCCCAGGAAGCAAAAGTAAAGACTTCTTGTATCCATTAACACTGCAAATTTTTATCAACAAATTAATCTGATATTTTTCAGAAGACTTTTTTTTTTTTTTCTGCTCTTTGCTTTAGAGACTTCAGTAAAAAATGGTGATAGCTTTGGGGTCTTTGAAAAAGTAATGTATGGCCAGTATTGTTTTATTTGAGCTGCTTTCTTCCCCCCCCCCCCCCCCCAAGTATTAACTCTCAGGGCTGGCATGAGGTTGGATGTGAGTGCTACCATGGCAATGAGTTACATGGTTCCTAGATTTCGTTTCTAGACTTTCCAAACAAATATACACAGATATGGAGCAGTTTTTTAACCTTTCCTTTCTGTAGGAGGTTATTGCTGGGCTCTGTGATCCAGGGTGATGTACAACAGTGTAACTCCAGAGAAATAAATAGATTCTGTGAGCCACATATAAAGCCTGTGTTCTGCCTCTGATTTTCGCCTCTACCCTTAGTAATTTTATTCCAGGTGGTCCCCAAAATATCTGTTGAATTTAAACAGTTTGGATCTGTTGGATTTAAGTCCCATATCATATAATTCTATTTGCTCTAGTGAAATTTTAATACTTAATCCAACAAGTATTTACTGTGAACAGATTTTTGTGATGAGAAAATGTAAAGAATACTCAATCTGCATAGCAGATAATAAAGGAAGTACACAGTTCAGTCTTTAAACAAGACTGCAAACAGCTTATTTTAAGAGGATTTGATATCCCTCCTTATATTCTTGTATGTGGATTTTTAGGGGCTATTAATGTGTATTTTCTAAAGGGGAGGGAATGTTAAATAGCACAGTCTTCTTACTGGAAATCCAGCAAGTGTTTGTGAAACCAGTTACCTGAGAACAACCCAATGGTCATAAGTTTACCCTTATGTTTTTAATTTGTTGTTTTTCTTTTCCTTTCCTTTTTTTTCTTCTATATTTCCTGAACTGTCTAACCTGCTTCCTGGGTTAGAGAACATTTTGCCAAACTTTGAAGCCAAAGTCCCAGCACTGAACAATTCTTTATTTAGAGATCAGGCTCTAGGAAAAGAAAAATCTTTTTCAGTTTTGAAATCATGCAGTATGTGTATATCTTCTGACTTGTGGAGGGAGAAATGATTGGTATAATGTGGATCATTTGGAAACTTGTATTTCGTAAGTAAAGCATACTTACAAAAAATTTTAATTATGAGTTTACAAAAAAGAATGCTTTTATCTCAACCCACTTTATGGGCTTAATCATGAGGCTTCCTAAACTCTAACTTTATAGTCCTAGAAAATTCTCAGTATTTCAACTCTTATGTTAAATATAATTAGCAATTTTCTTACTTCCTCACTATGTCCCCGAGAAAAAATTCTTAGATCTAGAAAAGAAAACGTTAGCACTGACATGCCTAAATGACAACATTTTCTGGGTCCATTATCCATCTGTCCTTTGTTTACTTTGGCTTACACTTTAGATTGCTTTCAGTTGCCATCAGTTTTCCTTCAAACTTTCATTTCCCACTAAGGAATTCCAAGACAACTCAAGTTAAAACACAAATCTCTCCACCTCAATAAAATAGTAACTTATGAAAACAAAAAAGGAAAAATCGCATTAAAAATGTATTCCTTAGAGCTTAATGATTTTAATTCTTGATTTCAAAAGGTTGCCAATATATATAATTAAACATTAATTTTGAAAATAATGTACAGTATTTTGTAGAATGTAGAGCATCTTGGGAAAGGGGGGAACAATGAATCAGGGCTAACTCTAGGTAACTTTTTAAAACATACTTATTTCTAATTTTTGTGGCAAAGCTGATCTCTAACAGAAAGTTAAGTAGTTCAGATTGGCTTACATTATTTGCTCTTTTTCTGAAAAAAATTTCCCAAATTTGTGTACTTTTTAAGGAAAAAAACATAGTTGCTCTTATAACAAATAATTTGTGGTTTGCAAAATGTCAAATGAATTTTGTAATTAAGGTGGGTTTCCCTCACAGTTTATAAACTTTGAATCAAAAGAAACCAAGCCCCTTATTCCACTTACGCCCTTGCCTTTTAATATGTCATTTGACATCTCCCTCTGTCACTAAGCATGGAGGCCAATCCCAGTGTCGGGCTGCACGTGGCACAGCCGATGCGGTTTGATATGATGGCCCTCTACTTACATTTCATTGCAGAAGTATTTAACAGTCCCCAGAAGCCATGAGGCACTCTGTGGGGACACAGCTATATACATTATATACAACAATAAATGCATCGTAATAATTCTTTGTAATGGCTAGACATGAAGTAACTGTAGGCTCCAGCTGAAGGGGGGCAGGAAGCACAGAAACTAGGTCCCTATGTCCATAGGAGAGCCCCCCCGCCCCCCCGTTTTTGGTCATGGATCTCAGTGCATTCAGTAAAAGCTTCCTCCCTTCTTCCCCTCGCCATCCTCCCAGAAAAACATAGGCATGTACATATATTTTGCATGAAATTTCAGAGAATCCACTGTGACCCATCACAAAAACCACTGCGTTGGAGGGTAGTTTAATTTTTTAACAGCCAGTATTTGCCTTTCCAAGGACAGTAGGTTTCTGCTGGATTTTCCCGGCCTACCTGAGAGGATAACAAGTTGTTCCTTCCACAGCTGGTGCTAGAGACCTTTTTCTGGGCATGTTTGCCCCTTCTGAGTTACACAGTATCATTTATCAATCTTCCTGTGAAACCAATCCAAATCGAGGAAATCTAAGCATGCTAATGGAACACTGCTCTCTAGTCCCATTTATAAAGGCTTTCTGTGTCTTTGTCTTTAGAGACTATAAAAGTGGAGGGCTACTGTGGTCTGAAAATAGTGTTCTTCAGGCTAAATATGGAATTCAGCTTATCCTTGCCACTTGGCATGAATCAAGAGCCATGTCCTCTTTATCTGAGCTGGGCCTGTTTGTGGTGTGGGTTCCTTATTAACCAACCAGGTTTTTTTCTTTTTATTTTGGGACTGAGATACAGGATGACTTCTTCTATTGTGAAAATGTCTGGGAACATCTTCCATTATCTGGATACTCATTCTCTGTTAGCCTTTCCTCACCTTCCTCCTCTAGTTTTCAGTCACTATCAGAACTACATGTAAGAGTTTGCTTTATTTCCCCTCTGTTCTTTGAACCACAGAGGAATACCCTCTGTGAGGTTTCTATATCAGGAAAATACATAAGATTAGTAAATAGGCATTTAAGAGAGGGGCTACTTTGAGATATCATGTCCTAGTTCAGACTGTCTTCACTACAACAGGGATCTTAGGGGCCAGTGGAAAAGGGGGTGGTGCTGCTGCCTACTTCTATAATCATCCATCCATAAATCATCTAATCAAGGGGCTTATATTTATATTTGGGAAGTATCTGAGTCATTCTACAATGCAGATCTTTGTCTTATTTTATGCTGTGTTTTCAACCACTGTTGCTTTATAATCAATGTAAGGATTAGAAATTTAGCAACTGGTCTTCATACTCTAGCATATAGTTTGGATCTAGGGCTAAAATAGCATTTTTGGACAGATTTCCAAACTGTGAATTAAAGATTTAGGCTTATAGGAATTAGGAACAAGTTGTTGGTTATTTAAGTAGAAGGAGCTGAGAGAGGTGATCTCCTGCATGAACTTGAACTGATTTGTTTTTCTCTGTTTCTTCCTAAAGGTGAGACCACCACTCCTCGAGCCATCCTGACAGGCCACGACTGTGAGATCACTTGTGCTGCTGTCTGCGCTGAGCTAGGCCTGGTGTTAAGTGGCTCCAAAGGTAAATCTGTGGTCCCTTCATGAAATGTGTGCATTTTTTGGTGTTTGGCAAGGATGGATTTGGTACTTTGTTCTCTAAGCTATGCTGTCTGTTACAGTAGCGATTAGCCACGTAGGACTATTTAAATTAACTAAAATGTGTTAGTTAACTATATAAAGTTTAAAACGCAGTTCCTTGGTGGTACTAGCCACTTTTCAGGTGTTCACTTCCCCCCACATGACTGTGCCTACTGAGCTGAAGAGCATAAATACAGAACATTTACACCATTGCAGAAAATTATGTTTCACAGCATTGCTCTGAAGAGGGAGGAAGGGACAAGGAGCATCTTTGTCTATTTGTTTATTCTTCTGGACTCTAGGCTGGTTTTCATCTCACACCTGGTCTGTTTTAACTTCCAAATCTCAGAATGAGGCTGGAGCCGGGATGGCATTGAGAATGGAGTGGAGAGATACTTAAGCTGGTTTGCCTGGAGGTCTGCCCTTGCAACATCATCATGTATTTAGGCCAGAGATATTAAGCAAGCTTTCAGAGAGCACACGCCACAAATCAGGATCTGACTTGGAACAGAGCTGTTTTTAATTCATTGCTTATTGCATCTCAAGAGTTTATCCATTTCTCTGTCTCTCTGCCCTGAGCTGAGGTCTGAACACACAAAAAAAGTACTGTAGTCCTTTGTCTTTGAAGGTTATCTGGTGGGGATGCGTTGAGTATTTGACTCACCTTATCTGTGTCTCGAACTATAATACTGAGTCTAGCCAACAAGACTTACTAAATATTCAAAGGGATTGTATTTAAAAATTTAGTTGGTCAAGGCAATGAAATAATGGTAGCAAGAATTCTATACCTACTAGATTTTTTTCCTTCTTATACCCAATAATTTCATATATCCGGAGCAAATATAAGTACTTAGACTATATGGGATTCAGATTAGACACAGGGGCACCCGGCTGGCTCAGCCAAGAGAGCATGCAGCTCTTGATCTCAGGGTTGTGCGTTTGAGCCCCGTGTTGGGTATAGAGCTTACTTAAAAATAAAATCTTAAAAAAAACCCAAAACACACAAAAAATTAGACATATAAAATGAACCTATCATAGTAAAGGTCATCCTTGCTTTGCATGGTAGTGCAGGACCATAAGAATGATAAGAATGACCATACAAGCTGAAAGCCATGTAGAGTGATCGTAACAATCAGTGGGGGACATTTGGGGTTGTTTCATGGCTTTTAAAATTTTTTGTCAAAACCTTAAAAATTCGCTTACACAGTTTTATACACACACACATATATGGGCACAAAAAAACCAGTTAAACTCACATTTACATAATACACTGTAATTTAAAAACATTAGAAACTTTGAAAATTAAAGTGTTTTCCTCATGAGAAACTTATCAAGAGGAGAACAGTGCTTGCCTCCTTCTCTTTGTATAACTTAAGATAAAGAATGGAATCTTTTCTGTGCTTTGACCAGTTGTCACGCTCCTTTCTAAGTTTTGGTCAGCTTCCAATATTTTATCTTCTGTGCATTCAACATCATGAAACATCCCCCTTGGGTTCCTTTAAAGTGAAGGTTCTTGCTGGCATCACTACTTCTGGGACATCATCATTCTTGTTACAACCCCTTTTCTAATCTATGTCAGTAAGTTCACCTTCACGGATTTCCTCTGGCTACATATCTACAGTCTCTCAGCAACGTCAGTGTTTCCAGAATCAGTTCTTTCTCCTGTAATCCCATTTATATTCAGTGCAAAGTTCACTCTCAGCTTTATCACTTTTCATTTCCTTACTGCAATTTCATCTTTTGGCCAGTAGTCCGTTTTGATGATCCATTTTTGTAAAATGTCACGTGGGTTTCTCTCTGGAGATGAGGAAGCAACACAACCACACAGTTAGCTCTGTGTGCACGGACTGAGGGACAGACCGTCAGTGACCACTCACGGACAGACTCTCAAGGAAATGATGTGGTTGGTCACTTGTGATACACATCTGTTATTTACATAGTCATTTGTGGACTGAAGAGCTAGTCACAAAATGTGAACTTTATGCAATTACTGTGAAACCTGAAGTTTGAACTGTGGTGAGGGACTGGTGTCATTTAAAGAGTGATCATGGATATTCGTGCTGCTGGGACTATGTGAAGCAGAGGCTGCTGGTATGTATTTATGTTGAGAACACAAAAAACTTATAAACTCCCTGAGCGGTCAAGAAAAAGAAGAGAACCTGATTTTCAAAAGGGCATGCTCTTGGGGCGCCTGGGTGGCTCAGTCGTTAAGCGTCTGACTTCGGCTCAAGTCATGATCCCAGGGTCCTGGGATCGAGCCCCGCATCGGGCTCCCTGCTCCGCGGGAAGCCTGCTTCTCCCTCTCCCACTCCCCCTGCTTGTGTTCCCTCTCTCAACGGTGTCTCTCTCTGTTAAATAAATAAAATCTTAAAAAAAAGGGGGGGGGGGCATGCTCTTGGTAGTCCTGTGGGATCAGCTCACAAGTCCCACAGGCCTGAGTAATTTAGCTTGCAGATCAGCAGGCCTTATACTCGTTTCCCCTCTTGTCCGACTCGGGCATCTCTTAGAACTTACTCATCACACAGGCGGTTCTGGTTACCTATTCCTTCTTTAACATGTAGCAGGCATTCAGTAAAAACCCTCTGATCGTAGGCACTTGCAGTAGCTCCCATCCCCCTCAGGCAGCTCAGCCTGGAGCTCAGCCTGGGGAGTTGGGAGTGTGGGTGCCACTCGCTTTGGGGGCAGCCAGCAAGTGTACTCGCTTGCAGAAGGACCTCTGCGTGAATTTACTGGGAGTGGGGGGGAGGGGGGAGGTGGACTACCAGCGACATTCTTTCATTGTGAATAATGAGCAGTGGAGGGAAGAAGGCTGAGGCCTCCCGAAGCTGCCCTAAAGAGCTGTCCCCTCGCTGGCCCACAGTGTGACCACTGCTGTTGGGGCCCCTGTGACATGCAGACAGAGCTTCATCGTGAGCTTGATGGCAGCTTGTGTTTAACTGTGGCCCACCCTTCCCGGCAGCTCCTCTAGGATTTAGAATTTGTCCTGTTCCTTTCTGAATGCATCTTGTTTTGATCATCTCTTGGCATAATAAATTTCACAAAGTAACTTCCTGTCTCTTGAGGAGAAGTGAACTTGAATGTATAGGACTTGGCTTTCTCCTCTCCCAAGTAGAAGGTGAGATCTGGCCAGCATGCAGGTGACATTTTGTAAAATAACATATATAAGATATGTAAGTTTTAAAGGTTCGCTACAGCTGTATGATCCTGTTTGGTCTGTGCTCAGGATTCATTTCACATTTGTCATCATTAAAAAAATTTTCTTTTGTTTCTCTTTTCTCAGAAGGACCATGTCTCATACATTCCATGAATGGAGACTTATTAAGGACTTTGGAGGGTCCTGAGAACTGCCTGAAACCAAAACTCATTCAGGCTTCACGAGAGGGTCATTGTGTCATATTCTATGAAAATGGCTGCTTCTGTACATTCAGTGTGAACGGGAAACTCCAGGCCACTGTGGGGACGGATGACAACATAAGGGTGCGTATACTACGGGCTTCTCACACTCCTAGATCTTCACCTCCAGCTGTGGCAAGTGAGGAGGGAGAGGGTTCACTGGAGAGACCTCTGTTTCAGTCACAGAGGGCCTTTCCACGCCATGAGAAAGTCATCAGGTAGCACTTGGACGGGGCTTGTGTATTCACAGACCACGGCGTGTCCTGGCCGCGGCGACCACATCGCTCAGCCAGGGCACTCCGTGCGTGACGGCGCACGGTAAGGCCAACCTGCGTGGCTTTCATAGCACTGCTCAGCTTTTTTTTTTTTCTCTAAGAAAGTTAACTGCACATAGTTGTTTTCTGAGCATCAGAGCTAAACTAGTACACTAGACTACCCCTAACACCGATTCCTCTGCACACTTGAATAGGCAGCTGGTGGGAGTGGTAGGGATTACGACTATTCAGGATTAGTATCTCATTCCAGACTTGACTTCTTGAATAACAAGACCAACACTTACCAAATTCAGGGAATTGGGCTTCCAATTATGATGTGAATTAGGCAGACATTTTTTTCCCTTTTGATAAGCCAGGAGTGGTAATGCTAGGCTCTTTTTTCAAGGTCCTTCTTTTCTCACTCCCAGCCTTCAGGGGCAGCTTAAGATAAAAGGAAGCTGTGGTGTTCCTATCATTTTCCAGGATGAGGTTGGAGGCACATGTGAACTGTGTACGGTGAGGGGACTCTGGACATGTCGGGGGTGCAAAGAGGGTCACAGAGGCCTCTGCCCTCCAAGTGTGGCTTTAAGCTAGCTCTGGACATTATATTTGTTGCTCTTCCTGACCCAGGGCAGCTTAGATGACATAAATTTTCCCGGTTTCCCAGATCTAATCTGATCCCCACCCCACCCCCACCCCCGCTTCTCTCAAGTAAACAAATACTGGAGTCAGTATTTGAAACAACAACCCTAAATATAGATTATGTGGATGAAATGAAGGGCACTTGCTGCTTCTGTATCTTAGCATTGATTTCTTAATTCAGTGTCTTCTCCATTTCGCTCTGTAAATTTTCTTCACTGTAGTTTGACTGCCTCTACCACAGAAGTGTGCACTCCTACTTTTATTTTTCCCTTCCTTCCCATAATACTTCATTTAAACCAAGTACACATCAGAGGATTTTCCTTTCCTCTTTTCTTTACAATAATAATGTTGATAAGCTGTCACTTTGAGTTACGATTATACTGTCAGCAACACTAAGAAATCTGTAAAATAATTTGAAATCCCTTGCTGGCTAAAACAATATCTGTGGCATTTCAGTTAGTACCGAAGGCTCTGGGAAGTTCCTTGAGGCAATGGTAGGGAGGCTTTCTGCAGACTGTGCATACACACATGCTTTTCCTCGCTGCCCTATAGCCATTGTTTGTTTTATCCCCCTGTAATATTTCCCACTGGATTTTAGGCTTAAACAATCCATTGCCTTTTTCCCAGCACTCCTGCACTTTATCACACTGGCTTGCAAGTGGCAACTGTGTGATTAAAACAAGTTTGCCTGGGGCGCCTGGGTGGCTCAGTCGTTAAGCGTCTGCCTTCAGCTCAGGTCATGATCCCAGGGTCCTGGGATCGAGCCCCACATCGGGCTCCCTGCTCTGAGGGAAGCCTGCTTCTCCCTCTCCCACTCCCCCTGCTTGTGTTCCCTCTCTCACTGTGTCTCTCTCTGTCAAATAAATAAATAAAATCTTTAAAAAAAAAAAAAAAGAACAAGTTTGCCTGAAATGAGCACTACCTGCCCATGGCTCCAGAGACTGGCACCGGCACAGCTAACTGCTGGAGAATATGAGACATCCCAGAGCAAAAATCTCCAGTTCCATCCTGCAGTCTGAGCTGTATAAGGAAACGAGACCATGGAAACAAAGTAGTCACCAGCTCAGACCAGAAATTAAGTTTCTCTGAAATACCAAGAACCCTGCAGGCGGCAGCCTGGGGAACCTCTGCACTAATCAAGGCTTCCCACCTGTTTTTATTTAGATGCCAGATTGTTAGGTGGCATTTGGTTAACGTATCATAGCACATCAACTAGGCAGTGTTTAGATGTCTTAATGAGTAACTTAAATTAAGTGGGCAGCCTGTACAGAGCAGCAAAGGTATTTTATCCTAAACAAAGGATAACCACCATTTCACCCATAGGAACTCATTTATTTTCTTTTTCTGGGGAAACTCGGTTTTAGGACGTGAGCATGCCCAGCAGACTGCTATGGCTGTAGAAACCAGTACAGCTGTGGCATTGTCCAAGGCACTCCGGATTCCAGGGGACGTGGACATGTCTCGGGGGCCCTCTTAAAATCTCTCGTCTCAGCCCAACCCGGATACTGAGGAGAGGAGTTAGAGTTAAGAACTCTGTGAGCGCTGCTTTGGGTGGAAGACCGGGCGCCCTCAGTAAATGTTACCGTATCTCTTACTCCAGGGGAACTTGACAGGTTCCTCATGAGAAAGGCCAACAAGATACTTTTTCACTTTGGCGGGCACCTGGCTTATTAAAATGTTTTGGATGCCGATAAATATATAATCCTAAAAATCCAGGCTTTATTTAATTCCAGACAGAACTAGGATTAGCGATTCTTTACTAGAACAAAGAGTTAAAGAAAAGTAGTTTCAGTTTATGTTTTAATATAGCACTTACCCAGCAAAAAGCCTCAAGGATCAAACTCAAGTGAACCACAACCATAAAGTTAATGGATTTTCATCAGCTGAATTTTGTAAGTGTAGCAAATAATTGTTTGCCCCAGCGTACTGCAGTTCCCTGGTAGCCTGTAGCTATCGCCGTTTGTGACATGAATGGGGGGGAAAGGATATTGACTTTTACTTATATTGAAAAATCTTACTATTTGTATTGGATTAAGATTCAGAGAATACTTTTTTTTTTTTTTTTTTAAATTTTTTTTTTTTAGAGAGAGAGAGAGTGAGAGAGAGAGCGCAAGAGGGGGTAGGGTTAGAGGGAGAAGCAGACTCCCCGCCGAGCAGGGAGCCCGATGTGGGACTCGATCCCGGGACTCCGGGATCATGACCCGAGCCGAAGGCAGTCGCCTAACCAACTGAGCCACCCAGGTGCCCCCTCAGAGAATACTTCTTACCTGTAACTATTTTCCATATACGGGTTTTTCTTAGATGTATTTTTGTATTCTTTGAGAATAAGCTACATTTAAGAGACCAGTAAAAGTTGGCATTTACTTAAATGTGAATCGAATGGCTATGGAACAGTCCTTTTCTAGGATTTTTTAAAAATTTTGTCAAAGGGCACGCTACAAACTTAAGGCAACTGTACTAAAACTGAGTGCAGAACAAATATATTTTCAGAAATTAGATTTTTTTTTTCTTTCTGGCTTGCTAGCACAATCTGCCTTCCCATATTCACTGTCCAGGTAGACATAGGATTACAGGTATTTATGCTTTCTCTGTAAAAGGATAAAAAATATTTTAGGCTTTGCAGGCTCTGTATTCTGTTGTAGTCACTTGTGAGAGTGGCCATAAATGAATGGGTGTGGTTATGTTCCAGTAACCCTTATTTACGGGCACTGGAATTTGGAATTCATATAATCTTCACATGTCATGGAATATTATTCTTCCTTTGATTTTTTCCAACCACTAAAAATGTAACAAGTCATATAAAAGCAGGCAGTGGTCTGCATTTGGCCCCATTTACAGGACTGAAGAGCAAATACCATGTCTGTACTTCCTGTTCAGTACTGGCAGGAAGCAGTCAGTCCTGGGGCAAGAAGAAAATGCTTCACCTGGGGTTTAATCACCCTGGAAGCTGGCTCTCTATCTGCCACGTTGTCTTCCTCACCGCTGTAAAAATCCAGGAGGCCTAGTGAAGTTGCTAAAGCCTTGGTCTTCTCCCGTGGGGCCACAGCCCCAAAGGCAGCAGTGTTTTCTCGGGGATCTGAGGTCAGCCGTGTAACACTGCCTGCCCAGCCTTGGGACAGAGTGGGCTTAGCACATCCACAGTACAACTGGAGAGATGCCAGGAGGCTCCTCATTTCATAATGCTGGTCCTAGACCACAACATGCACCATTTAAATTGTATTCACGGAGCCGGAAGAGTTTGCCACCTCGTCTTTAAAAAAGCAAAAATTAAAAACACAAAACCTCAAACACTGCCTAACTTTGTCCATTTGATTTTTGAAAAAGGAAAAAGTTTTCTGTAACTCCTGATTTCCTATAACCTTCTTAGGAGCACATGCATCCACTCTCTCCCTGCGTGGAGTGGCTGCAGGGTAGAGGAAGGAAACAAGGGCTGGGAGCCGGGGTTCTCGTAGGGCCACACCTCTACTGAATATTGCTGTGTCTCTCCTAGGCCATCCAGCTGAGCCGAGACGGGCAGTACCTGCTCACAGGAGGGGACAACGGTGTGGTCATGGTCTGGCAGGTGTCTGACCTCAAGCACCTCTTTGCCTATCCAGGCTGCGATGCTGGAATCCGGGCCATGGCCCTGTCTTACGACCAGAGGTAACACTGAAATCACGGTCTACTGATGGGGAGAGTGAAAACTGGAGGGAATTTATTTAAATGGGCTGATGGATAGACTGGGTTGCGGGGATCACCTGGGCAATCAAAAAAGCCAGTGAGAGGCACCTGGGTGGCTCAGTCGTTAAGCGTCTGCCCTCGGCTCAGGTCATGATCCCGGGGTCCTGGGATCGAGCCCCATGTCCTGCTCCCTGCTCAGCGGGGAGTCTGCTTCTCCCTCTCCCTCTGCTGCTCCACCTGCTTGTGCTCTCTCTCGTTCACTCTCTCTCAATAAATAAATAATCTTAAAAAAAAAAAAAAGCCAGTGAATATTGTTTTTTTTTTTAAAAAGTGTCATTTTTCTTTTTGATGGCATTGCCACTCCTAGACAAAGGCTGAATTCTCCAGCAATAGACAGGATTTAAGTAACAAAAACTGTAATTACATTGCCATAAAGCTTTTTATATTTCTTAGAGTACTTTTTCCTTAAAATAAAAATTTAAGAGCTGTAAACATGTTTAATACAAAATGCCTGTATCTCTGTCCATGAGAATTCTATGGAGAGATTTGCCTTATTTCCTAAAACCTTCCAAGTGGTAAATTTTGGGGAGATAGTCTTCAGTATCTTATTTCTTCTTAACATACAGTCACAGATTTTAGTTCCTAATTTTTTTTTTAAATATTTTATTTGACAGAGACAGACCGAGAGAGGGAACAAAAGCAGGGGGAGCGGGAGAGGGAGAAGCAGGCTTCCCGCGGAGCAGGGAGCCTGATGGCGGGGCTCGACCCCAGGACCCTGGGATCGTGACCTGAGCCGAAGGCAGACGCGCTTAACGACTGAGCCACCCAGGCGCCCCTAGTTCCTAACTTTTTTATTGTGTTAACATATACATAAAATTTACCATCACTTTTTTGGTGTACATTTCAGTGGCATTATGTACATTCACACTGTTGTACAACTATCACCACTGCCCATCTTTTTTTCTTTTCGTAAGTTTTCATCATCCCAAAGAGAAGTTCTGTACCCATTAAACACTAACTTACCATTTTCCCTCCCAGAGCTCCATCCAGCTCACTTCAATTCCAGTGTCTGTCTCTATGAATTTGCTTCTTTTAGATATTTCATGTAAGTGGAAGCATAAAATATTTGTCCTGTTGTAGCATGTGTCAAGCTCATTCCTTTTTAAGGCTGAATAGTACATGCCACTTTGTATAGCTACTCATCTGTTGACATTTTGGTTGTTTTCACCTTTTGGCTATTGTGAATAAGGTTGCCATGAACGTTCATTCACGTACAAATATCTGTTCAGATTCCTGTTTTCTTTTGAGGTAGACAACCAGGAGTGGAATGCTTGGTTTGGTGTAGTGATTGATGTAGTTTTGGTATAGTGTGTGTGTGATTTGTTGTTGTTTTTTTTTTTAAGATTTTTATTTATTTATTTGACAGAGAGAGCACAAGTAGGCAGAGTGGCAGGCAGAGGGAGAGGGAGAAGCAGTAATGGTAATTCTTTACCTTTTTGAGGAACTGCCAAACTGTTCTCCACAGTGCCTGCACCGTTTTACATTCCCACCAGCAGAGCATAAGGCCTGCAATTTCTCCACATCTTCACCAACACCTGTTATGTCCTGGTTGTGCTTTATTTTTGTTTTTTAATAATACCCATCCTAATGGGTGTGAAATGGTCTCTTACTGTGGTTTTGATTTGCATTTCCCTAATGACTGGTGGTGTTGACTTTGCACTCTTAATAGTGTTCTCTGATGTGCGGAAGTTTTTAATTTTGATGAAGTCTTTTACCGTTGTTGTAAATGCTTCCAGCGTATCCAAGAAATCATTGCAAAATCCAATGTCATAAAGCTTTTCCCCTATGAGTTTTATAGTTGTAACGCTTATGTTTATTTAGTTTTTGATCCATTTTGAATTCATGCCTGTATATGATAGTAGATAAGGGTCCAGTTTCATTCTTTTGCATGTGGATATTGGTTTTCCCAACACTATTTGTTGAAAAGACTGTCCTTTCCCCACTGAATGGTCTTGACACTTATCAAAAATCATTTGACCATATGTGTGAGTTTATTTCTGGGTTCTCTATTCTGTTGATCCATATGCCAGTACCAAACTGTTTTGATTACTATAGCTTTGTGGAAAGTTTTGAAATCATGAAGTACAAGACATCTGATTTTGGTTTTTTTTTTTCCAAGATTGTTTTTGGCTATTTGGGGTTCCTTGAGAATGCATTATGAATTTTACGATGGGTTTTTTCTATTTTTGCAAAAAAAGGGGGGATTTTGATAGGGATTGGGTTGAATCTGTTGATTACTTTGGCTAGTATTGTCATTTTAACAATATTAAATCTTCCAGTCTGTGAACACAGATGTCTTTCCATTTATTTGCTTTTTTTAATCTCTTTCAGCAACATTTTATAGTTTGCAATATACAAGTCTTTGGCCTCCTTGGTTAAATTTATTCTTGAGTATTTTATTCATTTTGTTGCTATTGTAAATGGAATTCTTCTTAATTTCCTTTTCAGATTTTTTTCATTGCACATGTACATAAATGCAACTTACTTTTGTGTGGATTTTATATCGTGTAACTTTGTTGAATTCATTAACAGGTTTTTTTGTGGAATCCTTAGGATTTCCTATATATAAGGTCATGTCAGTCTGTAATAGAAATTAATTTTACTTCAAACTTTCCAATTTGGACGTTTTTTGTCTTGCCTAATTGCTCTGGCTAGGACTCACAGTACCATGTTGAACTGGTAAAAGTGTTTATTTTTGTCTTGTTTCTGATAATAGAAGAAAAGCTTTTAGTCTTTTACCATTGCGTATGATATTAGCTGTGGGCTTTTCAAAAATTCCTTTTATCATGTTTATGTACTTTCTTTCTATTCCTAGTTTGAGTACTATCATAAAAGCATGTTGAATTTTGTGAAATGCCTCTTGTTCATCAATTGAGGTGATTATGTAGGTTTTTGTTAGTTCTGCTAATGTGGTAGATTACGTTGATTTTTGTATGTTGAACCATTCTTGCATTCCAAGAATAAACCCATCTTGGGTCATGGTGTATAATCCTTTAATATACGGTTGAATTGGGTTTGCTAGTATTTGTTGAAGATTTTTATAGCAATATTCATAAGGGATATTGGTCTGTAATTTTTGTTTCCTGTAGTGTGTGTCTCTGACTTTGGTGTCAGGGTAATGCTGGCCTCACTGAATGACTTAGGAAGTATTCTGTCCTCTTTAGTTTTTTAGAAGAATAAGAGTTGGTGTTAATCCTTCTTTAAAAATGTTTGATAGAATTCACCACTGAAGCCATCTAGTCCAGGGCTTTTCTTTATTGGGAGGCTTTTGATTATTGATTCAGTCTCCTTAGTAGTTATAAGTTTATTCATATTTTCTATTTTTTCATGATTTAGTTTTGGTATAGTGTGTGTTTTTAAGAATTTTTCCATTTCAGGGGCGCGTGGCTGGCTCAGTGAGTGGAGTGTGCAACTCTTAATCTCAGGGTTGTGAGTTCAGGCCCCATGTTGGGTGTAGAGATTACTTAAAATCTATCTATTTATTTTTAAAGATTTTATTTGAGAGAGAGCATGAGCAGGGGTGGGGGGCAGAGGGAGAGGGAGAAGCAGACTTCCCTCCCCAGTGAGCAGGGAGCCCGACATGGGGCTTGATCCCAGAACTCTGGGATCATGACCTGAGCCAAAAGCAGACGCTTAACCCACTGAGCCACCCAGGTGCCCCTAAAGTCTTAAAAAAAAAAAATTCCATTTGATCTAATTGTTGGCATACAATTGTTCCTAGTATTCTTATAATCCTTTTTTATTTCTGTAAAATTGGTAGTAACATCTCTATGATTTTAGTAGTTTGAGTCCTCTCTTTTTTCTTAGTCAATCTAGCTAAAAGTTTGTCAATTTAATCTTTTCAAAGAACCAGCTCTTGGTTCTCTTGATTTTTCTCCCATTTTTTCTATCCTCTGTTTTATTTATCTCCACTCTCTAACCTTCATTATTTCCTTCCTCCTATGTTAGCTTTGAGTTTAGTTTGCTCTTTTTCTAGTTCAGGGTGTAGAATTAGGTTACTGATTGAGATCTTTCTTTTTTAATGTATGTATTTACAGTTATAAATTCCCCTCAGCATTGCATTAAGTTTGGTTTATTGTGTTTTCATTTGTCTCCGTGATTTTCTAATTTCTGTTCAGATTTGATTCATTGCTTGCTTAATTTCTATTTGTGAATTTTCCAGTTTTCCGTTATTGATTTCTTGTTCTATCGTGATCAGAAGAGATACTTTGTATGATTTTTAAATTTGTTAAGACTAGTTTTGTGGCCTAACATGGTTTATTCTGGAGAATACTCCATGCTCACTTAAGAAAAATGTCTGTTGGGGCGCCTGGGTGGCTCAGTCGTTAAGCGTCTGCCTTCGGCTCAGGTCATGATCCCAGGGTCTTGGGATCAAGCCCCGCATCAGGCTCCCTGCTCGGCGGGAAGCCTGCTTCTCCCTCTCCCACTCCCCCTGCTTGTGTTCCCTCTCTGGCTGTCTTTCTCTCTGTCAAATAAATAAAACCTTTAAAAAAAAAAAAAAAAAAAGTATGTAAGAAAAATGTCTGTTCTGCTGTTTTTGGGTGAGTGTTCAATATATGTGTTAGATCTACTTGTTTTGTTTTTTAATTAGATCTTTTTTTATTTTATTTTATTTTTTTAAAGATTTTATTTATTTAGATCTTTTTTTAAAAAAACATTTATTTGAGAGAGAAAGTGGGAAAGAGCACGAGGCAGGGGGAGAGGCAGACTCCCTGCTGAGCAAGGAGCCTGATACAGGGCTCGATCCAGAAACCCTGGCATGATGACCTGAGCCAAAAGCAGACGCTTAACCGACTGAGCCACCCAGGTGTCCCTAATTAGATCTTATTTTAAAGTGATCTCTATACCCAACATGGGGTTCAAACTCACAACCCCGAGACCAAGAGTTGCATGCTCTACTGACTGAGCCAGTCAGGCACCCCAGTCCACTTGGTTTTTAGTATTCTTTAGATCCTCTATTTCCTTCTGGTTGTTCTACCATTATTGAAAGTGGGGTACTGAAGTCTGCAACTATTATTGTAGAACTGTTTATTTTTCCCTTCCATTCTGTCACAGTTTGGGCTCCATATATCTTGGGGGCTCTGATGTTTGGTACATTTGTTTGTACAGACAGACTTCATCTTATTGTGCTTTGCGGATAGTTTTTACAAATTGAATTTTTGTGGCAACCCTGCATTGAGCAGGTCTGCCATTTTTCCAACAGCATTTGCTCGTGTGTCTGTCACATTTTGATAATTCTCACAATATTTCAAACTTTTTCATTCTATTTGTTATGGCGATCTGTGATTACAGATGTGATTACATCTTGCAGAAAGCTCAGATGATGGTTAGCAGTTTTTAGCAATCAAGTATTTTTTAATTAAGGTATGTACATTTTTTAGACATGCTATTGCACACTTAATAGACTATAGTGCAAATGTAAACATAACTTTTACATGCACTGGGAAACCAAAAATTCATTTGACTCACTTTGTTGCAGTGGTCTAGAACCAACACCGTATCTCCAAGATATGCCTGTAATTGCTATATCTTCTTGATAAATTGACCTTTTAATAATTGATAGTGTCCTTCTTTGTCTCATAACAGATGATGACTTAAAGCCTACTTTGTCTGATATTAGTATAGCCACTCCAGCTCTCTCATTACTATTTGCATGGAATGTCTTCTTCTGTCCTGTCACTTCCGACCTGTGTCTTTAGATCTAAAGCAACTCTCTTGTAGACAACATATAGTTTGATCATGTTTTTATCCACTGTGCCAGTGTCTCGATTGGAGAGTTCAGTGCCTTTACAGTTAATCACCAATAAGACTTACTTTTGCCATTTTACTATTTTGTTTTCTATGTGTCTTAGAGCTTTTTTTGTCCCTCATTTCCTCATTACTGCCTTCTTTTGTGTTTGTTTGATTTTTTTGGTAGTGGCACATTTTAGTTCCTAATTTTGATATGAGGTAGTAGGAAGGATATTGAAAATGACTTCTAAGGACTGGCCCTACCAGACCATTCAGAGGAAGGTCTAAGATAATAAGCTCCTCTAAATTGTTCGTCCCACTGCTCTGCGGGTTTTCCCTGCGCCACCTTCTCAGGGACGGGGGGGGCACGCAGCCGCAGCTCCTGTCCATAGTGATCATTTCAGTGAGTTCACAGTCTTAGGAGGACTAGGCCCCCGCCCAGATCTTCTGCAGAGCAGAGCTCGGCCCAAATGTCGGTCAACTCTCTGCCAGAGAGATCTCGGACACCGAATTGTGTGCAGCTTCCTCCACCAGCAAGTACTTGATAGCTCGCCTAAAAGATAGATAGGGGGCAGGCACAGCTGGGGGGAGAGACACCGCGGTGTGGTGCTGGCATCACACGGTGACACGCAGGAGCTACACTGGGAGTGCAGGGTAACGGGCAGAGCTGTGCCTCTGAAGCTAACGTATCCTCGGTGTCGGCTTCAAGTTTGTATCTATAAAAATAAAAGCTAGGGCTCACCAGTCCAGCACCCTCCCCCCCCCGAAATGATCAAGCCTAGCCGGTGTTAGTGACTCACCCTGCACATTACTGGCTGCACGTTCAGTAAAAAGGCAGGCTGTGCTGTGGCTCTTCGTGGAGTTTCGGAGGTGGCATGCTGAGCTCCCTCAGTGTTGTGCCCCCCTCAGCAAGCAGCAGACGTGCCGTAGGCTCGCCAATTGTTAGGTTCGACTGCCATCTTCTAGATTTACCTTGGAGATTTGGGGAAGGCAGTGCTTTCTTTCTTTAGGAACAGAACCCTAGGAAACAAAGTGGTTTGTAAACCCCTCCTTCTCTCTCTGCCTCTCCCAGGTGCATCATTTCTGGCATGGCCTCGGGAAGCATTGTTCTGTTTTACAACAACTTTAACCGGTGGCAACACGAATCCCAAACCCGCTACTGACCGGGACAGCTGCGCGTCCGCCGGGCCCCCAGTCCCGGCGGCGGGTAATCGGGAGCATCTCACTTAGAAATAGCTATTACATCTGAATGTAACTCAGATTTGCTCTAAGAAGCAAAATATTTTTTAAAGTTAATTGCTATTTTTGTAGACTTTGCTTGACTTTTTGGGGGGAATAGCAAAGCAGAAAATTGGCTGCTGGGTTCTGTAGTTTAAAAAATCTATATTTTTAGTCATAATGAGAAGTCTATTTTCACCAATTATGGAAACATACAGTGGAGCAAGTAAACCCACTTATTCTAGCTATATTATGAAAAACCACTTCCCTTTATCTGTAATCTTGAGAAATACATGATCTTAACAATGAGGAAATGGGTTATAATACTGGGATAGGGAATTTTATGCTGTACTTTGGGTCCTGTATTTTTCCAAGCAATCGTGCTTCTTCAGCACTGAAATTTCTGGGATTTAAGTAGTAATGTTTAAATTATGGTAAATGTAATTTAAAACATCTCAATGAATTATTTCGATCAATATTATTGTTCAAGCATGCTTTAGACCTAGAAAATTATGGTTTGGGGGAGGTTCTTATTTTATTGTGTGGTTAACATAAAGGATCTAATGTTATAGCAAGTGTGAAGTATTTACAGTGTTTTATTTACAATGTTTTCCTGATAGGTTGTCTTCATAGCACACCAAAATGAAATGATGGAAAGGCTCGTGGGCTCACAACCTTTGTTTTTCTCTTAAAGTAAAGTAAATGCAAGTACCAAAGCTCACCCCTGAGGTTTGACTGTGCCCGGGCACTGAGGCAGAGCCAGCAGCCGGGCTTCCCTCCCCTCCCCCGGTCTGAGAACAGAGGCAACACCCATCTGACCTTCTCTTTGTTATTAAATATCTTCACCTTCCTTTGAGTAGCAATTTGTACTAAGAAACATGTTATTTTGGTGTTGTATAATTCTACTTTTCTAGTAGATTGCTGTGTGGAAATCTGTGAAAAATATTTGAGAAAAGGTCTGTATTGCATAAATAAATTCTTTGTAAGTTGTGAACTTCGAGTTGCAACCAGCATTCCATCTCTGTTTCTCTTGCAACTTTTACCTAAAAGGGTCCCCTCCTATTTTCCAACATTCAGCTCTTCTCTAAAAGCAAAGATTTGGAATGGAACAACTCAGTTTGACAGAAAAATAAAATGGTGTTTGTAATTGAATTTTTCAAAATATCTTTCTTTTCACTTCTAATTTAAAACATCAATGAAACAATTCTTTGCAAAGAAAATGTCAAACTCTGGTTTAGTCCCAGATTTTGAACAATAACCAACAAGAGACTCTCTTGAAAACAGGAACATGGGCCTTCTTTGGCCAGACAGCTCCCTCTTACCAACACTTACTCTGATGAGAGCACTAGACCTATAGCTAAGATCCACCACTGTTTTATAAACCATTAAGAAAGAAAAAATAGTCAAATGTGAGAATATACATTTTAGATAAAAGAAAAACCCAAGTGACTGGTAAATTAATTAAACATCCTCACTGTTGTTACCCTCTGATATTGTACTTCGGAAACTTTAGGGAAAATGGTAGAAGAAAATTTGGAATACCTACATCCTATGCCAAGCATTTGATACTTTCAACTACCCCATTTCTACAGGCTTAAAGTAAAGTGAATAAAGCAGCTTCCTCTTGGAGCCTAAGAAGAAAACTGGTGCCTCCACTGCCTTTATTGGTTTTAAGACTCACAACTATGGAAAATTAACAAAAGCATAAGTAATATATATTACCGACCTATGTATTACTTACGTATTCCTTTACTCATAAAACAAATATAGCTGGTGTCAACACAAGGGCTTCTTAAGGGCAGAATCTGTTTATCATATTTGTTAGGATTTACTCAACATTCACTTATTTTAACCAGTGTTAGCTACTTAAAAAAAAAAAAACCCATTACTTCAAATAAATTTAAACCAATGAGGGGAAAGAAGTCAAAGCTGAGGCAGCTGGGATGAAAGAAGATGAGCTACGCAGACAGGAAGCGTGGCAGCACCCTCAGTAAGTGGCTGTGGTTCAAAGTGTGCTGTGTTCCCTTTACGTACAGTAATTTATGGCTGGTTTTAAAATGCACTGCCTCGAGAAATTCAGATTTTCCTCCCTGATAGTATTGATTCGTACTGAAATGCCACCAATCAAGTCCTTGAGGCTCTGTGATTTAAGCAACAGCACACTGGATCTCTGGGAGAAAGCAGGCAGGCTTAGCGAATACAGGACATGAAAGCTTGACAAGCACAGATACACACTGATGGATGGTTCCCTCTCATATGAGAATCTTCTTCCCAGAGTACACCAAACATCCATAAATAAATATCCTAATACATTAATTCAATAAGAAGGAACGATTTTGCCCCCTGAAACATTTCGTTCTACTGATCAGCCTACAGGACAAGAAGATTCACAGTGACCTGCACGGGAACCCTAAGAAGCTGCATGTAGGATGTGAGGTAGCTTGGAACCTGGGCCTGCCCGTTTCCGTTCAGCTCCAACAGCAGAGCAGAGCCCAAGGGCCAGCGACCGGACGGACACAAACACGAACACACACACACCACACATACACACCTGGGGCCATGTGCCCCCCCGCCCCCCGTGCTGTCAGATGGCCAGTGGGACAGCAAAGCCGGGAAGGGTCAAGTCTGCAGGAGATGGCCAGGAATCCCCGATACAGCCAGTCAGCACTTCCACTTCGCACCCGTTTCAGCAAACAGAACTGAAATTAAAATAACAGACAGAAAGATCTACCGAAACAGGAATTTTAGGGGAGAGATTTTCACTAGGTATCTGATAGGTTTTTCCTGGACAGGATTTCAAGAGCTGCTGGCCATACAAACCATGGGCCTGGTTTGGTCCTTCCTCCTGCACTGTCCTGCTCACCCTCCATCACTGCGAAAGAACACAGCACACCAAGGACACAGATTCCTTCTGCATCCACACAGGACGAAGAATCCTACCCCTGAGCTTGGTGGGGAAGCCCAGCCGGCTCCTGGGGTGCGTTAGAGATCATGGAGTAGCAGCCACCCCCCAGCCTCACGTCATCATGTGACATCACATTAGGCCAAAGCCTGTTCACAAACAAGAAACGAGGAGGACATGACGTGAATCTCACAATCTACATAAACAGTGTGTATCAGCCAATACGCCAGTGCTTCTCCTTGGCTGGTAGTGGGAAAGAAAGAGTTTTCTACTTCAGCGAGGACAGCAACCAGCCTGACTACTCCCCTTTTTCGTAGCATAAGGAAGCTGGGAAGTAAAAACTTCCTACACTGGAAAACAGAAGGAAAACACCATAAAATAGCAAATCAATAACAAAGTACAAAAATATTTGTTAAATTTTCTTTTGCCTCTTCTATTTCCTTTCAGATATGTGGGAAAAACATCTTTTCTATTTTCATATATGAATCAAATCTATACATAGATTTGAAGAGTTGAGTCCATGATGTATCTTTTGGGTCCCCCAAAGTCATAAGATCACTATTTAAAAACCCAAGCCTATTATTAGTGACACTGACACATCACTCCCAAACCTCCCTGCTGAACCAAAAATGAACCAAAAATGCAGATTGCTCAAACCAAGGGACATCACGTTTTTCTAATGAAAGTGAGTGTGGTTTGGCCTTTAGGCAAGCTGTCTTCCAAAGACAGCCAGGCTCTCCAGCAAGGGAAGAAGGCAACGCACAAATGTTCCTATGAATTCTGAGACCTCAGCAGTCACATGCCAGAAACATGAAGTGAATTACTTTCCTGTCTCAAGTTCAGGAATATTTTTCCTCGCCAAAACCAAAGGTGGGGGGGGGGGGGCTAGGCTGGCTGTTATTTCCTCATACCTGGCAGGAAGCAATTGGCTGCTTTGCAGCTTTGAACTTGGACAACTTGAAAGACATTCACCAGACCCGACTTCATCCTCCGCAAGGACAGGCACCCAACCCTCAGCCCACTGGGTTGAAACCATCCTGACCACACTGCCCCAAATGATGGGGGTCTGGGAAAGGGCGGGGCAGAAGCAAAAGGCTGTGTACCAGATACACCCTTTCCTTCCCCTCAGCTGTTCAGTGAGGGCAACGCCTTCCCACAGCTAACTGCCTTTGAGTTCAAGGCTGCAGGCTTCATCATAAGTTGGCCCCCTTCTAATCCACTGGCCAAGACTAAGCTAAGATGCACACAACAGCTTCCTTCTGGAGAAACTACTCTCCTCATCTAACAACCCCCCCCAGGCCCCGCCCCACAGCCCCCATAACCTCTCAGGCCCCAATCCCCAGTTTTCTACCACTTTGTCAGGTGTCTCCACCATCCCATCCCCCCTCTGCCTGTGACACAGACATCCCATCTAAAACATCTCTGACCACCTAGAGGACAGCCTACTTATAAGGAGAGACTCCCTGGGAACCGGGAGGAGCAAATCCCAGCTCCAGTATGTCTGGATGAGCTCCTGATCCTTCTGAGTTTTCTCATTTACGGAATGTGGACATTAATGGCTCAAATGATACAGGATGAAGTACTCTGTAAACTGTAAACTTCTGCGGTGGTTATTCTTCAGCAGCTAAGCATTTCCAAAGACTAGACTGTCACTCCTTCAGAAAGCAGCTAATTCAGTCACTGGGCTGCCCTTTGATTAGAGTCTCAGACTCCGCACGTACATCTGACCCTTTGTGCCTCCTACCTACTAATAACCTCAGACCACCATCCAGAGTAAGTCAAATAAGATGAGTCTACACCTGCTGCTATGGAACAGGTCTTTATACAGCCAAAGACATCTAGCGGATGTGCCTCGTTTCCCCTAGTGCTTACGGTGTCTCCCACTAGTCCTTGGCTGCCCGGGCTTCGAAGCCCCGCACACCCTGGCTGCCTTCCCTCGGGTGAGCGTCGCCTTGTGCGCACCACACACAAGGCCTTCAGAACAGACCTGCCCCGGTGGGAGGGCTCGGCTTCCACGGTGCACAGTCCGCACGTACTTTTCCTGGCGCAGTGTAAGATCACACTAACATCCAAGCAGCTCAGGGGGCACCTCCTGAACGGTGACGATCTCTCCCACGAGCTGGCACACGTCGAGGCCGTGGGGGGCAGGACTGCAGCCTTCACACTCTGATTTCACGCCGTGGGTCTGGATCAGGGTTTTAACCTGCTGAGTCATTTTAAATCAGCCCATCCCATGTAAAGCCGAGATCAGCATTCTTCCTACATCGTCATTCACATCATATGCACAACAAAACAGAAAAAGAAGAGGAACAAAGACCAAGAGCCGTGGCTTTTGTTCAGAGCTGCAGTGGCCGGCGTGGCTGGCACAGCCATGTGGGCTCCGAGCACTCAGGACGTGCCTGTCCCAAACCGAGATGTGCTGTAAATGTCAACACACCCTCGATCTCAAGGATTAAAAAAAGTATGTCCAAGATTTTGTTTACATTGGTTGCATGTTCAAATAATACTGTAGAGACATTGAGTTAAATCAAATATACTGCAAAATTAATTTCACCCATTCCTTTTTAATGTGGCCCCAGAAAATGTCAGCTTCGGCGGCTGACACTGCGTTTCCGGGGGCTGCATGCTGCTCTAGAACCTCAACACCGTTGGTTGGCACCCTTTCTCTTTCCATACGGTCTGTGCTGAACTGTCCTCACTCTTTTCAAATTCACATTTCACAGTCATATCCATGAAAATATTCGGGGGGCAGTTTTGCCAAATGTTTTCAATCCATATATTCCACGTATTTCCATATCACGGCAAGCTTTTTGAAAAAAGAGAGACACCCGCCCTGACTCGTGGCCCAGGCGCTGAGCCTGGCAAGCACCCCACGATGGTTTCAGCAAGCCGCCACTCCCCTTTTTCTGCCCCTTCAAAGACCAGTTTCTGTAGACGCAGATCCCCTGCTGGAGTAAGGGAATGAACGACCAACAAGGACATGCCACTCTCAGCGTGCAGGGGCGGAGGAACCTAGCAATTACATACCTGTATTTAATCTGGATTCTGAGAACAGAAGAGAGCTCAATGAATGTTTTCTAAACACGTGGGCAAATGAACAACTTGCCTGTGGAGTCAGAGCCTTTACTAAGGATCGTTACTTAGATGACCACTCACATCCAGGCCTTGATTTGCCCCCCCGCCCAAGGGGACAGGGTACCTCCAAAGAGCACCGCTTTGGAGATGGAAGAACCTAAAGCGGCATGGTGACTGACTCCTGCCAGTCCTGTGACTTGGGTTGTGCCGCCAACTGCCTGGTTTGCTCCTTTACCAGCACACATCACTCGAGGTGTCTGTGAGATTAAGAGAGTCCCAGAAGGACTGCTAGGCCGTGCTGCCACACCTGCTCATGCCACGTCCCGTCTGCAGGCCATCCTCCCCCACCAAGTCCCAGGCCACGTGAGGGGGGCACAGAGGGCAGGAGCGCGTGCTGGACACAAGATGCTCCTTCGTCTTATCAGCCGTGACCGGCGCTGCCCTGGCAGTTACGTGCTTAAATTGTCAGCAAATGCCTTTGGACCTCAGTCCCAAGGAGGGGCTCAGGTTTCAGACTCTGATCACTGCCAGAGGCCATGCTCCATCCCTACTTCCGTGTTCTCCTCTTTCCTTTACATGAGCTCTTCCTGCGCCAGTAACAAAAATATTTCCATTGGAAGCCGTGAAAAGGCTTGCTCTTTAACTCCTCAGTGAGGACAGAGACATGCAGAAGGGTCTAGACCTGTACATCACAGCTTTTTGGAAACTGCCCTCCTCCTGAGGCCTGTACCTGCTGCAGCTGTGGGCCCGGGAAGCCCATCTGCGTTTTGTAACGGGCCTCCGGAATCGAACCGTGAGCCAGCACCGGCCCGGGGAGAAATGACCGCGTGGCCGGGGCCAGGCAGATGGCCTCACTCCTTCAGCAGGGTGAATGAAGGGATCCAGAGCTGAAGTAGATGGTCTCGAGGCCTGCCGTCGGACAGCCTTGGGAAGCTGGGCACAGAAGCAGCACCAGGCTACACCAGCGCTGCCGGCGAGCAGGCGTGAGGAGAGAACACACACCGGGAGCCGAGATGCACCCAGCAGACAGGAGACGGCCCAGCCTCTGAGTCAGAGACAGTGACAGACAGGAGGCAGGGGAATGGCTGCCCTGACTCCCCATTTTCTATAAAGCCTGGCTCCCCAGGATTCCTCTGCTGTACGCTAATAACTCCTCTTTATTCCTGAGCTTTCGTTGTGGGTTTCTACACCTGTTACCAAATACACTTGGACCAAGATGCATTTGCATGTGCGCTTCCCAAGCATCGCTCTCTCTTCCCCCTCCTCACCCAAAACTTCATAAAAAGACACGGATACACCTGCCACACTGGGGCAAGGAGGTGTGCTTCGATCACACAAACCCCGCAAAACACCACCACACAATCCTTTGCCCACCCCCATCGCTTTTTTCTCAAGAAGGGTTTATTGCAGGTCAGGTACACTTGTAAGAGGCAAAAGTCTAACAATGAGAATGAACTACAGGGCCCACCAGTTTCGAAGATGAGCGGGTAAAACAAATCTACCGACTATGTACAACTATTAAAAAGGGCAGGGTAGTGGGGGGAAAAAGGAAAAACTGCCAGCAGCCTTCCAGAAGGTTAATGACAGAGGAAGTTTGCGGAGCACCTTCCCACCCCAGTCCTGACTGTGCTTCGGCCCATGTCTCCTCGGGTGTTTCTGGCCAGCTCCAGACGGCAAGCAGATGATGAAAGAGACTCTGGTGGCTGCTCAGATGCCTAGTTTATCCCGCTCTGCTGGAAGCCGGCCTGCTGAGGAGAAGCCGCCGTGGCCGTGGCCGGGGTGATGCTGCATGCGCCAAGCCTTTCATGAAAAAGCCCAAAGGACGACTTCATTAGCATTTCCTAATACACACGTGGGAAGAGTTGGAGTGGGGGTGGGGGGGGAACACACAATGTCTAGGGAGCCAAGTGACATTCCCCTGGGGTCTGTGTACAAATAAATATCCAGTGTCGTCTTAGGTAAGCCCAGCACCCCAAGCTATATGGTGGGCTGCTTCCTCAGGCACCCGAAAGCACTTCTCAAAGTCTGGAATTAGTGTCCGATGACCAGACTGTCCTCTTGGGTGCTCACGTCTCCCATCAGAAAGCCAGTCCTCCAAACCCCAACAGCAGAGGAAGGTTCTGCGCCACCTCTCACAGGACACCCACAAAGGGACAAATGCAGTTCTAAGTTCTTCGTAAGAAAAAAGGAATACCCCGAGTTTACTTAAATAGGGGAGAGATCTTGAGTCATCCAAAGTGTTTCTATAAAAATGCATTAAATCCCAGATAAAAGTTGCACATTCTCCTGGTGACACTGTAAAATGTCCACTGAACCGAAGACAAATAATTTAAAACGAGCCACTCTGAGTATCTGTCACCAAGGCTAACACTGCATAGGACCCTCCAGGAACCAGAGTACGAAAGGGCAGAGCCCAGAGTACGAAAAGAAGCAAACCCCTGGCCCAGAGCTCCCGGCTCCTGGCGGCCCTCGCAGGTGCCAGCAAGCTTCCCGACGGCAGGCAGCAGAGAAAGGCTCTTCAGTGAGGGGACTGCGCGGCAGGCCCGGGCAGAAGAGGGGCTTCCCAGCGGCGCGGCGGGCTCCAGCCCGTTGGCCCGGGGCTCAGTCACGGTGGCGGCGCCAGGTCCCTGCCCGCTCGCAGCCGGGGGCAGCGGGGGGACAAGGGCATGTGGGCGATTCCGGAGGGGCGGGGGCCGGGGCTGCCGGCGCGGACACGGGGGGGTCCTCGGCTGAGGGAGGGACTGGAGAGGTCAGCTCCATCCCAGGTCGGCTGCTGTCCTGACAGTGCTTGCTGCAGAAGATCTGCCCCTCCTTATCTAGAGCCGTGTTCTGAGGAGAAAGCAGTGGAGACAGCACATTAGCCCTGCCTGGGCTTGGGTCAGAGCTACCACGACAGGAGCGCACGAGAGCATGCACAGGACTCGGAAACAGAAGAGGAGAAATAACATCGAGCTTCTCTTCCAATAGAAGCCCGAGAGAAGAGCAATGGCTGAGGACACCCCTCCCTGGGCAGTCCGCCACGCTTGGCCTCGGCTTGGCCTCGGCTCCTTGCTCAGTGTCAGGCGGCCCTGGATGGCAGCCTCAGGCGATCCTTGTCTGGCTCTGAGCTGGCCTGAGTTCTGAGTGCTTCTTCCCATGCCCAGATCTTGAGCCCAGAAGAATCCTGGGATAATAAGCAAGCCCTAGGAGAATGCTAAGGCTCTGACAGTTAGCTTTTCTAAGGCAAAGTCTTCCTCACAGGTTGAAAAGTGACTCGCGTGTCATTTAAGTAATCCCCTTACAACCCAAGTGGCTGCATCATCTATAAAAGGCCACAATCTGATGGTGCACCATTACCCATTTTTAGATCCTCCATGATCACCTGACCTGCTCTTCTTCTCTTCCCCGGGCAGTTTTATCTTGTTAACACCCCCAAGTTTGTTTGGTCTTGTTTTTTAAAAGTGAGCTCCATGCCCAACATGGGGCTTGAACTCACAACTCTGAGATCAAGAGTCACATGCTCCACGGCTGAGCCAGCCAGGCGCCCCATGCCCAAAGTTTCTAATCAGCTCAACTCCTCAAGGAGTACAGAAACGGCCACAAACATGAAGAAATCGCCTTGCTTTTCTGACCTCAGACTGGGAGGTGAGACTTGGTCTTCCTTTGCCTCAGTTTGAACCTTTCTTGCTTCTCCAGTGAAGCCCTGCCTGCTGTCATCTTACTGGGTTTCCAAAGGTGCTTTCAGGTCTCAGGCACCTTGAGCTAAAAGGGCACAATGATCAGGAGGTGTTTGTCATCTAACATCTAACTACCCTGGGGGGAAAGGGAATACTCCACAAGGTCTGGAGGAGACAGGCACAAACAACAGGGCCTTCTACGACGGGCTTGCGTGGCTGCCTTCAGGGCACTCGGTGTCAGCTGTGAAGCAGGCCTTCTCCACAGCCCCTTCCGAGCTCAAGCTGAACAGTCAGTACTTTCCAAGGACAATTTCAATTACCTGGAGGGTAGGTCACTGTGGAAAAGCCAAATCAGAAACTTAGCATTGCTCTTTAACAAGCTTTCAAGCTCCTCGTAGGAGAGGAGGCCGTGGCTGCACCTCAGGAAGACACTGAACATGGAGAGAGGCAGCATTCACTTTCTTCCCTACCACAAACTCCCTCCTGGGTCGAAGAAAACAACACCTCCCCAGTTATTTCTCCTTTTCTCTTCCTGTCAAGAGACCATGTGTGTGTGCAGCAGAACAAAGCATTGCAGTGCAGTTAGTACATACCATTGCCTTGGACCTAGTCAGAGGGAAGATGCAGGCGACGGGAAAGGCAGGAGGGAGGAGAGAAGCGGGGACAGAAACTAGACTTACTTCAAACAAGAAGCAACACGATTGAGACAGTTTTGTCTATCTTTAATTAGGCCCAAACCATTCCCAAATCTCCCCCTGAAAGAAACATCATCCCCCTAAGTGGGGGGAGCACTCCATGTGAATTCATCCTTTCTCAAGTTGGCTACCAGCTGCGGCCTGAGCGAGGTTTCTTAGAATTCCCTTTTCTGCCACAAGATGGCCTCGCCTCGTCCTGTCCCCGAGGCTGGGATGAGCCCCCTGGGATAAACCAGGAGCCTGCCCTGCAAAGGCACTGTCCTGTAAGTATACTGAGGACAAGTCGAAGAAAATGCACGTGCTATTCAAAACCACAGGCCTGTCTTAAGCCAAAACCTCATCCAATAGAAATCTCTTCTCAAAGGCTCCACACCTGTCTTACTGATAAAAAGGCATCTTTGGAAATGTAGTCTGAGAAAGAGAACAAAAGCCTTTGCAGAGGTACTTGTCCAATGCTGTTGTTCACAAAAAGGTGCTTTTTCACCAAGTGAAAAATAGCACTGAGCGGGAGAACTATCAGGGTCTTCCTCCTAGGCACTCGCCAGCTATGGATCTGGGACGGCAGGCAACGTGGCAAGCGGTAAAGTTTTAAAGTTTCCCAAGGGCAGGTTTTGGTGGCTGGAAAGGCTATCAGTAAGTAGGTGCAGGAGACCCGCACCGGTAAGAAGCTAAGAGCTGGACGCTGGTGCCAGAAGTCGGAGAGAAGCATGCAGATTTAAGAGGGGCTGCGAATTAGAAGTTGCTCTGATTAAGCACAGCATGTTGAATACCAGAATTCTGCTTCAGGATTCCCCATAGTCTCAACTGGGTAAAGAGTGAAACTGAAGTGTCTCTCAAACTGTCAAATCAAACTGTCAAATAAAATGCAGACAATAGCATCAACTTTACTTTTTCCCCCCGCTGTTACTTACATTCCTATCCTATCATTCCTCACAGGCGCCTCAGGCACGGAGGGGCGCTAAGGCAGAGGGAAGCCTAGGAGTGAGGGCACAGTCCAGTTCTGACTGGAAGTTCCACAGCAGTTACCTGAGGATTCGACCCTACAACACGGATACCCTACTTCCACGACTGTTCGTATCTGCAGGAAACCAGGTCAGCCTCACCTACTCTCGTTATGAGAACGTATGAATACCAGGGAGAGTCCTTTGTGGTTCATTATTTTTAATATAAAACACATTTAAAACTGTTCCCAAGGGCAGGACACACAGACACAGAGTAGTGGTGAAGAGGATGAGGATGACAACACGGAAGCATCGCAAGCCGCCCCCACACAACCATGCCCCAGGCCAGGTCCTCACTTGGGTGAGGATTAGCATGACATCCCCATGGGGGCCTTCTTGCCACTGCTTTTGGGAACGAGCCCAAAATTCACAGGCCAGCTTTTTGGCCATTGAGAATTGGTACCTCCAGAGACAAGCTTTACTGATTTCTCCTGTAGGTACTGAATGTGATAATGCCACTCAGCAGTTCCTCAGAGCTAACAACCTGCAGAGTTGTGTAGGGAACATGAGGTTAGATGGGACCCTGCCAACATGCTCAAAATGACAACTGAACATACATGTCAACACGCAGCTTGAATAGTCACCACTGGAATTACAAATATAATAAAGGGTTGTTTGTTCATACAACCAGTTAAAGCTCAGGGGTTTGAAATGTGACTATTGATCTCCTTCATCAGCAAGTAGAAAAATATCATTTGTAAACCCTAAGATATAGGTTCTGAGAGGCTCTAAATATCATGATCCAGAACGAAGCCTGTATTGGGCCTTAAGGGAAAGGGCTGGATCATTCCAGAGCCTTGGTGGGCCAGAGGCCTTGGACTATGACTCCTGTGTGGGCCCCGAGCCCATAGATGACCCAGGCAATGGTGGTAAAACTCTCCTAAGCCCGGGCACAGTCCTGTAAAGGTCCTTCCTCTAGGAGACTATGAAGCTTAATTAACATTCTAAAAAACAGTCTTCTTAAGGGTTTTCATTACGTGTCAAGGGTACCAATTTTTAATGTTTCATTTCTTTCTAAATTTCACAGAAGCTGCCTTGCAGTGGCATGCGGCCAGGCTGTAACTGGCCATCCATCCCACCCATCAGTGCTCGCTCTCACAGGGGCACCACCTGGAAATGTTCTCAGGCTGTTGAGTCAATCAAGATGGTCCTTTTCAAAGTGTTCAAACTGTACTTCTGTGACAACTCTGACTTCCTTGGGCTTTCAGCAGAATGCTGCTAAAATGCTAGGAAAACCACAACTCAAGAGGCCTTCTCATTACTTTGGCACTGAGCACCCCAATGTCCTGCAACACGTCAAGAGACCCAGTCTGCAAGCTCAGGCTTTGTCTGGGGGAGGGAAGCAGGGAGAGAGCACCCTTCCTAGCAGGGGAGGAACAAGGGAGTTAAAGGACATCCAGAGGGCTGCCACATCAACGCAGCCTCCCCGGGGGGAGGTGGGGGAGGAGAATGACAGACCATTAGCAGTGCTAAGGTGGTGGAAGCTCAACCAAACATTCCACAGTGTTCTCTGTTCACAGCATGGCGGGGGGGGGGGGAGAGGGGGGAGTTCCCTCCAGCTTCTGTCTGGACCCAGAATCTTCTTAGGCAAACGTTCCTAGACTACAATGTGCCAGAGAGTAAGCCACTGCTTTCCTTCTAGTCAGGTAGAAAACAAGTTGAACCTTTCCAGAGGGTGAGAGGCTTGTCCCGAGTTAGAAAGCTGGGGCTGTGGTGCTGGCCTGTCACTGGCTATCAGGTGCCCAGCTGGCCCGGGGTACCACCAACACCCGAGGTGGCCAGGGGTGGCCAAGCTGCTCACAACTCAGGCACCTGTCTCCTTAGAGAGTCTGAGTCTGAAGCCACTCCAGCTGACACTCAGGCCCTGATCCTGTGAGGGGCATGGGCAGAACAGAGCTCACGGCCCCCCACGTTAGTGGCTCGGTATCCTGCTGCCAAAACAGCAGGGGAGATGCTCACAGCCAGCTTGAAGGCCCGGCTTCAGCAAGGGCTCAGGCCTGGTTCAGCGAGCTAACTGCACTCCTGGCTCAGTTTTATTCTTTCTGACTTTATTTTCCCTTTTACTAAATGTACCTTAATGTTACTTCCCTTACTTTCATGCCACTTTTGAGTTGTTGTGTTTATGGATTTAGATAAATTGCCTTAAAAACATTTTGAAAGAAGGAAGGTCTGAAAAAATATGGGGATCACTGTTACGGACTTCTCCTAAAATCTAACCTTGAAAAAACTAGTATTTTTTTACATTGTTCTGTACTTTTAAAAGCCACAAAACACTGACTTCTAAAAGGAATTTGTTTAACTTTAGCAGTTTCTTATCCCAGGTCCCAAAGAATAACTCCTACCTCACAGAGTTTGTCTGAGACTGTAAACCCACCCAGGCTGGGGAACCCCTCCCCAGATGAGACACAGAGATGCCAGCAGAAGCAGCCACGAGGGACGGCGCCGAGCCCGGGAGGAGAGGCCAGGGGCTCCTTGGCGCCCGGGCCCATCCAACTGGCCGGTCCTGCACAACCCCCTCCCCCCAGGACTCCAGGCCCGGAGTCAGCCAGATGGGGGCACTCCATGTGCCAAGCCAGTCTTGAAGTGAAAAGAGGAACATGGAAGGTGCCAACTTCCATGTGAGGGAAAGCCCTTGGCTATTCACTTCTAAAGATTCAATGTCTGCTGAGCAGTCAGGCCAGACACTGCCGCTTTCCAAGAGCAGAACAGGGTGCCTTCCACTTACCATGATAACCGAGACCCCGGTGGTGGTGCTGTTCTGTTTGGGAAGCGCGTTATTAAAGTGCTGTTTGAGTTTACCTGTTACTTCTGCTTGCATATTATTCTCCTGGGAGGCATCATCCTACAGAAAAGAAAAGAATCAAATACAATGATTTCTGATTCTCACACCTAAGTTGTGTTTTCCCTAATAGTCACCCCCACCCCACCATCTCTTCCTGAAAGGGCCCATCTTTACCACAGCGTTAGGGGAACAATGACCTTTTAAAAATAATTACTGTTGCGTAGCAGTCCTCTGTCCTCACAAAGACCCCAGGCCATTTACTCTGTTCCTTAAGCCTACAGTGGGCTGAGGAGGGAGCACCAGTCTCCCAAGAGCACGAAGGAGGACATTCTTTAGGCTTCTGAGACTCTCCACAAAAGGCACAAATCCCATAGAATTTAGTACAGATCCCTCCCATGGACACATCAAAATTAATGAAGAGTTTATTATTTTAATGAAGAATTCGGTTACTTGTTAGTCTTTATCGCTCATAAAGAAATGGCATCTCAGCTACTCGGGCTAAGACCCAAGTCACTTGGCCAGATCCAGAGAGGCCAAAGCCCGATGTCAGGATGTTGGGGTCACAGAGATGGTGGAGGGGCCCGGGGTACCACCCCTCCCCAACAAGCTAGCCAGAGCCCTTGGCTATGTACATTAACCTCACTCTCTCAGAGCCTCTGGGAGTAAGGGAAACGCAAACTCTCCCACCAGCACCATTTAATGGATCACATTTACCCTAAACCCAGAGGCACCACCAAGCCCAGAACTCTGCTCGACATCACGCCCCCTCCACCCAGCTCCAGAAGGGACTGTGTCTCAGCCTTCCTACCCACAGCAGGAGGTCTCCTGTGACTCTCCTGTGATCACATGCCATCAAGACATAGGGATCAGGGTCTGAAACATGCTCATCCCTGGGCAAATCCTGAAAACTCCCAAACCCCAGAAGCACAGAAGGCAAAAGGTGAAAGGCTCCTAAGAGCATTCCGACAACTCTTTCATTTTGCAGATGAGGAAGGTGAGGGCCAGAAAGGGACAGTGACTTGCCCAGGTCAAACACTCCGAGATCCTCATGCCAACTGCTTTCTCGCAGAGAGCTACCTGCACACTACTTGCTCATGAGAGAAAACAGCCAGTCCCCCTGCCACGGAACGTGGATGCAGAGCTCTGTGTGCACAAAAGCCGCGGTGAGGAAGCACGCTGATGGTTACAGAACTTACAAGTGTTCCTTCCCTGCGAACGTGGGTACTTACTGACACCCAGGGGTGGCTCAGGATTTCTCCCGCAGTACACCGAGCTTCGACGTTTACCTGAAGCATCTGACTGATTAGTTCCTGGAAAAAGAAGACCGTAGAGGAGACGAAGTGGGGAATTCCAGCATAAACAGAGATCTGAGTTTGCACCACGTACTTCAAAGACCCAGCCAACACAGCTGCTCAGCCATTTCAATGTCAAAGCTACTATCCCCTCCACACCTTCTGCCCGCCAGGCGGCTGCACAGACACGGCGGCCTCGCCCGGCGCCGCGAGACAAGAGAAGGCCTCTCCTGGGTCGACATTAAACCAACATGTTCCCTCCTAAGACTTCTGGTTATTAGCATCATTCCACAGTTTAAAACCTGCAGTACTGTTCCTTTTGGCAAGTCGGTATGTCCCATGCCCACATTCCGATGGGTGTCCAATATATATTTTTTAAATAAATGAAACACGAATGTTTAGGGTTTAGAGGAACACAGGAGGGTGGCAGGGGCAAACTGGGAAGACAGCCAGTCCGGCCTTCAGAATTCGCTTAAGAGTTTCAAGACAATTATCATATGATCTCACTGATATGTGGAATTCAAGAAACCAAACAGACGATCATAGGGGAAGAGAGGAAAAAATGAAACAAGATGAAATCAGAGAGGGAGACAAACCATAAGAGACTCTTAATCTCAGGAAAAAAAACTGAGGGTTGCTGGAGGGGAGAGATGGGGTGGCTGGGTGATGGATGGACATTAAGGAGTACATGTGTTGTAATGAGCACTGGGTGTTCTATAAGACCAATGAATCACAGACCTATACCCCTGAAACAAATAATGCATCATATGTTAATTTTTTTTTTTTTTAAAGATTTTATTTATTTATTTGAGACAGAGAGAATGAGAGAGAGAGAGAGAGCACATGAGAGGGGGGAGGGTCAGAGGGAGAAGCAGGCTCCCTGCCGAGCAAGGAGCCCGATGCGGGACTCGATCCAGGGACTCCAGGATCATGACCTGAGCCGAAGGCAGTCGCTTAACCAACTGAGCCACCCAGGCGCCCCGCATCATATGTTAATTTTTTAAAAAATTTTAAAAAAAAGTTTCAGAGACTATACCGTGGAATGAACTTAAAGAAGAAACACACATTAAAAGTCAAGATAGACCTGGAGCTTACTACCAAGAGCTGCAACAGCCCCATGCAACAGAGGAGGGCCCCTCGACAAAAAGCAACCCACAGGAACAAACCCAGATGGTACCTTTGCTGAGTCCGTGATGTTATCCCAGTACGGGGCTGGGAACTCCAGCTTCCCAGCCAAGATCTGGTCAAAGAGATCTTCCTGTAGATTGTTCTCACTAAGTCAGTGACAAAGAAATGGAAGAAAAACCAAAGTCACCATACAGTTTTTCAACAACACGGTCACAGGAAGAGTGGGGTGAGGAGTCTAGTCTCTTTGGCTTGGGCATTTCACATCTCAATTGCACTTGTTATTTTTCCTTTTAGACAATGAGCTAAAGAACATTTCCATAGGCCTGGGTATCAGGGAGAGAGAGGACACAAGACTCAAGGAATCTGTTTATGGGTACAGTTTCAGCTTGGGAAGATGAAGTAATTTTGGAGTTGGATGGTGGTGACAGTTTCACAGTATTGTGAATGTACTTAATGCCACTAAAACTGTACATTTAAAAATGGTTAAAATGGCAAATTTTATGTTGTATATATTTTGCCAAATAAAAAAAGGACTCAAGACAAAAATGAAATCCACAAATAGTGTCAGTTCTCATTTCAGAAAAAAGCACCTCGGCATCCGCCTCACTTAATCTCTCATGGCAATCAGAGTGGAAAAGTAGCAAATCTGAGTCAGATCTCCTTGCCCTTCCTCTTTCTGCTTTTCTAATAAAAGTCAAGATCAGTGAAACAGCTAAGAGATGAAAAAGGTATAAGGAGTCCAGAATCTGAATACAATATTCAAGACATAATTAGCTCCCCATTGGAACTTGACTTTTGTTGAAGCTCCATCCGAAAAAAAGAGCCCATCCAAGAATGGCAACTGGAACTGCACAGGCTGAGGTGGATGGGTCTTGTGGCCGCCTCCAGGTGGGCATCTGTCCTCATGCTGTGCCTAAGTGTGCCACCCTTACAGGTGCTCTTGCACACACACAGCTGGTGCCTAGTGAATAAATGAGGACTTGACTTTCGATGGAAGGAGCATGGAAATGTACAAACACTACTAGGAAAAATTCAGGAAGCTGGATGTCCCCAACTTCCCAGAAAACAGAGCCACAGAGCCACCCTCCACCCCTCTCACTTGGTGGGTGCATCAACGGCCTGAGTGAAAACAAAGTCCCCTCTCACTTGGGTGCAACAACGGCCTGAGTGAAAACAAAGTCCTTAGCTTTTCAGACCATTACCCAGCCTTACTGGAAAACTCAGGATGGGCTGTTAGAGTCAGGATCAAAATCCAGGAGTGGAATCAGTCTCGGCTAGCAAGTGTGCTATCCTTCTCTTGGGAGTTCCCAACAGGGCCCCTGCACCTGTTGCTCAGCGTACTCACATGGGACCCTCCCCAGCCTTCTACACAGAAGCCCAGGCCCACTAACTGCCTTCTCCAAGTAAGCACCTGTGTTGTCCACAGAAATAGGTCATTTAAGGCCATGCCTACAGACAAACTCTGGGGCTGTCTGATGATATGATGATCCCATTCCTGTTCAGTAAACAAGAATATAGGCAAACCTCATTTTATTTGTGCTTCACTTTACTGCACCTTTGCAGCTAATCTACAAAGTGAGGGTTTGTGGCAACCCTGCATTGAGCAAGTCCATCAGTACCACTTTCCAACAGCATTTGCTCACTTTGTGTCTCTGTGTCACATTTGGGTAGTTCTCACAATATTTCACACTGTTTCATTATTGTTCTATCAGTTATGGTGATCTCTGATCATTGACTACAACTTGCTAAAGCTCAAACCATGGGTAGCATTTTTTAGCAACAAAGTACTTTTTATTTATTATTATTTTTTTATTTTAAAGTAGGCTCCATGCCCAGCATGGGGCTTGAACTCACGACCCTGAGATCAAGAATCATAATCTCTACCTACTGAGCCAGCCAGGCACCCCTGTCTTTTTTTTAATAAAGCATTTTTAAATGAAGGTCTGTACTTTGTTTTTTTTTAGACATTATGCTATTGCACACTATTTAACAGGCTACAGTACAGTGTAAACATAACCTTTATATGCACTGGGAAACCAGAAAATTCATTGGACTCGCTTTACTGTGGTATTTACTTTATTGCAGCGTCCTGGGACTGCACTCCCAACGTCTCCGAGGTGTGCCTGCAGAGTCTGCGAGCTTTGGGAACGTCCGTGACATCTCCCCAAGCCCCGCTGAATCGACCTCTGCCAGTCTGTGAAGTCTGGGTCAAGAGGCACACGGAGGAGAAGTCAGGCCAGACAACCTAGTGAGGCAGCAGATCCCCACTGCTGTCCTGGAAAGTGCTTGTCTCGGAGGGCGCACAGACTCTTTCTTTCTAAGTGTCTGAATGTTTTCTTTTTCACTGTTACTTTCCTACTGTCAACTCTTCCCTCAAAATGAGTGAAGGAGGCACATAAGAACACAATGAGATTTTACAGACATCTTTAGGAGACTGGAGGACCCCAGGAGACAATGTTAGAAAAAGATGTTAAAAATCACCCATTTCCAGAACCATTCCTTTCAGCCATTCTTCTCTATCATTCATCTCCATTTCATTGTCTGGAATACCAAATAGCTTCTATTCTGTTAATATATATGGCTTTTATTTTGTTAGTAAACAGCTAAAAAGTTGGAAGTGTAGCTGCAGCAAGTCATTTAGGTTCTTGGCAAAAGAGTCTGAGTCAACAAACACAAGCCCATAGGGTCTCAGCAATTAGAAGGCACCTTTTAGGATCCACACTGAGAAATGCAAGCGCTTTGAGAGTTTCAGGCCACCCCTCCCCAGAAGAACAGAAAGTAAATTTATCCTTCTAAATAGTCACATAGTAAAAGCCACTCCGGTTAAATCTACACTGGACTTATTAACACATTTATACTCCACAATCTGGCTGAGATGCTTCAGGGTACTTTTAAATCTTAAACAGTATAGCCCACAGATCAAGGTGCAGTAAGTTTTAAAATGTACGTCAAGAAAAACCTTGAAAACAATAGGAGTTTGAGCACACTCCCTCTTCAATGGCAAACTGTTAAAGGTCTGATGAGGTAACTTGAAATGTTACAAAGGATATTCAAACAGTTCACTTATGGGGAGAATGAATGTATGTTTCAGAAACAACAATATTAACAGTACAGTCATGCAAATATCACTTTATGTCAGTGGCCCCAAGAACAGACTTCCTCAGGCCGTAACTAACCTCATGGTTGTAGGACCAGCTTCCGAATATAAGTCAGCAGCTTTCATAAGGTAGCTTGACCGCTTTGATTAGCCAGACTTACCTCCAGTTCCCACAAAAAAGCTGCTGTCCGCTGAGCAACAAGTCACTAGCGATACACACTGTTCAATCTCAGTCTCGCTTTTGTTAAAAAGTAAAAAGCAAAATCAAATAAAAACCCCGCAGACCGCCCTCGCACGTGCAAACACTAGAGGGAGTTGTGAGCACACACTCCTCTAAACTGATCCCTGATAACCCCTTCCCAAATGATCTCAACTTGGGTTAACCTAGGAGGGGAACTCTGCCATAACTGGCCCCGTGATTACGTGCCATCAAAACACACGACCCCTGCACCTGACTAGTTCCTCAAACAGCTCATCACCCAAACCAGCCAGAACCCAATGGAACTGTAAATGTAAAATGGCCACAAATTATTCCCCTCCAGGAACAGACCTGGTTAATTTACTCTAGGCTCAGGTATTTGACTTCATTTGGTCAGTGGGACATCAATCAACAAAGATGAGTCAAGTGGAGACTTGGAAAGGGGCTGGGCAAAGGAACTTGCCCTCTCTCTGGCTGCTTTTGGGGATCCTGTAGCCACCATCATGTGAAACTGAGGCTAACCCACTGGATGCTGAAAGGCACTTAACCAAGTCTTATCTGTGGTCCCCGCTGACACTGAGCCAACTTCTGGGCATGTGAGTGATGCCACAATGAACCACCAAGTCCCAATTAGCCAGCCCAAATCAGAAGAACTGCCCAATCGATCACAGAACTGACTGACAGCTGTTGGAGTAGTTTGTTAGTCAGCAAAAGCTGACAAGTGCAGTAATCCTATGGTCTGTGTAATCCAGCTAGGCAACGGCCCTAATGATGTTGATGGCCAGACAGAAAAAGCTTCCCACCTGCAGAAACCCAACCCCAGCCACAAGGACAAGGTCCCACTCAAATACTCTATCTTTCATTTAACCTTTGTTAAATGTCTTCATGCTTTTAGTTTTATTCTTCTTGATCAGTATTCTGCTGATGGGTATCTTTACACGATGAGGCTCTCAAAAGTAGAGACTGAAATCTCCGTGTCACTCTTACGTTTACCATAATGTCAGTAAAAAGAAAACTGTTCAACTCAATTGAAAATTGATCATTTAAAAAAAGGTACACCTTCCAACTTCCCTGTATGTTTCAAAGCTTTATAATAAAATGTTGGGGGGGGGAGCAGGGAATTCAACCTATTGAACTTACTGACCTTAAATACCACACCATAAATAAATACGACATCAGAGAACATGCGTTGTTTGCCATTTGATTCCCAATGCTTAAAACACTGCCTGGCTCACAGCAGTTACTCAACAGTAGTTATAAAATGAACAAAAAGAAGGATGAAAGTGAAGAGAGAGCTCAAGAAAACTCAGAAGAAAAACATACTTGCATCATTAGATGAACTTCTACTTCCAAGGCATTCATTTGCTCCGAAGAGGGTGATGGGACAGACCAAAAGCAGCCTGTGGCCAAAGCCCTGCAATCCCTTTGGGTACATGCTGCTGGGGTACTGAGTGTGCCCTGGGCCGTGTGTCACACACCCCGAGGCCTGTGTGTGGCCACCTCCGCTCCCCACCCCGACCCCAGGTGAGATACACCGTTACCAAGAGTAAGTCTGTGTATTCCCAGGCCTATTTATGCTAAAAGTATTTGTAATTCTACTGCATTAAATATTATGTAAACAGATGAAATTAATTTTAAAAGAAAGAATTCACTATTTCTATGAGTCTATGAGAACTAAGTTGAATGATGTGGAAAGTGAGTTGTTAAAAAAAAAAAAAAAGACCTGCTGTCAAATTAAGTAGGAGAAATGACTATTAACAAGAGGAAAAAGGTTTGTTTACCTAGAAGGATCAGATTGCTTCACAAGCATCTTTCAATCTTACCACCCATGAAAAAGACTAAGAATGGAAATTGTAGACATTGGATGATGGGTGTGTTTTACAGAAGAATGACCGTAAGAAACTCAGAGGACCATACACCAAGCAAAGGCCTTGGCCTCACATCAAAAGTGTGGTCAAGGAATATCCATTAATAGTTGTAAAATAAGATAAAAAGTGAAAGGTATGTTTATATAATTTTTAACTGACATTTTTATTGACCAGTTACTGGTCCTGATTGCCAGGATGAGGATGTTGCCGATCAGAGGGAGTTTACAATTCAAATGTTGTTACTCAAAGAGCCACTGACCTTCGGAATGGTGGGAATCCACAGAGAAGTATGTATGTGATCACGCCTGCTGCCCAAATGTCCACCTTCAGGCCATAGCTGGGAAAACAAAGTGGGTGGAGGGGGAGAAATAAAGATACTACCCCCCAAGGACCCTCCACGCTACTGGAGTACTTGCCTTTGTTTGTTATGAAAAAGGGTTTTCTCGGTGTCAAAGCGCTCATTTCACGTAAAGGAATTAACTGCCCTTTGGACAGAGGCATCTACTTTTCTCCCAATCTAACCACGGTCTTGGGGGCTACTGCTGTATTTCCAAGACTGGCCTCGGGACAAAAATCCAGGCCTATGGCTCTTGGACATAGAAGCACAAAGTCATGATCAAAGTCATGATGCAGGTGATAGTCTCTCCCACCCTCCACCTTCCCAGGAGGCCAGTGAAATCACAGCAGCCGGCGCAGCTACACATACCTTTTTCCACCAAAGTGAGAGTACCAACCAGAGCTACCAGGAGCCTTACCCAGTTTCAGCAATTATTTCTGGAGCCACGTAAGTCGGCGTGCCACAGACTGTATATAAAGGGCCTTCCACCACAGTGGCCAGCCCAAAGTCTCCCAGTTTCAAGGACTTGGTTCCGTCGGGATATTCACACACCTGGAACAGAAACCAGCCAATGATCAGTAGTTCCTTTTCTCAATGATTCCAAAAGGGCCCTTGGAATTAGGTAGAAACGACACAGATAGATGTATTCATCAACTAAAAAAACAAAACAAAAAAACAAAACTCTCCCTGTGATAGTAACACCATGATTTATTTTTGATGCTTTAAAGCTCTAAAGTTTTTCTTTAGAAATTTTGCATGATTGTGTGGAATTTGAAAGACGGTATCTTCCATCTTTGTAAAAAGCTCCTTATCTAGGAGTAAAATGAATATGAGCTGACACAACAGGCGGGGTGTAGGCAGCTGCTTGCCCGATGTGGCTTGAGAGGCCTCTAAACCCGGAAGCGGGAAACTGACCGTTGTTACATGTTCACGGTGTGTGAGGTACTTGAGAGTCTCAGAAATGGTGTTTGTTGTGTCCACTAAAACACTTTCATGTTTACTTTAGAACATAAAATCCGGATTTGTTTTTTTGGACAGTCCAATGATGAATATAAATATTTCTTAGGGGAAAATTTTGTAAGTTTAGAAAGAAAATAAACTTGGGAACAGACAGCCTGAACCTGAATAACCAACCACTCCACCCGTTTCCTGGTTGCGTGACCTTCGCGAGTCACTCCCTGAACATGTTTCTTCACCTGTGAGAGATGAGAATAGTCCCTGACCCATGGGGTTGGTGTGAAGAGACCAAGCTTGGATCAGGGTTCAATGAATGCTCCTTCCTTTCCCAGAAGGACTGGCTGATAAGATAAGTAACATATTAGAAACGGTTTAACAATGCTGGTGAAGATATGAATGCGCTTTGCTTACAGGGGAAGCCGTCTTTCTAGAAGACATTTCAGCAACATGTGAATTTCTTAAAAATTATTTATAACACTTGATCCAGTAAATCTACTTCTAAGAATCAATCCTAAGGGAATAGAGATGAACCCAAAGGTTACACACAAGGCCACCAATCTCAGAATTTATCTATGTTTTTAAAAACTGGAAGGAACAGGGACGCCTGGGTGGCTCAGTCGTTAAGCGTCTGCCTTCGGCTCAGGTCATGGTCCCAGGGTCCTGGGATCGAGCCCCGCATCTGGCTCCCTGCTTTGCGGGAAGCCTGCTTCTCCCTCTCCCACTCCCCCTGCTTGTGTTCCCTCTCTGGCTGTCTTTCTCTCTGTCAAATAAATAAAATCTTTAAAAAAAAAAAAAAAACTGGAAGGAACATAAATGGCAAATAGGACAATGACTTCATAAATCATGGTACATTCCTATAAGAAAACACTATACAGTCACTAATAAGCACATTTCAAATAAGTATTAATCCTATGGAAAATATTCACTATATTACAGGAAAAAAGAATATTCAAAACTATGTATTCAGTATAATACACCAAAACGTTCAGTTTATTTCTAGGGGGTAGCACTAAAGATTACTTTAGCTTTCTTCTTTATACTTTTCAATAGGTTTCCAAAATCTTTACAATGAACACGTATTGGTTCTATAATCAAGAAAAATTAATTTTATATATAAGCAAACTTTCCTTATGGGATCGAAGTCTGAAAGTTACATTTTAAATAGATGGTTTTTTAACTGCATAAACTTTAACGTGCTTGCCTATTCATCTCTCAGATGTCCATTTTGAGAAGGGTGAATTTCAGAGAATAACTGCAGAGATCCAATCTGTACTAATGTAATGTCTTTCCCTACTTTTATAATTTTGTTCTATTTAGTTTGCTTTTCCTCATATTTTACTATGAACTGAACCAGATCCTCACTCAAACCACTCCTTACTAAAGGATGAGCAATTTAGAAAATTATGTTTTTTCAAGATAAGCATGTTAATAACATCTTCCATTAGTCTGATACTTAATGAGGGGGAGTGATTTATAGACATCGTGAAAAAGCATCAAAACCTCAGGGCTCCCCCATGTCAGCGATACCCAGTCTAGAGAGGCATTTAAAAAGCATGACACTGGAATACCTTCCTTACCTGTGATGTCCTCATCGGTTTAAGAAGAATGTTTTTCACCTTAGTATTTTAGTAACTGCTTCCACATTTATGTACTAAGTATACATCCCCTGCACACATCTTTATGACTTTTAGGTTTCATGGGAGCGATGGTGAGGCTGCGGAGTCCCTCACAGATATTTATCATTCTGAGTCAGCCACAGCTCAGCAGAGGCATTTTCAAAGCTACTAATGATTTAGCCTAAAGCAGGAGAAACCAGGTTCTCAGTCTTGCCAGGGTCTTAGGACGACTTTCCATCCATTATGTTTAATGTAAACATTAACAAGAACAATCCGATATCGAGAACTACAGTTAGAATTTATGACGCATTTACTGAAACCCAGACTTCAGAAATTCCCTAAGTAATTGCAGTGATAAGAACATTCTAAGCAACATTATAATTTTAAATGTCTGTATCATGAAAGCAAAAAAAAAAAAAAGTTTTATTAATGTCATTGTTATTTTGTTTTTACAAGTTTAAAATACACTCATTAGGTACATTTTTTTTTGAAAAATAGTGTTTACTTTAGACATGCAATTTACAGATGCCTGGGGGTATTTGAGGGTTGTTTTCAGATACTCAGAAGTCCCCAAAGCCCCATTTCTCATATCCTCTATAAGGAATTCCGAGTCAGATGCAGGAGCATAAATAGAAAGGTACTGGGCAGTTCATAATCACTGAATTATGTCTGGGCAAGTGGCACTCCTTGGCTAAACATCAAAAGAGAAGTGTCATAAGGAGCAGACAAGCCTGAAATAATACTTTATCTGATTCATCTCTTCCCAACGCTAGACACAGAGGCAAATATGTGAAAGATAATAGGAGTCCATTTCAAAATCTTAGCTGGAAATTCTCTTCAAAGCAGGAGTATGTATCAATCTATACATACAGACGCACATGTGCGACATTGCTTTAAGAGACTGACACTGACATACACACATATGGCATTGCTTTAAGAGACTGATTTGAAGAAAGAGCTGAACAAATGCATAGGGGACTCCAAAGGCCTTCTGTTTTGGCAGAGTGCTCCATTCTCTCCCCAGTTACTGACACCTCACAGAACTACAGAGATCCCAATGCTTTTTCCACACATGATCTCACTGGACCTGAGAGTCACCACCCACCCCCCCGGGTGAATAGGAAAATAACTGTTACCTCTGTTTTACAGATGAGGAAACTGAGGCACAGAGAACTCAAGTTACTAAGAGCTACCAAGTGGGGATTCCAGCCAGTACCTTTACCATCCCACGGCACCATCCTGCAACAGGTCTGAAGGCAAGAGAGTGGTCCTGGCAGAACCCCGACTGCAGCCTGCACCCACACACAGATGCTGAGTAATCTCAACAATCACGACCGCTCAAATGCCCCACCGCCACCCGCTGAGATGTGCTCTGTCAAAAGTTGCACTCAGAATGCAAAAGTTTAAGATGTGAGGAATGCAGATCCCACATACGAAGTGAACGCTGCGTGTTCTCTAAATAAAATGTCAACATAATGATTTAGAAGGGCTTCAAATATGAGAAACCAACCCTCTTCTCTCCCCAGTCCCCAGAACTCCTGGAAAAGCAGAATTTATCACTGGTCTCTCATAGTTAAGTCTGACAGGGCACCACCAGGCTGTAACTCACAGCATTAATGGCCACCCCTGTGCTCCCTGACACGGCGACCCATACATCTCTGCTGGCAGGGGTTTAAATTATGACACTGCTCCCGGAGAAGGCGATGCAAATCAGATGTCTGAATGCTCTGGTGCTTAACAACGGAATTCGCTTTTAGAGTAGGAGGAGGCTGACAGTCACTCTGTTGTATTTACTTTTAGTGCCTCAATGGCACTTTCTCATCCTAGGGCAATGCCAACCTGCTGACTAAATGCAGAATCTGCAGAGTGGTCTAGTTAAGTTTTCAATGGCAGGCACATATTTTACTTAGATATGTGCAGCTAAGGGCTTCCAAAGCCTGACCCTTTTATATCACACATTAGCCTCATCCAGACATCCGTTTTATCATCATCTTCCTTCTCCTCCCCTTTGGGTAGCAGAGTGGGGTTACGGCAGGTCTTGAAAAGGGGTGAAGACTCATCTAGGGCAAGTTAGACTGGATGAGGAAGTTGGTTCCACTTTCCTGGTTACATTCTCAGACAGGTCATTTTGGAGACCCCTGGTTCCCATCATGTGACACAAGAAAAGGAGGCAGTATCGGACTCTGAGATGTTCCACACATTGTGAGTGGAAAACAGAAGAAGGGGCAGGTGAGAGTGGAATCAATGAGCTGGGAAATGGACACTCCCTGGCTTACAGGCGAGTTCGCCACGGCCTCAGTCACCTTCCTCACCGGGCCTCAGCAATCAGAGCTGCAGTATGGGCTGGCTCCACAGTAACCTATTGTCCTTAGGGACCTGTGGCTCTGTATTTCCAGAAAACATCAATAACCACAGCCACCAGGGTGAGGTGAGCCATGGACAGCAGGGAGAAATGAAGGAGGCATCCTCATTAACACTATGGCATTGATATCTGGCCATAGCCAGAGGAAGCCCTGTTACCCTTGTTTCTGAAGCCCCTGGCCAATCTCAGTCCCATGGTGGAGGAGCCTGGGTCTGACAGGTCATAATGGCTGAGGAGACTGTTTTGAGGAGAGAACACCATATCCTCACTTCTGTCCTGAGGCCCAGTCTACAATTGTCTCCATTCCTCCTTAGAGTTCATAAAACCAAGTCTATAATACTTCTTGTTTTACAGAGAAAGGATATTTATTTTCCCAATAGGAAAATCTAGACGTGAAACATAACTTCTCAAGGCAGAAGACAGTAAGAAAGAAAAAAAAACCTCACATACTTTTAAATGGATACTCAGAAATCATCAAATGGTATTACCAAAAGGGGAAGATGGATTCACAGAAAGTTCCCAGGATGGCCTAAAAGCCTCAACATCAATGCATATTCCTTTGAACAATTATTTGCACAGTGCGAGTATGAGGCAAGCTGGAAAGACTTGAGTTCGAGTACCAGCTGTTAGCTAGCTAAATGACTGTCAATGCTCAGGCACCAACCATTTACTCCACGTCCACCGTGTGCTTCCTTGGCACTGTTCAGGGCACTGGCGACATGCGAATAATGGAGACACAAACCTTGTCCCTAATGGTGCTTATCTAGAGAAGGAGTCACTCAAGTACATGATAAACTCACCACACCAGGGCACGTAGAGCAGAAACTAGAGGGGGCCATGACTGACTCTGTCCGGGAAGTCAGGAGTGATGTCAAAGAAGACATGCCTTTTGCTCAGTGTCTTATGAGAGGAACACGTTTGCCACGTTGCCAGGAGAGGACATTGCAAATGTAGACCAGTATGGAAATAAGCAATGATATGTAATGGTGTTGATAAAGTTAAGTCTTAACTAACGACTAGGGATGGGAAAATCAGAGTTTGGATTATCATGATATAGAACACTCAGAAAACCCCACCTCCTAAGCCATAATGATGACAATACTCAGCCCTGAAAGGTAGAAATAGACGAAAAAATGGTCCTGTGTGTGTCTGGGGGGATGTGTGATGGTCGAAGTCCCTAGTAAGCTTCTCTAAAATTCCTCTACCATGCAGACACAAAGGTTGGCCCAATTAGCAAGCTGTGTTTACTAAGGCCATCATGGAGATGTGCTAAATATGACATGAGATTGAGTGCCAGTCTGGACAGATGGGTGGGGAAGGGTTAGTAACAGGAGAGGAGGCTGGAAAGGTAAATTGGGACCAGATTATGAAGCCCTCTGAGTGCCACAGACTTTCTTCTGTAGAACAATGGGAAGCAGGGGACTTTTCAGCCACAAAAATTAGCATCTGAGTCTAAATTTCTGTACCTGTAAAGCTGAGGTAAATGGACTAGATTATTCCCAACGTTCTGTCCTGCACATACATGAACCATCATATTCTATTTCTGTCTCCTCTAAGCTCCTAATTCTCTAATTTATTCTTCAAAGTTTTGCCTCACAAAATAGTTTTCCTTCTTACCTTTCTTTCGTCAGTACCATCAATCAAAATGCAAATGGAAACGTGTTTTCTAATGTCTGATAAATAATAAATACAGAAATGCATATCAATTTAAGAAATCCATTAATAATTTATGGTCATTGACTTGAGCCATGGTGATTCTCTAAATTTAAATTCTCTCGGTCCCTTATTGCAGGATTGGTACAGACTCTAAAGTGATATTGTTTGCATGTGATCATGTCATTTTAAAGGAAGAGAGGATGAATTGGAACAAAAAAAGCAGAGATGGCATACCAAGAGGTTCTCTGGCTTGATGTCTCTGTGCACGATGCTGAGACCATGAAGATACCTGAGGGCATTGGCCAGGTTGTACACCATCGCACTGCCGTCTCTCTCAGTGTACTTGGTTGAAGAGGTAATTGCATCAAAGAGATCTCCACCCTGATGGACACATAAAAGAACATAGCAAAATGTCAACAGTGACAATCCTATGAAGGTAACAAAGAAGGTTCATCAGCCTGGAGTAGGTGAAAAGAATGACACAAGTGCCATGAACAATTATTATAAATAAAAGTTTCAAGGTAGCAAAACATGTTTCCAATTAGGGCCTTCAAGAATATGGTAAATCTTGGGATTTGGCACCAATGAAATCTCTTGAAATCTTTCCATCCTCTTACTTTGACCAATTCCATCACCAGGAAGAGCTCAGTAGCTGTTTCCATCTCCTCAACCAGCATGATGATATTTGGATGTTTCACCCTGCGCAGGATGGACACTTCATTCTCAATCAGGTGCTCCTGTCAAAGCAAGGGTTTAGAGAGGGTTTAGAGAGGTGGGTCAGAAACCACAGAAACCTCTTCTCTAGCTCTATATTCTGGAAGATGCACTACTGTAAATTGGATGCCGAAGGAAGCATCTCCCTTGGTGCAAAGACAAAACCAAGCCCTGGCTGAGTTGGTTTCCATAGGGACAGAACAAGTCAGTGTGACATGTCATTGTCACTAACAAAAAGGAACTGATATCCTCAAAATGTCCCTTGAAAGGGCTCAATGGTGCCACCCTGGCACATAAAATATACTACCTTCTTGTCTCTTCATTACCGCCAACGCTTAAGAGGTCATGACACTGAGAAAGCTTGGGCACAAAGCACCGTGCTTTGTGATTCAGCTGGAACCACTTTTTTTTTTTTTTTTTTTTTAAGAGAGGGAGAGAGAGAGAATGTTAAACGCCCAGAGCACAGCCCGACACAGGGCTCGATCTCATGACCCTGAGATCATGACCTGAGCTGAAATCAAGAGTCAAATGCTTAACTGACTGAGCCACCCAGGCGCCCCGGAACCACTTTTTGAGTATACACTCAAACTCAAGATCAAGTATACAAGGAAACTGCATGTGTATGGAATACAACTTGAGCATTAAATTTTTTTAAACCATTACTAATATGAATTTGAATTTCATGTTGAACGTACGAGAAGAAAAAAAAAAAAAAGGTCCCCTCTATGGCTGGGTATGGAATCATTCACCAGAAGGATGTTCCTTACAGTCTCGTATTTCAGAAATCAGGAAACATTGAGTACCACGGGGACCACTGTTTTCATTTTAGCTCTAACCTCTTCCCTGAAAATACTACCTGATTATCAATCCTGGTGAGTCATGCAGCTGGGATCAGCACTGTAGCAAAATGTTTACCCACAGCATTAAGGAATTATTCTCAATACGCCAAACATGAATCATGAACAACTACTGCTCTATTTTTATGAGGCATGAAAACATTTCAATAAAATCACATTTGTTAATCCTCATGAGCTATAACAATAAATTATTTTGAATTTAGGGTATGCTCTGTTAAATTAACTAATTGCCCTCTGACACATTCTGGGTTTTCAAATATAACTTTTACATAAAACTTACCATATGAGAGAGAGCTTTTGCTACCTAAATACACACACATGTATATATCCATGTATGTGTGTGTGTGTGTGTGTGTGTCCCTCAGAGTGTCCCTTTCACCTTTGCTATCATCAATCTTAGCACTAAATTTAGTGTTCCACTGCAGTGGTAAGATAATTATGTCTAGGTCAAGATGTCATTTAGGTTCTCCACTTCATGCATCCATGTGGACACGTCTTTTTACTCTAAGCCACCTCAAACAACAGATTAATATACATTATATCAAATGAATGAGGAGCATCCACAGGAACCCTGTGCAAACTCCTGCCCACATGGGCCATTTCTCCAGCGCTGAATGCACTGTGCTTGTCCAAGTAGTCACTCAGTGAATGTTGGCAAATGACAGTGCAAATGCTAAACTGAAGCAAGAAAAGAAAAGAACCAACATTTATTAGGAACCTAGTCACTATCTGTCAGTCTCTTTGCAAAGGAAGTATTTGTGTAATGTCTTAACACTTTATCCTTAGAACAGTCTTTTGAGGGAAAATGCAAACCTAGGTTTCTGACATCCAAGCCCACATTTTTTGTACAACACAGTATCACCTTTTAAAAAGGAATACTTCGGTAAAAGAATATTTCCAAGTGAAAATGATAGCTGCAAAGCGGAAAATACTTAATTCCTTGAAAAGACAGGAACGAGAGAGGTCCAGGCAGAATCACACCAGGCTTTGCGCAGGGAGGAGAATCTAGGCCCCTTAATGAGCAGGGGTGGGAAGTCTCCATCCAGCCTGAGACTCAGCAAAGGCTTCCAGATCTCAGACCCTAACAAACCACGGCCGGGAGGCCGGGGACAGGGCCGCCTACCCATTAGCAATCCCTTCTGTCTAAGCTACAGAGCTGCAGCACCAAGCAGCAAACAGTGCCCTGGTCCCTCCCAAGAGAAGCAGCTTGACAGCCAACTCCTTTTGGCCACAGGGACAAAGACTCAGCAAACACTCCACATTGGTTCACTTACTTCGAGGCCTCTGGATCATCTGTGCCAAGTCTGCCCTTTATCACACTAACAGGCAGAGTTAGATGTACTTTTGCGAACACGTAAAGGCGAGCAAATGCATTTCTTTCACTCTACGTGAAGCCAAGACAACAGGAGTTACTACCACTGCAGTAAGAAAGGCGTTTTATTTTATTTTATTTTAGATCTATCACTTCAGTACTCCCCCCCAAGTTTTTCTTTTTTTATTTGAGGCAGGAGGAATGAGAAAAGGGAGAGAGCACATGAGAGGGGGGAGGGTCAGGGAGAAGCAGGCTCCCTGCCGAGCAGGGAGCCCGATGTGGGACTCGATCCAGGGACTCCAGGATCATGACCTGAGCCGAAGGCAGTCGCTTAACCAACTGAGCCACCCAGGCGCCCTGAAAGGCGTTTTATTTTAAAGCTAAATGGATCTATCACTTCAGTACACCCCCCCCCTTCCTCCCTATTGTCTCCGAAGTTGGAGGAGTCTGTAAATTTCCCTCTATTCAGGGGCTCTGGTAGGGATGCTAATTGAGAGTGACACATGTAAAATCATCCCCATCACCAGTACCCCAGGAGCGCTCTCAAATCCCTGTTAAAATAAGATGTCTACCACCTAGGGAGACAACACCTCTCAAAAGTTATCTTTTTCAAGAAAGGCTCAAGAGAAAGTCTTCTGGGAACTTTCTGATTGTGGAACTTCCCCCAGGACCACCAGCAGCGCTACCTCTGAAATACTGAGCGAGTGCTGCCGCATGCCGCCCACCACGGCTCATTAGCTCAGCCCTGGGCTCTCCTCCACGAAGGCCAGGGTTCTACTCACTCAGTGAGTTTCTGCTGGAATGTGGGAGATGGTAGCCTTTGTCCCCCAACCTCTGACTGTGCCTGTAAAACTGTGTCGGAAGGAACAACCCGCTTTTTAAACTGATCATCATCAGAGGCAAAACAAAAGTAGCCCATAAAAATCTTTACAAATGTCATCTCCGATTTCTTAGGCAACCCCTGTGGAATCACTGTGCCCAATACGTAAAAACACTCTCTAGATTACATTTGCCAGGAAAAAATCTCTCTCAATACAGTACAAGCGTCACTTTTCTCTCAAACTGCCGTGAACTTACATTATTCAGCCATCTACCATTATTCCTGTTAAGTGATTCAGGACTCTAACTCCAAATAATTTACATATGAATCATTTCGTGGCAGTGTTCCAGGGTTCTGAGTGAGAGTAAATACAAAGAAAACTGCTAACTTGGCAAAAGATACCACCTTATCTTTGGCCATGGTGGTTTTTAATGAGAGAGAGAGAGAGAGAGAGAGATGGATTAGGGAATAAACAACTCTCCCAAACAAAACTAATCATCTTGTCTCTAATGGCCCCAGCCCCACAAAGCAGCCTTTCCTCCTGTGCCTTCTGTCCGGCTAAATCAACCTGGCTGCCCAAAGCAGACAGTGTTCTCCCAGCCCCTCCCTCATCCTCCACTACAGCCCATCAGTCCCCAGCTCCTGCCAGGTCCACCTTCTCAACAGCCTCTGAATCCACCCATTCACTTCTATCCCTATTGTCAATCTCTTGCCTGGGCCTCCAGGTGTTTGTACAGGTTTTCTCTGTCTGGAACCCCCGCCCCCCCACAACACACACATTCCTTGGGGGACTCCTGTGTTCCTCAGGTCTAGATTGGACCTCACCTCCTCTAAATAGCCTCCCCTGCTCAGTCGTGGCTGGGTTAGGCACCCTTCCTTCTCTCTGTGCCCCCTGTTCTTGCTTCAATCACTGCTCTCACCCTGCTGTCTGAAGGCTTCTGTTTACCTCGCTCTCCAGCAACCAGCACAGTTGGTTCTGAAGTGTATGAGTGAATAAAGACAGCATGCATTGCTCTTGGCCAACAGTGGCTTTCCAGCTGGATTCCACATTGCTTAGTGAGTATTGCTCCCCAATCAGAGGGAGAAAATGTACAAATCACCCCATATGATTTCTGTAGTAAGATGTGTGTAGCGGATTGAATAACGGCCACCCAAAGATATCAAGGCCTAACCCCTGGAACTTGTAAATATTACCTTATTTGGAGAAAGGGTCTTTGCAGATGTGGTTAACGATTCTGCAATGAGGAGATAACCCTGGATTATCTGGGTGCCATCACAACTGTCCTTATGAATGGAGGCAGAAGGAGATTTCACAGACAGAAGAGGAAAAATAAACACACAGAGGAGAGTGATGTGAGGACAGAGGCCAAGATTGGAGGGATGTGGCCGTAAGCCAAGGAATGCCATCAGCCACCAAAGCTACTCAGAGTCAAAGAACAGATTCTCCCCTAGAGCTCCGGAGGGAGTATGGATTTCAGACTTCTGGCCTCTAGAACTGTGAGAGAATAAATTCCTGCTGTTATAAGCCACCAAGTTTGTAGTAATTTATTCCAACAGCCTCAGGAAACAAATACAATATACATTTGGATTTGTGTTGTGCTTGGGCCCATTACATGGAGGTGATAAATGCGTAACTGTGGGAAGAGAAGGGCAGACCACTTCGAAGCACCATAACAGAGAGCTCAGAGCTTCGTACACTATGCAAATTTAATAAATAATCATTTAGAATGAACACTGTTTAGAATATTAGATACAGAAGAAGAATTTTTTTTTTTATGCTATGTTAGTCACCATACAGTCTATCATTAGTTTTTGATGTAGTGTTTCATGATTCATTGTTTGCGTATAACACCCAGTGCTCCATGCAATGGAAGAATTCTTAAATTTACAAACACCACAGCCTTCTCAACAGCCTCCATAAATCTGGCCCCACGGCAAATCTTGTAATGATCTCCTACTCAGAGGCACCTAACATGCTTTCCATCCTCTGGGCCTTTGCTCAGGCTGTGCTAGGCCCCTGGAAGGCTTTTCTTTCATTGCTGCCTATTGAAGTCCTAACCACTGCTAGAGTTTCAGCTCAAATGCTTACTCATGGCATCTTCTCTGATCACCTACTTCACTCATGTGCTTCCTCCAAACTCCCATATATTCTCTGCAGAACTGGTATTAATTTATATGTGAGACTGCCCTATTCCTAGCACAGTTTCTTGCACACACATCAAATTTTAGGTAAATGAGTCAATTAATCTGATAATGTATATGTATATGACAGAAAAGCAAACAGAAGGCCAGAAAAGGTTGAGATTTTTTTCTCCAGGTTCTTATTACATGAACAAATGAATAAATTGAACTTGAACAGGGAACGTGGCAGACTGGCTAATGTACAGGGTACATAATCAATGAGCACAAAATTCCAATCACTGCTCTGCCTCTGTGTGACTTTTGGGAAGCTATTTAATCTGAACCTCTGTTGATCAGTGAAACTGGTGTATCTTGTTTAGCAAGTCATTAAAGGTAATGTGCAAAATTCCTCTATGTCCAAGCCTGGAGAGATGATACATTTTAGTAATTTAGTTTCTGTGTACAACCCACAAAACAGAGGTAACCAACAACACCCCAGAACAGTAGCTGATTCCACTATGCCTCCCCCTTGATTTTGTCTTAAAAAAGAAATTCTCTATACCAATTTTTTCAAAAATAAAAGTCAATGGGGAAATCAACTTATTTGGAACAAACCAAGTTTTTAAATTATAATTTTATACAGTCAAAGTAGAAATAGTTGCTCAGATAAGCAAAATGTGAGGATGGAAATAAGCATATGATCATGAATTATAAAAACAAAATGACATTCAATGACAAGGAAAAACAGATCCAAATGTTTAAAGTGACCTAATCATTTGCCTCAGCATTTAGTGTACCAGACATATTTTTGCACATAAAGAACTTTTTTCAACTACTAAAACAGCTGCTTAAAATTTAATCAGGTAAACAATATCCCTACCATAGCAATTTTTTTTTTACTTTTTTGATAAAAATACTTTATTACAGTTGCTTAGAACTTGGCTCCCAAAATTATGACACATTCTGCTTAAATTCCACAATACCAGAAAGAGCAACACTTACTTACATATGAGGAAAAGTCTTTGTAGTTAAAAATTTAATAATATTGTTAGAACAATAAGTAAAAGCACACATTTTATTTAAAGAATATTAACTGTAGGAAAACCTTACTTATTCAAAGAAAAGGGGGGCATTTTGTACAGTCTCTGCTTCATTAGCTGTCACAGTGTGGTTAAAAAAAAAAAACATATGACAAATTTGCCTTTTGCATTTCTCAAACTTCAACATAATAATAATATTTTAAGTTTTCTGTTAAAAATACATAGTTTTGTAAATTTCCAATGAAGGCCACTTTAGGAGTTCCATTAATATAAAACCATGACTATCACTTTAAATCTTAATTAATTATACATTCTGAATTTCTGTGGCATATTAATAATGTTAACAGTTACCATGTGCTAAAATCTTATATACTGGTATTTCTCTACATGTTTTCCATACCTTAATTCAGTTAATCCTCACAATAACCTTGTGTCTTAGATATTATTAACAACCACACTTTAGAGGGAGAAACAGAAACACAGAGGGGTTAAGTAACTTTTCCAAGGTAGCACAGCAAAAAGAAGCAGAACCAAGACTAAAACTTCATACCCTCTGGCACTAGAACAGCACAGTTCAACAGAAATAGAATGTGATCTACATATAGAAATCTAAATTTTCTGATGCCCACATTAAGAAATGTAAAAAGATGCAGATAACACTAATAACTTACATAATCCAATATATCCAAAATATTATCATTTCAAAATGCAATCAAACAAAAAAGAAATTAATGAGGTACCACACTGTTTTTTCGTACTGTCTACAAAAATCTACTATGTATTCTAATCTACACTTTAATTCAGACTAGCCACCTAGGAGTTCTTGAGCCTGCTTTCTTAACTGCTATGCTAACAGAAAGTAATTTTAAAAAGGTCTTTGTCATCCGAGCTATTATCTTTTCAAACATAGTTAACATATCAATACTCCAGCAGCACTTCATCATTTGATCTTTCCCAGATCAGCCTGAGACTGGGACAGAAGAAAAAAAGTTCATGGGGGGGAGGGGCAATTCTTCATGGTGTTTCTACACATCTTCTATCAGCTTTTGTTACAAACTATCTTCCCAAGGGTATTTGTAACATAGAGATCATAGAGATAGGGTCTCCCTCAAGGGTAGAGGACAGATTGGTTTCCTGAGCATTATCATAAAAATAGTTTTCCTCTGGGGCAAAGTTTGGACAGGTTTGCTAGCAGCCCCCTCATAAGACTGGGGGTTTACTAAGCTTGAGGATCCTCAGCTGTGATCTAAACCTATTCTGTGTATAGCAACCGGCTGGGCCCCTCTGCATCACTTCCGTGGGACTTGGGAGTTAAGAGAACCAATGCTACCTGCTGTGCCACAAGTTATAAAAGTCTTTTGTCTCTGACCCAGCAATCCTGTGTCTTCAGCCAGCATCCATAAAGCAAGAAGGCTAACTAGTTAGTTGGAAAGTAAGGTGAAGTCTTAGACTCATCACAGTTCATGATAGGTCTTTTGAGCATTGCTGAGTTTTCATATAGGCATCTCCCAAAGAAGAGAACTTATATTTTCTATAGCTAGGACCGGATCAAGTCAATTTATTATTTTAGGATTAAAGTGAAAAATGACAAGGAAAAAAAAAACATGTTGATAGTGTTTCCCCTATTATTATCAATGGTCTATTCCTATTAAGGCCTTGTCAATGCCCACTTAAATTCCTTCACCGCAGTAAACATCTCACCAAGGTTTCTCAGTTTCTTATACTGTACCTTTCCACAACATTTGGCTTTGTCTATAATCTTCAGGGCAAACTCCTTTCCAGTGGACCTATGAAATAATCAGAGAAAGGCAATTTAAAGACACAAAGATACAATCATTCCCGATTTCCTCTACTAAAGGAAATGAAGATATTCTTCTAAATATCTTTTAGAATAGGAAAACAGTTCAACAGAGAAGTACTACCTTCCTCCTCTGTACATTAGGGATGATAGTGAGTGGGGTCAGGGAGAAAGGTACCCAAAAAAAGAAATGAAAAAATCCAAAGCCACACTGTCATTCTCATTTTATGATGTTAATAATTATAATATTAAATAATTCACATATTAAAAGTATTTAAAACTCTGTTGTATCAAAGCTGGACAAGAAATTTTTTCCATACTTAAATCTCAAAAGAGTTCTCTTAGGAGGCAGAATAAAATTAAGAAAAATTAATCAAAATAACTAAAATTTTTCTATGATCAATATATCTTTACGTTAATCTACTAATGACTAAAAGGCCCTAGGCTTTCAATGTCTCTTTCTCAGCCAAAACTCCAGCTGGTGCCATTTTAGCCACACCCTTAAATGCCTGTATCTGGTAGGAAAGAGATCATTTACTTGGACATACAAATGTTGAGGTTGTTGGGCGCCTGGGTGGCTCAGTTGGTTAAGCGACTGCCTTCGGCTCAGGTCATGATCCTGGAGTCCCTGGATCGAGTCCCGCATCAGGCTCCCTGCTCGGCAGGGAGTCTGCTTCTCCCTCTGACCCTCCCCCCTCTCATGTGCTTGCTCTCTCTCATTCTCTCTCTCTCAAATAAATAAATAAAAAATCTTAAAAAAAAAAAACAAAAAACAAATGTTGAGGTTGTTAACGTTTAATCACCTTTAACACAATTTAATCTGAACATGCCAAAAAGTATTGTTTAGCTAGGAAAACTGTTCAACAAAAAACACTGCCGTATTCTGGGAATACATTAGTTCTCTCAAGTGCAACTGCTTTTGCCACATGGTCACAGCACACACTGCGGAAGCTGACCTTAGAAGAGCAACTTTCATTTAAATTGCTTCCGCATAACATAAAACAAACCCTGACTCAGATTTCTAATGAGTCTGTAGAGATTGTATCTTAGATGCTTAATTTGTTACTTGGGTGGCAAACTGTGCACCAGAGCTAAGTAAAAGGACTCAGGGGACAGGGCAGTGTCCTCTACAAGGAGCACGAAAGCTTCACTGGAGATGCGGCAAAATGGAAAAGCTTTCTGGAAAACTCCCCACCAATAATAAAAATTACCACTTAAAACAAGTAGGGTATTGACCTATAAACACAAAAGCTCTAACCTGAGTCTTTTCCAGTTTGTATATTGTTTACAAAAGGCCTGGAATTTAAAAGAATGGATTTCTTACCACTTGAGAATTTAGGACCTTAAACAACATAAAGTTGAATAAGCAAAAATATAATTTTAATATAGGCAAAAGTTGGCTGACCCTGATCTGAATAGAGTCAGAGCTCATATATCTGAACTCCTAGTATTTACAATTAAGTATTAATTGAGAGGGTTACTGTGGGGCTTAAAGGGGTTAATAATACAAGCACAGCATCGAGAACATGCCTGACACAGGTAAGTGCTATAGGAGATTTTTTTTTTTTTTTTAATGAATCTTATTCTTTCCTATTCCTCTCTGGCTCATGGATGAGACCTGATAAATCTCTCAGCCCAACTGCGTACAAAGCAAGTTTATACTCTGTGCCTATACCTATTTTTTCCAGGTCAAACTGCCTGTGGGCTTACAAAACAGCTGGTCCTACCTACCCGTAGACTTTTTCAGGAAGGGGGAAAAAGAGACCTCCCAGGAAGGCCTTTTGTTCTTTCATTCAGCTTAGTAAGAATAAACTCCAGGGGAGAAATGTAGGTAAACAAATGATTATCCTCACCATCCACTCACCTGTCCATGCACTCTTTGACTACTGCAAAATTCCCATCACCAATAACCTTTCCGATTTTGTATTTCTCAAGAAGAGTTGATGATTCAGAACACCTGTTTCCATTCACACCTGCACAAAAGGATAAATGCAAAGTCTAGCAAACACATCAGCATTTCACCTTGATTCCTACATTTCTGTAAAATAATAATTGCAATGCAATTGATTTCTAAATCTATGGTGAACCATAAGAAAATTTCTAACCATAGTTTCTGAAGAGAACACCTGAAAACCTGAATCACCAATTTCCTTTTGACCTTGTTGTGAAATCTGAAACCAACATAATCAATAACCCTAACATATCCCTGAAATATCAGCTGAAATAAGTAAAAGAAAATTTAACCTAAGCTTTGTAAACTTCTTTGTTAACTCTCGAGGAAGGAAAAGGGGATGATGGTGGGGATTCGATCTTAAAAATTTTCAAGATTTCTCCTCAAGATTTTCTAGTAGAGAAAATTCTACCCAGCTGTGGGATACCTGTTAAGGCTAACTCCTGGCTCAAAGTCCTCTCAAAAAGGGGAAGGGCAGGGGAGAGGCAGGAGAAGGAAGTGGTTAAAAGGACTACTTTTTACAATGTATCCCCCGGGCCCAGCACATAGCAGACATCCAATGAAGAAACACACCTTTGCTACCTAATTGAGAGAAAGGGAAGTCTACATGTAAGACTTGTGAGCAGACTGCCACTAAGGAAAAATAAAGGAAGCCCAAGTGTAAAATCTGAAATTGGGTTAGCTTAATTAAAAACAAGGATATTTTATATATCCTGAAGTGACCTCACCAAGGCTCATTAGGCTAATCGGTGACATGATTACATCCCTATTGAGGAAGATCATAATTTAGCACAAGTGGGTTTTGGGTGTCCACCAAGTTCACATGGGTGACTTCCTTTATAAAAGTAATCATCAGATTGAGGACTACCTTCAGGACTCATGCAACGACCAAGTTCAGGTCCACCATTTACATTGGAAGAAGATCTGCCGTGTGCAGAAATCTGCTGAAAGAGGAGAGTGACTGTTATTTATCGGGAAAAATTTACAAATCTTCAGCTAGCTAATCCTTAAAGAATAGAAAATGCTTATATTGTACAAAAGTATGATGTTACAAAGAGAGGAGGCACCTCTTTCTCCCCATCTCTTCCCTATATCATTAACACATTTCTTCCTTAAAGTATTTTCAAATCAGATTGGGTATCAGGAAATTGCCAGTGTATTGCTCTGTTTGATACAGTTTTACTCTTGACCTCAATGGAATAAAGTAAAGGAAACTATCATGGCACCAGAGCGGAACAAGGGACTTATTAGTGGCATATAAGGTTTAGAACTCTAGGTAATTCCAAGAAATGTGGGTACGGAGTCCCCAGATCCCACAGCGACCCTGTGGCGGACCTCAGGGAGTCCCTGCAAAGGTGGAGCCCTTCTCAGAACTTAGCTTCATGCCTAGGACTGAATCACCTTCCACACTCTCCTGTGGATTCCAGATCCAGAGTGCAGCCCTGGCTTGACCCTCTTCTTTACTTCTTACTTGACAGCAAGAATTCCTCCTAACCATTTTAAAGACTTTAACTACTAGGAACGAGAGGGAAATAAAAGATAAAACTAAAAGATAGGTTCTAACTCAATAGGGCTGAAGTTCCCAGTCCAATCCAAAAATATCCCTAATTCTTAAAAGAATTGAAAAACTCATGACTATTATTCATAACAGGTTTATTATTATGTCTGCTTAGGGAATTTTTTATTTATCCCTAAGGGCTCTTAGGCTTTTGAACTCAAACTTTTCTCTTTGAACTATAATTGTCTTTCTTTCCCCTTTTCTTTTTTTAATTATTCCTTTCAGAAGCTTCCAAGGTCAAAGGACTTACCAAATACTGAGAAGCCTCTTCAACATTTTTTGTATTGGTGAACTTATCTGCTTGCCTCTATGCCCAAACTATCCTGGTACCCAAGTCCCATAATAATTGTGCCTTATTCATCACTGCATCTCCCATATGCAGCACAGTGCCTGGTACACACAACACTGAATTCATACTTGCTGATTAAAGGCATACATGACAGGGCCAAGCCAGGGAGACACCCGTCCCAGAGTGTTCACAAGTTGGAGACACTGGGTCTACTCTCTTCCTCTGGATGAAGTAAGAACCTCATAGATAACGAGTCCGGTTCAAAACCCAGGAAAGCCCAATACTTATACACAATGCTTCAAACAGGATCATCCAGAAGTTCTTCTGGAATGCGATACAAGCCTCAAGAATAGGAGGCATTAAAAATTGGTCTGTTTTCTCAGATCCCATGTAACCACCTTGTGTGGACATGTGGACAGTAAGACCAGCAGCAGCATGTCCTCTTAGGAACGCGAGGCCAAGGAAAAGCAGTTCTGAGAGACAACAAATCGGCCCCTGTCCTGAGTGGCAAACATGCTTCTCACAGGTTTTGTCTCCTTCACTCTGACATGGAGAAAAACTGTGTAGCAATGTGGGTGTGTGTGTAGGGTCCCTTTCAGGCCACCCTTAACTGGATGACAATACTACCCACTGACTCCTCAGAGTTCAATCATTTTGTTTCTCACAGGCAGTGTTTCAAAATTTAGCTTTTTTGTTTTGTTCTATTTCTTTGCTGCAGAAACCAAAGGCAATTCCAAAATCAGCTGTAGTCTATGCTCAAATGTTTAAAAGCTAGTTTGTTTAAAACCCAGGCCCAGAGAGGGGACTTCAAGGGAAGCCTGACAGAAAACTACAAGGTTCTCCAGTCAGTTCTGTTTCCACAGCTACCACCCTGGTCCTCCTTCAGCTTCTCCTAGTGCCTCATCAAAGGCTTCCTTGGTTACTCTCTGTCTCAGCCATTCCACACAGGATTGCCAGGAAACTTCTCTAAGGATAGTTCTGATATGACCCCTAGGATCCAAAACTTCAGTGGGTCTTTGTGACCAACACAATAACCCCATCATTTGTCTTACTACCTGCCTGTCCAATTTGTTTCCCACTGCCTTTTTTTTTTCATGAATTTTATACATTAACTCAAGATTTTTTTAAAAGATTTTATTTATTTTAGAGAGAAATAGAGAGCTTGAGCTGGGGCAGGGGGAGAGAGAGAGAGAATCCTAAGCAGGCTCCACACCCAGACGTGGAGTCTGATGTGGCACTCAATCTCAGGACCCTGAGATCATGACCTGAGCTGAAATCAAAAGTCGGACACTTAACCAACTGAGCCACCCAGGTGCCCCTCAATATATATATATATTTAAGTTGCTTAAACTTCCCAAGTCTTAATTTTCTGCTCTGAATATAGGGATAGTCACAAGACCTACCTAGTTGAAAGATGTGCAAGAAAATTAAAATTAGCTCCTACATGTAAACTCACTGACATGTAACACTAACTCAGTATTAGTTATTAGTATACTTTTCTTAAAACATCTAGCATAAAGCCTTGAGTCCAATGACTGAGAAATGTTTTCGAATTGTTGAATGTACAATGGCTATAGGAGATCTTTTCCTAAATAATTCATTTCAAATCTGTTCCTCTTCTAATCTAACCCTTCCTAGACTGAAAATTGCCAGTCATGGGAATAAGAGATCCAAATTAAATTCATACCAGCCAAGTTCTTAATGGAATAAAGACAGGAAAAATGTCATCCTGGAGAAAGTTCTATTTCAAAAAATAAATGGAAAGATCCCTTTTGATCACTGCTCACCCCTAGATTCCAGTGATGGGGGAGGTAGACTGTAATACCTGGAAACAACAGTGGATAGTACCAGCTTACCTGCATGTCTAAATTTCACAGCCCAGAACGGGGCAGCCCCACACCCTCCAGCCGCAGCTGGCTGAGTCAGGGTGCTGGGCAGGGACCTTCTCTCTTCTCAACACTCAGAACCTAGGGAAATGTCCAGTACGCAGGCCCACTGCTGACGTCCTAAGACCTGCCTTTGTCCCTGCCCTCCCCCAGGCCTGCTTGCTTAGCTCTCCTGGAAGCAGGTAACATTCTTTTCACAAGTCCCTTTCTTGAGCTAATTTGAGTAAACTTTAGTTGACTGCAGGCTGATGTGTTCTGTCTAACTCAAGGGCTCTCTAAGAAGGAAGTCTTGGAAGGGACTAAAATGAAGGCATTTTTACCTCCATATACATTTTCACATGGATGGGTGACTCCTCGGAGTAATCTACTAATTGAGTTCCTGGGAACCACTGTAACTTTCCCAATGTCTGCTTTGATTAAACCCCGACTCCGACCTATCCCGACTCCCTGTACAGCCCAGCAATTACAAGCACAGTGTGTGCTGGGATTCACAGGCAGCAAGGAAAGAGACCAGGAGACAGAGGAGGTGTGGGAACCGGTTCCCTGGCAACTAAAAGAGAGCAGGACCCGGGCTGAAGCCTGAGCCTCAGGGAAGGATGTGGCACATGGTGGGGGCCAACTGAAAAGCTACTTTCACGTGTACCTGACAAACGTGTCACTAAATCACCAGGAAGTGCAGCTTTCTTAGCAAACTAATGATGGCAAGAAAAGCTTTCTTCAAAACTCCCAAATTGAATTTTTTTTTTAAAGTATGGAACCTCAAGCATTTACCAAAAAACAAAACAAAACAAAAAAACAAAACCAAAGACCTATAGAGAGTTAACAGGAGTGACCTATCTAATTACCTATCCAAATAATATTCCTTTATTTGAAAACATGAAGGAGAATCATTTCGTGACAGTGCAGCTGAACAGACAGGGACATGAGGCAGGAACAGTTCTCCCTTCCTCCCTCAGCAATAACCGATGCTGGGCTGTTAGAGGATATAAAGATGAAGAAACACGATGATTGCTACCGCCCAGAAGTTTACAGTCTTATGAGGAGACATACGTGCACGCGTAAAACCTTTCCGAGCAACCTCTACATTCCAAGAAATGGTCTTTAGGGTTCTGATGGTACAAAGGACTCTGATGACCTGTGAGAGGGAGCCATGTTGCTAAGGCAGGAATCCACGCTAGCCAGTGATTAAGTTCACTTGACCTCCCAGTAATGAAACTTGGTGCTCCAAAGGTCCGAGAAAAGCTGGGTATTCACCAAGATCCCTGGACAGGTCCCTGGCAAATGTGAAGTGTCTATTGTGAAATATAAAGCAAAGCATTCCCAGTGCCCTGAGAGACATGCAGACAAAGAGCAATGAAAACGCAAGGGATAAAGCTAGGACTACAAAATTCTCACTGTTTCCCAGGCACAGTTTCTACATTTCCCTGTTCCTGGTCAGAGAATTATTCTCTTATTGAAGCAAGGATTGAATTAGCACCAGAGATTAAAATATGGTATTCCTGATTAAACCTGTCCCATGTCCATTGTCAAACTAACAATTTTTATTAAAATCTCTTAAAATGCTAATGAGCGTTCGTGCTTCCATCAGCAACTACGATGCTGAGACAGCACAAAGAAAATGCCTAGATGCTGCATGTTTGCAAGATCCTCCTCAATAAAGCATAAATGGATGGCAGCATCTGGGCTCTTTCAAGATTATCTTCCATAATTACTAACTGGTTCAAAAAGATGTGATTATGTTTCGGGGTGGGGAGAAGAGGGGGGCAAATTTCCTAATGAGGTCCTGACTGGTCAAGGAGGGAAGGTGATGGAAAGGGCTAGAGATATTGCTGAGAATGTTATGTGACCCGGCACTGCTGCCCCCATCTACCTGCTCCCCTGTTCCTCTGGTAGCAGCAGCAGCTCCATTTTTTGAGTAACCAAGGAAAGGAAAGGCACAAGAACCTGCTTCTGCTAAGAACATTTTTTTTTTAAAGAAAATTCAGTTCCTCAGCTGCACTAGCCACATTTCAGGTGTCTAATTGCCCTGTTGGTCTGGTGACTACTATATTGTACAATGCAGATACAGACCATTTCCATCATCTCAGAATGTTCTATTGAACAGCACTAGTTTAAGCACTTGAGAGAGATATATGTGTTTATATTTATATATTTGTATTTATTTTCTTTTTTTTTTTTTTTTTAAAGATTTTATTTATTTATTTGACAGAGAGAGACACAGCGAGAGAGAGAGCACAAGCAGGGGGAGTGGGAGAGGGAGAAGCAGGCTTCCCGCCGAGCAGGGAGCCCGATGCGGGGCTCATGACCTGAGCTGAAGGCAGATGCTTAACGACTGAGCCACCCAGGCGCCCCTATTTTCTTTCTTTTAATTGAAGTACAGTTGACATGCAGTATTACATTAGCTTTAGGTATACAACATAGTGACTGGACATTTATATACATTATAAAATGCTCAGTCCAATAAGTATAGTCACCATCTGTTATCATACAGAGCTATTACAATATTATTGACTGTATTCCCTAGCTTATACTTCACCTCTTAATCCCCTTTACTCACCCGCCCTCCCCTCTGCAACCACCAGTGTGTTCTCTGCATTTATGAGTCTGTTTCTGTTTTGTTCACTTCTGCTAAAAACTTTTTTAAAAGACTTGAAAATAGAGCAGAAAAAGCTATAACATGTTCTCAACTGCTAGCATCATTTAAAAAGGCCTTCATGGCTGGCTAGGTAAATACTATGTACTCAATCATGGCTGATAATGAGCAACATTCCAGCTTTCTACATTTTTAGCCAAGAAGTCAAGTCAGAGTGCCCTCCATTAAATTTCTTTGATAAGTAGAGTATTACAATTTCTACAAAACTTAAAATTTAAAGAGAAATGTTAGGTACTACACTGAAAATGTGAAGTTGTATTCAAAAATAGGCAATTCTCCAAGAAAAATGAAAATGACTATATCAATGCATTAAAGCATATTACTATTGACTTCTGGGTATAGTGCTGGACACTACTTCATTCTGACTCTTCATAAAAGGAAGCACTTGAACAGAATCTAGGAGATATTCTTGTGTAGTGAGCGGACTTTCTTGATGCATCTTGGAAAATGGCACTATGATTCAATTTTTAAATGGCCTACTGCAGGGTCAAAAATATGTTCTGCAAAAGGCTAGAGAGTAATATTTTAGGCTTTGTGGTATGGTCTGTATCACAGTTACTCAGCTCTGCTATTGTAGAATGGAAGCAGTCACAGAGCACATGTAAATGGATGAGTGTGGCTGTGTTCCAATAAAACTTAATTTAGAAAATCAGGCTATGAATTGCACTACTGGGTATTTACCCCAAAGATAAAAATGTAGGGATCCGAAGGGGTACGTGCACCCCGATGTTTATAGCAGCAATGTCCACAATAGCCAAACTGTGGAAAGAGCCAAGATGTCCATAACAGATGAATGGATAAAGAAGACATGGTATATATATATACACAATGGAATATTATGCAGCCATCAGAAAGAATGAAATCTTGCCATTTGCAACGACATGGATGGAACTGGAGGGTGTTATGCTGAGCGAAATAAGTCAATCAGAGAAAGACATGTATCATATGACCTCACTGATATGAGGAATTCTTAATCTCAGGAAACAAACTGAGGGTTGCTGGAGTGGTGGGGGGTGAGAGGGATGGGGTGGCTGGGTGATAGACATTGGGGAGGGTATGTGCTATGGTGAGTGCTGTGAATTGTGCAAGACTGTTGAATCACAGATCTGTACCTCTGAAACAAATAATGCAATATATGTTTAAAAAAGAAGAAGAAGAAGAAAAGAGGAAGGAAGGAAGGAAGGAAGGAAGGAAGGAAGGAAGGAAGAAGAGCAGGAGGGGAAGAATGAAGGCGGGGAAATCGGAGGGGGAGACAAACCATGAGAGACGATGGACTCTGAGAAACAAACTGAGGGTTCTAGAGGGGAGGGGGTGGGAAGATGAGTTAGGCTGGTGATGGGTATTAAAGAGGGCACGTTCTGCATGGAGCACTGGGTGTTGTGCACAAACAATGAATCATGGAACACTACATCAAAAACTAAAGATATAATGTATGGTGATTAACATAACAAAAAATTTAAAAAAGAAAAAAAAAGAAAATCAGGCTATGGGCCAGATTTGGCCAGCAAGCAAACTCTTGTTCTACAAGAAAACTCTAGGACAGAATAACCCTCAGGGTATGGTTGTTGCTATAAAGCAGCAGTTCCCTGGCCTTGACTATACATTAGGATCACCTGGGATGATCTGAAAGCTTCTATTGCTAGACTGCACCCCAGAGTAAAGAATCCCTGGGGTAGGGCCTGGGTACCACTACTTTTTTTTTAAGCTCCACAGGTGATACAATGTGCGGCCAAGGTTGAGAACCTCTGTGGAGGAAGTTTCTGGCAGCAACTGTAATTCTTCAGCTACCTTAAGTTCTCTTTGTCACTCGTCCAACAATCTAACCATTACAAGTTATCTCTAGCCAAGAACAACTTTCTCTTTGTAAGAAAAGGAAAGAAGATACTAATTACAGTTAACTGAATGCCTACTTTGTGGCAAGTCCTAAAATGAATACTCCGGATCTTAGGAATTAGGTATTATCATAATCTCCATTAATCCATAAAGAAACCAAAGCTCAGAGAGGTTATAACTTGCCCAAACACCACAGCAAATGTGTGGAGTCAGATTCTAAACCCAGGTTTGACTCCAGAGCCCAGGAGCTATTTGGCTATTCTCACACTGTCCCCTCCTCTAAGAAGACAAAAAGAGAAGTCTTCCAAGGCTATTAAATTAATGTAGGGATGGGGCACCTGGGTGGCTCAGTTGGTTAGGCGACTTCCTGGAGTCCCGGGATTGAGTCCCGCATCGGGCTCCCTGCTCGGCGGGGGGGTCTGCTTCTCCCTCTGACCCTCTTCCCTCTCGTGCTCTCTGTCTCTCATTCTCTCTCTCAAATAAATAAATAAAATCTTTAAAAAAAATAAAAAATAAAAAAATAAAAAAATTAATGTAGGGATGATACCCAGTATGAGACCCACTCATCAAAATACTCATTGTGGTATATTTAGAACATGCTTTCAGATTACAGCACTATAGTCATAGCCCTGTAATTTAGTCAAATAATGTACAAATTGATAAACAAATCCACAGCCTTTCCTCACATAAATAGAGCTTAAGAAAAATTTTTTTCTTTAAAAAGATGACCTCTGAAGTATATTGAAGATTTTTTTAAGGACGTATTACTAGATATTATCTATAAATAGATTTGCTTCCATTATCATTTTTGTGGGTTGTTTTTTTTTTAAGATTTTATTTATTTATTTGATAGAGACACAGCGAGAGAGGGAACACAAGCAGGGGGAGTGGGAGAGGGAGAAGTAGGCCTCCCACTGAGCAGGGAGCCCGATGTAGGGCTCGATCCCAGGACCCTGGGATCACGACCTGAGCCAAAGGCAGATGCTTAACGACTGAGCCACCCAGGTGCCCCATTTTTGTGGGTTTTAAAAAAATATTTAAAAATATCAATTCCATTAATTAAAAGGGAAAGCCAGTATGAATTATGATAAACGCTAAATCAGAAATGCATTTAAAAGCAGAAATCATCCAAAGAAGATACACAGATGGCCAACAGACACAAGAAAAGATGTTCAATATCACTCATCATCAGGGAAATGCAAATCAATACCAAATGAGGTGTCACCACACACCTGTCAGAATGGCTAAAAATCACAAACACCAGAAACAAGTGTTACTATGGATATGGAGAAAAAGGGATCCTCATGCAGTGTTGGTGGGAATGCAAGCTGCTGCAGCCACTGTGGAAAACAGTGTGGAGGTTCTCAAAAAATTAAAAATAGAATTACCCCATGATCCAGTAATTCCATTACCGGGTATTTACCCAAAGAAAATGAAAACACTAAATTTTCTGAAAAGAGATATGCACCCCTATGTTTACTGCAGCATTATTTACTATAGCCAAGATATGGAAGCAATCCAAGTATGTAATGAATGGATAAAGAAGATGTGGTGTGTATATATATACACACAATGGAATATTATTCAGTCATAGAAAAGAATGAAATCTTGCCATTTGCAACAATATGGACAGATCTAGAGGGTATAATGCTAAGAGAAATTAGTCAGAGAAAGACACACTATATGATTTCACTTATATGTGGAATTTAAGAAACAAAACAAAAAGAGACAAAAAACACACTCTTAAATATAGAGAACAAACTGGTGGTTGCCAGAGGGGAGGTGGCAGGGGGTACAAAAAGGTGAAGGAGATTAAGAGTACACTTATTGTGATGAGCACCGAGGACAGAATTGTTCAATCATTATATTGTATGCCTGAAACTAATATAACACTATGTTTATATATGGATTAAAAAAAATTAAAAAGAAATCAAAATAAAAACAGAAATCTTCACTTTTACATTGGATTTGTGATAACTTACTCTGAAATACTCACTATTAGTAATGACATATGAGAACAATTAATCTGAGTCAGCACCTAAAGCTTGGTAACATACAAAAAGTATTCTTATCTGTAGCCAAACTTTAGGCTTGCTTTCATTTGGCTAAATTAGTGGTGCTTGGTATTTGTGATTGGTGAATAGTGGTAAAGAGTGAATTATCTGGGTAAACAGAAGCCGCGGCCTGCACGAGCCAACTCAACAGTCTACGAGAGAGGCTTGTGGAACCTGTTGATTTGTGCCTTTCTGTTCCTGAGTATCGCTGCCACCTCAGCGGACTGATTACATGGTCCACCAAAACCAGCACAGAATCTCTGCATATCCTTGTAAGTGAGCCTTTCAGACAAAGTGTTGGCTTACTGGATTCTGAGCAACAGACAGGTGGTATAACCAGGCCTACCTGCAAAAAATGTCTGCATGCTTTCACTGTGAGGTACCATCAACTTCTAGGATGCCCGGGTACTAGGAGAGGTGCCTACCTCTTCAGTCCAAACCATGGATGTTACACCATCAGTCACCGGCGCAAGCTAATTCACTACAACTTCTAAGTCTTAATTCCATCCAATTATCTTCAATATACTACCAGGAAGAATTTCTAATGGGCCATTTTCATGAATAAGGGAGCATTTAAGATTAACACATGAGTTGCTTATATTCAAATAAAGTTCTTACAATTGATCTTATTTGTATACTTGATCCTATTTATACACTGATTAGCTTGGCAAACTCTCCCTCCAGCCCCATGAAGGTGGGCTTCAGCCCCACTGAGCCACTGACCCACCAAATGCCTCTATTTACTGAGCAACCACAATGTGCAAATCACTGTCCTCAAACAGCGTCTGAGATTCATAATGATGATTTATTTTGTTAGGCCCCTGAAGTCTTCAAAACTGCTTAGTCCTTCTTTTGTTTTTGTTTCTGTCAACAAAATCAAACATGTGAGGAGATGAAGTCACCACCTGGCATTTCTGGGGTAATAAAAAGAGTATAAAAGTAGTCAGTCTCTCAGTACTGAGGATTATTAACTAGCTTTAAATACCAGAGAAAAACCAAAGCTCCAGGGAAAAGCCAAAACGTCTAAGGTCAGCGGCTACTGTGGATTTACATTTCACAGCTTCGAAAAGAAGTTTTGAAGTTCAGAAGGTCAAAGAGTTGCATTTTAGCTCTGCCAATCAGTATGAGATACTACCAGCCCTTTCATCACACTTCACAAATCTGGAAAATCTTTCACCACCAGCAGACCCAGGAGACATCATCAGATAAAATATCAGCACATCAGACAGTTTATAATCTCAAGATGTTGGACAGTGTTCCAAATGTACTTTTTTTCTTTCTTCTTTCAACCAACAAGAATACTCACAGTAGACAGCCTCTGGGCATACACTTCAGCATCAAAACGGGAGACATTTTATCCCTCAGTGTCCACAGATGTGCCCCTGACTCGGAAGCCTTAAGTTACTACAGCCTTGAAAGTTCTAAACTGGGACAGGGATGATGAATTAAATTCCAGGGAAATGCTTTCTTCATCCATCTGGCAGCTGATGACACATTTAGTACTCTTTATTGCCTATCTGTCCCAAAGAAAATGCTGTGATTTAAGCACAGAAAATATTCCCACAGGGAAAGTTATCAGCTAGATCGAAGGGACTCTGAGGGGCTTGGGCAGAGGAAACAGGAGATCATGGGCTGAGGTCAAGAGGAAGATGAGGATTAAGAAGAAAACATCACTGGTGGTGGGATTCTAGAATTTGAAGGGGAGAGAAAAGAATGGGCAGGGGGTGATTGGTCAGGAGAACAAAAGGATTGGGAGGAGAACAAAGCAATAAAATTGATACGGAGAGAGACTTTTGTGGCCCTCGAAAGGGCAAATGGACAGAAACCTATTGAGGGAACAGGGGCAGCCTTAGAAAGAAATTTTGGGTGGCTGATAAAGAGATGAAAGCAGAGAGAAGGGGTGTGGTAGCCTTCAAAATGGTTCCCCTGAGCCTCACCTCCTGATTTTCATGCCCTTGTGTGGTCCCTCCTCATGCTGCACGGAGCTGACACGTGACTGTTAAACTATTATGGAAACGATGGTGTCCGACCTCCAAGACTAGGTCATAGACAAGGAGGGCTTCTGCATGGCATTCTCTCTTACAGATCACTTGCTTTGGGGAAACCCAGCTGCCGTGCTCTGAGGACACTCAAGCCAACTTATGGAGAGGTCCACATGGCGAGGACCTGAGGCCTCCTGCCAACAGCCAGCACCGAGCTGCCACCAAGCGAAGGAGTCACCATGAAAGGGGATCCTTCACTCCCGGCAGGGCCTTTGGGTGACTGGAGCCCTGGTGCACACCTTGACTACAACCCTGCCAATGATCTTAAAGCCAGAACCACCTGGTAAAGCTGCTCCTGGCTTCCTGACCCACAAGAACTGTGCAAAACAGTAATTTTTTACTGCTATTTTAAGCTGCTAAATTTCCAAAATAACCTGTTACTAAGCTGCCTTACAGAGTACTAAATGGAGCTGGACTATAGACAGAGGGCAGGAAAACAGAGACGAAGCACAGAGTCAGGAAGGTAATTCATAATAGAGAGAACACAGAGGAGATAATAATCTGAAGTCTGACTTCTCTCACTTTCTCCTTCCTTCTTTATACTGCTGCATGTTAATTTTTTTCTTTGTGAGTAAAACTTCCCTCATGGGAACACTGAACCTGGAAATCCCAAGGCTTAGGGTAAGAAAGAACAGCAAAGCTATTCTAAGTGCTTTCTCTATATTTAATTAATCTCAACCCTATGCACTAGGTCCTATTAATCCTTTTTTTTTTTTTTTAACAGATAAGGGTGATATGACTTGCCCAAGATCATATAGCTAGTGAGTGGCCAAGCCAAGATCAAACCCAGAAATTCTGGTTTCAGAGCTCATGCTTTCAACCACTACACCATCTTATGTCCTTCTCCAAATGGAGGCATCTGAGCACAACTGAGCTCTGGGCTTCATTCTTTGACACACTCTTTCTGTGTAACTACATACTATGGGACACCACTTCTGGCTTAATCCTCTGGCTTGAGTGGACCAAAGACTTGTCTTGGTTCCTCTTGGTTTAACTGGTTCTGACTGAAGCACTCACAGAAAATTTTAATTATTAAGGAGAACTAAAGAAGAATAAAGAAGAGTCCAGAGATGCTACATACCCTCCTGACACAGGCCTCATATAACTTGGCATGAATTGGCCTTACTAAAAAGGCCTTTGGGCTCCCCAAGTGTCTGACTGTAGGAAGCAGCCTGAGGTTAAGGTAAAGCCTGGGGTGCTGGGAAGGCAGCTTGTTTCTAGCCTGCAGAACTGCATCCTCCCCAGGTGACCATCACCACCCAGTGGTCTTGCCCAAGGAAGCCAGATTCCCTAAATCCATACAAAACAAAACCAAGTTCTAATACCTAGGGACTAGGTTTTGGGGAAATGGCCCAATGGCAACTTCCTAGGTAGCCCTAGCTATACCAGATATATATATCTGATAGATAGATAGATAGATAGATAGATAGATAGATAGATAGATAGATATACATATATATATCTCTCTCCCCAGCTATACTACTATGCTTGCAATGGGACTTCCATGCCAGGCCCACCATGTAACATCATCTCATATCCAGGTACCTATATGTTTGCTGGGCCTGGACTACACTACCTTGCTCCAGTCTATGTCAATCTTAACAATACTCAGTTCCACTGCTGGCTTCCAAAGAAAACCAAGAACCCTAACCTCTCGTGAACTTTGTCATTTTATTAAAGCTTTTTGGGGTCAGGTAGAAGTGCTGGGCGCTTCTCTATCTTTCTACCTCTCTTCATCCAGCCTCCCCCACCCCAGGACTGCCTCTCCCTTTTCCCAAGCACCCTCCGCATTCCATTTCTAATATCTCAACTCATTTTTATTCAAAGCATTTATGCATTTCTAAACCCAGATACTCAGTATCTGGCAAGCCACCCCAGCACTCACCCTCCTGAAAGACTTACACAGCATAGCTTTTCCATAATAACCATACAAGCTTCCTCCTGAGAGGTCTGTGCTGCAGTCACTGAAGCAGACCCAACAGGGATGGGGGAAGAGCCACAGGTTAGAGACAGAGACCCTAAAAGGGTCAGAGATCCCAAGTGGCCACTGAGACCCTGAACAAGTCACTTCATATCTCTGAACCTCAGTTTCTCCATCTATAAAATGAAGACTAAACTACAGATCTGAGATGACTTTGTTTTCACAATGTAGGTTTCACATAACTAGCAAAACCAAAAAATTATAATCGAGGTACAACTTTCAGTTACCCTAATGTCTTTTAGTTTTAGGTTTAAAGAACCCCAACTGCTTGGTTGCCACCCTATTTCTTACACTCCCATCCTGCAAAAATTACTCACTATTTGAAGAAAGCTTTCCTTCCTCTCTTGGCTTTGGTCCAGCCCTTCAAAGAGCATGATCTTTTATAAATGCGTATGAATGGAGCAGAAAGGTCTTCCTCAAAGAGTAGGATGGGGAAAACTGAGGACTTTTTTGTGGAGAACTGGGCTGCTTCTGTATTTCTCATATCTTTTTCAATGAGCAAACAAAAAAAGCCATGGACACTCTGTGGTCAGAGATTAAACATCACAATATGACTGTTTTCATTTTCAGTTTTTCCAACATCCCTACCAAAACACTAAAATGATTCCCAGAAACTGGCACAGGAAAATTGTGATAGAATATCAAATTCTGCTTCCCTTTGACTTCACTTTGCCCAATTCCCTACTAGGTAAAACCCAGGTAGATAGGTAGATAGGTAGATAGATAGATAGGTAGATAGATAAATAAATAAATAGATAAATAAATAAATAGATAATAAATAAATAAATAATCTGGCAGAAGCTGTGTCCTGGCAGATAGAGAGACAGGAGTGTCATCTCCTACACAGGCTGTCCTGGCTTGGTTTGCTTGCTTTTGTCAATTCTGATTCTCTAGATAAAGATTAGCTATCCCCAAAGCCATTAAAGCATCTAACCAGGATAAATAGTTCCTGCCTGTGAAAAACAGCCCTCCATTGTCAGACATTCCCTCTTAATTGATCTTAATAAGCCATTTTAAATGAAGGGGAAGAAAAAAGCAGAGCACTAACACATGGTAATTATCTGTAATTCCCCATTTGTAATGTCACTGAATAGAGAAAATAATGCAAACGTGGACAGATGCTGACTAGAGCTTACACTGACATCGAAATTAGGGTATTTTGTACAGTAAGTAACATGACTAAGCGGCAGTATTTCAAAGGCAGGTCTTCATCCCCCACAACAATATCCAATACCAGGGACTGCTGGGAACAGTTAGGAGACGCAATTTCCATAAGGCATGACCCAGGGGAATAGGCAGCAGTTTAGCATTGTGGCCTAAAAGCTGATCAGTGTGGCAGAGACTCAGCTAATATTTAGCTGCTAATATCAGCTGCTAATATTTAACGTAAAATTCAGTAATTCTGTATCAGCTTTAAAGTGAGGAGAATAGACTCCCCCTGCCTCCTAAGTAAGTTTTTGTGGTTTTTTGCTAATTTAAAGAACTATAATCCCAGCACTTTAGTGGTCATTTGAAAACAAATGTCCTTATTTGACGATGATAGAAAACACAGAGGAGGTCTCACAGCTGTGAGTAAAGCCCACAGGCCTCAAGTGTGGTGGAAGACAAAGTGGGTTTGGGAGGGAAGGGGGTAGGGTCATGCAAAAGTTAGGTAGAAGCTAGACTGAGCAGTGGGAGGAATGCTGGGAGGCAGAGTCCCAAGGCCTTGAGGGGAGAATGATAGAGACAGGAGCTGGAGGCAAGGACAGTGATACAGTGATAAACAGGTGACACATTAAAAGGGGGGGGCACAACATCCTGACCTTGTGGCTTCTAAGACCCTGGGACTGACAGATCAAGAGCCATGGGTACAGAACACAGTACTCCCCTCTTCCACCTCTGCCCCAGGGTAACCCCTAAACTCATTATAATGTATCTGAATTGTGGGTATAGCCCCGCCCAATGCCCAATGGCCAATGGAGAAAAGCTACCTTGATGGTTCTGGTACATACCTCGCAGGGTCAAACACTCCCCCTCCCAACCTGTGGGAGGAGTCTCCCAAAAGATTGGAAGCAGCCTCCACTAGAGACCACCCACCACACTGCTTGTCCCAGAAAAACCCAGTAATACCCAATCCCAAAACAACCTAGGGGCTGGTTCCACCTCCTGGAACTTGTCCGCTCTCCCACCTGGAGAGTGTCCTTTCACCTTAATGAACTGCTTTGTACTTGCTACTTTCCTTCTGGCTGTCTTTATTCTGAGCAGGGATCCCTATGTATCTTTTCATGGGGAATCCAAGCTGAGACCTCCCCATTCACACAACGCTCTCTCCCACCAGTAACAGAAAGACCACTACTCCTTATCTTACTGATAATCTCATCTTCTATCTCGACCAGTAACCAAGAGCTGTGTGCTAGATGCTGGGGTTGCTATACCATTTCCGATACACTCAGTATAATGAGAACAACTTTATCTAATGTCTCAGCAATAAAACAACTTATCATGTTTTCAAAACTCCACGAATCTCCACTCCAGGAGTATAAGTGATCTTGTGCTAGTTTGTGTGCATGTGTGTAGGGTGGGTGTGTGCTCTAAGCATTAAGCAGCACCAACTGACTAGGAGCAACAATTAAAAAGGAACAATCTTGGGCTCACAGCTGAAGATGGGCTAGAAAGAAAGATGGGAGCAAAGGTTACCGAGGGTAACAAAGAGGGAAGTGAATGAAACAACAAGGAAGCAAAGGATTCAGTATCCTGCCCGGAGCAATGGCCTGTGGGAGGACAGGACTCTGGCTCACTGGAAAGTCTGTGTGGGATTTGCCCTAAGGTTAAAAGTTACCAGCACTAGGAGCCACTTGCTTTTAACACAGGATTGAAATTAGAAAAGAAGTGAATGAACTTGAATTATTTTTACTTTAGTTCTCTTGAAAGTTACTCAAATTAAAAATAGTGCATCTCCTATCTATTTGGGGTACAATAAATTGGGGGGAAGCTGAAAATACTTTGCTGCTTAGTGATTTTTAATTTATATATAACTTTTTTGTTATTAACAGTTTAGAATTCCACTGAAATCATATTATAAACTGACCTAAGGCAGTTTCGCACCTCAAAATGCCTGGTTCTTTTGATAAAGGAGATCCTAGCACTTGGAGATAGGTGAGAGCTATATACTCCCTACTCTCATACTTACTACCCGCCTCAGTCAAGCAGGCACAAAAACAAGCTGTCCTTTTCAGGAAGGAATTTCTCTTTTTGATCTCTGTCACTTACATGAGAATCATGCACGTTCACCTTGAATGATCACACAACCTTCTCAGGGCAGGACAGCCAAACCTTAGAGTCAGGTGGAGAATGAGCCCTTGGAGAAGTGGAAGGCCCACTGTCCTCACTGCTCTACAGGTTCTCATTCCTCACTCACCCAGGGGTGGTGGGGTTCTTACAATCCATTGTACTAATGAAAAAGGTTTTTCAACATCCTTAAAGTAAAGAAAACCACTCAGACAATATCTGAAGTGTTTAAGCAACCAACTTTGGGGGAATGTATTCCTAATGAAGACATTTCCAATGTCACCAAAATACCATGAGAATAAGTTAATTTACGCATGCATACACAGCACTATGTATACTTCAGTATTCTTAGAGTACATTACCATGTAAATAATTTCATTGTTTCTACAAAAGGAAAACTTTCCATTTTTTTTTAAGAGTTTTATTTATTTATTGACAGAGAGAGACACAGTGAGAGAGGGAACACAAGCAGGGAGAGTGGGAGAGGGAGAAACAGGCTTCCCGCGGAGCAGGGAGCCCGATGCGGGGCTTGATCCCAGCCACCCAAGTGCCCCGAAAACTCAGTTTTTAACCTCATTTACCGCTATTTTACCAGGCAAATTTTCTCTTATAAATTTAAATTATTGAAAGCTACTAGATGAAATTAATGTTGCTGAAATTTTTGCAAAATTTGGTTTCATCCATTTTTCTCCCTATTAGACACAATGTCTATTAAACCAAAAAAATGTTTATTAAACCAACTGCTGATCATGTTAAGTTACCATTTATAATTTTAGGATATCACAGTCAAAACCTAAGATTTATTTCTAACTTCTCACCAAAATGAACATATCTTCTTGGGTTACTACATATGCACATAAGTACCTTACTAGTATTTCAACCTATTTTAAACTTTCGCAAAGTCGAATTAGGTTAGCAATATTAAAATAATGATTCAAAATGAGATTTGTGAAAGAAGTATAGCATTCTCCAAGGCTTTCCCATTGCAAATCATTTTGATAATAACGGGAAAACTACTACTTATTATACTTTACCCCAATATGTTCAACCCTAACCACAACCTTACATTCCCATTTTAGAGATAGGAACACTTGAGCTCAGAAGAGGTAAGTGAGTTGACCCAAATTACAAGATAAAAAGGACACAGGATTCAAAGGCAGGTCTTCCCAGCTCCAAATCCTAAACTCTTTCCTTTTTGATTTGTTATTGCACCCAAGCCCCTGAACAAATTAAACTACCAAACTATGCAATTCAAAACAACAAAATCACACAAACACACCATACATCCTATTTCATACCTTTAATCCTCTGAAACTTCCTGGGCTAGTTGGAGAAGAGCTAGAGGATTTCGTTGATTTAGGAGTAGACAGCTGGCTGCTGGGAGTTCCGTTAACTGACCATGAGACAACAGAGGAGACACAGGTCATTAAAAACCCAAATAACCAGATTGTGCAAAAACACTAAGCACATGCACAACATAGCTCCAACGAAGCTTGAATTCATTTAAAGCTCAAAGCAGATGGCAAATCAGCGAAAAGCAAAAATAATGTGTTTTATTGCATTACAAAGTATCAGACAAATAAGGAGTGAAACTAGAATTGTTATCAGTAATAGTTTTCCAACAGTGACATAAACAAATATATAAAACATTATGGAATTAGAGATGTGAATGGGAACTTGTCCATATATCCTGGCTGCCAGGAAGGGCAGAGAAATGAAATGGCTGGTATGTTTGTAATACTTTACTATGAAGGCTGTCCTGTAATTTCCAGTAACGGTATATACGAACCTGAATACCCAAGAAGTTCTACGGCTCTCCCAAATCAATTCCACCATAATCCAAACACATTTTCTAAGCATATTCTTAATGGAAAGGGAAAATTACTCGTCATTTTTCTTGCAACATCTGCTTATTTGTTTGAAGGCCATAAAAGATACTCTTCAACTTTTTATCTAGTCATTTTTAATTCCTTCCATTTTCTTGCCTTCACAGTTTAACTTCTCCCATTATTTAGTAAATCCTGATGGTTTTTCAACAGAAGCCCCTCCAAACTTCCACACACTTTCTAGGTTGAAGGCTCAATTTAGAGCATAGCTAGGAAAAGTATGACCACTGCTGTTTAGAAGGGAAGGTAAATTTGCAGATTTTATACTAGAGAATGCTGGTCAAACATTTCAGCATGACTCCTGCTTATTCCTAATTGTATCACCTGAATCCATTTCTGCTGTCATTTCACAAAGATGGTTGTTAACATCTAGGACTGGTGTAATTATTTTTCTAAGAAGTATTCGCAATCCCTTTTTATCACTAATCTTCAATGCTTTTGCCCAAAGATGAAAACTTTCATTCATCTCTATAGAAAGAAAAGTCCATCTTTTTCTTTTCCTTTCAAATATGAAGAAGCAGACAACTATTATTTTAAATGAAGCAAATAAATATAAAAAAGCAAAATGCAGAGGCAAAAGTCCAAAATAGGTGACTCAAAAAAGTGAGCACCAGTCCTTGAGTGGAGGCAAAAGTCTTGGATCAACAAGTATTTGTGATTAGATGAATCATCTATAAACCGAGGTATCTGGGTCTATGAAGTCATGCTTATTTATTGCATTGCTCATTTTAAATTGGGTAAGGATGAAAAAATTTTCTAGTCACTTTTAACTTACTAAACTTTAATTTTTCTAATTTAAAACCACTCATGCATAAACAATGATCCGTTATCTATAATTTAACAAATGTATGTGCATATTTAGAGTGCAAGGACAACACGAGGAACTGTGCAATTAGGAACTTTTTAGAATATTCAACAGTCCTGATCATTTCTCAATTAAGTTAAATTTCAATGTTGTTTCCTTTTTTTTTATTTTATTTATTTATTTGACACAGAGAGAGACACAGCAAGCGAGGGAACACAAGCAGCGGGAGCGGGGGAAGGAGAAGCAGGCTTCCCGAGAGGCAGGGAGCCCGATGCGGGGCTCGATCCCAGGACCCCGGGGTCATGACCTGAGTCGAAGGCAGACGCTTAACAACTGAGCCACCCAGGCACCCCTCAATGTTGTTTCTTTTAAAAATTCTCTTTAAATAAAGGGAATTGGTGGCAGGAATTCACATAAAATAGAGATTATTATGGGCAATGAACTAGTCAATTTGCTGTGAGTTAAGACTGAATTTTACTTTTTTTTTCTTCATTCCATACAGCAACCTGTGCACATCACCAGCCTCTACTCAGTAAGTGCTGTTAGCTTTCACAGATACTCAGACACCACATTAATAGCAGAGGCTCCTTGGAACAGTGACAGAAAAGGAACGAAAGGATAAAAATCAATTCCTGCAAATGGTGATCTTGACAGCAGACAAAACTCCCTAAAACCACACCCCCTGCTAAACAGTTTCTTGACAAAACTCACTGCTAGGGGTTTTACTGGTGTCAGTAACTACATGTCCATATTTCCCTCCAAACAATCTCATCCTAAAGAGATACCAAGTCACATTTGGGCTTCTAAGTTTCCCAGAGCATTTGGAAAATTCTAAAAAATGTTCCTTCAGGGGCGCCTGGATGGCTCAGTTGTTGGGTGTCTGCCTTCGGCTCAGGTCGTGATCCCGGGGTCCTGGGATCGAGTCCCACATCGGGCTCCCTGCTCCGCGGGAAGCCTGCTTCTCCCTCTCCCACTCCCCCTGCTTGTGTTCCTGCTCTCGCTCTCTCTCTAATAAATAAATAAAATCTTTAAAAAAAAAAAAGTTCCTTCATGAGTAGTCCTTAATTTCATTTCTTTGCACATTTCTCCCGAGTCTCAGGAAGGGTAAGTGGGACCCAGGACAGGGTCACATTGGGCATGCTCCCCTCACAGGGCTGCCAAAAACTGGCAGGTGGACAACAACCATTCCACACCTCCATCATGTACCACTCCTTCACCACCCCGACTTTCTCTCCCAAAAGAAGGCTATTATCCACACCTCCCCTCAACTGTAAGGGAAGAAATAAACTTGGGCTTTTTGGTTTGTTTGTTCTGAATATTTTCTCTTGGTGGACTCTGAAAGATTCACAAGCTAGAAACCTAAAGTGAGCATTTTTAGGGCTCAAATTACAGTAATATTTACCTACTTATGTTATCCAGATGAATTTCTATGTGTTTATTACACACTGTTGAGGAATTCAGTCAACCAGAAGACTGCACTTAGGGTGCACTTCTATCCCAAGACCGAAAAAGTACAATGTTCTGTCTACAAAGTTACTAGTTCTGTTTGAGATTCCAGTTCGTCCCACAGAATTTTCTAAATGTTAACAGGTATATACCACAGCTAGAGGTCTGTGAAAGTGAGCTGTACTTGTGGGTACTTGGCTTTTAATAATACAAATCTCTCACTTTTCTGTAACTGCAGGATGTGGTGAACATACTTTGGGGTTTAATCTCTCATAAAGATGCTGTTTGCCTTCCGAAACGTGATTTAAACATTTCACAACTTTTACATACAAGTTTAAGATCTACTCTACTATCCCAAGTGCAAATACGGACTTAGTTAAAAATTGGGGGTCCTGAAATGTTAGGATTTCTTGAATCAATTTCTAAGCATTCCAAATTCAATTTAAAAAGATTTGAATAAATCTTTATTTATACAAACATATTGGTCTGCAAGAAAAATACGGCTATGAAACATGCTTTTAGTTGAGTATGTATTGGATTCATTATAATACCTGATTTTTGAATCACTCTCCTTACTTCTATTTATTTTACTGATATGATAAACATCTGTAAACCTTGGCTAAAACGAAAGCCAAGAACCTGACAAAAATCTACATTTACCATATGGTAAGCTCAGGTAATTGTATTTATGCCAATCTCGTGTTATATTAGCTTTCCTAGTGTCTGAGATACTTTACAGAAAGCATAATATGATTTGAACTAAGCTTCCCAGCAGAGAGATGCCTTCTGTTAAAAATATTCATATTGTCAATATTTTCAGAAAGAGTGTTGGGTCTATTAGCTGTAGGGTGGGGAAGGTAAGAACAGAAGGAGAAGAAGGTAAGAACAGAAAAGTTTAATTGCCCCTGTGGCCATTTTCATATCACCAACGAACGTTCACCTTTTTCGACAACAGGATATTTTCCAAAATTAACAAGAAGGTAGACCCTTTGAGGTGGTATGGCTCCTCGATCCCTTTGTCCTGTAACTACACACAGAGAGGCACTTGGCCATCTTCTGACAACGACTGGTTCTCCAATAAAGAAAGGACGCTGAGGCATCCTACACACGGTGGAGCATTCCACAGCGCATGGATGTACACTGGTACAAGCCAGAGACGTTCATGGAAATGGAGCGAAAGGAAACAGAAATGTGGCAAAAGACAGAAACAAAAACCCAGCAGAGCGACATAGCCATTCTCATCATGGCTCACCTGGGGATCTGGCCGCAGAGCAGGCACTGGAGTGGTGGCCACCCCTCTTTACTGTGCACATGCAGTGAATACAAAGAGGAGGAGACAGTAAGGAGAGCAGTTATTCAGCAGGTCTGAATGCGTATACAGAAAAAGGGCAAAACAACCAGACTGAAGGAAAGTGGGGTGGGTGCTGAAGGAGAAGCAGTGACAAGTATAATGTCCAAAAAACTCCATCTTTTAGAGGGTCTGGTGCTTGACACAGTTTTAATTGATACTACTTTCACATGTTCTAGATTTCCCACCTGTAAAATCATGGTTTTTCACAATCCTTTCCTTAAAGGGAAATGGTATCAGCAAAATTAGTTACAATTACTATAAACAAACCTTATAGAATTAATACATCAAGATATTTATAGGTGTTTCTAGCTTTGAAAAAAAACAGTCAAAATTATGACAGATCTACAGGTTTAGAACCTGAAAGAAACTTAATTACAGGTAAGTCTGACTCTTAAATAAGTACCAATTTCCAATAATAATCATTGCTACTATTAAATTGCTTGAAGAAGGAAAAGCCAGTGAAACTTACCAAGTAAATGCATTCTGTGTTAGATGTATATTTTAAACCAATAAGAGAAGAAAAATATCCACAATCATATAGCACAAAGCTAAAAATACAGTACGCTGTGGTCCAAATGTGAAACACTTCTATGTAAATACCAGAAGATTCTAGATATAGACTGTTCTTGAGAAAATGTGTGAGAATAAAACAAACAAGTGTCTTAACAGATTTATGACAACTTTGAGCAACAGACTTAAATTTTTGGTTTTAAAAATCATGTCATCTACATGTTATTTTGGAACCTGGCTGCATGCAAACATGGGAAAGACTACCAGTTCATAATAATTAAAGAAACTGAAGAATGACTAACTACCTGAAGCTGGTGATTTGCTGCGTCGGGAGGGCCCAGGACTTTTAGATCCAGAATACTTAACAGCTGAGGAGCGAGAATAAGATGACTTCAAGACACGACATTCTAGAAAGGAAGTAAAGTGCATTAACTAAATCTGGTTTAAATACTAACCAAGGGAAGATCACACGTGAATGTGGTTTACTGCCAGAGAACAATTACCTGATCATTTTCCCATTACTGTAAAACAACTTTAATAGACAAAGCAACTGTCCCAAAAGTACACCTGAGGTTATCTTTAGTCAGGCTAGGCATCTTGTAGACCACGTCATTGTTTTCAGTGGAGTTCTTACTGGATACAGAAATTCCAATGTCCTAACTTGATCACAACCATAAAGCCTAATCTAAACATGGGCATCTTCCTTTTTTAGTCAGTAGCAAAAGGCTACAATTTTATTCTCTCCAAATTCTCTGATAATTTTATTTTGAAAGGGTATGGGACTCCCTACTGTCTTATTTTCCACCTTCCCTAAGTATGGAGCATCAAAAAATGAGGAAACTAGCTTTCAACAATAACTTTGGTTTTTCCACAAATCACCAAGTTAAACAGCATTTAGAGGACCAGAACTAATTACAGCTAAAATAATCACTGCTAATTTGAATAATTAAGAACACGGGTTTTGGAGTCATGCAGATTTTGCATGAATCATGAATTTGATTTTGCTAACTGGGGGACCTCGGTTAGGTTCTAAGCCTCAGTTATTTCCCCTATGAAATTGGGATAGGAATAAAATCTGCTTCGTAGGCTTGTTATAAGGATTAAATTAGATAGCATATTGTCTGTCATTTACGTTAAAATGCTTCAATTTACGTGGTAAGGTTACAATGTGGGTTGGTTTTAATCTATACCTCAGGGGCAATAAATTAACATGTGAAGTCCAGTAATCAGGAAAATACACACCAGGGGAGGCTAGTTAGCATTTGAAAGACCCTAATCTAAACCTCACTCAGAAGGGGCTGGAGCAACTTCAGTTAGGTTAATTAGCATTGTGGATGTTAAACAGCATTCTGTTGTTGAAAGGAGTGGTGTGTGTGTTAGTCAGAAACATCTTAAAGGGAGTGCCACTCTTTCATAAGCACAAGTGTAAATCTAGAGAACCAATAACTAGAGCTTCAGAACTACACTCTAGTTTTAGAGGACGCTAAGCCAGTCCTGAAGCCAGTTCTTGAAGGAGGATTCTGTTACTGGGCTAAGACTGCGTTTAGCATTTTAATGTCTTATCAAAATCCTAAAAGGATTTGAAGTTAGGACTTTAAGATTAAATACAAGTTAAATAACTGGTTAAAAAAAATACACAATTTTTCCTCCAAATAAATGTAACAGTGGCAGAATTAGGTTTGATTTTATGACCTGCTGGTGGTGGTATAATAATGACGTTTACAATAACAAGAGCCATGGCACATACAACAGGTACCCTTGTAACTGCTTTATATATATTGACGTAAAATCTTATGAAAACGCCAGTTATCCCCAGTTTGCAGAAGGTTAAGTAATTGGCAACTGGGAGGGAAGAAATCAGTAGCTTACACCCACCTTTCACTATTGGGAGCCCATCGATAGCTAACAACAAAAACTATGAATGATAAAACTAGCTTAGGTAAGTTTACAACATACACATAAAGCATGGAGTACAATGCCTGGTATATACATAGTGTGTACTCAATAAATATTTTGTTGTTGTTAACCCAAATTAACTTTATAACCTAGAAGATATCATTGTGTTTCAGTGTCTCAACTTCCAAATTTACTAATACTGATTGACATCAAAGAAATAATATGGGGCGCCGGGGTGGCTCAGTCGGTTAAGCGACTGCCTTCGGCTCAGGTCATGATCCCAGGGTCCTGGGATCGAGCCCCACATTGGGCTCCCTGCTCGGCGGGAAGCCTGCTTCTCCCTCTTCCACTCCCCCTGCTTGTGTTCCCTCTCTCGCTGTGTCTCTCTCTGTCAAATAAATGAATAAAATCTTTAAAAAAAAAAAATAATAATATGAAATGAGATTAAGCTAAAATCAAGAAAGATATAAATTACAGATGATAATGCAAACGCACATTTCAGTCAACCTTAATCATCCATGGGAACAGGGGAGAGCATTAGCACACGTAATACAGAAGGACATTCTCTGCGCTTCTTTCCAGTGCTATTACCAGTTTAAAGCAGGGCCAGTCCATCAGAATACAAAACAGAACAGAAACCCTCAATGAAATTTGGCAGCAGTGAGAAAATGAAACAAAAACAAAAAGTATAGATAAATGAGCCCCAAGCACAAAGCAGATAAATTATCCCCAAGGTAACCGACATAGTGTAACAGGAAAGAATTGCCCAAGGAAGTTTGGTACCACAAAATGTATCATCTTGAATTTTAAGAAGTTTATGGATCACAGTATTTACTGACATGTTTCTCTAATTCTGGATGGTCAGAATCACTACAACTGGAAAGGGTCTACCATCGGTCTAATTTTTGAAAGGCCAACTTTCCTCACTCATGAAATTAAAGAGTGAGACTTTATCTTTTACATCACTCTCCTAAGTGAAATGTTATGTCTGTATGATTTTACCCCATTTAAAGAGGAAGTTGACTTTACTATCAGCTAAAATAATCACTATTACTGTAATAGGTTTAAATTAATTCAAGACGAAAGGGTAAAGCAATTTTCCCAGAATCAATAACACCTGAAATCACTGGGGTTATTGCTAAAAAGTTGAAAACGCCATACATGGAAGTTGAAAACTCCATACACTGGAGAAAGGGGTTTTCTTATTCTATTAATGAAAATAGCTTTATTTTTTTTCTGCATATACAAACAATGCATTTTTTTTAAAGTTGCAAACGATGAGGTAAAAAGAAAGCTAAGACAACCACGATTAACAATTTAGTTATGATCCTTTTACGTACCTCATTATGTACACAGAAAATGTACAACTAACCATTTCAGATTCAATACAATCTGTCTATTTAAGGTGGCACAGCCAGCCACTGTTCTGAAACGGGGAAGGAAATCCCTATCAGAGGCAAAACAATGCAGCAAAAAGACAACTTGTTTTAGTCTACAAAATGAAAACTACTTGAACTAAGTTTTTTGTTTTTAACAACTAAGCAAATGCTTTCATTTTATTCTCTACTTTCATTAGTTCAAAAAGAGTACCGCCAATGTCATCTTTCTTCAACATGCCAGACCACTTAGCATGGGCCAACTGATTAAACCCCGAGACTCTGTTTCAGGGTTACCAGGACGGTCAAAGAATGGCCTTACCACTGTGATCCAGGACGAAGTCATCTTGGGCATAACGGAATTTTTCAGGTCCACAAGCAATAAAAACATCATCATCACCAAAAAAGTCTTGCAGACAAGTAACCTGAAAAGAAAAAAAAAAAATCACGTCTAAGAGATAAATTAGAAACGTTAGAAGTGAAAGAAAAAGTCAGCGGAATTCATCATATTTGCAAGCCTCACCTATAATATTGTGCTGGAATGAAAAGCAATTTAATAACATGCTACATTTCCAAGCACTCTACACAAAGCACTTCCATACACCTTCCCTGACCTCAGCACAACAGAATGAGGAGTTCATAGCTGGCATCAATATTTCTGTTTCACAAGTAGAGTTGAGGATACACACCCAGATGAAGTGCTGTTTTCCATGTTTCCCCAATTAATGGGTGGCAGGACTGAGGCTGATGGAGGTCTCTGTTCTCAGTCTAATTTCTTCATTTCTACCCTTCCTCACTCTCCCCCTTCCCAGCTGTATCACCCTGGGCATGACTTCTCTGTACCTCTGGTTGTTTGGGGGAATAATGCATGAAACGTGCTTGGAACAGTGCTGGGCATCTCAAGGCTCAATGTGTTAACACTCATCTCCATCACCAACATCATCATTAAGATCAGACGAAGCTTCAGGGCCCTTCCAAAGCCCTGCACCTAAATGGATAGTTTTAATTTCATATTCTTTTTTCAACCCCTCTCCCCAACCCACCAACACACACACTGTACTGGTTTCAGATTCCACAGAAACCAGATCCACTGCAGTGAGCACATTCATCCATTCCTGCCAGTGATCGTAAGAACTATTCTCCTGAACTTTGGACGGAGGTAGATTCCACTTCTACCTGTTTTTCAATTGGCTATGTGATTTCTTTTTAAAGTACTCTTTTCCTAATAATAATTATAAGGTTTTTAAAAATCACTGCTCTAATACTTAGAAAGATTTGAGCAATTGATTTTGTGACAAGGAAATATTTCATCTGGTACTAAATTTGTTGAAAGTTGACTACAATAAATGCCAAAGTAGACAATTAAGTTGCTTATTATATGGAATAAAAGTACTTAACAAGTCTAGGGACTATAATAGATCAAAAGGGTTTTTTTTTCTCCACAGCAGTTCAATTTAGATCTTCCTAATCAATCTTTTAATGATTTCACCTATCAATATAAGTTTGGCTTTCCAAACATGGTTTCCATAAGATGTTTGCCTCCCTTTGACTCAGGTTCTAGCCAATGAATACATATTTGGTCAAATAGTTAACCAAATTATATAACTATCAAATAGGTGCAGATTTGCCTCAAATACTACTCTCAAGGAATGGCAGGTATAAAATGAATAAGTGACACAACCGATTTAAACCAACATGTATATTTTGGGGCACCTGGGTGGCTCAGTTGGTTAAGCGTCTGCCTTCGGCTCAGGTCATGATCCCAGAGTCCTGGGATCGAGCCCCGCATCGGGCTCCCTGCTCAGCGGGAAGCCTGCTTCTCCCTCTCCTACTCGCCCTGCTTGTGTTCCCTCTCTTGCTGTGTCTCTCTCTGTCAAATAAATAAAATCTTTAAAAAAATAAAAATAAACCAACATGTATTTTGACTTGGGACGCAGACATACCTCACATAACATTAAACAACTCGTCTCCTTTCATTCAACAAATTTGTACTGAGCATTTACTATGTGCTAGACACCATTCTAGGTGCTATAGAAACATCAGTAAAGAAATAAAACAATCCTACCTTCATGGAGCAAGTGTGAAAAGAAGCACAATAAAAATGTGTAAGTAAATTAATGCAATATAAAAAGGTGGTAAGTGCTATGGAGAAAGAGCAGAGATGAGAACAGTGAATGTGTGGGATGGGTGCTACAATACTAAATAGGGCGGTCAGGGAAGGCCTCACGCAAAGGTGACATTTGAACAAAATATTAGAAGAGAGCAAGGAACAAGCATGTGGGGAAAGCGTTCTAGGCAGAGAGCACAGAATATGGGAAAACTCTGTGAAGAGATCAGGCTTGGCATGTTCACAAGAAACAGTCCTGGAATACAGTAAAAGGGGGGGAAGAATGGATCAGAGAAGGAAGGGGAGGGAGAGCAGATGACGTAGGGCCCTGTCAGCCACTGCTAAGGACTTTGGCTTTACTCTGAGATAGAAAACCATTAGAGACTTCAGAGCAGAAGACTGTCACAATGCGACTTTCCTTTTAACAGGAGCACACTGTGCTCAGACTAGACTGTAACAAAAGGGCAAGGGTAGAAAGCATTAAAGGCTATTGCTACATCAGGCCAGAGATTAGAGTGGCTTGTGCAAAGGTGTTGGGACTAGAGGTAGTGAGAGGGGGCTACACCCCCCCTTGGATATGGGGATATGAAAGAAGAGAGAAGAATATGATGGCTCAGGGTTTTTGCTTTGAGCCACTAAGAAGATAGGGCTGTCATTAACTCTGCAAGGGAGAATACAAGATAATGGACAAGTTTAGTGTAGAAAGGGTGCTCATGAATTCAGATTTGGAACATTAACTGTGAAATGCCTATTAAATATCCAGGTGGAGGTGTTGGATGGAAAGTTGGACATACACAAATCTGAATGTCATGGGCGAGATCTGGGCTGGAGATATAAATTTGGGACTCACTAGCATATGGATGGTATTTAAAATCTTGAGATCAATTGTGGCAATGAATGAACATAAGGAAAAGATCTAAAGCCTGAGTTCTGAAGCACAGTAACACTACAAGGTGAAGCAGAAGAAGCAAAACAAGCAAAAAAGATTGAGAAGGAGCAACCAGTATGGGAGGAAGAAAAACAAGTGTTTATAGCACACTGGAAACCAAGTTAGGAAGGTGTTTCAAGGAAGTGGGAGGAGAGAGTGCTTACCTGTCAATGTTACCAACAGGCTAAGTAAGATGAAGATTGAGAAGTGGCCACTGAATCAGCAACAGAGAGATTAGGAGGAACCTGTCTGACTTGATCACTGCTGTGTCCCCAGCAAAGGGTCTTATTTATAGAAACTCTACAGTGTAGTGTCTCTAACCAAAAGAGGAGCCCCACCTCCCCAATCCAGGTCCTCACCCTAAGCCCTCTGCCTGCACCTCCCCATCACACCCCAGTAATCTGGTGCCCTGTCCTGAGGGGGAAACAATGATGTCCCCATAAGCAGCATTTAAGGTTGACTCAGGATCCCACGGTCTGCATGTGACAGAAATTCTTGGTTCTAAAATGAAAGTTATCCAGTCCATATATTGTTTTAGAAAAATCAAAACCTTTTAAGCTGACATTGTTACTGTGTCGTGGGGATGCATCTGACTAGTCAAGAGAGGAAAATCGATATGAACACAGATGATACAAAAAACTAGACTGTACTGATAATGAGTAATTAAGGAATGAATGGGAATACTCTCTCCCTCTACTGCTGCTGATTTAAAATACAAGTCCGTTCACATTTTTCACTGTTTGGACTGTCACTATTATGTTCTACTAAACCATAAAGTTAAAATGCACTAGAAACAGAACACCAGCAGAGAAGCAAGTTGATGAATATGATTAAAGGTAAACTGAAATAATATCTGCAGAAGGGGGATGAGCAGGTTTCAGTTCTGTTTTCACTTTCGTTGTACAGGAAACTCAACTTACGGTGTTATCTAAGATACACGTATCGGGGAGCTTGGCTGGCTCACTTGGTAGAGCATGACACTCTTGATCTCAGCGTTGTGAGTTCAAGACCCGCGCTGGGTATACAGATTAATAAAAAATAAAAAATAAAAATAAAATACAAGTGTCATCCCATGAAGCATTTGCAGAGCATAAGCTTTTGTCTGGAGCAGAGCACTACACTGCTGAGTCTGTGCCTCTTTTTTTACATATAGAAAGCTTGGGCAAGATACCAGTTTTATCTTTAAAGACTAAATGTGATCACATGTGAAAGCAGCTGTTATTTCTTCATTTTCATTAATTCATAGCCTCAAATACTTTTTTGATTTAACTTAATGGATAATCTTTCCTGTAAGTATAAATAAAATAAGTACATGCTTTCCTACAAGTTCAATAAATCAGATATTTTCCCAGAAAATACCACTGACAACTTGAAAACATTCCTTTCTTTCATGGTCTTGGCTTGTAGAAAATTACAGACAAAAAAATTAAGATATCTTTTTTTTTAATTAAGATATCTTAAACTCCCAGAAATTACATACAGAAATGTGATTCATGTAATATACATATAAATACACATATATACATATACTTGTAAAATACATATAAATATGTTTATATGTGTATATTTAAAAATAGTTTCTACCAACAGCATCTTGGAATAATTATAAAAGAGAAAAAAGGGATTTGACTTAAATCTAATATAGCAAAGCACCAGTTTATATCTATATATGTAAGCTATACACATAAACATCAACATTTTTAGATAATGCAGATAACCAGAGAACTGTAAGTGTACCGTTCCAATTTTATGCTAAGTATCTGTGCAATACTAGGCCTCCATATAATAGTCATTATTTGCCCATGCTTATATTTTACAACGTATGGACTACATATTTAATTGTTCCTGGTAGTGTCCCAAACTCAGCCAATATATTTCAAAGTGAAGTATCTGATAAAAATGCCAGGGTCTGATGTAAGCTACAATAACTACTTTTCACCAATGGGAGTCACATTAATTTATTACTGTACATTCTTTTAACATTACCCAAGTGCCTACGATATGCCAGGCATAAACTAAAGCCACAAAGTACACAGGTAGGTAGATGGATAAGAAAAGTAACAGTTACAGTGCAAAATGTTACATTAAGAGAATACTATAACAGAAGAACACCCTGACAGTTATAGGAATAAAGAAGTACAAAGGAGCATCCCATAAAATAAAATATCCAATACCTTTAGAATATTTCATATATTTGATTACTTACATAATTCTAACTTTTCTGTTTTTTAACATAGTTCTTGTTCTTTAACTGTGGTGGTCTTCTTCCTTTTATCATAAATTTTAAAAACTGGGATTTAACATTGAGTTATGGGCCATGTCACTAAATCTGACTCAGAAAAGAACATATCAATACCATGAATAACATTTGAAATCCTTCTTTTTTTTTTTTCATAAACCTTTGAAAGTCCTTCTTAACAAGGGTGAGAAAAGTGTATCAGTTTAAAAGACCTCTTACTGTCTGCTTCTAAATTCTTCAATGCAAGAAGCTCTTCAGGAATAATGGATATTATGTGGCTCATGAAAGGAGCTACATAAACAAGGGGGAAGTAATATTTCTGCTAAGGTACAAAATTAAAGCAATCAGTAGGATTTAATGGGGAAACATCCAACTGAGAAATAATGTATCAATGGGAGCATATCTAAGCTTTCCAAAGGAATGCGGGCCATTTAAAAACAGTAATTTTTCCTATCCTTCAGGAGACAGATTAATTAGGTTGGGGTGACTAGGTGGCAGCCATAATTTTAGTGCTAGTTCTTAATAGATTACACAGATTAATAGATTACTTAACAGCCACAACCACTTTTATCCACCACCCCCCCCCCAACCTTAAGGGATATAGAAACAGATACAAAGGCTTCAGGTCTGACAAAGATATCATGCATGTATTAGGAGAATAAAACTTTTCCTCAAAAGAAAAAAGGTAGAGGACACAGAGATATACTCTTCCCTGGACACTCACATTCTGAACCAGAGGAGGTCTCTATTTCCTGACCCATTGGCCCACTTGGGAAATCTTGCATTTCTTGTCCTTTCCAGAGTTACAAAGGAGTTGGTGGTAAAACAGTTTGGATTTTTCTAAGATCTCTTCTTACTATAAAATTCTAAAACCTAAGTATTTTAGTTTCTAAGAAAGGCTTTTTATATTTTTGGAGACTGTTTCTAAAAGTTAAGTGCATAAAAAAGGAACTCTATTTTAAGTGGGTAAATAGCAATGTCCACGGGGATTTCTTTCTGTGTCAGCCTCATGTGTCCTCAAAGAAGTCCTCAAAGAAATCTTCAATGAAATCTTCTTGCCCCTTCCAAATCCAGGTGTTCCCTTAATAATCTGTAATTCCCCCAACATAGCCATTATCATTGAGGTAATTGCTTGGTTTTGTGTCTGGACCTCTCACCAGACTGTGAGCTCCATACATTTAGGGACACTGTCCTGTTCATTACTATAATTCCAGCACAGTACATAACATCTAGCATAAAGGGTTTGTTCAATAAATTTCTGTTGAATTAATGAAATGCTTTGAGTCCCACTTCCTCCAAATAGCCCTTCTCCCGAGGCTCCACTTCACACTTCTTCAATGAATTCCTATCAACTCATTATCATGCAAGGTACTCCTTGTTCCCAGATTTATGATATTGGTTTTCTATGCCAAGATAACCTATAAACTCTCTGAACACAACAGTCAAATCCAAATATGCAGCTGTTGGTTCAAAACTTTCTCGAGAACTTCCTGGGTGAAATCTGAAACTGGCCCCTTACTCCACGGGCAGGGAGAAACCAAAGGAAGAGGCAGGCAACTCCAGGTTGGTAGGTGGCAGTTTTAACAAGCAAAGGGAACTTATATATGAGGCTTGTCTTGGGTGGCAGCAAGACAAGTAGATCCCTGCACTTGCCACCAAATCTTAAAAGTTTACATAGAGGTTTTAACTAGACTCAGTCACATATACCATGCAGATGTTCTTAACACACATCATTATCTCAAGGCTATGTTTTTGGAGCAGCCTCTGGGAGTGGGGAAGGCAAGCAGAACCCACATTCCATGGATGGGGTGGGGGTAAGGGAGCCTCTGACCACCCACATCCTGCTCATGGGTCAACCAGCAGTCACGTCTTGATGACCTCCCCCAATATCAGCAAATACTTGATCACATTTTGGCTTTAGACCCCTTAAAATAACTTTCTAAAAACTCATTTTAGATCATGTAAGCTCTTTCAGGAATTAAATGCCTTTCATCATTATTTCAGGGTTACCTCAGAAAAACTACTTACGAAATCTACTACTACAACCATTTGGTAGAGTATGTCTAGGCAAAGCAATTTCTATTAAAGCTCCCATTTAGTGCTAGTCAGACTTGAGGATGTATTAAATAAGGGTCTCTTGAGATACTTTCCAAAACTATTTTGTTGAAAATTTCCAAGACCTAATAAAAATGCAAAAGAAACATCATTGGATCTCAGTAAAGGACTAGTTTAATCTGGGATTAACTTATTTAAATACAGTCAGGGTCAAAATCTCGGCTTTCCTGAAATGTTTATCTTGCATAACAAGAACCACACTTTATAGAAGAAATGGTACATAGATGGGGAAACTGAAGGACTCCATGAAAATCTGCTTTTTGCTCCCTTTCCTGCTTCTACTTTTGCTAGGACCTGCACCCCTGCCCTACACATGCCTCAATGTACGTCCTCCTTGTAAGGGACAATGAGTTAATGATTTCTTTGGGGTCTTCCAGAATAGATAACATCTAAGGAATGACTAAGAAGCCATCAAACGCACATTCCAGACCACTGGCGCTATCTCAACCCCAAGAACCCTTGGCTCCAAAGAATAACACCTGGGTCCTTATCTTTGTTGTAACCAGTTCCTGGATGCCTAAGAGGACACATATACCAGGCCACAATCCTCAATAAAAACCCCCAAGACCCCAAGCAAAGATTCCCCCTTTCCTTTCTGATGCTCCCAGATGCTCTGTCTTTACCTGCACTCTCTCTACATCTTCAATAAACTGCTTTCACCTCCTGCTGGCTTGTGTTTGATTTCTACCCTGTGTGCAGACGGGGACCCTCTTGGCTGGTCCTGTGCCACCCCCTCTGGGTCCTCAGACCTGGCTGCCAGCGTCAAGATGATGGGTATCAGGAGTATAAAACACAAATTGGAATTTTTTATGGATTTTCCTTAATTCTAATTGTGTGTATGAAAGAAACAGAGATTAGGAACAAAAGTCCACAACTGTTGAAATTAAAGGCTTTCATTATCAGAGTTCAGTTTTAAAAGGCTGTTTCTAGCGAAGAGTAAAGAACAACAAAATTTTTTTTCCAACTTACTTCTAAAGAAGATTTGAAGGAGCTCAGAAAATTAGTCCAGTAAGTGGCTTATATTTGAAACTAATATTATTATACCAGCTTTTAATGGAACTGCATTTATACCCTAGATTTCTTTTCCTAAGAAATGGACACAAGTCATAAATTGCCAAAAAGGAACTGCATTTAATTTTGAACCCTCAAAGACTATTCTACCATACATAATTTTTCTACCATGTAAACAAGTGTAAATACAAATATTTTAAGATATAAAGAAAATCCAAAAGACAATTTTAACATACAATAAAGGATAAGCCTAATAACTGTGAGCCATTATTTGTTTCTATTGCTAGAATGGGGCACTTTGATACTTGAAAGCTATAAATTCAGCAAGTTGACTTCACCATAACTATTATCCCAGACACACAGTTTTACCCTTAGAATATAAACTCTGCTTAACACAAACAGGAAAACCCATACATGAAATAAAGAAAAGGTAAGCTATTTGGTTCTTCCAAAATGCTAGGAACAACCACCAGAAAAACAAATTCACAGGTCAGTAAGTAGGGGCTGGGGGTCTCCCCATTTCTTCACCCTCTACCCAGAATACAATTAGCATAAATGGCCTGCTTTGTTCCCAGTAAATGCTGGCTGGCCTACAGTAAGGGAAGGATCCCTTTGTACAGTAAAAAGAAAGCTACTTAGAATAGCAGTGTTTTTCAGCTTCCTGTAAAACCATTCAGCCAGGCACCCGCGACCCTGTGGTTGGCATGGAAACAGGACTGAAGCTAAGAGACGACAGTACTTGACAGTAAAGGGCTTCTCAACTGCATCTACACACAATTCCTGACATTTAGTTTGCTTCCTGTAAAAAAAGACTAGACCCAACCTTCCCTCTCCCACTGTGGCCTCTTCATAATAATGGCTATTCACCAATCACAACTAATCACAGAATCTTGAGACCAAAGATTTGGTTTCAGGAAATACTTCTAACAACGGGATGAAAATATCTTGAAAAATTCATAGATATCTGGCTACCAAATGTACTCTGGAGGAGAGACAATGATCACTCTTCCTAGAAATGAGGTAATTTCTAAGCTGACCCCTCTGACTGCTCCATGGCCCCAGTGTTAATTCCTACAGGAAAAAAGTTTCAAATCTACTTCTAGAGCTTTCCACCAATGGAAGGAGGCTGCATCGAGAATTTAAAAGAATTCACTGAGGCACCTGAATGGCTCAGGTGGTTAAGCCTCCAACTCGTGATCTCAGCTCAGGTCTTGATCTCAGGGTCACGAGATCGAGCTCTGCATTGCTGGGCATGAAGCCTACTTAAAAACAAAACAAAACAATTCAGGTAAGGAAGTCAGAAGAAACATATTAAACCAACCATCACGAGTTTTCCTCTAATTCTGGAGAAGCTGGAGCTGAGCATTTGCAAGCAGATATGACTAGAACTGGAGTCAATGCTCTCCCAGAGTCCATCATCTTCAAATAATAAACACACATATCAAATCATAAGTGTCACAGGAGGGGCAACTGAGAACCAAAATAAAATTTTCTAATCCAAATTTTTCTGTTTCAAGAGAAAGGGAAAGGGAAGAAGTAGAGAATACCTAACTACACACCGTACACAATGAGTCTCATTTACGCATGAATTTCATGTAACCCCCAGAACAACCTTGTGAAGTAGGCACTGTGATTCCCATTTTACACAAGAAACAAAGGCTCAAAGAGGTTAAATAACTTGCTCAAGGTCACACAACCAGAGAAGGAGGAGCTGAGATCTGAACTCTGCCTGTGTGACCTGGAACATACTCTGTACTTGACCACACACTGTCTCCCTAAAGAAGAAAACTGTGTGATTTTGTCTATGAAACACAACGTAAGAGAGCTTACGAAGTCAGAGAACTTCTTATGCATGCCAAAACCCAAATAACCAGACCATTTTTCTATGTCTTACTTTTATGAAGTAAACGAATGGCAAGTACATAAACTTGTATCTAGGATTTATCTTTCTTTTTAAGGATCAACTTCTAAGTAAGGTCATGAGGTCAGTATAAGTTCGGGCCAACCTCCTACACTTTAGGGAATACTGAATAAGTTCTGAGATTGATAACTCCAAACAAACTGGCTCTTTCTAAAAACAAATTACAAGCACAAGTTAGAATCATATGGTTTTAGAATAGGACTCGATCTGCTGCCAGACTAGAAATTCTAAGAGTATATACATGTATTAATAAACATTATGACCTTTAAAATTTTAACATAAAGGCAAAACCTGCAACATTTTCCAGAAATTTAGTCCTTGCACATAAAAATCCATCACCAGGTTAGTCCACCCTTATGGCATTAATTTAGCATATGGTGAGTGCATCCAGGTAGTTAAGACCCTTGGAATCAAGACAAAGAGATCCATTAGTTAAGGTGGTGTGGAAAAACTTGGTCAGTTAATTCTATACTTGTTTTGGAAAACACCAACCACTCAGCACTATGAGTACAAACACCATTACTATGCTGTAATATAGCAGGGCTATTTAGGTCTGTAGGAAAATCATCCCTATTAAAAAAAAAATTTTTTTTTAAAGATTTTATTTATTTATTTGAGGAGAGAGAGAGTGAGAGAGAACACAAGTAGGGGGAGGGGCAGAGGGAGAAGTAGACTCTCCACTGAGTAGAGAGCTAGATGCAGGGCTTGATCTGGGGACTCTGGGATCATGACCTGAGCCGAAGGCAGATGCTTAACCGATTGAGCCACCCAGGCACCCCATATTAAAAAATTTTTAAAAAGGAATTGTGTCCATTCTTTTTATGTTGCTTTCATTTTTTTTTTTTTTAAGATTTATTTATTTATTTGACAGAGACAGAGAGAGGAGGAACACAAGCAGGGGAATGGGAGAGGGAGAAGCAGGCTTCCTGCCGAACAGAGAGCCCAATGTTGGGCTCGATCCCAGGACCCTGGGATCATGACCTGAGCTGAAGGCAGACACTTAACGACTGAGCCACCCAGGCGCCCCTATGTTGCTTTCATCTTAATAAAATTGTTTTCCTCCTCCCTTGCCATTATGCTCTGAACCTTTACTTGCTATATGAAAGAGACCACCCAATTACCTTTTTTTTTAGCAGCCCCTCTGCCCACTTCTAGTATGTTGCATTTAACAACCGGTGGGCTGAGGGAGCTATTAGGTTTAGGAAACTTAGGCATGTAACAAGAGTAAACTGGGTAAGGGCTAGAGGCTTTGATTAGAAGGAAAGAAAATAAACTTGAGTGCCCCAATTTCACACTGTGCCCAAGCTTCCCTTTGCGTATTTCCTAGTTTTAAGCTGTGGGTCCAGCCTGGTGAGTTGGCTAGACTTGAGTCCAAAATAAGTGGGGCAGTTCTATGCTGCAGAAAACCTAAGATTTTGGTTTCTACAGCTGCATCTATTTTCACATGACAAGGACTCAAAATTTTCATTTTCAAACTGACATAAATCCTACACGTAAATCAATGAGAAGTTTTTTTCCCAGTGCAAGCTTCTTAGCAAATGAAAGTCTCACGTCCACAGTCGAAGAAATCCTCTGAATAAGTTAACATGTCTGTGGCTGTTCAGAAAGGGAAAGCATGCCATCCATTCGAATTATTTATGACATTTTTTAAACGAAAATGATATTGGTTGAGGCAAATACCACAATTAAATCTTCCTGTTTAAAAAGGCACCTGTTCCTGAAACACAGCCAACACTTGTTACACTAACATATACATAACTGATTTGCAAGTTGTTAGAAAGAGTACTTGGTTTAGGAGAATTCAAAACAAGATAGCTCAGTTTAGATTTATGTGTTTATCAAGATCCACTCTAAAAATGCAAATACCCATAGAAGGGTGATATCTATTGACTGTGCACCTCTACTCCCATTTATGTGGAACTTAAGAATAAAGGTATAAAAATCTTTTTTTGTTGTTTCATTTTAAGGTAATTTATTTAAGTAATCTAGGACCAGACCAAAGACTATAGCAAATAATGCCCAGCCCCCAGAGTTAACAAAAGTTATTATGTCATGCTTGCCTCAGATCCCTTTAATATCTGGAAATAAGACATTATAAAGTTAAAATCTCTTTTGTTTCTGGTCCCCAAGCCCCACTGCTCCCTCCTCCTTCCCACCTACCTACCTTCCTTTCCGAATTCCTTCCTTCCTTCTCCACCACCTCAGGAAAATACTATCAAGTGACTTTTCATGGGCCCTTCTAATCCATGTTTTTAGCCCTTGTCTTATAGGTGAATATATCCATAGACAACCAGAATATTTAGCATGTCTTTAAATTTTTATGTAAGTTGTATCATACTAAATATATCATCCTACAATTTGGTTTTGTTTTTTGTTTCACCTAGTTTTAATTCTGAAACCTAGCCAGGTCTTAGTTCTCCTTCTTAATTCCCTTTTCAGCTCACTGATCCAGTCCTAAAATTTAATTTTTAAAAGATCATTCTACCAGTATTACTTTTGATAAACTGCAAAAAATTCTGCATACCCTCAATACTTCCAAATTCTTTCAAATAAATGCCTGTTTTCTCAGAACATTCATTTTAGTTATTATATCCATTATTAGTGCCCAAGTTCTCAGATGGAAGAAAAGATGTATGAGTCAATTCTTTCTTTGCCCACAAGACTTCATCTCCAATTATGAGAAAGGAATGTACAGCAAATGCTTGACATTTAGGTCTAGAGATTTAGGCATAACTGTTATGCCACAGAAAGGTTTCTTGACCCAAAGGAGTATAAACTCTGAGAAAAGAATTTTTAAATTACTAAAACTTGAAATTAGCTCTATCTAAGCTTTCAGAAAAAAATCTGCAAGATGCCTTAAAATTACTAATTCATAGAAATAGTTCCTTTCAAAAGACAAAAGAAAAAGAAACCAAACTCACATGTCAGATTTATTCTACACTATAACACAAGACAGGTTTTAAAGGCACAGGAAACTTCTGTTTCATAGGGAATGCATAAAAGGAATCCCTCCCCAGAGAATTCCGTAAGTTGGAAAATACTGATGAACTGTATGCATGCACAATTTCTTATCTTTTTCTTGCATCTAAACAGATGATATTCTTGCAAAGAAACATCTATTTTTTGCAAATCTCCAGGGGTGTCAATTAAACTGAGACTGGAATCAACAAGCAAGGGAAGTTGTCTGTAAGCATTTATCATCAAGTTATATGCCTTGCTTAGGGAGCCAGCTGTCTTAAATAACCATCCCCTCCTTGGGGCCACAAGTCTGGGCAAGAATGCTACTCATGTCAGAAACTCATGTCATGAGATGAGCTTTGAATGGAAAAGCAAAGGGAACGTGGTCTCTTTACTCCAGCTGGGACTGATTATTCCCTTCCCAACAAGGAGGTTGTTTTTTAGCCTGAAAAGAAGGGCCTCCTTCCTTCTTGGATATTTTCCAATCCATCACGGCACCTGAGTGACTTAGAGAATACCCTGCCTTACCACAACTTAGAAGCCTCTCAGCCTCCCTCCAGGAAGATGTCTTGGTACATTATTTCTCCATCAAGATGAACAGAAGTTACCCTTGGATTCTTGTGGTGTGGCAAGGTTAACTTGGGAACCTAAGCAGGTGAATAAAGCCAGAGGGAATATCAAGACGGAGGCCAAGGTAACCTAGGTCGGCATGAGCTTGTAGCAGCTGAGGAGGTTGGAGCGGAAAACATCCAACACCAGGAGACTGTGTCCATCTTTCTCCCTACTGTTACCCAGAGTACCCGGCACTACGCCAGAGTGTGGAACACTCAGGGAATATTTATTGAGTGAATGAATGGATAAGTAGCACAGAGGCAGGGGACTCTAGGTTCAGTGGCTCAAAGTATTAGATTCATGGGGGGCAGCTTTTACTACCAACATGTGCAGAGAGATGCTACGGAGAACCAAAGGGCTTAGGCAGAAAACAGATGTGAGATGGGGAGATGGAGGCATGTCAGCACAGTAGCAAGGATTTGAACACAAGCAGGATCCCAAATGTACACAAATGTTATTATCAGAATACACCCCACGTTCCTATCCTCTACCACGATAGCTGGTTTATTTCTAGCAACTTAAACAACTTAAAGGGAATGCTCCAGCTTACAGCAAGGATAAGGATAAATGGGACCCCATGTAGACCTTGGTCTCAGAGCGCTATGGATAGAAGGCACATGCTTAGAGAACAGCGAAGGAGCTGAAGAGTTGGAAAAGGGCTTCTCCCATCCTGAGGCAGGATCTCCACTGCACCTTACTAAAACAGGGAAGAAACGCCAAAAGGGGTTACCATCATCAGGATCATTTTTAAAGACTAACTATGAAACTTCATAAATGTGAGACTTAGGCCAAATGGCCCACAAAGTCCTTATAATCACCTCTACCAGTTAGGGATAAGCCGTGGCAGGGGACCAAGGACGAGTTCCTTCTTCACAGCCTGGTAAAGAAGAGCCCTATTCCTTCTCCATTTCTCACAGGTTCTGCCTTAGTCTGGCTTGAGTCCCAATTCCCCACGAGACACATACTAGGCCCTCTCTCCTCCAGCTACAGGAGAAGGACCAGCTCAAAGACCAACAAACAAGTTCCATCCTTAAGACCGCATCTTGAGATGGCAGTTGCTGCTTCTGTTTAGTGTGTGGTGATTTTCTTCACTGCTTCCCAAATAGTAATCAGGATGTCAGCCAGCACTGTCTTGGATAACAGTCTTTGGCTGAAATCTTTCCCAGGCTTAAATAGTCTCACCAACAGAGAAACTTGATGAACAAAGTTTACAGCATACTTTTTTAACTGCCATCTTCACACTTAAAAAAAAATTACTTCATGATTTATTCAGAAGAGTGGGGTTCTGAAATGATTAGGTTTCTATTTTAAATAAAGACTCAGGTCCCCCTTCTAAAATGAAGCATGGCCATATGAACAACTAAGAACAAAGTGGCTCACGGCTGCATTAATTCATAAAAGCAGTCCTCAGCTTCTAACAAGCATGACTGGGTCTGGGTGTGGCACGGCAGCAAGAGTTTTAGAGTGGAAGGGAACCATGTTATAAAAGCATTCTTCACTCCTTGAGAAACCACTCTGGAGATAGCAAGGCCAATAGGCAAACTCTTCACGAAGAGGTCTGACGATGGGACCCGATTCCAACACTCCCATCCCAGGAGAAACAGGATGCTGATGGCTACTCAGAAGGGGAAATGCCATGCACAACAAAGAGGGCTGGTAGGAAGGACATCCTGAAGCTGACTCTGTGGGTGTGCACACAAGTCTGTGCTTGTCTGGTGTGTCCACGAGGGAAGCACTCTTATCTGTGTTGTGACTGTGATTCCCTGGGCTCGCTTCCCGGGCACTGCTGAAGCGCAGCGTTTGAGGCCTGCTACTGCTAACAAGTCACGTTTTGATATACCCACCGCCTTCCTTGCCTTCAGTACAGTGGGATTAATAATCATGGAAGATTCATAACCCTTTCCACTCCACAAGAGTTCGGCAATCCTTCCCTCTTAAATCATCAACATCATTGTGGGATAAATAATTTGAATATGACTCTCATCACTGCCATGAGCTGTACATGTAGCAAACCCCCTTCTGCTCCTTTTGTTTGAATTGGCTTGGCTCTCTTTCCCCTCCCAACCTCATCCAGAAGCAGCACTCCTATTAAAATTCATGATGTTTCCCTCAATGCAAGTGTCTGATTGCAGCTGTCGGTTTCCCAGTTCAAGGATTTTCATACTGCCTGAGAGGACAATGCAAGACTCGCACTGCTACAGAAATAGGTCAAGCTCGATTTTTCTATTTCAGTTCTGCTGCCAAAAGTGTAGGCTTTGCCTTCCAGAAAAAAGCACATCCTTTTGGGCAGGCTCAGCACTTAAGAAGAGGTGAAGAGGGCACACTTCTTTCCCTCACCAGGGGGAATGACCCTGTTTTCCTCACACAATGCCTCAGAACCTTTGTTCCATCACTGGTGACTCTCTAGAAGAGCCTGTCTTTTTGTTCTTTGTGTTATCGTGCTTCACAGACATTAACACACCAAACAAAATGGACAACAAAAGAGGAACTGAAGATAGGGCATCAGACACCAAAAAGATTCTTAATGTCCCAAAGCCTGCAGTCATCCTGTTGAGATGGTTGGTTTTTTTCCACCCTGTGCTACCTAGAGAATGAAGGACAGACAAGTGGAAACCACCAGGTCTGTTATACACAATATAGCCCAGATCCATCTCCCCAATTCCTTTCACCTCTCCTCACTCCCATACATGCTTACACTCTTCTATGTGGGGCCAGTGCTGTGGAAACACTGTGTAAGAGGGAAAGAAGAGGATAGAACATTCTTAAATACTCAAAAAGTCAATTTAATCCAGGACTATTGCTGAATTACAAGGGACCTGGCCTTTATGTGGTGCTAAACCCCAAGCCCACCCCATTCTACAGATGCGGAAACAGAAGCTGATAAGTGAATTCTCTACGGCACAAATGCAGTGGTAGGATTAGGAAGCAGCCAGGTCTCCTTACTCCTAGGGTCTCCTTCTACTTTATTCCTAGAATAGGAAAAGTAGAGAGGCATGCCATCGAGAGACAGATAATCGAACACCCTGAATCCAGCGAATTTTTCTTGTACTTTCAAGCAAAGATAAGAAAGAAGACGGCATCCTTTAGAAAGAGCACTCACTAGAGAGAGAGGAGACCTGGATTCTAACACCTAAAATTTTTTGTTAACCTCAAGAAATTTATTAACCATTCTGGGTCTTGGTTCTTTTGCTCATAAAACTAGGGGCTTGGAGTCCGTGATCTGTAGGTTCCTTTCTGAATACAGGAGCATGTTCCCACACTTACATTCGCTGAGCTACATGGTCCTGGCACTGCATCAAGCACAAAGGGGATTTAAACAAACAAAAAGAGAGAGAGAGAGAGAAGGTCCCTTTCATCAAAGAGCATTCATGTTTCTTTCCTATCATCTGTTAAGCTGAACTAGGTCTTCAAGCATACGGGATAAAACAACTCGGAACGCATGATGTTACTGAATACCTACCATCCACAAGGCACAAGGCTTGGTAGTTGAAGGACAACAACTAATAAATGAATGGCCATCTCTGTAAGCAGGAGATAAGATACATGCCTGTGAGAAGTGAAATAATTTAACAGTATTGAGCCATATTCTGGACCTGTTACAAAATGGACTCATTTGCCTATTTATCTTCTATCCAGTCAGATCAGAGTGGCCTGGAGGGCTCTGAAAAACCTTTTTTAGAGAGGAGGTGGAATGAGCAGCCCAGGCTAGCCAGAGTGATGGGTTCAATTCCAATTGTAAAAGAACTGGGGGCAAGAAGAGACAGGACAATGGAGGTTGTGGTAATGCTATCTGACACTATTTCCAAGCATGAACTGTATATTATAGCCAATGTTTGGTCTTCTAGAACATTCCATGATCATTTTTACTTCTGTACCTTGTTCATATGCTTTTCCTACCTCCCCTCCCCACATCCCCAGTCCTCAAACTCTGTCCTCCCAAGGTTGAGAGCAACTTATATTCTTTAGGAAGATTCACTTAAGACTGCTATCCTTTTCTTTATCCCTGATAACATTTACTTTCCACATCAAACATATTACTTTTTTTTTTTTTAAGATTTTATTTATTCATTCATGAGAGACAGAGAGAGAGAGGCAGAGGAAGAAGCAGGCTGCCCAAGGAGCAAGGAGCCCGATGCGGGGCTCGATCCCAGGACCCCGGGATCATGACCCGAGCCGAAGGCAGATGCTCAGCCATCTGAGCCACATAGGCACCCCAAACATATTACGTTTTAATTTAACTTGATTGTTGACCAATTTTATAATGATTTCTATTTTATATAGGCATGTCATATCAACAGGATGGTAAATTCTTTAAGAGGGATTTAGACAATTCAGATCTTTGAGTCCTAGACTTAGAAGTTACCACTAAAATCATTAAACCCAAATTCCCTTAGTTTATAGGTAGGTAAACTGGGATGCTACTTATAGGAGTCCAAATAAGTCAGAAATATATGCTGAGGATATCGTGAACCTAGCCACTATAGAAGAGAAAGTGCAGTTACTGAAACGTGAGGAGGGTTTTTGGTTAACTGCTGTTTCAATTTCTGTAATAATCACTTTTACACAAGAAAGGTCTCTTTGGATGTCTCCATCATCAAAAGTAGGTGATGTGATTTTACTTGATTAATTCTAAACTTAAGGTATATCAAAGCCTTACTACCAGTTTTCAGAAAGGAAGGGTCAGAGATCAAGGTTCTGCCTCTAAATGACAATGAAAATGCGGTCAGGTAACTTAGCCTCTTAATATTTCTGCTCCAATTTCCTTCTAAGGGAAAGAAGTTATCAGACCAAGTAATCTATAAAGAACTTCTCCACTGCAATATGCTATTTTTCATTTCCCAGTATGAGAGAGAACATCTTAGACTCCTATGAACCATGCTCCTCCTACTGTCTGTGTATTTCCCACCCATTACCTTCTCGTTGCTTCTAGCCTAACTTTGAAAACGTGTAGTTTCTTGTAAACTGAACTTAGGTCAACGCTCCTCTCAGTTGCAGTCGTCAAAAACATTTTTTTTTAAAGATTTTATTTATTTATTTGACAGAGAGCGAGAGAAGGAACACAAGCGGGGGCAGGGGGAGTGGGAGAGGGAGAAGCAGGGTTCCTGCTGAGCAGGGAGCCTGATGCGGGGCTCGATCCCAGGACCCCAGGATTATGACCTGAGCCAAAGGCAGACGCTTAATGACTGAGCCACCCAGGCGCCCCTCATCAAAAACATTTTTACTGATTTCCTCCTTTCCCCAATCCAAATATTAGCAGGGACATTTCTTTTCTCTAATTTTCTTTTTTTTTTTTTCTTTTCACATTACTGCAGCAAGGGTTGTCAGATAAAATACAAGACATCTGGTTAAATTTGAATTTCAGATAAGCAACAAATCATTTTTTAGCGAAAGTATGTCCATACAATTTTTTTTTTCCCTAAATCTGACAACTCTACTAGCATCTCTCAATGAATGATAATCGTTCTTCAGGGTTATTCGGGGATTTTTAGAAATTAATTTTTATGTTGGAAATATTTTAGTAATTTTCCAAAAGGAAAGGTTCTACCTATGTTGGATGAGAAGTTTCTCCAATCAGAGTTAGTATTCTTGAATGTGAATGACCACCCTCTTCACCTAGAATAGCTGGGGAAAGGGTCTAGGTAAGAGGACACATAGAAGCCAAGAGTCTTTGTGTTAAGCCAAAAAGCTAAGAACAACAACAACAACAACAACAAATGTGTGAAATCTGACCAACACAAACATAGCAACTTGCAGAAGTAGACCCCCTTGCTTCCTTTGGGTAGTGACGGCAGAGCATGCTCTTCTTGAACCCCAGGATACTCATGAGGCCTTCCTACTCATAACACCTTTTAAACATTACATCTCCAGATTAAACCAGATCATCTGTCTTTGACCTTCAGAAGCAACATCACCTTGGGGAAACTGACATAGTTCAGCTTGGTAATCAGCTCAACAGAATAAGCTAAAATCTACAAATGATCAGTGAGAAATGTTGACCAGACATCTCAAGAGCACCAACTGATTACATGCTAAGTGCCATTGCCAACTTGGTGCAAAGTTATTAACCTATGAGTATTACTGGAAGACCATTACAGTTTTAGGACTCCCAATAGCTGCCACACGTGCAGAGTATGGATCTTGGTTCCCTGTCCTGGCTGACTAATAATCTTACACAGAAGTATAGCTCCCTCCCTTTTTTGAGAGAGGATGAGGAAACCATAAGATATAATGCTTTTCTATCTTTCCCACTCAAGTATTAGATATAAGTCTCAGAAGTTAAATTCTGTTAGGTATTAACTGAAGTCTGTAGTCTCATTTGGCTGACAACTAGCAGACTGGTGCAAGGTCAGAAGGCAGATGCAAACTACTTTCTTCTGTAACTTTATAGGAAACCTTCCTGGAATATTAAATACAAGGAAGGAGTCTCTTTCACAGTGACTCGTCTAGCCTCAAAGAGAGTCTGCCCTTCATAAGCCAAGGCAAAGACCCAAAGAGCTGCTCTCTGCCCTTCATAAGCCAAGGCAAGGGCCCAAAGAGCTGCTCTCTGTCGGGCAGATGCCTCGCTCTTCCCTCCAGGTGAAATAGATAATGTGGGGGCATTTTTTTTTTTCCTTGAAATGAGAAAAAGCACATTCTAAATTGCCTTTAACTAACTGATGGTCCTCTGATGAGTGCAATTTATCTCCGGAATATGAAAGAGAATTCCCTCCACCTCACCCCAGTAATGTGCCTCCCAAGAGAATAATGTACCCAGGCAGGCCCACGGAGCCCCTCTTTAATCAGAGGCTATTCTACAGGATCAGAGTCATCATTAGGCAGTGTTCCGCCCACCATTTCTCCCTCTGACAAGGAAGCACTCTGAAAAGGAGGCAAGGCTCCCTGCCATTTAGGGGGATCTGAAAAAAGTCAGAAGCACTGCTTTTTGAGGGTTGTCTCCTAATCAGAAAAGGACCAGCAATCAGCTCAGCGAGAGCCCACCTCTTCTTGACAGTGCACAAAGACTGCATGAGCAGAGAGGACTTTTAATCACTGCTTGGAGCCGTGCTCTAATTACAAACTCAGATAAAATATGCATTAACATTTGCATCTTGGGTAGTCATTTGTCACACAAAGAAAAGAGGAAAATGTTTACTCTTCACGCAAGCTGGCACTCAGAGACCTTCACCCCTTTGGAGATAAAACATCAGGGAAATATTCCATTTCACAAGCAAATAAGAATGTCAGGAACAAGTGGAACTTCGGTGAGATTTTTAAACAAATATTGTGTTGGTATTAGCATCTAAACTCTCTGCAATGGGGCGCCTGGGTGGCTCAGTCGTTAAGCGTCTGCCTTCGGCTCGGGTCATGATCCCAGGGTCCTGAGATCGAGCCCCACATCGGGCTCCCTGCTCCACGGGAAGCCTGCTTCTCCCTCTCCCACTCCCCCTGCTTGTGTTCCCTCTCTCGCTCTCTCTCTCTCTGTCAAATAAATAAAATCTTTAAAAAAAATAAAAAATAAACTCTCTGCAATAATTGGAATCCAGACTCAAACACTGGGTGAGCCAGTTAATACTAAGGTAGATAACTCTAAATGTAACCAAAGGATTCAGGATAGCCCTCTCTTGGTTCTAAACAGGAGACTCGGCTACAACATCCTAAGGTTCAAGGTTTCCACTCACTTTTTTACAGGTCAATTTATGTCCTCTCTGAAACAGGTTCTCTCCTCCAAGCCACATTCATTATTCCGACGATAAAACGTTTACCATGTGTTCAAACTAATACACAGCGTGCAGCTGTTTATGGCAACAACGGTGGCTAACATGATGCACACTGAAAACCAATCGTTAGCAATATGGAGCAAATTCCCCAATCTAACCACCTTTATGCGGAAAGACAAATTAAAAAAACAAACAAACAAAAAAACAAAAAACCAAACCTCAACCGTGGGCAATCCAATCAGCAGTGATTGTATATAAAATTGCCACCTAATTTCAGCAAACATCCATGGTATTTCTAACAGCTGCTAGACCTATAGAACAGAAATAGTGTTAATGCTCTTAAAGGCAAACAAAGATCAGAAGAAACCACAGAATTAAACACTAACAGCTCAATGACTCTCTTTTAATTACAAAACCCCATAACCCACAGTTGTTAAAAGTTAAGTGTCTTTAAACAAAGAAGTTCTCAAAGTTCCATCATTAGGGACAGAAGGAATATTCATGCCCTCGGGGAATTTTTCCGAAAGGTTAAGAATGTGCTTGTTTTAGGATGACTGAACCCATTTCTTGTCTCCAAAATCAGAGATTACTCATGTAAACCAAACAAGTGGTTTCAAAAAGCAGTATGATCAAAATCTTTAAAGGAGAACAGTAGGATCTCAGAGTGACAAGAAGGGAATTTTGGTGTCCTCTATACGATGTAATTGAAACTCAAAATAAATGATTACTACCCAAAGAGACATGTTATAGTTAATCTACACATGCTATAAGCTATAACCAGATTTGAAATGCTTTTAAACTATATACACTCTTATCGTCTTTTAATTAATAACTAAGTCTGCTGCAATCTGCTCTGAGTTTTAGGTATAGGCTTTTAATTTAGGGGAGGGGTTGGGTGTAAAGAAGTTGTGTGCACTAAAAACAGTATTCCTCATAGTGGTTTCCACCACGACTGCATGTTTTTAAAATGCTGGTGCCACAGTCTCCTGCCCCAGACCATTTAATCAGGCTCTCTGGGGTGTGGGGTCAGGCATCTATATTTCATTGGCAGCATTCAAGATCTCCCCCAGGTGATCCTAATGTGCATCTGGGGTTAAGATCCATTGAGAGAACAGACATTATACCCTCATTTTCAAGGCAAAAACCAAAGGTTATCTTTATCTTTATGGATATAAAAGCTGTAAAGTAAGATCAGAATCAGTACAACAAAGGTGGCTTAATGGTTTGGTACTGTCCTTAACTATGGAAAGTTGAGAAAAAAAATTTTTTTTTTAAATAACTTCCTAAGATCGATGAGAACTCTGGTGATCCCTCACCTTAAACATGGATATTCATTCTTTTATTATGATAAGGTTAAAGTGGGAGTGCGAGCCAGGACATTTTAAAAACAGAAAAACTGGACACAAACTAAATAAGTTATTTAAATATGTGTCTCAAACACATTATAGTTGACGCTTGAACAATATGGGTTTGAATTGCGTGGGTCCACTTACACGTGGAGTTTTTACCGCACAGAACTATGAATAAGTATTTTCTCTTCCTTATGATTTTCTTAGTAACATTTTCTTTTCTCTACCCCTCTTTATTGTAAGAATACAGTATTAACACATATACAGCATGAGTGTTAATTGGCTGTTTATGTTATAAGGCTTTGGTCAACAGTAGGCCATGAGTAAAGTTTTTGGAAGGTCAAAAATTATACAAAGATTTTCAACTTTAAGGTCGCGGGAGGATCAGTGCCCCTAATTCCGATGGTGTTCAAGGGTCAACAATATAATCTTCTTGAGCCTGCCTATACAATGTTTTGTTTTTTTAGGTAGTAAGTATTATTGACACAAAATTAACAACATGAGTTTCTAAAACTAGAAGAGTTTTATTTGAGCCCAAGTTAGGACAGCAGCCTGGGAAACTCACAGGGAAGAAAGCATTCTGGAGAAGGAATAGTTTTCTCAGGGTTATATGCTTTTTTACATCTTGTAAAAGCTCAAAAGATTATAAATTAGCATATAGATAGGAATAACAAATTTTTACATCAAGGAAAGCAGGGAGTAGGAGCACTGATCAGTATCTGAAGGACAAGATGGTTTTCTTTTAGGCTCCTCATTTACAAAGCAGGTGCACAATGTATGCTTGGTGGGCCATAAATCAGGCTTTTGGTTTAAGCAAAGTTTATGTACAGTCATGCTGACTAAGAAAGAAATATCACATGGTTTCCTTTTTATCTCAGGCCTTTAGAGCGTTTTTTTCTCTCATCAGTATTTAGTAATAACTACTGTTTACTGGGGGTTCTTACTATGTACTAAAACCAGAGAGAAGCCTTCCTGAATGTTCTCTTACTTAATCCTCACAACCACCCTGAAAGGTGAGCACTGTAACTATCCTTACTCTATAGATAAGGAAAGGATCTCAGAGAAATTAAGTTACATAGTCCAGTCACACCACACAGGGGTAGGGAGTGAGCTGGAATCCTGGGCTTTGAACTAGCATATGACCTAGCCCTTACTGAATAAATGAGGAAATTAATGATGATTAAATGGCTGGTTTCAAAAGACAGGACTCCATTTGAGGAGGTGACTGCCCCACAGAATGATTCAACAATTGTCATTTTGCCAATACTGGAAGAAAGGAAGATGCTTCATACAACCACAGTGCATCCTCAGTACCACTCCTCATTAGACAATTCTACTGTCATAATAACCTGAAGAATGATGGGACCAGGAGGCAAAATACAGGAGTAAAAAAATATATATCTTTTCTGAATTTGGGTCTGAATTACTGCCCTCTGTGTTATAGGTGCTTCCAGGTTAAACTTATATCAATACCCTAGGAAACACGATACTGGGTGTTGTATGCAACTGATGAATCACTGAATTCTACCTCTGAAACCAATACTACAGTATATGTTAATTCAATTGAATTTAAATAAAAAATTTTTAAAAAGAGTATTTACAGCAAGCAAAGTCTTTAAAATAACAGCCCCAGGGAGAAAAAGCTCAGAAATCATCATTAAAAATTGTCCGTGCATTTGATTTGAAATTTTATCCACTAAAATACTTTGCTATCTAGATATTTACCATGTTAAGTAAAATTAACTTTCAAATCTTTCATAATATGGGCCTGAAATTTTAGGAGTGGGGCCACACAAATACATATGGAAGATAACACTAATTAATAGATTTAGACTAACCCTGAATCCCCATCCTTAAAAAAAAGAAAGAAAAAATGGAGAGTCTAGAGCTGCTCCCTAATAATTCTCTTTTAATGTGTTTTAACAAATCAAAACCAATAAACTGAAGGTGGTGACAGCCAGAAAGTCACGGTAGGAAAAATATGCTCTGCTGAAGCTTTACTGAGCCTGGGAAGACTCACACACCATAAGCCTCTGCAATATACAGGATGCAAACTCAAGGTATCACCCCACTATAGAGATAAGGAGTCAGATGTAATATCTTACTATTTTCTTTTAAATTTAAGTTCCCTAGACAATTCAGCTCTAAAATAACAATTTCACAAATCAGAATCTCTCATCTCCCACTTTCCCAGCCCTTTGTAATTTGCCAATGGAATAAAATACTTACAAAAGGAAGCACATCTCTGTGGATTCTGGGCGCATCTGTGCATACTTTCGAATGTATGTGATCTGGTTTCCTTCCTTTCCTCACAAACTGTTAATATATTAGAAAACCAAACTGATTCCAGAGATCTTTGGTGAGTTATTGTACTGAATTATGGGGCGTTACATTGTCTTTTATCAGTTTCACATCTTATAAATTTTCTGATATAATCCAAAGAAGTGGAAAAGATCTTGGACCTCTGGGAACTAAAATATTTGTATTTTGTTTCTTTGTAATGCACATCCTAGATATATGACCCTTTGAAAACACAGACTGATATCTAGCTCTTGAGGGAAGACCTATCAAGTGGCTCTCTAGGCTTCAGATTCACCAGTACCCATTAATTTTTCTAATTTATAGAGGTTAGTTGAAACTGCAAATAGAAAGCACATTTATTACTGTTTTACAAGACCCTTATGAGTTCAAAGATAGCCTACAACTAGGCAGTTCTATACTGATTTACATCACAAAAGGGAAACTTTCCCATTTGCTCCTCAACTAACTTCTCTACATCCTCAGTGACTTGATTTTTACAGCTCCTGTTCACAATCTATATAATTTAAAGCTCTTACAAAGCGATCAGATGTTTTACCTAAATACTGCTTCCCTCCCTTTTCTTATTTCCTTTTAATGCAAATGGTTTTAACTAGCTCAGTAAGTTTTTGTATGTTTGTTTTTTAAACTTAAAGGAGTGGGTATTATTTTTTTAAAAACACTGAATTTGGAGTCAGGAGTCTTGCCACCAAATAGCTATGCTATTTCAGTCAAATCATAGCCTCTCCTGGGACTCAATTATCTCATCAATAAAATGAAAATAGTTCAGTAGAGGATTTCTAAGGGTCCTCCCACTATGACCACCTAACACAAATGTCTCCCTTCCTTTTCCTTCTCTCAGAAATGAGTCCAGGGGGAATAAATTTTCCAGTTGGATGGGATGGTCTGCCCAATAGCACCTTGTCAGCTTCAACCTTGGAGTCGCTGAACACAGAAATGAACATCATCTTGGCTCTATCCTAATCCACTGTGAAATAAAACAAGTCATTTAGCTCTTTAATACAGCCATTTCCTCAGCCTTATAAGACCCCTGCAGAAGCCTGAGCAGACTATTTAACCTCCTTGAGTTCTAGGTTTTTAATTGCCCAGGAATATCAAGAATCCTAAAATACCTGGATGAAGTTCATGGACGTCCTCAGGGCCCCCCAATGAACAGGTGCTAGAATACTGAACACAGATAATCTCAAAGCTGCAAAACAACTAACATGGTTATCGGGGGGAAATACTACTCTTTAAGCGCCCCCCCATTGATGAAAGTCATCAGAGAGGGTCTGTAAACAAGAAGGGAAGGAAAAAGGAGATCACACTGGTTTACTCTCTTTCATATGCCATACCACTCCTCTCTCTCTCTCTCTCTGAGTCTCATGCCCAGGGGTTCCTACTCTTTCTAGTGAAGAAACAAAGAAGTATGTTCCTCTCTTGGCCACCATTCTCCCTATGTCCCAGTTCCTATCTAATTCAAATTCCACTTTGCCACCAGGATTATTCTTCTAAAACACTTTCCTGTTCATTATCACTTTCACTGTCATTACCCAATTTACCTTTGTGCAAATTAGAAAAAGGTTCCCTTTCTTCCACGAAGATTTTAATTAAGGCATTATTCCGTACCATGAAAGCTCTGTTCAGGGGTGCTACCACTGGTCATAGATATGCCCGCACATACAGAAATCCCACACTCTCATCTACTACAACACCCCCACCCCCACCACAAATGCCAGTGCACCAAGCCAGAAGTGTGCACATTCCATTGGCCCATGCCGCCCAGGTGAGGTGACTGTATCAGGTTCCATTTGGTAAGAGATGGGTAATAGGTCCCTAAGAGGGGCAGATGTAAAGAGAAGCCACCTTAGGGAAATTCTAGAATCTACTGCATCCAGTGGTGCAGCAGACACACATATGTGCGCTGTTAAGTTTACACATGGACTGTGTATGTGCACAGACGTATGAGCTGGTGGGATTTGGGCAGGAAGGCCTCTCCTCTGCAGCCCCAGGGCTCATCTGAGAAGACTGGAATCTCCACACCAACCACTGTCATGGTAGTCCACATCTAGATGTGAAAGGTAATTCCTTTGACACAGTATCCTTCTAGAGGGCACAATCAAAGCATTCTACATGGCCTCTTCCCTGCTATATTGTTAATTCCTCAGTGCTCAAAAAAATAAAAGTCAAATCCCTTAGCCAGATTTTATTCAATTCCCTTCAGAATTGAGCTATACATTTCATCATTTCTTTCCCCATCACCCTAAGGTTTCCACACACCATGGTATTCACAAGTCTTTTAATAAGCCATGCACTTTCACTCCTTCATGCCATTCAACTGATTCAGCTATTCTTTTGGAATACCATTTTCTTTTTTTTAAGATTTTATTATTTATTTGAGAGAGAGAGAGAGAGAATGAGAGAGCATGAACGGGGGGTGGGGTGGGGCAGGGCAGAGGGAGACAGAGAGGCAGACTTCCCGATGAGCAGGGAGCCCAATGTGGGGCTCAATCCCAGGACCCTGAGATCATGACCTGAGCTGAAGGCAGACGTTTAACTGACTGGGCCACCCGGGCATCCCAGAATGCCATTTCTATACTCAAAAATCCAACTCATCCTTCAAGATCCCCCTCATATGTCACCTTTGCTATGAAGTCTTTCCTTTTTTCTTTTAGCAAAATTAGTCATGAACACTCTGATTATTCATTTAACAAATACTTATTTAACATCTCAGTTAGAAGGGTATCTATCACATTATAGTATTTTAGTTCGTGTGTCTGAAAGTTCTCTGAAGATATATTTATATTCCTAGAGACTGGTATGGTGCCTGACACATGTTAGGTGCTTAATAAAGAAATGCATCTTTATATCTCCATTACTCAATCCAGTCAGCAAAATCCAGAATAATCATTATCAATTCGGATAAAGATTCTATGCATTCTCAAAAGGGGAAATAGTGTCCCAAAGAGGGGGGTAGTTATGGACTGATTTGTGTCCTCCTCCACAAATTCATATGATTAAGCTCTAAGCCCTGGTACTTCAAAACGTGAGTGTAGGGTGGGGGGATGGGTTAGCCTGGTGATGGGTATTAAAGAGGGCACGTATTGAATAGAGGAAAAAAACAAAAAAAATGAGTGTATTTGGAGACAGGGCCTTTAAAGAGGTAGTTCAAGTTAAATGAGGTCATATGGGTAGGCCTTAGTTGAATCTGATTGGTATGAAAAAATTTGGAAACACAAGAGACACCAGCCATGTGCATGCACAGAGGAAAGGCCATATGAGGACACAGCCAGAAGATGCCATCTGCAAGCCAAGGAGAAAGGCCTCAAGAGCAACCAAATCTCCTGACACCTTGATCTTGGACCTCTAGCCTCCAGAACTGTGAGAAAACAAATTTCTGTTATTTAAGCCACCAGTCTGTGGCATTTTGTTATAGTACAATAATACAGGGGACAAAAGAATATTACAATGATTTGTGGCCCCCAAAGTTCAACCCTACTTGACAAAATTTTATTCCTTAGTATTTATTTCATTAGGGTCAAATTAAAAAATTTTGAATTAACTAATAATTTTGAATTAACTAATAAAAGCTGAGTAACACTGAAGTGGCTAATACAGAATGCATCTACTACTGCAGTTTTCAAGTCCGGGTGGATACATACACACTGGAAAACAGTGACTCCCCAGGATCAACATGCATACCTATTCTTGGTACCTCCCTTCTTGTGACAACAGAGGCAGTGTCCCCATCTGCACTAGTCTAAACCCCATGTCCCTCCTGCCTTGTCAGTACTTTATCAGTTTTTACTTCTTTCTGAGATAATTTGCTAGGGCATTTACATATTTCTCAAGTCTTTCCCACTTCAGAAACAAAAAGTCTCTACAAACCCCACTTAATCGTCCCCATTTTCCCTCCCCTTCACAGCCCTCATTCCCAGAAGACTGTCTTCATTCACTGTCTCCCTCTCCTCCCCATCTCCAATGGGGCTTCCACCACCTTGCTCCACAGAGGCTCCTGATGTCCAGCCACCTGCATGCAGCCCAGTCCAATGGGCATGTTTCAGTTCTCACCTCACAGTGACCTCCTGCCAGCATCTGTCCACTTATATCCTTCCTGAAAGACTCTTCTCCACCTTGGCTTTTACCCCATTCACCTGTTTTCCCCAGCCTCCCAGGCCACTCCTTCCTCACCCTCCTCCCTCTGTCCATTACTGCTGGAACTCTTCAGGGCTAAGTCCTAGGCCCCCTTCTTTCTTCTGGCTCTACGCTCTGCACAGATGATTCAGTTCAGGACTTCGATCGTGTCTCACCTTCCCTCAGGCCTGCCTGTTTTCCTGAATGTACCTCGATCCACCTAGTTGCACAACCTTGGCTCTGCTCTCTTCCCATTATTCCTAGGGTAAAAACTCAAAAACCCTAATACAATGTGTGATGCCCAGTGTCACAGACTCTCATGGATCACTCAAGATTTTACTCCCTGATGCCTGGAAGCCTGGCTTGATACCTGCTGTTCAGTAACCAGGTCAGCCTCTCTATCTCCATCTCACCATTCCTGACCCTCTAGAGGGGCATCCCCAAGGCCCAGGTCACCACAGTCGCCATCCAACACATCTTCAGACATGCTCGAAGTAGTTTGCTCACTTCTCAGATACCAGCACGACCACCCTCTTCCTTTCACAAAGTAGTGCTTTGTTGTATATAAAGACCAAGGCTCTTGAAAAACTATTTCAACCCTCAAGTTGATATGGATTAATTATATACCTCAGCTGGTACACAGAAGGAAAACAAATGTCTGATCCGTAAAAAAAATTACACAGCATATACTTATGTGTAGGTGGTGATACTGGTGAATTCAACCTTCTGAATTCACTTTCTCTTGAATAATTTTCATGAGCTATTGTTTTTTATTTTTATTTAATTTTAATTTTTTAGAGAGAGAGATTGAAAGTGAGAGAGACCACTGGTGAGGGGAAGGGCAGAGGGAGAGGGGGAGAACCCCAAGCGGGCTTCACGCTCAGCATGGAGCCGGACACAGGGCTCAATATGAGGACCCCGAGATCACCACCTGAGCCAAGATTAAGAATCAGATGCTTAACCCACTGAGCCACCTAGGCACCCCTGAGCTATTGTTATTTAAATGAGATTATGCACTCACACATCATTTGTTACTTATAAAAATAAGTTTTCTGGCAAAAAAAAAAAATCACTGCTCTTCTGTTTCTGTACATTTATCTAGTAGAGGCTTCCACACTTAGTTGATTAGCTTCCTTTACATGTTTAAAGGCACATAGTAATAATGTGAAAGCTTGCTTCTAAAAAATTCAAACAAGTAAAGCACACACCATTACTCCACATAAAAAATCAAGCTGGATCTGAAATTTAAATCTCTTTACAGAAATGAAGTGGCACGATCTGAAGCCCCACCAAGTAAAATGGAGTATTTTCTGACCTCAGTCTCTCCTCAACATAAATACCTAAGAGAATAGGGTCCAAACTTGTTTATCTTTGCATCTGTAATACACAGCATGATTCTTGGTACAAAAAGGGTGTTAACACTAATGAACTGAATAAATGCATCCTGATTTCAAGGAGCTCATAGTCTAATGGGGAAGGGGAAGTAATTGAAGAATACTTTGATCAGTGAGTATTAGCAAACAAAGAGAAAGAGTGACAAAGGGATTACTGGAAAGACCCAAGACAAGGAGACCTTTGAACCGAGCCTATGTAGCAAGCTGGGGTTTACTGCCCAGCATCCATGCCCCCACTTTTCTAGTAACAGAACACACTTTTTTCCTTGGGGAACTCTCTCTCTCCACTCCATCCAAGATGGCCTTCAACCAGCACAATCAGAGCACTGAGTTATAGTTTGATTCTGAAATTATGCCATGGTGACAGAGCTCCTTCCAAGATGCTTGCTGGAGTGGAAACTGGAACTCTGTTAGAATAGCCTTGAAGCTGCCAGAAGCCACAAGGAGAGAAGCACACACAGCAACAGTGGACTCTACCACAGTTGCCAAAATTCTTTTACTCCTTCACAGCTGAAGTCTTACTCATTCCACTGCCTTATTTAAATGTTCCAACCTCTGAAAGGAGGGGAGGTCCTCTCAGTCCGAATGAGTCATTCCTTTGTTCTCACAGTATTTTATTTAATATCTTAAAGCATTTACCAAGCTGTTACTCAACTCTTCTTGCAGACAAATGGATAATACTGGCCTTGAATTTGCTCTGTAAGCCTGTTCCATTTAAGCACCATTTTAAAGATTCAAATACCAGCAAGACAGGAGTCTTTTGCTCTCTTTTTTTTTTTAAATAAAAGAGGTGGGTTTTATTTTTTAAATTAGTCTTTAAGCAGCAATGATGCATATTTTTGGTCTTACCTTAAGCATTAATTATAGTTATTTTCAAAAATTAAATCTAAATCACAGTTCAGCTATTTTGAGAACAGGGAATTCATTGCTTTTGGTCAGTTATTAGGCTTTCACTTTCTTTGATCCACACATAGAGTAAAAAAAAAAAAAATCATTTATGTCACACAAGTGCTTTCAAATTATGTATGCATTTCCCACTCAATTTTGTTATTTAACAAAGGCTGAGATCCTGAAGATTCATAGGATCCAAATCTTGTGGCTGATATGCTCACTCTTCCCTCAGCTTTTTTACTTCTGTTCTTATAAAATAATATATATACATATGCATATGTGTATATTTATATATACACACATATCTACATATACAAATATTTATATAAACAAAATTTATGTATTTGTAAAATATTTATATATACCTATAAAATGTGCTCCACTTCATTGAACAATTTGGTACATGATTCAAACTGACATAAAATATGTGAGATGAAGGAGCTGATATTACAATAACAACATTAATATTATGCATAGCACCTCATTTTGTTATCTATATACATGTTATTTTTTGAGAGCGCTCATACACATGTATGAGTGGGGTGTGGGGGGGAGAGCAGAGGAATATATACAGAGAGAGAATGCCAAGCAGGCTCCACGCCCAGCGCAGAGCCCAACAAGGGGCTCAATCCCACGACCCTGAGGATCATGACCTGAGCCGAAACCAAGAGTTGGACACTTAACCACTGAGCCACCCATGTACCCCTATATACATTTTAACCAGAGCCACATTAAAAAAAAAATCTTAATTACTGATAAAACTTCACTGGAGCTTTTTAGGTCTCATCTAGAGACACATTTTCCATTTCAAACTTCTTGAGGAATAAAACATTTAAAGTGCTATTTTCCTAGACTTCCAGAGTAATTAATTCAATAGTCTTTATCTGCAGAAAAATACCAGAAGAGGGAAGGCAGTAGCCTCAGCAAGAAGTTAAGCTGTCCTCATTCAAGTTCATTCCTTTCTGGGCATGCAGAGTATATATGTGACTGTCCCAACATCTGCCTTTAAGATCTTGACTCTTCCACAGAACCGGATAATGTTGATTAGGATGCTTCTCCAGATCCCCAAATCATTCGGTCCCCTGCAGATTCTTTATATTGGCTGCCCTTTGCAGAAACAAAGGTTGCCCAAATGTTGTGCATAATGTTTTCCCTCCTTCCTGTATAGCTGGGGTATGATGTTGGCAAGACAAGAAAGGGTCAGCAAACAGGAAACTGTTGGGAACAGTTTCTTCTTGATATAGCTAGCCAGACTAAAGCCAGAACAAAGCAAAATAAGAACAGCCTGGGGAGTAGCAGGAGAGCTGAAGACCAGCAGAGCAGTGGCTGCTGAGGTACCATGTACCCGGGGAGCCCTTCCCTAGAAGGGCAGGTGCTGACTACTACGAGCAGGAAGACTAGAGCCACAATCTCACTGCTGGGAAGGGTGGTGGAGAGGGAGGGAAAAAGGAGGCGTGGCGACACTTTCCAGCTCTGCCATCCTTTGTTTTAGTCAGGAAAGTTCCCACATGGGGCTCCACAGGACTAGCTGAGAGAGATTCATAGCTCATTCATTAATGGCCAGCTGTTCACCAGACAAAAAAGGCCACGATGAAGGCAGTTGGTTATTAGTCCATCAGCTGTAGGTTCACTCTATTTCGGAGCATAAGGCAGGAGATGGGAGGAAATAGGCCTGAAGAATGTGTCCAGGAGAGCTCCTAACTCAGCAGGAGGGCATTAAGCTCTACATAAATAGAAGTGTCAGGTTCAAGGGTAAAGGCCTGGAGTAATCACCTCTGAATTTTTGAAATGATAAATGCCACATTTATCAAGCTTTTACTCTGTACTAAAGACGGTGCTAAATGCTTTTAATATGTTATATCTCACTTAATCCTGACAACAGCCTTATGAGTTGGTACAGTCATTCCCATTTTATGAATGAAAATGGCCTTTTGCCATCATTTTACAGATAAAGAATCTAAGGAGTGATTAAAGGCCCTTCCAGACATCAGCCAGGCTAGGGTTTGAAGTGTAGCCTTCTGGCTTCAATTCCAGTGGTCTGTCAATGTACAGCAGACCCCCTCTTCATTATAGAGAGAGTGAAAGAGTATCATATCGGCCTTTCTCAAATGGTGAGAACATGCATGAGTTACCCATATAAACTGTTTTCTTTTTAAAAAAAAAAAATTATCTCAAGCACATTTAGTTAAACCTCCCATTAAATACTAGAACTCTAAGGGAGAGAAAAACACCTCCCTCTGATTTTGAGAAGTCAGCATATTATTATGTATACTCATGTGCACTTCAACTATGCTCTTTGTCAAAATGTTCTTTGAACAAAGAAGCAAAAACACTCATTCATAAACATAAGCAATTAAAAAATGGCAAGTTTTCTTTGTACAACAATTGCATCCTTTGGTTTTACAAGAACTGGATGAACAATTCAGTAGTCTTTTAAAAGTCACTGAACTACCTCATTTCTATCCCCAACCAACCTGTCAAGATCTCTTTTACTGAAGTCCAGAATCAGTGCAGATTTTATGTATTAAACACAATTCCAAAGCATACAGTGAGAGACATTCACAACAGCCCCATGAGAAAAGAAGCTTTTATGTTGTGAAACAGCACATGTTTGCCAAATGACTGTAACTTAGTCTTCACGAAACATTAAGCAAAAAATCCTCCAAAAACCAAAAACAAAACACTTCATGCCAGGCATCTTATAGCCAGTTGCCAAAATGCATACTACAATTAAAACTTGCTGATTTTTTTTCCATTATGCTCTCCGTTTCTTCTGTGAAACATTCTGGCTAAATGACCCATTGAACATTCATTACTCACGGGTTACTTTCTGGTACCCCAATCACCCCAATCACATCAGCTTCCACCAGCCAAGATTAATACATAGTAAGTCAGTCCTGTTTCTTCTCAAACCTGTTCACGCCAGTTGTGCTTGTTAAAATTATATAATTTAATTAACTATTACATAAATTGGAGAAATATCAGTATGAAAACAAAGTTTTTCAATGGAAATTAATTTGAATGATTTGGAAAAGCTCCATAAACACAGGTTACTAAAATACACTGCTACTGAATTAAATGTTCTCAAAACGTCTTAGGGTTTGGGGGAATGAGGTCTGATAAAAGTTTAAATGGATTCTGCCCTCAGACTGGTTCATAGGTATCTAAGGTCTCCATCTTAAACTAAAGAACTTAAACTAGCATTCACAAACTCTGCATTGTAGATGTGTTTTTATACCAGAGAGATGAGACAGAACTTTCTTTAGCCAATCACAGTCTAAGCAGAGGCCTTGGCTCTATATCAAATATTTGGTGAACCAAAGTATATTTACTCTTTTAAGTTAAAATCTACAATAAAAAGTACATGTAATTTTATATTATTGAATTAAGAGGTATAAACTTCCAGGTATAAAATAAATCAGGGGGAGGAAAAGTACAGCATAGGGTATCTAGTCAATAATACTGTAATAATTTTGTATGGTGACAGATGGTAATTACACTTACCATGGCGAGATAAAAAAAAAAAAAGTACATGTAATTTTTTATGATACTTTCAGGGGAAGACTTTTGATCTACCAATAAACTACTAGATCAGTTACACTAAAATAAGAAAGAAGATCAGAGGGGGAGACAAACCATGAGAGACTATGGACTCTGAGAAACAAACTGAGGGTTCTAGAGGGGAGGGGGTGGGGGGATGGGTTAGCCTGGTGATGGGTATTAAAGAGGGCACGTTCTGCATGGAGCACTGGGTGTTATACACAAACAATGAATCATGGAACACTACATCAAAAACTAATGATGTATGGTGATTAACATAATAAGAAAAAAAATTTTTAAAAAAATAAGAAAGAGGGGTAATGCACTAGCAATGATCTCCCCAAACTGGACATACCTCTCACTGTAAAACGGATTCTACACGCTACCCTGTGTACTGCCAGCATCGGTTCCATGGGCGGCAACTTTCTATGAAATACAGGAGTTTCCTTCATAGCCCTCTTCTCACAGCAGGAGTTGTACATAACGAGGTTAATGACAAGGGAATACAATTTGCATTACGAGGAATGAAACTGAATATGACCAGGTCAGGGTTAGGAACCAGCAAGCACCAAGTATATGAAACAAAGCAGTCATACAATTTATTTTTCAAGCTTATGTTTTCTTACTATTTTATTTCAATGTGTTTATCATAACAACGGTATAGAAACAATTGCTTTTGATCTGGTCTTTCACCCAGGTTTAAGTAGAAACCTCAGCTCCAGCTCTCTATACGAAAAGGGCCTTCAGAGTATCAGTTCCGACTTGCCGCCTGCCTTACAGCGTACGACAAAAAGTTCACATTTATTATTTCAGCCGACCTGCGGAACTCTACCAGGTAGGCATGACATGTGTCATTAGCTCCATTTTATAGATGGGGTAGCTGAGGCTTGCCCAAAGTTAGGCCGCAGTTTGGTGATGCAGCCAGATCTACAACTCAAGCCTTAAAGTCCTATTTTTACTACATGACTAGTTTTCCTTCCCCAAAACATCACATCGTGCCACATTCTAACCATGTGAACTTTAATCAAGTTACACAACTCTTACATATACCTACGGCAGCTATAACAGTAAACAGCCACCACCTAGTGATGGCTCGCTATATGGCAGGTATTATGCTGAGCACTGACCACATATGACAGGATCATCTCAGCCCTTTGCTAGGGACTTGCCCAAGCTTACACATCTAGGTGGGAGAGGTGGGACTTCCCCCAGGCTGACTCCAAGAACCCAGGTCTCAGGTGAACAACTGAGCTTTCAGCGGCTACAGCAGAGTGCTGGCCGAGTAGTTTATAAAATTCATCTAGGTAAGCAACTATGCTTTTGTAGTCTTCTCTTCTGAATTTACAATTAGTACAGTGGACAAAGTAATCTGTTGACAGTATTGCTTTCTAAAGCAGTGAGTCTGAAATTTGTGTGTACAAATCAGTTGGAGACTTTGTGAAAATGGAGAGTCTGATGCAAGAGAGCCAAGGTTGAACCTGAGATTCTGCATTTGTGAAAACTTCCAAGTGATGCGGATGCTGATCTTGAACCACACCCTGAATGATGAGACACAGAACAAAGGCTGCTTTTCTCCCATACATCTTGTCATAAGCGAACAGCTTTACCGGGTTACATATCTTACCAGTTTTATCTCAGAATGTGTCAAGAGCCCTTTGACATCAACTGGTGGCTTTGACTAGTTGAAGACAAACAGAAAGCTAGGAAGTAGAAATCTTTTTTGCTCAAAGTTTTATCTCCAAATATTATTTGAATAAATTAATTTTGCTTGTGAAGTTGTATAAGCTCTTCAGAAGCCTCAGAAACGTTGATACTTTCTGCATTTTTGATAGAAAAATCTCTTTTGATAGTGTTTCAATACTCTGCATTTTTAAATTATTTTTTTAATTTTATTTTTTAATTGAAGCATAGTTGACACACATTGCTACGTTAGTTTCAGGTGTACAACATAGTGACTCAACAAGTCCATGTCTTATGCTGTGCTCACAGGTGTGGCTCCCATCTGTCACCATGTAACGCCACCACAATGCCACTGACTCTGCTCCCTATGCTGCACCTTCCTCCCTGTGGCTTATTCATTCCATAAGTGGAAGCCTGCGATACTCGGCATTTTTGAGAGTCATTTCATAGCTTCTTCTGTGAGGTACTACAGAAGAAACATGAGCTTTTGGGGCAAAAAAGATCAGGATTTGACATTCCAGCTCTAACTACATATTAAAGTGACCCAAGGGAAACTGATGTTCAAAGAGGTTAAGTTACTTTGCTATCAATAAAACTGGGCTAAGGCTACCTACTCCTTACATCTGTCATGAGAATTAAGTGAAATAATATATCTAAAACCACCTAGCACAGTGTCTGCCACACGGTAGGTATCTACATCTGTCTTATCATCTCACTTCCCTTAGTATTTAAAACAATTTCCTACAATGCCAGTCTCTCCCAGTTGGCAAAAGTGAATGACAACAACAAAATACTTGGGCTTTACAGGGAAAACGGTGTTAAAGTAATAGCAGCTAACACTCATTCAATACCTGTTAGGGCACCAGGCACTCTCCAGGGATGTTTCTATTATCATCCCTTTTACAAGTAAAAAACAGGTTCAGAAAGATTAAGTAACCAGCCCAGATTTCAACCCGGCACTGTGACTCCATAGTTTGCTCCCAAAACCACTAACTACTTGCCTCCCAAGTAACCAAGTCCTTGGTGATGCAAAGGAAATCAAAGGCGACCCCAAGGCAAGAGTGAAAATCTGAGTCAGTATTCCTTGAAATGTCTCATCTTACTGTCTGAAACACTTCCTTCCAAGGGTCTTCTCCAGAAGAGCCTTACAAAGGGGGGGGGGGGTTAATTTTTCTTCTTGAGGCTGCTTTTTTATACTTATTTTGACACATCTTAGGGACTTTTGTGTCTGTTAAGCATAGAGCCTTGAATGCAGGGGTGCTCAAATACTTGATTCAATACATTATTTCCCCTGGAACTTGGCTCATTGTCAATTCCAGCATGGATTCTGTAAGTAAAATGCTTGAAGTCAGTTCTGATGTTAACAAATACCAGAGTAAACTGACTTTAATTTGGAACATGAGTGAGGAAAGTGAATGCTACAGAAATTTAGCATGCTAAAAAATAAAGAAAAAAAAACATCCAGGAAGACACTATATTTCTTTCTCTTTTTTAATCCTACATTCTATTCAACTGAAAGGGTGCAATGGTTTAGAAACCATTATCTACCATTACCCTTCAGAGAAGGAAGATCTGGGGTCAATTATGACATTTCAAATTACCCAATCATTATCCCTGTTGAGTAATTCAGATGACACCACCTAAGACACTGTGTTAATTATATACAAGATGATGACAGATGTGCTCCTGAAAATTGGTTGCAGATCTAAAGAGGGAGTCAGAAGGGAGTGATGAAAGAGAGATTCATAGAAGAATATCTGGCAATGCAGGGAATTAAATGCAAACTACACTAAATAATTACTGTACTTCTTTCATGACAGGTTCATAAAACTTTTTTCATTACTAATGGAAAAAAAAAAAAAAAACCCTCAGACCTTTCATGATCCTCTAAAAGAAAGATCGCATCATAGTTTAACTTAACATAGTACCATTTCATTGTTAGATAAAGTTGCCTAAAAGAGGACTGAAGCATTTAACACGTCAAGCATTAAACCTCAAACAAGGGTTGGAGCCAATTTAGCATGTTATAATTACAGCTGTATGGTTCACCACAATAACTATACTCCAGAGCACAAACTCATGCTACTCTCTTGAGGAATGAGTCCTTGTCTTGGAAAACAAAGCTAACAAACCACACAAACAAAAAATATTTCAAAGGCACCTTTCAAACCTTTGTAAAGTAGTTCGCATTTGCTCTAATGTCAAATTTTCCTTCACATATTTCTGCCAAAAAATGGATGTGTATCTCCAATTTATCACTTTCTAAGCCTTAATGTCTTTAGAATTCTTCTTTGTGCCATGACCTGTCTAGATACTTTTAGTGGGAACTCTGCAAAGAAAAGAGACAATGAATATTCCCAGAAGACCGGTCTCATAAAGATGCTGATAGAATGGTAAGAGAGACAAATGCTAAGAAAAGAACAAAACCTTATATGCCAGGTGTCCTTGAATGGTTTCCATCTCATAAGAACCAAAGACCTATTCTTCTGTTTCAGCACTCCCTTCTAACCCCCTACTTAAGATCTGCAAAATGAAACACCAACAGGAACACCTAAGAAATAAAATCTGACCCTGTCATCACACTCACTGCTGGCAGAGACCAAATGAGTATTTGGAGAAATAGCCAAGTGCCAAACTCTAAATATTTCACCTTAACTTACAAAAGCTTTTCCAACACAACTTTAAAAAATGAGTCATGATCTGGGGAAGGAAGGCTAGCATGAATCATCCTAGGACTTTTGTAAGATTAAATTTCAGAGAAGTTAGTGAAATACTGCCTAGTGTTAAGAACTGGAAATATTATGGAATTAAAACTCCCAGGCTAAGGAAATGCCATGCCGACTTCTGCCACCATAAAACCAGAACGTCCAAAGCCACACACAGTTTGTAGTCTGGTTTCAAAGCTATAAATGAAATAGCTGATTAGCTGACTCTGCATGTTTTAAGGAAGAGAATGAGTCAAAGCAGGCATTATTCTTTCCCCTGACTAGGTAGACAGCTTTGTAGATAAACACTTTAAAAATCTAACAATAAAGACGTTTCCCATCCAACTTCTCTACACATTCTGCAAAAGTTCTGAAGACCCTTACGTACACAGATATGACAATGCTTGCTATAATCTAGTATACTTATTTTATTTACTAGTCCCAGTCATTTCATTATTATTATCAATAAATTATTTTAACCTCTTTAGAGCATTCCCCATCGTATTACCTAAAAGGATACATTAACTATAACAAAATGTATTTTAAAAAATAAAGATAAAGCAGCAGCACCTTCATGGATTCCTGTGTAACAGCAAACAGGAAAAGAACGGGAAGAATAAATAGAATATATTAAATTTCTCCCTAGCACCTTGACTTATCTTTAACCCTTGAGCATATGGCAGTACATATTTCATGGACACCGCAAAGCCTTTTTTTGTGAAAAAGTCCATTTCTCCCAAGCAGCGTCTTTGTGAGCGACTCTGCCACCGTCTCCTGCCTGACACACAGCATCACCACCGCTGACCACTGGCATAGTGGCAGTTACTCTGAGTCCTGGAGATCCACGAGATCATAGGGGCAGCCTCTATTCTTGCAGGGGGAGGCCTATTACATATTTGTTTCTTTTTTTTTTTTCTTAAAGATTTTATTTATTTGACAGAGAGGGAGAGAGAGCACAAGTAGGCAGAAGGGCAGGCAGAGGGAGAGGGAGAAGCAGGCTTCCCGCAGAGCAGGGAGCCTGATATGGGGCTCCATCCCAGGACCCTGGGATCATGACCTGAACTGAAGGCAGAGACTTAATGACTGAGCCACCCAGGCGCCCCTATTTGTTTCCTCTTTAGTCCCACTCAGATGGGGAGAACAAGGGGGAAAAGTGGCTAATTTATTCTACTAGAACTTAAATTCTAAGAAATAAAACACTGCAATATAACAAATAGAGAAGATAAACTAACAAATCATCACTTTTCTGTTTAGTGTTAGCATTTGTTGTTACTTTCATATACTTGATTAAAAAAATCTGTTATGCTTATGTTTTGCAAAGGAAAAACTGTATTCTCCATTCCCCTCTTTGACTTATTACTAGAGTCCTTGATTCTATTACAAACACTAGTTCATTAAACCTTTATTTTTTTTTGCCATATTGAGATAAAGACCAATACCCACCCTTACAGACTTTATATAAGACTAAGCTATAATTAAGCAGTGACATTCTAGGAGTATTTTGCCTGTTGCATTTGTCAAAAATGCACAAATAAACCATATCACTTGGATAAGAAACAGGCAAACAAAATGAATTTCATCTAAACTTTGAAATTACATTTTTAAACACACAGACTGCAAAGACAATAATTCTTAAATATACTGGAATATACTCTTGGCTCAAAACAGCATTAGCTTTGGCACTGCAGAGCCACCGTACCCTGAATAAGCCAGTTTCTGCCTCTCCCAGCAACAGCCAACACCACTTCACCGTTAATGATGCATGACTGCATTCGCTCGGTAAAGGAGACCCACCGCGTGTGCTGACTTAGCTTTTTTCTGCAATCCCCTGCAAAGAAGCAGTCTTTTCAGAGTCTTCAGGAGCACTGCTACCATCAACTACAAAACTCCCCTTCTCTCTCTCCGGATTCTCATTTCAGCTGCAAACACCTTGTAAGACCACCACTTAATTTTGCACCCCTGTGTCAGTTACTGCCTAACCACACTCTGCTGTGGCGAACCACTGAGCGGTCATCTGATTACATGCTATCAAGTTAAGGCTATCATTTTCCTGGCACCTGCCTGGGAGTTTGGGCAGACGCTCCTTCTACACACCTAGTCTGCACCGTATCTATCACTTAGCTTGGGCATCACTTCAGATGTGATTTTTGGTTTTCCCGACTACTTGCTTCTTGAAGATGGAGACCATACCTGAAGTTACTTGCTAGGTGTAACACATTACTGTACATGTGGCAGGTCCACAGTAAGTGTCTGGTTTATTTTCCCAAGATAATTCTCACATTTAAATAAGACCTGAAAAATCCAAAAGCGATTATAACCCTTCAAACTTTCCCGCTCAGATTCCTAAATTTATAAAATTTACCACCTGTCTCAGACTTGCTTTAGCAATCGTTAAGCATTTAATTGGTCAAATAGCAACTTTAATCGTATTTATTGTAGAAAAATATATATATAATAACCCTTATGAGCACTTACAATGGGGTGAGGCATAGTGCCCAGCTAAGAGGTTTACACAGACTACACATCACTGAATCCTCATGACTACCTTGGAGGGTAGGTGGGCGTCTCACTGGCTTTTCAAACAAGAAGGAACTGAGGCACACGGAGATTACCTAACTAGCCCCACATCCCACAGCTAGTGTGACAAAGCCAGAAATCAAGGCATGTAATTTCGTTGTGGTGCCCAAGATCTTACTCTCCATGCTCTTAAAGAAACTACTCCTACTTAATGGTTTATGATACTTGATAACCTGAAAGCTACTTTCATATACTTATTACATCTGAACTCAATAGTGAACCTGTGAAGAAGGATATATATCATTACAAATAACGAACAGGCAGAGACACAAATTTCTTCCATGTAGCCCTAATGAAAGTATCAGATATAGTACCTAATTCCTCTGTGTTAAAATCCAATGTGCAATGCTTCCCATAGGTTTCCCTGGATATGCAACATTATAATTAGATGGTAGCTGAAAAGGATGTGGTTTTGGGGTTCAATAACACCATTTTACAACTTATTTTATTTTGGAGTGGCACTTTAAGCAATAAGGAAAACACAGGTGGTCACATTTCATGAATAATTTTCCAAAGCTCATTTGAAATCCTGTATGAATTTTCCTATGGGAAGAAAAAGTTCTAAATGGAGAAAAGTTTCCAAAATCCTGGCCCCTAAAAGCCTACTTAACTCCTAGAATAACAAATATAGATCATTAATCCTTTACTATGGGTAATTCCTGGTCACTTTGCCTTGGCATTTTCCCATTGAGCCTAATGTAGAGTAGGTCCTTCGTAGACATTTATTTTCATTTGCAGTTACTTAACGTTCACTTATGTTCCAGACTTCTGTGATAGACTGCACTACTGTCCTATATTCTCCATCCCTTCCTTTATCCATGTCCTCTGCATATATGTCATCACCCCTTGACACAACAGCTTGGCCATGTAACTCACTTTGGCCAAAAGAATGAGGAAGAAGTAATGTTGAGTTTAAGCTTCAAGAGGTCATGTGTATTTCCACTTGCTCTCTTGGTCTTCTGATATACCATGAGGTCTGGGTTAGTCTGCTGGAGGAAGAAGGATGAGAGCCATGTGGAGGAAAGCTGCAGGCTGTTGTCCCAGCCAGCCCCACCCCTACTCTGCTATCTCGCAGCTCAGCTGGGATCAGCAGAGCTGCTGCAGCCAACATTTAAAGGGTGAGAAATAAATGCTTATTCTTGAATGCCATCAAGTTTGGGGTGATTTATTATGCAACCAAAGATAACTGACAGAACTGAATCGCAGTTATGTGCTAGGCAATTTCACAAATTATCTTACATAATCCCAACAGCTTTGGGGAGTTTTAATTATTAATTCTACCTTCTAACTTTACCCATTCATAAAACTCTTTATGTATATTTCAAAATAATTTGTACAGGACCTACCCCAGGCCTATAAATGAGAATCTTCTGGGAGTATGAAGCCTATAAATATATATATTTTTTTAGCTTCACAGATTTTGAGATGTAACCATGGTTAAGAACCCCTAATTGGCAGTCCTACAAAATTAAAGGCCAGCCTATGTATAGTCCAGATTTTGCCTCACTTTCACCCTTAGGCAGGGCTTTAAAGTTTGTGTGAGACTGGGTCTTAAGGCAAGTCAACTTCACAGTGAAGAATGTCAAAGAATCAATGTACTCCTGTGGAACAATAGATTCCAAATATTCTCCCCACCATGCCCAGTCAACTCCAGGTGCATTTTGCAATGATGGTACCCGGAACCTATGGAGATGCTAATGAGAACCACTAAAATTCTGTCAGTCAAGTACCATGTGTCAGCCCTGTGCTAAATACTGTAGCATCAATCTTACTTCATTCACATACAGAAAAGAGAACAAGGTTAATAAGTACTTTGATGAAGGTCACACCATCCATAAGTAGTGGCTCCAAGAATCAAATTCAGGTCTGTCCAACTATAAAGCCCTTTACTTTATCTCTAAACTAAAGCACTCCAGCACCAGTTATCTCTCAAGAAGACTCCAAGGAAAATGTATTTGAAGCAATGTATCTGAGGTCTCAAAGGTCTCCAGGGATGAGATGTAGGCTTGGTTGTCCTGCAAAACTTACAGCCATTGTCAGGACCAAGGCAGGATGGAAGGGACAAGAGGAACGTGACAGGAGTATGGGAACTGGGGGTGGGGAGGAAAATTTGGTCACAGATGGAGATCTGGGAGCAATCATTTGGTAAATAAGTTAACTTTTCAAACATCGGATGTCCAAAATTCAAAAGCTATCTGCAAGAAAATCCAGAAGTTTGGTTCATTATGTAAACAACTCCACACAGTACATACAGCACCAAGAGAACTCTGAAAGAAGTATTTATTTGGCTGCTTGATGAATTTACAATTACTTTTTATTTTGTAGTCTTTATATCTCTGCAGCTAAGATAAAGTGCACTGAACATGGAGTCAGGAGATTTGAAGTTTCATATCTGCCAGTTGCTAACTACACAGAAAAGTCACAGCCTGTTCAGAACCAAGCCTGATCTATGAAACCAGGTTCCAGGAACCCCTGGAGGCTGCTCCTTCCCTACACCCCACACTTCCTCAGAGTCAGAGTGAGAAATGAAGCACCTACTGCTGCACACAGCAACTTTTCCAATCACTTCTCCCTTAATTTTTTTTTTTAAAGATTTTATTCATTCATTTGACAGAGAGAGACACAGCGAGAGAGGGAACACAAGCAGGGGGAGAGGGAGAGGGAGAAGCAGGCCTCCCGCCGAGCAGGGAGCCCGCTGCGGGGCTCAATCCCAGGACCCTGGGACCATGACCCCAGCCGAAGGCAGACGCTTAACAACTGAGCCACCCAGGCGCCCCTCCCGTATTTTTTTTCTTAATCTTCTATTCCTTTGAGTCTCTCACCATCTAGTTACACCACTTTTTTTTTCCAGTTCTGTCATTCCCCCTCCCCCTCTAAAGGTGTTAGACCTAGGTTCACGGCCTCTCCATCCCAAGTACTTCTACTGAGTGGCATTATGACCATGTTGATCATCGGGACAACCTCCTCGGCTCCAGTGTGACCAGTGCAGCCAGTTCTTTGGCCACTGTAGACCACTGCCACATCTTGGACTTCATCTATCAGTGGGACGCACTTATGAATCCTTAAAATAAAATATCTCCCATGACCACAAACTTCCTATTCTTCTAACTCTCTCAATCCTATCCATTGATCTCTGGAATTTTAGTTCCTTAACCATACACCTTCCACCTTCTATGGGATTCCTCTAGACTTGGCTTCCTTCCTCATCCAGCTTTCATGGTCCACTGTTGATGGGGTCAAAACTCCATGACTCGATTATCCTTTCAGTGCCCATCACTGAGAAAAACCCAAATTCTTGTCAACCCAACTTCAGCTACCTTCCTCATTTTCTTCATAGTACTTTTCAGTATCAAAAATCTTAAATTGTTTACTTGCTTATTATCTGCCTTCCCCCAGTGGAATTTAATCTTCATGAGAACAGAGACCTGATCTTATTCGTAGTTGTATCATCCATTCTAGAAGATACTCATTTTTGCAAAATGAATGAATGAACCTGAATGCTTCCTTCAAGTGGCCTTTCCTGCCAAGTGTGAGTGAGGTGCCCTTCTCACATTCTTTCACAGCACCTTGTACTTACTCTATCACATTGTATTTTATCATTCTTCACTGCTCACTTCTTGTGGATCCTGACAAGTCTTTGTCACCAGTTCTACTCATCCCAGTGCCTAGCACATAGAAGATACTATATTTGACTAAGTGGTAACATTTAAGCATTTGTCTTTAGGACAGCATTTTATGGAACATTAGTCTAAGGGGTTATCAAAAGGATATTCTGCATGAAAAGTTTCCATGACCAAACAGTTTGGGAAATGTCCGAACAGGTTTTTCACTGCAGGACTTTTCAAATACATTAACGTGATAATATGCACCACGAACCTCCATGAATTAAGCTTTTCCTAAATATAACCTGAAACTCACACACACACACACACACACACAATGAGAGTGTGTATGAGAGAGAGATAGAGAGAGAGTGATTTTGATTTTTTTGGAACCACTGCTCCAGAAATAAAGAAAAATAGTAATTTAGAAAAACAATCTTCTAAAACTGAGTCCACAAATTGTTTAAAAGCATTATAAGCAACTATTTCATTATAAAAATGAAGATTTTTATCCTTGAGATTTCCTCATAATCAGCAGTCCTACATTACCATTTGGTTTAGGCAAGTCGGTAAACAGTTATTTAGAAAGATATACTCATTTAAAGGGCAAGACAGTATCGAAAGGGAGAATGGGGGCAGTTGCTAACCTAGTCTCCTTAGTGAAATGGAAGGCCTCAAGGAGAAGGAACACGATTTTAGGAAACTGCTGTGAGAACTATAAACCAATAGCACACCAGGCTGCAAAGAACAGTATGGGTTTTTAGCAGGCAGAAAAATGAAGAAAAAAAAAAGTATTTTAAACCTTTGCTGCAAGATACCAATAAAACAAAAAACATTGATAACATAACAATAAAAAAATTAAAAAAAACAAAAACAAAAAACATTGACATAGGATCCCTTGCTACACACACACACACACAAACTGCTTCTTGTACGTGACTGAAATTTTCATCAGACACTTTCAATTATCTTGTCAATATATCAAGCACTGCCCTATCTAATTTATTTCACACAATAGTCCCTTCCATAGGAATGTCTCAAAATATTTTGAACACAAAAGTGAAATTCAGAAGAGAATGCTTTGGAAATGTGTTATCTCATTTTGTGAATTTCAACACTGTATCATAAATACTCACTAAATTCTGCCTTCCAGTGGAATTCCTATAATCATGAAATAGAGACTGGACAATACTTTGGGCTATTATCACTCTCTGTTAAAGGCATGCAAAGCCTTTTTCCTATCTGAATTCTTCTCATCTCCTCACCTTGCTACAACCCTTGTTTACACGAGATGACTCAGGGACTGAAAATAATGTAACCTACTATCAGTTGGACATTTTATTTCTACACCTTATAATTAGCTGACACCTAATGATTGTTATTAACACAATCAGCTATCAAACCCACAACACCTTCTCCACATTCTCTTACCAGAGAGAAGTATATGCATTTTAGGTTTAATTTAGAAATGTCTGACACAGAATATTTTTTTCCCCATCATCTGATTCAGCTCTCCCAAATTTTAAAAACATTGCCCTAGTTTATCATATACGAATATATTACATCCTACTATATCATCCCCTTAATAATAAAGAATAAACACTTTTTGCCATGTTAATAGATGATTTTCCCATACAGACCCATTCACTGTGATGGAATAGCTGAAATTCAAAGTACATTTGATCCTCATTATCCACAGATTCTGTATTTGCAAATTTGCCTACGTCCCAAAATTTATTTTTAGCCCCCAAATCAATATTCATGCTGTTTTTGTGGTCATTTGCTGACATGCACACAGTGGTGAAAATTTTGAGTTGCCCAACAAACACATTCCCAGCTGGAGTTGAGCAAAGTGATGCTTTGCCATCTTGTTTCTGTGCTTTCTGCAGTCTGATTAGTCCCATGAGTTTGTATTTTTGTGCTTTAGTTTTCTGCTTAAAATGGTCCCCAAGCATAGTGCCGAAGTGCTATCTAGCATTCCTAAGTGCTATCTAGCAATGTGTCTTACAGAGAAAATACATGTGTTAGATACGCTTCACTCAGACCTAAGTTACAGTGCCGCTGGTGGTGAGTTCAACGTAAATGAATCAACAATACATATATTAAATAAGGTGTCTTTAAACAGAAATACACATAAAAAAAGATTATATATTAAATGGTTATGAAAACTGTGACCACAGGCTCACAGGAACCTAACCTGGTACTACCCCTAGGACAACAGAACAGTATTTGCTAATTCAGTATTTGCAGCAACTTTAAATAACTTTAATAACTATGGTGAACAGATTCAATTCTACCACCCCTGGCATTGAAAGCTCTCCCATCTTGCTATTGTTCCTTAAAACAAAGCCTCTACTTCCCTAACACCGCTTCCCACGTAAGGTTCAGCCTACCCATACACTTTGATTCATAGCCCACATTCCTCACTAAATTTTGAATTTTTTCCTGTATTTTGGAGCTTACAACCTAGCGCTTGAACACCAGGAAAAGTCAACCAATTGTATAGGAACAATGCTCCTAATTAACAAAACCAATCTGAGTGCAGAAGGCATGGAGGGAGCTACCTACCACCCTCCTTAACACTGGATCATGGGCAGGGATACATGAGAAGAAGGTAGAAGAAGCAGCCGGTCTCCTGTGTGCCTTCTTCCATCTGGGTGGAAAGCAAGGCAGGCCTTCTGTGCTTCACAAGACCTTGAGAGAAGGTCAGGATACCACAGCTTGTCCCCACACACAGGACTGGCTCTGTGGGCATGTGACCTGGGCAGGTGCACAGAGCCCCAGGCTTGCTTTAATATTCTGATGTTGAAGTCTTAAAATTCTTAATTTTTGAACAAGGATCCCTGCCTTTTCACTTTGCACTGGGCCCCACAAATTAAGTAGCTGGTCCTGGCCCCTGGATTCCCACACTGCTACTCAGTGGATTAGTTCCAAGAAAGGGAGGCTCACCTCTGCCCAGGAGGGGCAGTACATGTCACTAGAGAAGGAACAGAGGGGCCAAGGGGCAATGAGGTGACCAGCATCTAGGACTGTCTCCCCAGGACTCCTAAAGCATTTCTACCTCTAATAAAAAGGTTTCTGACGAGGGAACAGTGACTCTGGAACCCAATGCCTCTGGTAACTCAGGATGGTTGGAGGACCCAGATAACAGACTCAGGGGTGCCTGGGTGGCTCAGTCAGTTAAGCATCTGCCTTCGGCTCAGGTCATGATCTCAGGGTCCTGGGATGGAGCCCCGCATCGGGCTCCCTGCTCAGCGGGAGACCTGCTTCTCCCTCTCCCTCTGTTGCTCTCCCTACTTGTGAGCACTCTCTCTGACAAATAAATAAAATCTTAAAAAAAAAAAAAAGAAAAAAGATAACGGACCCAGATAAAGGTTAAAAAGGGACCTCATCTACTTTCTCACAGGACGGTCTCACAGGCTTCCACAGATCATGCAAAATGCACTCCAGGCAAAATGTCACATTTGCTGGGGTCATAGCAGCCTAACAGCAAAATAAGGATACTTGCTACATAAACTAGGTCTAAGTTTTACTCAGGTAAAAATAATTTTTCTTCACACAAAAAATATTTATTTTTTTTAAACTTCCACAGAAGCAATTTGTGACATGTAATTTAAAAACAAAAACAAAAACATTATTTCTACCTCAGGCCCAACATTACAGTGAAGTGGTTACTTTTTAAAACAAATTTAATTCAACTAACGAATCACTGAACACTACATCAAAAACTAATGACGTACTATATGTTGGGTAACTGAACTTAATAAAAAAAATAAAAGTAAATTAATTTAATTCACTCCGAGATGAAAATGTACCAGGCTTTTTTCTACCTCAAACATCATAATGAGCTGCCATACCCCCCTAATAAAATGATCAAGTTACTGCAGAAGCCATACTTCCAGTCCTTAATATTTCTGATTTTTCTCATTCCACACTGTTCAGAGTAAACTTTAAACCCTTAGCGGCCCCTTAGGAAACCAAGATTTTGCAGGGTTTCTGTGGTAGGACTTGATGCCAGCTCTGCAGTTTGGCGATCCTATGAAGGGCACTGGAGTAGCTCTTCAAATTCTGTGTTGCTCTCAGCACTCTCCAATTTTCCCAGTAGCCCAAATTACAGATCTTACACTTAGTCTGGTTTTTCCGCATCACATCTTCTGCCCTCGTCTTACTTCTGCCATGCTACTCTGGACCAGACCGAGACTGCCGAGGGCGTCGCCTGATGGGCCCTTCTTCTGCCTCAGCCTCAGTCCAAAGGCAGACTGACTCCAAAACAGTCTTATTCCATTGCTGCTTCATCAACAGCTGACCTTCTCCCTCCACGTAGCTCTCTGTATGAACTTATGTCTACTCCCCCTCCAAATTTCTCCAAATTCATTTCCCACTATATCCTGACATTAACCATTAACCACATTCCCCTTGGTACTGCCATTTGTGTTCCCTCTTGCTTTTGCCTGCTGCCGCGTGTGGTTGGTGCAAACAGTCTCTCTAAATCCGTCTCCCCAGCGGAAGCCCATTTGACATTCTATTTCTTCATGAACGCTTCCCAATTCCTCTGGTTCCTACTTCTGTCTTTAACTGAAGAGCAATATCTATGAACGCTTTGTCACTGTCTAATTAGGGCATGTGTTTTCAGTTTCCTCGCCCAATAGAGTATAAGCGCCTCAAGAGCAGGGACTTCACCTCATCCGTGTTCTGAATGAGCTGGCAGTCACAGGCTCTCAAGAATGCTGAGCACTTCTGAGCACCACAGCTCTGCTTCAGTATTCCAGAGTAAGTACAGCCTGGTAGACCGGATGTCAGCTTAACAAGGAAATTTTATATGTCTTTTTTTATTACAGATATTATTTACAGATAATCTATGTATCTATATCTTATATATCTCATTTCCCTATATCAAGGCCTAACCTGCTTTAAACATAGTTTGAGGAAGCCATTAACCAGGAACCATTATACAATGTGACACAGCATCTTGTGTGTCACTAAATTAGCCTAAATATATCAGCATGAAAACTGCAAACACAACTGTGTGAAAAGTCATATCATTAATGGAGATTAGGCACCCCTTCAAAGCAATTTTTATTTCCATGAGTAAAGAAGAAAATTTTGATTTTATTTTATTATTTCTTTTTTTAGTGGGGTTTTTTTGTTGTTGTTGTTGTTTTAAGATTTTATTTGACAGAGAGAGACACAGTGAGAGAGGGAACACAGGGGGAGTGGGAGTGGGAGAGGGAGAAGCGGGCTTCCCGCTGAGCAGGGAGCCCGATGCGGGGCTTGATCCCAGGACCCTGGGATCATGACCTGAGCCGAAGGCAGACGCTTAATGACTGAGCCACCCAGGCGCCCCAAAAATTTTGATTTTAGGAAGAAACACTATTGATTTTTTCGTGGTAAATAAACATTTGTTGTTTATTAAAAAATAAAATGGGATGGACTTAACCACATAGGTTTTAGAATTTAGGAAAAAAATGACATATTCCACTTAGTATTTCGGACATGGGATTTTTTGGGTATAAATTAATGAACTTCAGTGCAATACTCTGTTACTTTTATTTTTTATATATTTTTAAGTAGTTTTTCTTTTTTTAATTCCAGTTAGTTAACACACAGTGCAATTTTAGTTTCAGGAGTAGAATTTACGTTTCATCGCTTACATATAACACACAGTGCTCATCACAACCACTGCCCTCCTTAATACCCATCACCTATTTAGCCCATCCCCCACCCACCTCCCTCTATCAACCCTGTTTGTTCTCTGTTAACAGTCTGTTCTATGGTTTCCCTGGTTTTTTTCCCCTATGTTTATCTGTTTTGTTTCTTAAATTTCACATATGAGTGAAATCATATGGAGGGGGGCGGCGCCTGGGTGGCTCAGTTGGTTAAGCGTCTGCCTTTGGCTTGGGTCATGATCTCAGGGTCCTGGGATTGAGCCCCACGCTGGGCTACCTGCTCAGTGGGAAGTCTGCTTCTCCCTCACCCTCTGCTCCTCCTCACCCTGCTCATTCTCTCTCTCTCTCTCAAATAAAATCTTAAAAAAAAAAAAAAAGAAATCATATGGTATTTGTCTTTTTCAACTTATTTCACTTAGCATAATACACTCTAGCTCCATCCACATTGTTGCAAATGGCATGATCTCATTCTTTTTGATGGCTGAGTAATATTCCACATATATACATACATATACATACACACACCACATCTTCTTTATCCTTTCATCAGGTGATGGACATTTGGGCTCTTTCCATAATTTGGCTATTGTTGATAATGCTGCTATAAACATCAGGGTGTATATGTCCTTTCAAATTAGCATTTTTTTATCCTTTGGCTAAATACCTAGTAGTGTAAATGCTGGGTCATAGGGTTCTATTTTTAACTTTTTAACTTTTTGAGGAATCTCCATACTGTTTTCCAGAGTGGCAAAACACTTGATTTTTAAAATTAAGTAGGGATAGTTCTTCAATAAACTACTTTGAACAATATAATTCTGATAACGCATCTTATTAGACAAAGCACAGGAGCATTTACATTTTTTAAAGCTATTAAAAATTTTAAAGATCATATCATAACTGACTCTTGAAGACTGGACCATTTGTTTTCTATGCCACTGTAATAATTTTAAGGAAAGGTATTCTTCTCTTTTATTACCAAGAAGCACCTTTGTATTTAAGTTTCCTAGATGTCACAATGACTATAGTTTTAAGTCATTCACAAATGTGCTACTGGAGATAGAATATTGCAGTAGTTTCATACTGCAATAACAGGTTTTCTCAAATATAAATTTACTTCATGGTCACAGATCACCTAGATCATATCAGGTGTCTGCTGTGAAAGGAAGGGAAAAAGCAGGCACAATTCCAGTAACAATAAGAAAAGGCACGGTTACCAACATCTCAGCATTTCTTCTAAATAACAATACTGATATCCATCCTGCCACAAACACCTGAAATAGTTTGACAGCACAAAAAGTACAAGGAAAATTAATGAATGCACTAAAATACCACTTCTTCCCAGCCACTGTGAAGATTTTCTATAATCTCCAGCCAAATAATACTTTCTGTCCATGGACTTAAGGTAACGCCACTACATGGGGCGCCTGGGTGGCTCAGTCGTTAAGCGTCTGCCTTTGGCTCAGGTCATGATCCCAGGGTCCTAGGATCGAGCCCCCCACATCGGGCTCCCTGCTCCGTGGGAAGCCTGCTTCTCCTTCTCCCCCTGCTTATGTTCCCTCTCTCGCTCTCTGTCAAATAAATAAATAAAATCTTAAAAAAAAAAAAGAAAAAGAAACTCAACTACATTATCTCTCTCATTTCCTGCTAAAACCAAACCTTTACCCTCTGAAAGTACTTAAATTTCTTTAAGGAATGTCTGCTTCTTATCTGGAACACAGTTTAGGAACCACCTCCTATGACCATTTAGGAAACTGTAAAACATATTACAACTTTGAAATAATATCATCTAAAACAACTTCCCATATTCTGGGACACTGAATCCTTTAGGACTGATCATCTTTCTGAACTCATTTCACACTCTCCAAGTAAACTTTCTAAAATGCAAGTCTGATCCTCTCACAATTCTTCAATGCCAATCCAAAGCCCAATGGATGAGGTTCCCATCCTTCAGAAATGCAGTGTATGCTGTGCATAAGCTTGCCCTTGCCTTTTTAATTTCAAAAACCTATTCTCGATCATACATACCTACCTACATCTCTTACACTGGCCACTCCAAAAAACTAGCATTTCCCTCTCAATACCCCCATATCATTCCTCCTTATATCCATTAAAATTAGTCTATTGCTTCTTAATCTCAGCACTATTGATGTTTTGGACCAGTTCGTTCTTTATTGTGGAGGGATGTCCTATGCAATGTAAGATATTTAGCAGCATCCCTGGCCTCGACCCATTAGAAATGGGTACTCCATTTCTACCTACCCCACTCCAGTTACAGCATCCAAAAATGTCTCCAGCAATTTCCAAATAACCCCTTGGTGGCAAAGTGACTTTTAGTCAAGAACCACTGAACCAGATAGTCACTTAACCTCTAGATACCCTCAATATTCACAAACCCCTTAAGAACAAAGTTCTCTCTCTTCTGGGCACCTGACTGGGTCAGTCAGTAAAGCATGTGACTCTTGATCTCGGGGTTATAAGTTCAAGCCCCACGTTGAGTGCAGAAATTACTTAAAAATAAAATCTTAAAAAAAAAAAAAAGAACAAAGTTTTCTGCACATAGCCTGCAGGGTCATACAACTCAACACAGCAACTCTGTTCAAAACAAATGTGTTTCCCCAAAAGCACCCATCTGTAGGTCAAGAAAATGAAGACTAATGGCCTATCATGGTGCTCTTATGTTGGACAATAACCAATCAACTCAGATATATCCTAGGCCCTAGATTCTAGGGGTTTAATGGCAAACATATAACAGAGACAAAAACAGAATTGCACAGAATCCAGGAGTGATGTGCAATGACCAGAAATCACATGGAAGATTATACATTAGAAGACACCTGAGAACAGCAGACCTAGAGCAATCACTGGGATACAGAATTGCTGTTATATTTTTGTTTGCCACAAAGTCTAATTATGAACCTGACAAGGTTCCCTATAATCTTTACTCTCCTACGTATCCTTAAAATGTCAAAAAGACAAAAGATCTAACCTACAAAAGGTTCCAATGACCAAATCTAGGACATCCTGAGTTACAAAATAAATGATAGTAAGGAACATAACCTGTAGATGAAAATAAATGAAATTTTCATCATTTGAAGGTGAAGAGAAGTTTGGGGGAAAGTCTAGGAAGCTATTTAGAGGTAAGTCTAAAGACTAAAGTAAATAATCATGCTCCATAACAGATTCTGGAAAACAAAAATAATTATACAGTAATAAATCTGATCTTCCTTTGAATCTTGAAAACCAGCTCTGAGAGTAACAGAAAAATGTCTGGAGCAAAGCCAGCCTACACAGCATACGTACACTATCACATCCAAGATGTCTAACTGACACCAAAGGACAAAAGTTCTTTGGATATGCTCTGTAACATTCCTTGCAGAGATACCGCCATATGCCCACCTCAGGGTGATCATGATCACAAGAATGAAATGGCATGTGTAAATACTCTGCCACAATATTTGGCACTAAAGGTTGGTATCTTTCCCATCATTAAAAATCTTTAATGACAGTCCTTACTGCTTAAGTGTGAACTTTGTGTCATTCAATATTAGAGTGTGACTGTGTGTCATAGGAAATGAATGTATTTAAATCCAATTTCAATTTTCATTTTCTGACTCCAGTGCATATAATCAGCCCCTCAGGGCACAATCACACTGACCACAACCCTCTTAAATTCTACAAGCTGAAGAAGTGATTAAGACATTGACTGGTGTGGCCTGGGCAGGAATCCTCTGGCAGTGAAAATCTATTTTAAAACTAGAAAAGTTTTAAACTTTTATCTACACATAAAAATCTGGGCTACTGTGTTAAGTGAAAATGTTAAAATCGGGATTAAGTTGTCTAATGAGACTTTCAGGAGTTTCCATTTACACAACTTTTGCTTTTTATAAAAACTGTCTTTTTAATTTCCATTTCACAATGGCATGTGTCAACCATATTTTACCACTAAAAATATATAGCATAAGTGATACTACAGACTAGGTGTTTAATAAACTTAATCCTTCAGAAACACAACCATGTAACTGAATGTCAGTTTCAATAAGTACCCATTCACAGATATTTAAATACCTTCCATAACTCATATTTTAAATGGCATTTTAATGACTTTGCATGTGGGCAAACAAAGAACAATATTTTCAAATATAATCAAATGTCTTCATGCTCACATTTAGAGAAGCTTGCCATAAACCATTACAAAACAAAGAAAATTTTAAATAAAACTTGTATTATTTCAAGTCTTAGGAAGAGCCTGAAATACGTAAGGAAAAGCAGAATGCTCTTTCTGGATAAGCACTGCTTCATTGCAACAGTCCTCAGGCTGAGAAAATTAAACTTCTGTGGAGGCGAACCTCTAATGACTACAGAGCTTTCCAACACTTTGTGCTATGAGTCTGGCAGCTGCATCACACTACAATTAAAATATTCTAAAAATACATAAAGAGAATATTCATGAAAGCTAGTCTTACTGTTTGAAGTGTTCTTCCTTACTTAAAAAAAAATTGCTAGAGGTTAATTTTTAAATCCAGAAAATTGCACAGCGTCACTGAAAAACCAAATACAGACTCTAGCACTATTTTTCTCCATGAAGCCATTTTTAGTTTAGATTTGATTAAGAATATGGAGGACCATGGTCAAGCTTAACTTTTGCTCTCCAGAAAAATCAATGACTATAAGACTGAACATAAAAACTCCCCTCAACTAAGGGAACAGCATAAAATGGGCCAAAGTGGAGTTTCATAAACTGCTCTGTGGTCTGTGATCACATACAAAATTCTGAGTCAGGCTTCGTTTGGAAGAGAACCACCAAAGATTCCAACTGGCTCTCCAAAGCTATCATGAACCCCCAAAGATTTCTCATCTATAAAATTAACAGGCTGGACTAAATAATTTCCTAAATCAGCTACACATTCTAAAATATTGTACTGACTTTGCGCCTGTCCTTGTTTTTACCAAAAGACATGATGAATGACCCTTTCATGAAATCTAATCAACTTGTAAATATTGGTAGAAATTGTGATTAGCAGACATTCATGATAGATTACAAAAACAGCAAAACAAATCCAAAAGTTATCTATGACACACCAAAAGTCAAAAATTAACTTTAAAAATCACTGATGATTTCAAGTAATCACCTTCACTCAATTTTGAGTCAAAATATCACAAAGCAAAAAGGTAGGTGAATTCACTAAACACCAGAAATATACCTATGGGATTTTTGGCATCTAGGCAAAGGTTCTAAAGCAAACATTGAATGAAGTGATAGATCTTTCAGTTCAAGATTAAGGCAACATAATACCAAAACGTGGGTTAGTAGCTTAAAAAGAAAAATTTCCCCCTACTGAGCTTAACATTTTCAAGACCAGTTGATCACCACTTGCCTCTGGTATAAAACTTATACACAGGCCAACAGGCTTTTCTTGTTAAACTACTTTCTAGAACAGAAAGTAGCAAAGGTGGAGGTGGTAGGTGGGTTTCAATTTATACAATAGGAATTTCACAAAATGTGCATTTTTCCATGCAACAAATTAAGTATGTGCATTGGGCCTGGCTATCATGTCTGGTCTTTTTATAAGTCTCTCCCAGCTACAGAAATACTGGGGCACATGCTGGTGGCATTGCTAACCAGGACAACTTTTTGTCTACAGCTTTGATAGTATCTCTCAAACCCCAAACTACTTGAGTCTCTTCCAGTAACCTACCTCTAGGAATCTATGCCAAGGAAAGGAAATGACCCAAAACATGTTAAATCTATAAACAGCAAGATGATCAGAGGAGAAAAGACTGAGAAACTGGAAATAACCCAAATGCCCAGCAATAGGTTAAATAAATTATGGTATGTCTAGCCACTTGAACATGATTCAGTCATTTATGTATGAAACAGGAAAGATTATGTAACAACACAGAAGAGTATGATTAATAAGTGAAAAAAGCAGGATAGATGATTACACATAAAAACCACGTTATGTAAAAACTGTGTGTACATGTGTATTTAAACTGCATTAACAAAACTTGTATTAGTAGTTCCCTTTAGGAAATAGGGTGAGGATATAGGACCTGCTCCATAAAGGGAGTTATCACCATGAATAACTATAGTATAGTATGAACTAGATATGGTAGATGGGAAGAAACTAGCAATGCCTGTTTGTCCAAAGTCCTCTACCATTGTTTCTGGATGGCCCTGCAAACATTTGTTTACCATGTATTTAACTCTTTCCTTTCTTCCTGTGAATTCCCTTACTTCCCTTTGACTCCTATTTCCTTCTTAGTCCAGAATGACATGTATACCTCATGTTGCCTGTCTTTGGAATCTCACATTTTTTTTCTCCCTTTTTTAAATTGAGGTATAAGTTACATACAGTAAAGTACACAAATATTAAGCAAACAACTTGGTAAATATTTCCAATTTTTATATTCCTCGGTAACTACCACTCAGATCAAGCTATAGAGCATTTTTTAAAATTTAATTTTCTTTTATTATGTTATGTTAGTCACCATGCAGTACATCATTAGTTTTTGATGTAGTGTTCCATGATTCATTGTTTTCCTATAACACCCAGGGCTCCATGCAGTACATGCCCTCCTTAATACCTATCACCAGGCTAACCCATCCCCCACCCTCCTCCCCTCTAAAACTCTCAGTTTGTTTCTCAGAGTCGCTATAGAGCATTTCTAACACCCAGCAGGCTCACTTATCCATCCCACTAGCAATGACATCCTGAAAAATAACTACGATTCTCACCTCTATCACCACAGATCAGTGGAGGTTTTTCTTGGAGGGGGGGCAGGGGGGAAGGTAATATTTTTTTAATTGAAGTGTAATTAACATACAATGTTATATTAGTTTCAGGTGTACAGTATAGCGATTCAAAAATTCTATACATTATTTAGTGCTCATCAAGACAAGTGTATTCTTGATCCCCTTTATCTATTGCATAATTCCCCCCAACCACTTCTCCTCTGGCAACCATCAGGTTTATTCTCTATATTTAAGAGTCTGGTTTTTTTTTTTCTTTGCTTTGTTTCTTAAATTCCACATATGAGTAAAATCATATGCTATTTGTGTTTCCTGACTTGTTTCCCTTAGCATTACATCCTCTAGGTCCATCCTGGAATCTCATGTTTAGGTGGATTCCCTGTATGTACAAAATTAAACATGATTTTCTCCTGTTAATTTGTCTCATGTCAATTTGATTCTTAGGCCAGCCAGAAGAATATTAAAGGACAGAGAAAATTTTTTCCTCCCCAACATTTGGATTTTCCAATAGAAATGGTACTGATTTCACTTGGGTAATTTTCTCTTAAAAGAAAAAAAAACATATATAAAAATATGGATAGGGATACGTAATTATATTAAAAATAGTGTTAAAATGGAAGGATTGTGCATTTATATTTATATTTTCTACACTTTCAGCACTCATATTCTTTTTTTTTTTTTTTTTTTTTTTTTTAGATTTTATTTATTTATTTGAGAGACAGAATGAGAGACAGAGAGCATGAGAGGGAGGAGGGTCAGAGGGAGAAGCAGACTCCCTGCTGAGCAGGGAGCCCGATGCGGGACTCGATCCTGGGACTCCAGGATCATGACCTGAGCCGAAGGCAGTTGCTTAACCAACTGAGCCACCCAGGCGCCCCAGCACTCATATTCTTTAATTAAAAAATTAAATCTACAAATAACTGTAGAAGTCATCTTTTTGTCAAGCGTAATTACTCTTTAACCTGTTTTTTCATTTTACAGATTCTATTTAAAGAATAATTTTGCCGCACAATGTATAATTACACAGATTGTAGATAAACCCCAGGTAAAAATGCATCACTCTAAAACAAAAACAAAACAAAACAAAAAATCTGAAGTAACCTGATTAGATTAGCTCTGTCTTATCCCTCATCTTTATCACTAAAGCCTTTCACAGAGCCTGACCCGAGAAGGCTTACAGCATAACTGTGAAGTGTGTGTTGGGGCAGGGGGAGGGAGGGGCTGGAACACACTTACTGAGTGTGAATTCCAGCTCCACTACCAGCTGTGTGTGATTTTGAATAGGTTACTTTATTTCTGTTTTAATTTCTCCAATGTAAAATGGGAATTATAATACCTAACTCTCAAGATTGTTGTGAGGATTAGCAGAGAAGACTAATATAAAGCACTAATGCCTGATGTAGTAAGGTATTAGCTTTTATCTATTGGCTAATTAAGCTGTTAGGTATTATTCGAAGCATTGTAAAATAAGTATGTAACAAAATGTATTTTTAATAATTATTATAATCACTGTAAAATACATTTATAACAAAAATGAAATGAATTTAACACAATTTTATGATCCAAACATTACTCTAGCTTAGACATCAAAGGATAAATAAGGAAACAAAAGAGTTTGCAGTGATGTCATTTTTATCTCAGCTACACTTTACATTGCATAATTCATTACAAGCTAAAACTGTTTTTCTTAAACATCTCTCCTCCTAATTTGCAACTGCAGTAACTACTAACAGAATTTTGGTGTTTCCTCCAGCTTCCCATTAAAAAGGAGAAAATATTATTTAAGTTCAAGGGAAACTGCTTATACAATGGACACCAGAATGGCAAAACAGAAACTTTACTTCAACAAAAAAAGAGGGATATCTAAATGTTTCCTTCTTTCTTCCTACTTTCTAGACCACTCTTTGAAAAGAGGGGTTCATTATATCAAAACCTAAGATCAAGCCCCCCCCACCTTAAAATCTGCTTAGATCAGCAATCAAAGAACAAATGAATGTTTTCTCCCTTTCTATACCTGGACTTCCTGAAGTACTGAAAAATCCCACTAGTTACTCTCACTCTATTGATTCCTGGTTGGGATACATTTTCCATTGCTTGAGACAGATCAGGCCTACCCACACTTTAGAGGTATAAATGTATCTAATAAGACAAAACATAGTCATCTGGATCTCTATTATCTACAAAAACAAAATGCATGCATTGGGAGCAGTGTGAGAATTAAAACCAAACTCTGTCCTCATCACTTCAAGGAAAAATTATGTCAGGATTAAACATAAAAAAAATATTTAAAAATAGATATCAACTATTTGATTTTTATGCAGCAATTTTTGAGAAGAGATTACTTTAAATAAGAACGGTCAGGTCACTACAAAAAAACGAAACTTCACTAGAAACTGTGATGCCAGAAAAGATACAAAAATAAGTTATTCATATTATGGCATCCATGAAATAATTCAACTTTTGAAAGTTAGGATGGAAACCTTCATAAACACTGACTGATAAGATGAAGGCGCTCAAATGATCCCAAAGGAGGATCCCACTGCATGTGGGTATCCTAAGACTGGCTGTGGTCCCAAAATCTGGAAGTATTTTACCCCCAAGCATCAACTGCTAGCAATTTCTGAGTCTGTTTTGCCTCTGCCCATGACAAGAATCAACTTGTTCCAAAATTCAACTAAATATGTTTCTTTTATGTTAAAACTCTGCTGTTTCTGGGAAAGCTAAAAGCTAGAATTTTTTACACATGTGGACAAAAGCTATATTTGGATCTTTTATTCTAACAGAATAAAGACAGTTTTAAAAGAACTCCCCCGCTGCAGTTTATTATAAGGAAGTAACTCTTTCGAAAAATTTTAAAAGTAAACCTCCTTCTCCTATTCAATTCCTTTAACTTAAAAATTCAAGATCTTATTTTAAAAAGAAAAGCATTTAATCTAAATTAATTGCAAGTTAAACAAAAAACTACTTAAGAGGAGGAGTCATGACTTCTCTTTACAGATTTTTTCTAGTCATTTCATCTGTAAGTACATAGGTTGTACTTTTTTAAAAAAAATTGATAATCATAACGTCACTTTTAAGTATTAAATACTTAAAATCCCACAAGATTAAATCACGCTTTCTTAGACTTCTCTTTAAATACATGTAAAAACCACTTGGGACATCTTTATTTAATCCCCTTGTCCTGCCCAACTGTATGTTAGCATCATACAACAAAGACAAACAGAATGAAATCCAAGACAGCAAAGACTATAAACCATGACATGCTGACACACCTGCCTCAACCAGGTAAGAAGTAGACAGACAGGCTAAGAGAACAGCTATAAGTTCTGAAATAAAGGTTAGCATGTGGCCTAAATGGTAACAAAGTTAATATTCAAACAAGTATTTCTTTTGGAATCATTCCACTTACTTGACACCACAATTTCTGAATCTTAGCACTACTGACCTTTTGGACCCCAAAGAATTATGCTGTGTCTGTTCTGTGCACCGTAGGATGGATAGCAGCATTCCTGGATTCTACCTATTACAGGCCAGTAGAAACTCCATCCCCAGTCATGGCATCAAAAAGACTCCACTGTATGGGTGACAGATGGTAACCACTTATTGTGGTGAGTACTGTGTAATGTATAGAACTGTCAAATCACTATGCTGTACACCTGAAACTAATATAACCTTGTATGTCAACCGTACTTCAATAAAAATTAAAAGAAAAAAAAAGATTCCAGACACTGCTAAATGTCCCCTAGAGGTGAAATGGTTCCCAGTTGAGAACCGCTGCTCTACACTGAAGAAAACCCAAGAGTTAACATGGATAAAACCCTAAAACACGATTTTAGTTGAAGTGATTTCATAAAGAGATATAAAATGCATGAGTTAGTTGTACTAATTAAGTCAGACCTTGTAAATGAAGTCAATACTACTAGGAAGATGTGATCAGCCATTTTGATGAAGAGAAGTTCAAGGGACATTGTTTTAACATAAATGCTACTGGCACATGACACTTACATCAGGAAAGCTCTCAAGCCCATAAAAGATAACCAGGGCCCCTTAAGACTCTAGCATAGGTGTCAAGATGAGATCAATGACTATTCATGATGAGCTGCCTATAAGTTGTTTAATCTCTATCCTTGTGTTAAAGATCAGATTAATTCAAGATGAAAACAACATGAGCAGAAAGTAACCAGGAAAAAAACATAAAAGTTAAGACAGCCTAAAATTTCGTGCAAGGACAACTCATTAAGAGATCTTAGTTCTGTTCTCATTCCTTTCTCTTCGCCTAAGCAAAGGTGTCCTTTTCTCGAAAATTTTTGGAGAACAGATCATTTTACAACCCATAAAAAAATCATTTTATAAAATAAAATCAAAATGAACACTGCCCATTTTAAAGGTTTGTGTTAATCTTAAACATAAGACAAATTTCTTATGCTATTTCAAAGCAAGAAACAAATGTTGTTACAGCACATACCAACCAAAAATCAGACTTCAAGTTTTAAGTAGCAAGTCCAGTGTTTTATCAGCGTGCCAAGAAAACTATAGCTTTTAAGGATACCTGGCCTCTGAAAATATAACATCCAAAGTTGTGTCTATCAAAAGTAAAAGTTATAATTTTTCCAGAGAAATATTTTATTTGAAAGTTTAAAGATATCTCTTTTCTTTGCACATGGGAAATAATGTTGTAAGTTCTATAAGACATGAATAGTGACAAAAGTGATTCTTGTAACATTTTATTGCCATGTGCTAACATTTCAAGGATTAACTCATAATGTTTTAATTTTTACAACTGATTGAAATCAGTCTTTGTTTTCCTTCTTAGTGCTTGATTTTTTGCTTCTAAGCAGACATGAGAAAGTAGTAGAAATCAGAACAGCAAAAACTGGATTTCTGATGGCAACTATAATCATGTTTCCTTCTGAATTAGTTTAAAAAAAATCTTCCTCTACTTTTCGTTCTTAACACAAAATTGAAAACATACTGCAGAGTTTTTTTTCTTGCTTTTTCCACTCAACATTTTCCCAGGTCTTTAAATATCCCCCAAACATAATTTTCAATGGCCACTATTATATTCTATGGCAATATCATTTAGCTGTTTTCTACATTAGGGATTTTAAATTGTTTTCAATCTTTTGCTCTTATTGCTGAAATGAAAATTCTTATGCATAATTATGTTTGCATCTCAGATTATTTTGGATAAATTCCTAGAAGTTAGTTTACAAGTTCAAATAGTAAGAACATTTGTATAGTTGTATAAAACAAATTGCTTTCCATAAAGATTATGAAATTTATACTTCCATCATTCTTTGAAAATGTCAATTCACTGCATATCCAAAAATAATAAACATTTTTTTAAACCCGTCCATTTTAAATATCAAAAACACCATCTCACTGATTTAATTCATTTTTTTAGAGATTGAACATTTTTTTTTTAAAGATTTTATTTATTTGACAGACAGAGAGAGACAGCGAGAGAGGGAACACAAGCAGGGGGCATGGGACAGGGAGAAGCAGGCTTCCCGCTGAGCAGGGAGCCCGATGTGGGGGCTCGATCCCAGGACCCTGGGATCCTGACCTAAGCCGAAGGCAGACGCTTAATGACTGAGCCACCCAGGCGTCCCTAGAGATTGAACATTTTTTTTTTTTTTTTTTTTTTAAAGATTTTATTTTTTTGTTTTCTTTTATCCATCTTGGCTTACAGTGTTGTTGTTTTCTTTTCATATTAAACTACTATAACTCAATATAAAAGATATAAACCTTGCTATGACACCTACAAGTTTTTTTTTTTTATGTCATCCAACCAACATTTCCCCTTGTGATTTTCCACAATTTTTATGCTTAGAAAATCCTTTCTCATTTCAACCTAACTATTGACATATTTTCTTTTAGTTCGTTTTATTTGACATCTACATTCTTAAAACACCTGGAATTTATTTTTCCAATGGTATGAGGATGATGATTTAATATCTGGTAGCCTAAGAGCCCATTAATCATTATTTCCAAAATTTTTCTCCCTCTTTTTCCATGTTAGCTTTTGAAATCACTTAGTCAGGTATTCCTCCCCCCACCCCAAAAAAATCTCATTTAGATTCTCATTGAAATTGCAATTAAACTATAAATAAAAATCAGGGAGAATATATAGAAGAATGTTGAATACTGGTGCTGCCAGGTGATTATCCCATACCTGACTGTCATAGAAATACTTCCAGTGTTGTATTTGTTCAAGCCAACACATAGAATTTTTGTTTCAGATTATATTTTTTAGAAGTGTATTAGAGAATTCACCCTCCATTTATTGCTAAATCTTTAACTGAATGTCAACTTTGTATTTTGTCAAATGCCTTTGTAGCCTTTCTGGGATTCCTTGTGCCATTATGCTTGATCCTCCAGATCTCATGTATAAACAGGTTTCTTAACAGTAAACCATCCTTTAGTTCTTGTCATTAAATCCTACTCTTAGCAGTGTAGTCTTCTTTAATATGTGGATAATTTGGCGTTGCTTGTGCTTTAGTTAACATTTTTACATATTGATATTTCTAGTCTGGAGTTTTTCTGAAGATAATTTTTTGGATAATTAGTAAAATTTCAATGATTGCCCATTTCAATTAGATGTTCAACTTCTGCATTTCACTTCCATTTTCCTTGAACAATATTCATTTAGAGATTCCAAATCTTGAGTCTCAATTTTTAAAATCTCATCTGCATTTATGCTTTATATGCCATTCAGGTTTCTGAATTTGACATATTTATGATTTCCATTTTCTTTTCGTCAGGTGTCTTAAATGTTTGTCTCTATATTTCTGGTTTTCCTTCCTGTGTCAAACAAGAATTAGTTGTTTGACTTACCAAAACTTTCTTTTAGTCTAATTCGTTTTTACTTACTTGCAGAACGAATCTTAAGGTGTTCTGTGTTGTGCTGTGCTATTAACTCAATTTATAAAGTGTCTATTTCCATTCATACATGAACCTATCTTGGGCAGGCTGCTGCTATGAAGTGTCATGCCTTCTAATCGTCAATTTAATTAATCAGAAAGGTCATTATAACATCACTATGATCTACTGGAATTTTTAGAACCTATTTTTTTAATTTTTATTTTTTTTACATTTTTTTATTTTTAAAGATTTTATTTATTTATTTGACAGAGAGAGAGTTAGCAAGAGCAGGAACACAAGCAGGGGGAGTGGGAGAGGGAGAAGCAGGCTTCCTGCTGAGCAGGGAGTCCAACATGGGGCTCGATCCCAGGACCTGACCATGACCTGAGCCGAAGGCAGATGCTTAACGGCTGAGCCACCCAGGTGCCCCTAGAACCTATTTTTTAAATCTTGTTAATGTTTCAGGAAACAATCAACTAACTAGATCTGGTGTTAGGAAATTAGAAAACTACTTTAATCGTGTTTTTCCAGAAGGCACCGCTCCAGTGTTTCATTCTCAGCACTATTCGAGCTAAACACCTCAGAATAAATTAAGTGTGTTATAGGGAAAAAACAAAATGGAATGAAGAAACAAATTGAATGCTGGAAACTATGTTTAACACAATGTAAATACAAACAATTTAACTTTATTGAAATCAGGAAAAAATACACCTCAGAAGCTACATGTTTCTCTGTAGGAATGATAATCTGATTGTGGCAAAACTCAATATTCATGCATTCTTGAAATTTGCCCGATTTTTCTTCTTTAGCCCATTAGATTTCCTGGTATATTATTATCATAATTTGGCTTGCCTTTTCCTGTGTAATTTGTGTATATTTTTCAGAAATGCTGATTAATGGGTGCCTGGATGGCACAGTCAAGTGTCCGACTCTTGATTTCAGCTCAGGTCATGATTTCAGAGTCACGACATCCAGCCCTGCTTCGGCCTCTGTGCTGGATGTGGAGCCTGCTTGGGATTCTCTCTCCCTCTCCCTCTGCCCCCCATCCGCCCCCACACATACACTCTCTCTCTTTCTTAAAAAATAAACAAACAAGAAATGCTGATTAATTACCCCCCTTGTGTCCTATGAAATTCATATGGACATTCTTATGAAAGAAAGTACTTTTTTGAAATGCATTTTCCATATTATATGTAGGTGGGGAGGAAAGGCTTTTCTAAAAATGTTAAATATCTTTAATTTGGTTCCTGTGATTTACCAAACCCATAATGACTCTACTAGTCCATAGGTGTTCTCATTCTTAGAGAACATCCCATTTAGTATAGGAAGCCTCTTCAACTTACACTTTTCCCTCAGAAGTCTACATTTCCCTAACATCCAAAAAACAAATAATCCAATTAAAAAATGGGCAGAAGACACGAATGGACATTTTCCAAAGAAGATATACAGATGGCCAACAGACACATGAAAAGATGCTCAACATCGGTCATCATCAGGGAAATACAAATCAAAAGTACAATGAGATATCATCTCACACCTTCAGAATGGTTAAAATAAAAAACACAAGAAACAGCAAGTGTTGGCGAGGATGTGGATTAAAAGGAACCCTCCTGCACTGTTGGTGGGATTGCAAACTGGTGCAGCCACTGTGGAAAACTACATGGAGGTTCTTCAAAAGTTAAAAATAGAACTACCCTACGATCCAGCAATTGCACTAGGAGGTATTTACCCAAAGAATACAAAAATGCTAATTCAAAGGGATACATGCACTCGGATGTTTATAGCAGCATTGTCAACAATAGCCAGATTAATGAAACAGCCCAAGTGTCCACTGACTGATGAATGGATAAAGAAAACGTGGTATATATATTATTGTGTGTGTATGTGTGTATATGTATATATATACACACACACAAAAATATTACTCAGCCATAAAAAAGAATGAAATCTTGCCATTTGGAACAACATAGTTGGAGCTAGAGAGTATTATGCTAAGCAAAATAGGCCGGTCAGAGAAAGACAAATAAAATACCATATGATTTCACTCATATGTGGAATTTAAGAAACAAAACAAACGAGCAAAGGGAAATAAAAGAGAGAGAGGCAAACCAAAAAACAGACTCTTAACTACAGAGAACAAACTGATGGTTACCAGAGGGGAGGTGGGTGAGGGGATAGGTTAAATAGGAGATGGGGATTAAGGAGTGAACTTGTGATGAGCACTGGGTGTTGTATAGAAGTGTTGAATCACTAGACCATACACCTGAAACTAATATCACACTGTATATTAGCTAACTGGAATTTAAATACAAATTAAAAAAAAAAAAACGAAGTTGTTTACATTTCCCTTTCAGTGACTATAAGATATACAGATTTCTCCACATACACCTTTAAGATGTTTGGGCAAAGACACAGGTAAGCCACTTACATTTTTCATGATAAAAGCCAATACAGACACACACACCTCTCAAGTAGGAGTATGAGAATAATTTCTAGCAAACTCTGAAATTCTTTCTGTCAAATATGTAACCACCATGATACAGGGAGAGTTTAACAGTGAGATGGAGAGCTGAGGGCTAGGAACCCTCTTACCTGCTTTCCATCCAGCGTGCAGAGCCTCTTGACCACTCCTGAATCTAGTTTAATGGCTTCGGTGATATCTGTCAACACCTGTTCAAAGGAATGAGCAGTCTTCTTATTTAGAAGGATCCGCACGGCTTTTCTAGGCTTCACTCCACTTCGAATCACAGTCACTAATTTGGGTTTGATGAAATCTTTACTTTCCTTCACTTCACTTTTCACCGAGGAGGGAGCAGCCAAGGTTCGGGTTGTCCCACCTTTGATGTTCACAGACCAGTTCGGATTAATATTTTTGGTGTAATCAACTTTACGAAATGGCTCATTTGATGCACACACGTAACTCTCACCTAAAAGGCAAAAAATCAGTTTAATTAGCATGATTATCCCCACCACAGAAGCACTGTATCTTAAGAACAAATGCTGAAGACCCATTAAATGAACTCCTAAACTTAACAGGTTCACGGAAAAGGGGGATTCACATCCTTTTCTTTTGGCATTCTGCCCATCCTCCCTTTCTATTTAAACATCTAGATTGGTTTTGAGAGAGAGAAAATAACACACATTACAGCGTGAAAAGCACTAGGCAAATGAAACAAGAGAGACTTGGGCTTTATTCTGATCAAATATGTCACCCTGGATAATTCCTCTGCACTTTGGTTCTCAGTATCATTGTAAATTGAAGCTGTTGAATCAGATTAATTCTAGAGTACTTCCTAATTCCAAAATCTATTAACTAATTTAAAAAAATCCCATTCTGGAAGAAGTAATTATATCACAATATATTCATATAAAGAAATAAAACTATTTTTCTTCTTCCAACTACAAATTTCAGTCCTAATTGAAGAATGATTACTCCATCTTCACATAGCTGTCTAAAATATATTTAGTCATAGTATCATTTACTCAATTAATGAATTACTGCAAAAATGAAGAGTTTTGACAGCTTGAAAAAATTTACTTCAGGCATTTTATTTCTTAATTAAAGAATGTGAACTTAAAATAATTAATTCAAAAAGACAAACTTCTCTATATCTACTTAAATGGGAAAGGATGTTAAATAGTTTAAAACGATGTGTCTGGGTGGCTCAGTCAGTTGAGCTACCGACTCTTAATTTTGGCTCAGTTCATGATCTCAGGGTAGTCCCATGCTGGGCTCTGCGCTCAGCGGGGAATCTGCTTCTCTCCCTCTCTCTCCCTCTCCCCCCCACTCATGCTTGCATGCAGGTGTGCTCTCTCTCTCCCTAAAATAAATAAATAAATCTTTTTGAAAAATAAATGTGTTCATTATTCATGCAGCCTTCTGCTTATTTTTATTAAAACATAAAAAGTATACTATTTGTCGATTGGTTTACCAACTCAATGTTCATTAATTTTAAGTCCCAAAATTATAGGTTGAAAAGTAATGATTTTCATAATTATAATTTTGAAAATCCTAATTCATAATTATATATTTAAAAATCATACTTTTTCTTTCAGGAAACTCAGAAGTCACCCAATTCTTTTATTCTCACCTTTTGGCATACAGGGCAAGAGGATTACACTCTAAGATTTTCTCTACAATACCTTCCAACTCAAAAAGAATCCAGTATTTTTTCACATATTTAGTGTAACAGTCTCACTCGTAATAGAATAATTATATGATACAAGCCTTACGGGCTGTTCATGCTTAAAACAAAAATAACCAAAACAGTGAAAGACAATGCCTGAGGAAAACCTATTAATATAAATATCATATTTAACTATTATCAGGATGTTCTTAAGATCCTGATGAATGGAGAACTTAAAGACTCCCAAAGGCACATGAACAATTCAGTAACAGATCAGGCATGTAAGAAGGGTCTAAAAAGAGGAGTAAGGCCTTCTATTTAAAGGTATAATTAGGCCACTGTCCAAGAAAACTAGGGAAGCAGCCACAGCTCTCCTGCTGCTTCCACACCAGTAATCAGAAAGCTAGCACAACCATTGCCACTTAGTTAGGGATTTTCCATCTCTGTAGGTTTATCCAAATGACTTTTCACAGTATAATCATCTGGGGAAATGGCATGTAGTTTCAAATACACATATGAAATTAATAAAATAGAACTATACATCACATGGACGTATTTACAAGCAAAAATAAACACGATTTTGCTTTAATTTTATAGAGAACACAAGTCTCATATTGAAAAGCTCTAAATAAAATTTAATTGTATGTTCTGATTCAAAATATTAAGATGGAAGAAAGAAAAGGAAATTTCAGCAAGAGACAGTGATTTTTTTTTTTTTAAGGGTAGGGAGAAGTCAGCTAGGGAAAAGCCTTTCCCAATATAAAGCAAAAACACAATGATAAAAAGAAACAAAACAAGAGCAAATTTAGTATGTCAGATTTCCTTGATCAACCCTGCACAGTTGACATATCAATGAGGCCAGCTGCCTTTTAAATTCATCTGTATTTTGCTTCTTTATACAGGTTCAGGACATCAGAATGAAAATAGGTAAAGGAAGTCTGTCTTTTAATTTGTTTATGTGTGGTTACAGACATATTTTAATTCCCTCCTTCTCTCCCCTCCTCCCTTCATACTGTTTCTATTAAAAACTTGTAGATCAGTTCCATAAAATGTAAAGTTTTGAACCAGCAGATATCCATTTTGGCATCTTTGGCATACAACATTTCAGCATAAAGGTTCGAAACACAGTTTTGAGGTCACACCTGTGTTTCCATATACTGGGCACATAAAACCCTACAGTAGAGATGTCATACCTTGATAACCATAGCAACCAAGATACCCAGGCTAGCTTCCCTTGTTACGTCCCCACCCTGATCAAACAATCTCCTGATGGCAATTTTGTCACTTACATAGATTTGCCTATCAGGAGAGAACATGCTGACAAAAGAATTTAAGATTTTGTTTCCTTGGGCAGTTAGAGCTCTTGCTGTTAACCAAATAATAAATTATTACTCTGTTAGGTAGTAGGCACCTACAAGATTGATTAGAAGCAATCAGCCTCCCCTCAACCAGATTCTTGCTACTGTAGGAATTCTGGTTTAAGATTTGTTACCCCCCCTGCCAACTTGTCACTTCCCCCTTCTTCCCTATCCTGGTAGGAACATCACTTCCTACTGAAACTTACTCAGCTAGAAACCCAGGCATCATCCTTCACTCTTCTGGCTTCCCTACATACTACATTCTGACATCAAGTTCTGTCCACTCTCTTTTCTAAATATTTCTCAAAATGTCCACCCTCTGTGTCCTCACCACCACCTACTCCCTACTTGGATCAATGCAAGAATGTTTTGTTTTCTGTTCACTCCCCAATAACATAACAAACAGTAGTGCATTTTATGCTATTGATACAGCTGAAAAAGTATATCCTCAAGTAATGAGTTTTGATATCCTGATAAAATATTACACTCTGAAAGGATTTTAAAATTTTTTGCCAATACATATTAAAACTACACTCACCCAAAGAAGGAAAAGCTAAGCATCTCATTTATAAATTAGAGTTAAACCAAGACATAAATGTGTATGTGTATATATATATACATGAATATGTATATATGAATATGAATATATGAAAAATGAGGCTGTATCTGAAGTCCAGAATTGATCTGACTTTAACAGCTAGATCTCATTATTATTATAAGCTGGTCTGATGCTCACAGTCAGACCTGTGTTCTTCTCTGGGATATAATCTCAGATAATATCTGTTTCAAATAAAGTCACTCTGAGACTATGGTAAAGTGACACAAAAACAAGTTCACTGTGCAACCCACAAGATACCAGACATCCTCCTCTCACACTCATTGAATGACTTTACCAATTACAGCTTTTTCCTCAATCTACTCTGTGCTCCCAGCAAGATTTAATGAGATACTCAGTCACAGAATTGTCCTTTCTTCTAACAGCACCCAATACAGAGCAAGTCCTTGCTTCCCCAGATCCTCCCTAAAATTATCCAACCAAAGCCCAAATTCTATGATAGGTCTAACACCATCTTACTGAGATGCCCCATGGTATCATACAATGTGCATTCTCTTTGCTGCAATGAGTAATAAATTCAACTTGTTCAACTATAGGTATGTTCTTGATGGTCTCTGGCTGAAGAGAACTGAGATACACACACACACACACACACTCATTCTCTTTCTCTCTCTCCCTCTTTCCAATAATAGTTCTTTGACCAGAGGAGTTTAGAAGGAAGTCGTTTTGGAAATTATGATCACATGAATACTAAATACAAAGAAAATTTGCTTTATGTATGGAAAGAAGATGGATAAAAGCATAAGGTGATTATAAAACTTAACAGTTTTCATGCACAACAAAGAATAGAAAGTCTTTGAATTTCCTTTAAGACCCTACAGTGGCATGGCTATGGCTTCTTACCACTGACATTTGTTCAAAGACACTTTACTTCATAGTTAGCAGGTTGTCAAATTAAGTGCCTACAGTTGTGTAATACCACCTGCATATCAACCATTAATGTTCATCTTTACTCAACTGAAGAATCTGCCTCCTTTAAGAGGCAAGAGAATATTAAATGCTAGGAACTCTCCAATGTCTTGTCTCTGAAAACCTTCACACTTACAAATGTATTCAGACTGTGCCAATTTTTCCCACCTTGTCTCTCTTTGCAGTAATAGGATAGCCACCTCCTATTGGATGTTCAGTACCATGTTTGTGTGTCCTCATGCTGCAGTTTCAGGGACATTGTTCTTCTCTCCTCCATTTAACTAGGCAGCCCTCTCTACAGGATTAGATACAAATACCTCCTACCTTAACACACGCAAATCCTCCCTCTCTTCATTCCTCATCGCACTCTACTTAATGTGCTTTTGGCTTCCATTCATTGCTGAGTTAAAAAAAAAAAAACTCCTCATCTGTTTTTTTCCCCACTTCCTCACCCATTGTTTGCTCTTAAGCCACCGTGGCATCACTTTTGCTCTCTGCATTCCCCTGGCTGGAACACCCTGATCCCCGAGCATGTCTTTCCTAACTGCCAAATGCAAAGCACATCTTCCAAGTTCACTGGGTGTCTTCTGAGGGCATTAGACACTAGCCATGATTCTCTGCTGCAAATCCTTTTTTCCTTAGCTTCCACAGTCTGATTTCTTTTGGTTTATACCTCTTACTTCTTTGGTTGTTCCTTCTTGATCTGCTTTTCAGGGTCCTCTTCTCCCATTCATCTACTTCATCCTCCTTAGATTCTCTGTGGGCAGTTGCATTCACCCCCATGGCTTCAAACACCACCTATATCCTGAGGACATTTCCAGCCTACTCCTTTCTCTTGAGTTCAAGCCACTTACTGAACATCTCTACTAGATTATCTATGGATAGCTCACATGCTACTGTCTAAAACTAACTTCACTCCCCATTATTGCCACCTTGACCTCAAACTCTCCTCTTCCTGAATTCCCCAACTTACTGAATGAAATCACCACCTATATAGTCACCCAAGCAAAATCAAGACTCCTGCCTCTCTTCTCCCTTTCCCACATTCAACAGAATTGGCAAAACTGTTGACCTTGTTCTAAGCATCTCTGGAGTCTATGCTCTTTGACTCTGCCTTTTTTCATTTCACCTTGGATTAGAGTAGTTAAGCTCCCTGTGGGGCCTCACCCCCTCATCCTCCACATAGCTGTCACAGCAAATTTTTAGAAATGTAGATCTGATGTCTTTTGCCTGCTTCACTGCCTTTAGAATAAAGACCAAGCTCCTCAGCACATCACACACTTCCACTCTCATCTCCCACCACTTTCCCACAGGTTCCTAAGTTAGTCATACCAGTATATTTGCAATTTCCTTCCAAACTCATCATACCCTCTTATTTTCATTACTTCTTATATGTCTGAAATAACCTTCCTCCTTTTCCCATCTTGCCTCTTTCTAACTGACCAGTCAAGATCAATCACTCTTGGCAAGGAGGTAAGGCAATAGGAACTTTCAAACATTGCTGGAAGGATTTTAAATTGGTTCAACTGCCTAGGAAAAACAGGTTCAGTCACCTAGAAAAACGTTATCTAGTACTAAGTTTACAACATACACATCATATGACCCAGCAATCCACCCCAGGAAAATATCCTGGAAAAACTCATGCACATGGGCACTAGTGTATGTATGCGGAAGCACTGCTCAACAGCCAAAGATGAAAAATCAATCCACATGTCCCAACAACAGAACAGAGATTGTGGCGTGGTCATATGTACAACTATACAGTTTCTGTATGTGAAAATGAACAAACAAGAGCCATGAACAACAACCTGGGTGAATTTTACAAACAGTGGTGGGAAGATGACAAAAGAATATATGTAGTCAGATTCAATTTCTCTAGAGTTCAAAAGAGAAAAAATTAAACTGTATCAATTAGGGATGCCTTCATTGGTGGCAAAAATATAGATCAAAGCAAGAGTCAGGCCTCTGTTATCTTGGGAAGAACTGTAACTAGGAAAGGACACAAGGAGAACTTCTCAGAGTCTGGCAATACTCTTTCTTGACACGGCTGGTAGTCACAAAGGTGTCCACTTCTTAACAACTCACTGGGCTGTACATGTATATGAATCTTCATAATTTTAAAATAAAATTTTAAAAATTACATTCTTATACCCTGAGCTTACAAAGTATCAATTTCTCATAATCATTTATTCTTTCTTTCTCTCTTCCAATAGTTCTCAGTGGAGAATTTTTTTAATCAGCTGATTTTGCTGTATTAGTACAGATGCTCAGACCTCACCACAGTTCAACTGAATTACTAGAATCACTGGATGGTGGGGCCAGAATATGTAGGTAAGGGTTTTTAATTTCACAGGTGACTCTGAAAACAACCTCTCATTACAAACTACTGCCTGGACTGGAAGCTCTTTGAAAAAAACCAAAAAACAAAACTATCTTTTTCATACTACCCACATCTAGCACAATACCTGATATATAACAGGTACTCAAAATATGTTTGTCAATGTAATGATGAAAATGCAAACTTACAAATCTCATGGTTTGGATTTGCATTACTTCTAGGTAAAACATTTGCACAGTGTAGCTATTTATACAGAATGACCCTGGGAGGCTCAGGGTCAGGCTCCTGAAAGATGTCATGCATGATTGGAGACATTCTTAGGTCATGCCAGCCGACCAAAAGGCAGCCTAAGGCATATATGGAAACAAGCAGGATATGAAGGCTGCCTAGTATCTACCAAAGTTTTTAATTCATTTCAGACCATCAAAGCATCGAGAGTCCAGGGCACACACTTATTTATTTTTTAAAAATTGAAGTATAATTAACATATAGTGTTGTATTAGTTTCGAGAGTACAGGGTACTTTTTTTAAATTTTTTAAATTTTTTTTACAGGGTACTTTTAAATTTTTTTTTATTATTATGTTATGTTAATCACCACACATTACATCATTAGTTTTTGATGTAGTGTTCCATGATTCATTGTTTGTGTATAACACCCAGTGCTCCATGCAGAACGTGCCCTCTTTAATACCCATCACCAGGCTGGCCCATCCCCCCAGCCCCCTCCCCTCTAGAACCCTCAGTTTGTTTCTCAGAGTCCATAGTCTCTCATGGTTCGTCTCCCCCTCCGATTTCCCCCCCTTCATTCTACAGGGTACTTTTTAGTCCAATAAATGTAATGTGTCTCTTAATCAATGGAATATGCATGTGTGTACATATATATACACATATATATATGTTTAAGTATATACATGAATGTTTTTAAAGCTAAATCAGAGTACTTTGTCAACACTTAAATGTCAGTTTATTGTTAGAAATTACAAATAGTTACATGCAACCTTATGCAGTTGGAAATTCAATAAGAGTATGTTTGGCTAGCCTACTTTTATATCAGTTCCTATAAAGTATCTCATCCATTTCTGTTAAAATATTTACATTAACTGCCTCACCCCACTAATTAGTTTGTAATTACAAACTATTTTGACATTCATGGCAGAAAATCAATTATACAAAATTTGGACATTGAGACTATTACATAACTTGGAGTGGAAGCAAGCACAGAACTTTATAAGTCTAAAGTGCAAAGGCTCTTCAAGCTTAGAGAAAAGATCCCCCCCAACACACATGCAGATTTAAATATGGTAACATAAAAATGTAAAGACAAAGAGAAAAGAAAGCTTGCCTGACACTATAGATCTAATATCAGCAATAATCTTAGGAACCTTAATTCTTTCCTAACATCTAAAACAGAGAAAGAAAATTGCTTCCAAAGACATATAACCAGGGAAAATAAATCCAGGTATCTTGCATCTACAAAATGGTTTGATGTCCTTCATCAAGCACAGCATTTGTGAGGCAGTACTACTGGGTGGATTAAAAGGTTCTTATCTCCATCTAGAGCACAGCAGAGACGAATTCCCACGCCTATTTGGTTAAGAAAAAAAGAAAGACTGATTTATTATTCTCTTGTGGCAAACAACTTAGTTGGGTTTTTTTTTTTTTTTTTTTTTTTTTTTTTTACCCAAACTGTACAGAACCCAGAATTTAAAACTTATGGGGATCAGCAGAGTTACACAAAGTGCACTGCTCTGGCCTGGAAGCCTATCCCACTCTGCACTCCTTTGCTGTGTCACTGGACCATTGCTGTTGCATTCACAAATGAATATAACGGCCTTTGCTGCAGGGCAAGGCTGAGGACACAAAAATGAGACCTTTCATCGCTAAAACCAATGCTCCTTCAACACCTATGAAGGCAACTGGCTGAACCAAGCCATGTCCTAAAGTCACATCCAGCAGTACAGTCTGTGATACGTTCTACTGAGAAAGGGGTAAAAAAACTACTTTGAACATCTGAACATCTATGAAGAGGTATGCCCAGAAATCCACGTTTCAGCATTGAAATTTCAGAGAGGTTTAACCAAAGACCAAAAAAATCAGGTAAAAGTAGAAACAAAAATCCTACTCACTAACCAAAAAGCTTTATAAAGCTTACCAGCTGAAAAAGAAATTACATCTAATCTCCTGATAGGATGGAACCTACAAATCATATCCATTATCTGTCTTTTTGCTCCTCACACCTGGACCAAACATATTCCACAATACAAGAGTTCCCTGTGACAATTTTAATTCTGTGCTTATTTTGATAGAACTTAAAATGTGTGTATCATCCTATTCTGGAATATGTGAACAACTGCTTCTAAATCAAATTCAGTCAGGCCACTCGGTCCAGTTTCAACTCCTTTGGTCCCAAAGGGTATAACTTTGTTGGAAGTTAATGAGGAAAAAGAGAAGTGGACTTAATCTATGTAAAAGATGAGTTCACAGCAAGTTAAGGCCAGAGGACATAATTTTACCCTGTAGGAGTGGAGCTTTATTAACAGTGCAAAACTGACTCCTTACATGGCATTCTGAAATACAGCACACTGAACTCAGCATTCAGTACCATGGTCACATTTGGGAACAATTTAGTTTGAGCAAATAGTATCTATAGCTTTACACTGCTATTTTTTTACATTTTTATTGATTATGCAGTTTTGTTGGTATTTACATTATCAATTTATTTAGGTTGTATTGGTGTGTAAGACCTATAGTATATAAGAATACCTACCTTTCTACATATTTAAGTGACAATGTAATTAAAGCAATTAAGGTAATACTGAACTTCTACTAAGTTAGCTGTTAGATTTTTACATTGTTTTTCATGTTTAAGTGGCCCAAATATTGCAAAAGTTTTAGAAACACTGCAATTTTAAGGATGTTGAGGAAGAGAGAAAACTTCAAACAAAATGTGCCCGTCTAATATTTCTCTTTTTTTAGAGGGGGGAAGGGCAGACGGAGAGGAAGAGAGAGAATCTTAAGCAGGCTCCATGCCTAGCACAGAGCCCAACACAGGACTCAGTCTCATGACCATGAGATCATGACCTGAGCTGAAATCAAGAGTCGGACGCTCAACCGACTGAGCCACCCAGACACCCCCCCATCTAATATCTCTAAAGCAACTGGGGCATAATGGATCAAGGGTCAGTCCTTCAACTGGCTCATCATCTGAGCAGAGGTAAAACTTTCCTTGACAGAGTTACCCCAACTTCTGGAGACCTTTGCTTAATACCTTCCTCCTTCATCCCTTAAATCTCACTGTGAGTCTTAGAGGAAGACTTGGCCCCAGTTTTAAGCACGTGATTGATAATGAGGATGGCTCAAAAAGATTCAATGCAAGGGGGCACCTGGGTGGCTCCGCCGGTTAAGCATCTGACTCTTGATTTCGGCTCAGGTCATGATCTCAAGGTCATGAGATGAAGCCCCGTGACAGGCTCCACTCTCAGCAGAGAGATTCTCTCTCTCCCTCTCCCTCTGCCTCTGCCTCTCCTCACGATTCCCCCCCCCCCACCGACATGTTCTCTCTCTCAAATAAATCTTTAAAAAAAAAAAAAATCAATGCAAGTGATGAAAGATTCAGAAGCCAGATGTTTGCACAAAAAAGAGGTGGTGTTTACAGGATGGGAAGGAAGGGGTAAATAGCAAAGTGTGACCACTGTCTCCAGATGTCTGAAGAGCTGCTGGGTAAAAGTAAGATAAGCCTTACGTAGCTCCAAATGCTGGCTCTAGAATATAGCAGGTAAGTTGTAAGGACATAAATTCTAGGTTAAGATGCTGAGAACCATCACCATTTATCAAAGAGCCACTGCATGCTAGGACTCTGCTAAGTGTTTTATACACATTATAGGGTTCATGTAGAGCCTTCCATCCATTGGCCTTGATCACTAAACTACTAAGAGATGGGTTCACACCAGGCTATTTCTCAAGTTCTTTCTCTCTCAGAGGCTTGATGAACATGAGTATAAACTGTAGTAAAATTCCTTTTCTCTTTTCTTGATTCTCTGCCAATGAGGCAAAATACTGTTAAGTAAAAAGACCAAGATGATGGGCAAGTGTATTGGGGAAGAAAGCATCATCATTGCCTCTAAGAAATAATTATACTGTTGGTATTTAAAACTTAAAGTAATCTTAAGATTGTAAAACATATGGAGTGAAGGAAGAGATAAATCAGTGAAGATATTTTAAAACTTTTATTGTGAAGGGCACCTGGATGGCTCAGTCGGTTAAGCGTCCAACTCTTGATTTCAGCTCAGGTCCTGATCTTCCAGTCATGGGATCCAGCCCCATGTGGGGCTCTGAACTCAGCTGGGAGTCTGCTTCTTTCCCTCTCTCTCCTCCTCTGCCCTTTGCCCTGCTTGCCTGCGCGTGTGCACGTGCTCAATCTCTCTCTCTCTCTCTCTCTCCCTCCCTCTCTAAAATAAATAAATAAATCTTTAAAACTTTCATTGTGATATATTTTGGTTGCAAATGATTATAATTTAATCAACATATAAACAATAGATAACATAGCCGGTCATAACTGTAGATTATTTTAGTCACTTTGAGATATTAGCAAAGGTTATAATGTAATCAAAATTACTTAAGTTGATCTCATAGCCAATTTTTTCCTACTCCTTCAGTCTACAAAGTAGCAGCTTCTAACAAATTACAGTATGCTTAGTCTACTGCCTTAGTCTTCCTCTGCAAATCTAGACAACTGTCCAGTGTTAACTAAGAAAGTTTTTTTAAAATACCTATATCCACCTATTCCCACATATTAAAAAATCTAAAAATGACACAAAAGTAAAATAAATCATCATTGTGCCAGAGATATCTGTTGCATGGGACAAAGAAATGAATAAAACAACTGTGGCCCCAGCCCTCAATAGGTTTATAATTTTCCCCTTCCTGAGAACGTTTTATGAAGAACCTCCAACAGGTTATTGAGGGTTCTGAAAACTCCATCTAAACCTGGCTGACTTTTTTTTCCAGATTTTATTTTTAAGTAATCTCTACACCCAACGTGGGACTCAAACTCACAATCTTGAGACCAAGAGTCGCATGCTCTACCAACTGAGCCAGCCAAGTGCCCCTAAACCTGGGTGACTCTTAAAAAGGGACATAGAACCAGACAGAGCCAAGATCATTTCTCTTTCCCACTCCCAGAAACATTTCCCAAGATCACTGAACTTGAAAGGGGAAAGGGTCTTAGCAATTACCTGTCTCTCATTTTACAAATGAGGAAACTGAGGTCAAGCAAGGCAACTATGCAGAACTATGCACAGACCTTACTTTGCAGGTGTACAGGATAATGCATTTTATTTCAGGACCCATACATGAAATATCCTAAATTGTTATACCTACAGTGACTGATGAGCTACTGTAATCTTCATTTTCCAAATATAAGTGATTAACAGGTTTGGCTCTAGCAGTGATGGAGCTCTAGAGTGCTGATCTGTTGTGAGCTATGTAAATCTTTGTGGCTGGAATAGACCCCACTTCCTCAGCGGGTAGAAAAGAGCAGTTCAGAATACAGAAGTTCAAAAGCCAAGGAGAATGGCCTCAAGTTCCAGCCCCACCTCTTACTATTGGTGCAAGGGGGCAATTTCTTTATCCTCTCTGAGCCTCAGCTTCCCCATCTGTAAAATGGAAAGACAATGCAGCCATATTTCACAAGGTATTGCAAAGGTTAAATGAGACAAAACATGTGAAGGACTTCACACAGTGAGTGCACATAAAACATCTCACATGTCCATCAACTGACGAATGAAGAAGATGGAATATTACTTAGTCATCAAAAAGAATGAAATCTTGCCATTTGCAATGACATAGATGGAGCTAGAGACTATTATGCTGAGTGAAATAAGTCAGAGACAGACAAATACCATATAATTTCACTCAGATATGGAATTTAAGAAACAAAACAGATGAACATGGGGGGACAAAAAAGAGCAGCAAACCAGAAAATGGACTTACAGAGAACAAACTGAGGGTTGCTGGAGGGGAAGTGGGTGGTGGAATGGGTTAAATGGATGATGGATATTAAGGAGGGCATTTGTTGTGATAAGGACCCAGTGTTATATGGAAGTGGTATTACACTGTATGTTAACTGGAATTTATTTATTTATTTTTTTTAAAGATTTTATTTATTTATTCATGAGAGACAGAGAGAGAGAGAGGCAGAGGGAGAAGCAGGCTCCCAAGGAGCAGAGAGCCCGATGCGGGACTCGATCCCAGGACCCTGGGATCATGACCTGAGCTGAAGGCAGACGCTCAACCATCTGAGCCGCCCAGGCGCCCATGTTAACTGGAATTTAAATAAAAACTTGAAAAAGGAAAAAAATAAGTAAAAAATAAAACATCTCAAAACTGTGCTAAGAATCCCAAATCCTTAGAGTAGTGGTTTACTGATAGAAGAAATAAAAACAGAAGTGGTGGGAGCACAGGCAGGTAGGAATGAGGCGAAGGAGACCTAGCCAGGCAGTACACAGCCAGAGCAATTCCCCTGGCCTTCCCAGCAACGAAGAAAGCAGTTTGACACACTGCCCAAGGGAATCTAGTTTTCTTTATTTTACATCACAGGACCATAAATTATCTATTCCCATAGCCTAAAACCTTATGAAATACTGATTTTTTTCTTTTGCCTACCAGAATATCATTGCATCATACTCTAACTCATAAATGCTCCCCCAAATATTCCATTTCTTCCCCAAACCCTTAATAATTTTTTATTCTTCACATGAAAACTTCTCTTCCCATTACCTCTAGAAAGAGCTTATTATGTAGCTATATTATAGCACATCTGAATTTCCCTGTTTTAGGAAATGAGATGAAGAAAACAACCAGATTTATAGGAGCAGATAGAACAGTCATTTTCTCCACAATGATGAGTTAGCACAGCATTTTTGATGTATCTAAATATAATCCAATTTTTCAAAGTATGCATTTTCTTCACAAATATATAGGAACAACCCTATTCAAACTTAATTCATATAAAACTTCCTTTGACAACCAAGGGACTTAGAGGTAACATTACTTTCTGGGCTACTTATTTGATGAATTTATTGTGTGTCCAAGATCTCTGACCTCACCATACTCCCAGTCAGACCTGATGTACCACTAATTACAAAGGTGTTATAACAGAGGTAAGGACAAATGCTCTGAGTAAGCAAAGGGAAAAGTTATCATCTTGATCTCAGGCCTTGGCTCCAACATCGGTTCCTCTGGAAAGCCTTGTTCATCATCCTGCCCCCACCTCATTACCACCTCATTCACAGCACCTGAGCTAGAACCAATTGTGTATGTTTGTGTGTGTTCATGTTCACGATCTCTCTCCCTCTAGAATGTGAGCATCTTGAGGAAAGAAACTGTACCCTGGAACAGCACCTGGAACAACAACAAATAGACTCTCGTTCAACAACTATCGGAGACCAGTATCCCCAAGGTCTGGGAAGAGACTTCATAGATGCAATATTGGAAGTGGGTCTTGAAGAACCTAGGAGTCTGCCAGAGAAGGTTTGCACACCTAAGATTCAATGTTAAACTGACACATTCTATCATCATAAATGCCTTTTTTTTTTTTAAAGATTTTATTTATTTATTTGACAGAGAGAGAGAGACAGCGAGAGAGGGAACACAAGCAGGGGGAGTGGGAGAGAGAGAGAAGCAGGCTTCCCGCGGAGCAGGGAGCCCGATGCGGGACGCGATCCCGGCACTCCAGGATCATGACCTGAGCCAAAGGCAGTCGCTTAACCAGCTGAGCCACCCAGGTGCACCGAGCACATGATTCTTGATCTCAGAGTGTGAGTTCCAGCCCCACGCTGGGTGTAGAGATTACTTAAATAAACTTAAACAAACACTTAAGGAATTCTGACTCTTGGCCCCAGACACGAGAACTTAAGAACAAATCATCTGAACATCCTCAGTTGTCTAATCAGAGATGCTCTAAGTTTGACTGGCTCATGGTTTCAGGCAGCTGAAACGGACTTTCCCAGTTCTGACTCACAGTCCTCTGAGAGAAGGTCCCCATCCAGTTTTAAAAAGAATAAAACAGTATTACAGGGATGCACAGCACCAACTCAGTGAAATTAATCCAGCAAGGGGAGGTAAACCAAAAGGCTGAAGATACCTGCTGATTTAGCAAAGTACAGGAGGAGTGCCAGCCAACACCTGCACACTGTTTTTAGTCTCCAGAGACTTTCAAGGTCAAAGGCAGAAGAAAAAATCTGGGCCATGCAAATTTCTTTTGTCATCTGAGTTCAATGGGACTGAGGCTCTGAATGAGTGTTCATGCCCAGCTGTCTTGAGTCATCACTTTCTATTCTTCACTAAAAGTATTTCAGAAAAACATTTTAGGAAAACAGTATCTCCTAAACTACAAATGTCATGGGATGGAAGTGGAAGAGGACAGAACAGAACGTAATGTTGTAAAAAGTACTATCAGAGAATCTTTATTAAAAATGAACCAAAAAAAAAAAAAAAAGAACTAAAATGGACAAGGGCACCTGGCTGGCTCAGTTGGAAGACCATGTGACTCTTGATCTCGGGGTCATGAGTTCGAGCCCCACCTTGGGTGTAGAGATTACTAAAATAATAATTATAAAATAAAAAAATAAAATAGTTTTTAAAATGAACTAAGATGAATTAGTTAATTTTGACCATATGGGCAACACCCATATGTTCTGTACCCATTTTTACTGATGCAAATAATAACTTTGCAGGTAGCTGATTAGTCCTTCTAAATGATAAATCAGAACATTTGAGCACACAATTTTAACTGAAAGTTGAAACTATTTAAATTCTCAAATGATGGATATTAAGCATCGATGGCTCTTTCTTTTCTTGAAAACTGCCTTGCAACAGGGTATTCCACTCATTTTGTTGGAACTTCCAAGACCTAGACAAAGATCCATTGTCAGAGAGAATGTCACTATGACAAAAGAAGGGCACAAATTTTCTTCTTTTGCAGTAATTTTATTAAATACTGCTTGAAACAAACAGGCAATTGGCTAGACTAGGGAAACATTTCTGTTGTGCAAATATCTGTGTTATGCCATTATCATATGGTAGTATAATTTGGACTCTACACATACAGTTCCCCATCCTCCAAAAATCAGTGAATAAATAACTGGAAGGAAATGTGTCAACTTTCAATTTACAGTTGAAACTATACGGGTTTGAGAACTAGACTCAGTGAACCATGCAACACCTGGGCAATGTCAAACTCAATGTACAATATATGCTCTCGTTAATTAATATGCCTAATGGTCATCTTGACCACCCCCCATAATGATATTCCTCTTTGGAGTACTTTAATTTCATGTAGCAAATACACTGTTAAAATTACTTGAGAGAAGGATATTAAAATTTTTGTCCCTCTTCAGATCACCCTACGCACACTATCCCAAGGGAATGTGAGTAATGAGTACTTAAGCAATAGGCATCGCCTTGATATTTCCACAGCACTGCTAATCTAGTTTGGGTCAGTCTGAAAATGTAATTCCATTTTGAAATATCTAGGCAAATGTTGCTTTTAAGTATTTAATACGATAAAGAAGGCAACAGAGCCCTTTTAACAATGTATCATTTTACTTATACTCCTCTGGCTGTTATCACCTCCTCAGGAAGCCTTTAAAACCAAAACACACAAGTGACCAAGAGAATGTGTGAAGTCGAGAATACACAAAAACAGACTGAAGAGACAACTTAATTTTGGCTGGGTCCTCATCTAGCCAAGACAGGGAAAACCTCTGGTAACAATAACTAAATAGAGAAACTCAACCACTTTCAGGACTCTTCAGTATGGCTATACAGATTTACTAGAGGTGAATTGAAGATGAAAGGGCATATACTGCAGATACTGTGTAACAAGGCATGTTGCTCATTTCCTCATGTGTAAAATGGGCATAAAGCCTTCAAACCATAATATAAGAATATGATAAGATAATATAAGAAAAATAGTTGACTTGGGGCACCTGGGTGGCTCAATTGGTTGAGCATCCAACTCTTGGTTTCGGCTTGAGTCATGGTCTCAGGACTGTGGGATCAAGCCCTGTGCTGGGCTCCTGCCTTGGCAAAGAGTCTGCTTGAGGATTTCTCTCCCTCTGCCTCTTCCCAACTCCTGCTCTTTCTCTCCACCTCCCTCTCTCAAAAAAACAAATAAATCAAGAAAGAAAGAAAGAAAGAAAGAAGGAAAGAAGGAAAGAAGGAAAGAAAGAAAGAAAGAAAGAAAGAAAAGAAAGAAAAGAAAGAAAGAAAGAAAGAAAGAAAGAAAGAAAGAAAGAAAGAAAAGAAAGAAAGAAAGAAAGAAAGAAAGAAAGAAAGGAAAGAAAGAGAAAGATAGTTGGCTCAAAGTTCAGTTTCCTTTCCCTGCCACACCAATATTGCTATGACTACATGGAATGAGCCATTTGCATTAAGAAAGAGGCATGAGAGCAAGCTGTCTTTAAACATGCAGTCAGCATATACTTGGGTTCTGTCTCATCTTTATAGGTGCTGTTTATATCTGGAAATGAGTTCTTAACTACCAGTAATGTCTTTTCACCCTGAAAGGAAAGAAGAATAAATACAGTATGGCAGGAATTCAAGGATGACACAACATACAGTCAAGCAGTCCCTTTGAGTGAAGCATAGTTGACACTCTAGGATTACTAATTTATAACAGGCCCCAACTACTCTTTCCAACAGCCTCTATCATCCTAACTAGCTACTTTCAGTAGGGGAGGAGGCAGGAGAGACTGACCTTGATTCACCTCATTACCGACCAAATGTGGAAAACCCTTTAGCACAGTGATTCTCAATTTTGGCTGCACTTGGCTCCACATCAAATCACCTGGGGAGCTTTTAAAGCTCTCACTGCCCAGATCAGACCCCAAACATCTGAATATCTGCGGTAGGGTGCAGGTACTGGTAATTTTTTGAAGTTCCCAGTGATCCAAGGTGCAGCCAAGGTTGAGAACCACTGTCTAGGATCACGCCTCCTGACCTCATCTAAATTCTGCTGAAAGCCAACCTAGAGCATTTCACAACCACAACTTCTGAGTAGAGCAGGTACAACAGGGTCCTGAATGCTGGAACATCACTGATGCCTGCACCGAGGTCCACACAGAGGGCTGAACGAAAGCTTATTAGCAGGAGGGTTACCCAGATCCTCACCTGACAGCCACCTTTTCCAACAGTTTGCACTAAAAACAAACAAAACCCCCAAGAAACCAATCTTAAGAGATGTCACCAAAGCCCGCTAGGATTTTTTTTTCTTTTTTAAAGTCAAATCTCTTGGGAAAGAGAGTATATGGGGGAGCGCACCCCCTACACACACACAGAGAGCCTATAGACAGAACCATACAATTCCCATGGCCGCCCAGAAAACACCCCGTAAACTCCCCTCAGCTCAGCGCAAGCGGGCGCGCGCCAGCCTGTGGCCACTGCACCTGCTGTCGCGCTGGGCCGCACCTGCCGCGCCCGGCCCTCTCCTCCTACCTTCCAGCAGCTCGTCCAAGCTGGTGACCTTCCGACTGCCGTCGATGGTATAGATGGTGCGGACACCCTGGGGCAGATTCACGTTGTCCGACAAGGAGCGGGTGAGCTCCATGAGCAGCGCATCGAAAGACCGGAAGCGGTCGCTGGAGATGGCAAACACCAGGCCCTTGAAGTAGCGGTCCCCATTCCGGTAGAAGCGCGCCTTCTTGGCCTTCTTCTCTGAGCTCAGAGCCTGCAGGGTCCGCGTGCGGTAGAAGCTGCAGTGGGCACTGTGCGCCGGGCTGGGGATGAGCCCGTTCCCCTTGGGGCCCGAGCTGCTGCTGCCTCCCGAGGAGCTGGGCGCCCCTCTCCGCGACCCCGGTCGCGGCCTTTTGTCCCGTTCCTCAAAGTGCTCCAGCTCAATACTCCTGGTGCTGGCCATCACGGCTGCTCCGAAGGCTCCCCCACAAAAAACGTCCCAGCCAAAGCCTCCGGGTAGCCTAGTGTCAATGCGAGAATCAGTTCAGGGACGTCTGACCGTGGGGCGGGGGGGGGGGGGGGGGGGGAAGGGAAGGCTCAGGGCGCCGGGACACCTGGCTCTGGCATCCCGCCCTCTCCTCACAGGTGGGGCCGCTGAGCCGCCGAGGAGCCGAATGGCCCGCGCCCCCCCTAAAAGTGGCCGCAGCGTCGAGCTGCCCAGCTCATTGTCCAGCGCGGCTCGCTCTGTCCAGCCCGCAGGGAGCCCCGAGCCCCCCGCCCCCCGCGCGCCTTCTCCACCCAGCCACGCCTCACAACTCCCGCCTGGGAGCTGGCCAGGAGACGCAAAGTTGGGCCGCCCGAGGTTCGCCCCGGGCCGGCAGGCGCACACAAAGCTCGGGCGCTGGCCGCGGCTCGCGTCCGCCGGCGGCTCCCGGGAGGCTGAGGGGAAGGAAGGAAGAGGAGGGGGAGGAGCTGGGAGCGTGGGAGAGGCGCCGCGGGCCCGCAGGGGCGTCGCGCCCGGCCCCGGCCCGCCCACGAGCCCTGCGGGAGGCCCGGGATGCGGCGCCTCCGCCTGGCTCGCCCGCAGGCCCTGTCCTAGTGGCGGCGCGCGCGGACTCGGGCTGAGAGGGCAGTGCGGGGGCCCCTTCCTCCCACAGAGCCCGGCCCTAGCGGGAAATAATGCAGCCCGCCTCCCTGGCTGCCGACCGGCCCAGCCCACCCGCGAGCATCCGCGCCCGACTCCCCGGCCGGCCCGGCTCGCTGGCGGGGCTGGAGTTTGGGGGGGGGGGGGTTCCTGCCGCCCAAGGGCTGCCAAAGCCCGGGAGGGAGGGGGTGCGCGAGGAGAAGGGGGCCGCACGGGTCAGCGCGGAGGCTCTGCGGCGGGAGAGGACCGACTCCTCCTGGGTCCTAGGCAGCCCCGTCCGCCTGACAGCTACAAACCCGCGCCGCGCGCTAATGGGCGCAGCCGCGGCACGCGCTCCTCCGCCTGGGAAACGTAAACGCGCAGGCCAAAAAAACTACAAAGGAAGGAGATTCAAGGGCAGAGATCACATCCCTAACTAGCCTCCAAAGGAGGAACCGAGGCTAAACTAGGACAGAAATTCGAAAGATGACATTGGATTTGGGCACAAAATTTATAAAAGAAAATTTGAAGCTTTATTTTAAAATCCTCTGATAAAACAGTTTCCATTGCAGATTTGCTAACATAGGATGCTGAGTAACTTTGAAGGAATAAATGATCAGAAGTTACTGGGTTTTGAGGGATTTATTTAATCAACAAATATTTATTAAGAGCAAGCCATGTGTCAGGCGTTGTTTTCCACCACTGGGGATGCATTAGTAAAGGAAACGAATACCTCCCCTCCCCCACTCACAGTCAAGTGGTATTTAATGTTGTCAATTGAGCTTCTTAAGTAATAGGTCTAACATTTGTAAGCACCCATCATACTGGAAATCTTAATTTACTGTCAACAGTAAAAACATATTTTCTAAAGGCTTATGAGAAACATTAGTTATTTCCATTTTGCTATCAGGGAAAGATGAGGCCAAAAGATGTTTGGTCCTAATCTAACAGGTGGGTAAGCTACCCTGAAACCTTATTTATTCGGCACCTGTTTGAGTGGCCCTAGACAACAAATCCAAATCGACCTGGAAGGTTGGAAGGCATGGATACTTTTCTTGGAATGAACTGCGTCCTGGAAGAACATGAGTACGAAAAGGCAGGAGTATATGCAGTGGTTCTTCAGCAGCTGTGAAGTTGCCCTGGCATGGCAATGATCCAGAAGAATCCTGTTCAGTGCACCATTGTAGTCCAGGACAGTCTCAGGGACACACCTGGACATAGCAGACTTCTAGAACCAGGCCTGGAGCAGGCCAGGAAGTCAGCTGATCTGAGGTTACATTGTAGTTTTCAAGGGGAAAAATTCTAAAATATTATTAGGTCCATGACCACGATAGACCTCAACCCAGACCAATTAAATCAGAATTTCTGGAGATAGCCTTCTCCAACGGTATTTCTTTCTTCCTTCAGTTCTTTTTTTTTTTTTTTTTAAGATTTATTTATTTCAGAGAGAGCGAGCTTGCGAGCAGGGGGAGGGGCAGAGGGAGAGGGAGAGAGAATCCCAAGCAGACTCCCTGCTGAGCATGAGCCAAAACCAACAGTGGGGCACCCAGCCGACTGAGCCACCCAGGAACCCCAACCAACAGTATTTTTTGAAAGTGCTCTTAATGTATATAGCCAGGGCTTCCAACTACAGGCTATAACATTAAGAATCAAAAGACCAGTGTTTCTTCTCAAACTCTGATGTACTTATACATAGTAGGGGAATCTCATAAAATGTGGCTTCTGATTCAGTAGGTCTGCGGTAGGATTTGAAATGCTACATTTCTTAAAGAGTTTTTTTCTAACAAGCTTCCAGGCAATGCCATCACTGCTGGTCTCTGTACAGTACTTTGAGAAAAGAAGAACTAAATGGCAAATTCCTTGAGATAAGGCCTCATTAAATACAACTAATTGCAGAGCCTATCAACTTTGTAAATGGCTTAACATGGGCGTGTTCATCTGTTTTGCTATTACTATACCTTGGGGAAAAAAACGCTTTCTAATTCATTGCTGTAGTAACAAATTATCCCAAATCTAGTGGTTTACAGCAATAAATATGCATTATCTCAACAGTTTCTGTGAGTCAGAAATCTAGAAGCAGCTTCCCTTGAGTTTTCATTAGATTGCAATCAGGACGTCGACTGGGGCTGCAGTCATCCAAAAGTCTGACTGGTACCTGGAGACCCACTTCCAACATGGCTCACTCATGTTGTTGGCAGGAGCTCTTAGTTCCTCACCATGAACACCTCTCTGTAGGGTCACTTGAGTGTTGTAACAACATGTCAGCTGGCTTCCCCTAGAGTAAGCATTCATGAAAGAACAAGGTGGAAGCCATTACATCATACCCACACTATCCTGTAAGGTATACAGCTCAGCCCCGTTCAATGGGGGACACAAGGGTATGACTACCAGGTGTCAGGGATCATTGGGGTCATCTTGCAGGCTGGTCGTGCAGGCTTCAATCACTCAAGCTTTAGGACACTGACATATACACATTTTCTCAAAGATTTCTGATAAAAGATTTGGCCCTTTTAAAAAGTGAAGACAATGATGTAATATGCCAGTATTTTCACATTATTCCCTAACATTATATCCCTAAATTAAACAAAGATTACTGTTTCTCAACAAGGGTGAGGGCAGAAGAGAATTTCCAAAGCTGTTACTTAGTTAAAATTATTTTGCTCCTGCTCTTGCATTAATTTGTTTAAGGGATTTTATTCCAAACCCTCATATAAGAATTAAGATGTGATCACTTTTCATAAGATATTTACATAATGTATATGGTATATATCAAGATCCAGTTCAAAAAAAAAAAAAAAAGATCCAGTTTGCCAAAATTTGAGTATTTATGGTGGTGGGAAAAAATTAGTTTTGGCATTAAAATCCTAAGGCAAGCAAAATTGGGGGTTCTAGATAGACATCACTTAATTTGGGTTACTTCGTAGTAGAACCAAAGCAAATTCTCTCCTTTTAAGCCATTGCAGAATTTGCAGAATAGGATATTTCAACTGGTATTTCCCTTGCTGCGATAACGCCTTTTTTCTAACCAAGAAACACTATCTGATTTGCTATTCATTCGTCATTACAGAGATGGTCTAATTCTCCTTGTGGTTGTGAGGTCTAACAATTCTGTCCGCCAGGTCCTGATTTAAAAGGGCTTCATTAGGAGGGGCTGGCCCTGCCTCTTCACCACCTGGAAGCCGGCCTTGACCTTTTTTCTCTGTTGGTGGTAGATTCTCCATATCCTTTCCTCACCCCCCTTAATCTAACACTTGTCTGAATAAAAACTTTTGTGCAGAGTACTTTAAAAATGGCTTCATTTCTATGCTACAGAGAACCTAAGAATTTCAATCCAACACTTCTCCATTTTTTGTATGATTACAAAGGAACCCTTTTTGCTCTTGATATATAATAATTTTAAATCGCGAAGTATTGAGTGAACCTGAACATTTTCTTGATGATATCCAGGAGGGGGTCTTTTAAAAACCATTTGGGGCAGAAAAACTCAACTACACATGAAGGGAAGCTAATTTTGTTCTCTACACTTCTTCTTAGATCACAATTGCAGAATTTTGGAGCTGCCTTTTAGCCATATAATTCCCTCTCCCCCACCCCCACCCCCCTACCCCCACCTGGACTAAGAAATACAATGGAAATTTTTATTTAGCATTATTTGTTTAAACGAGATTTCATTACATACTTTTTTTTTTTTTTTTTAAGATTTTACTTACTTATTTGACACAGAGAGACAGCGAGAGAGGGAACACAAGCACGGGAAGTGGGAGAGGGAGAAGCAGGTTTCCCGCTGTGCAGGGATCCCGATGGCGGGCGGGGTGGGGGAAATGCAGGGCTCCATCCCAGGGTCGTGGGATCATGACCTGAGCCAAAAGCAGCCGCTTAACTACTGAGCCCCTCATTACGTACTACTTTGTGGAGCTTTACATAAGAAAACTTGCCTTGAACATCTGCTGATTTTGCTTCGGGCTACTTTACTTTTCCAATGCATTGGCTAGTCTTCACTTCTGGCCAGAAACTTCTGCTCTTAGAGGCAGTTTTCCAGCTCCGTTATTTATTACGGTGAAGATGCTTACGAACCTTTTAGACTGCACTGTGCCGAGACTTTTCTGCTGTCTCATGTTTTCATTCCTGTTCACTAGTGCCAAACATTTCTCCCAGAAGCAAAAATGATGAAACAACTATTTTCAGCAAAAGGGCCTGGTGACTATGGACTTGAGTTTTTGAAACTGAGCAATATTTTTTATTTCATAATCTTTAGTGCCTATAAATTCTGGTGATTTTTGTCCAGCTTTAACGGGAAAGGGCATAAAGCAAAGTGGGTCAGAAAGAGACTTTCTCCTCTTACTCCATACCCTGAACCTGGCCTGGAAAAAAGATTCAGACGAACTGTTCCCTTATTTGTTGTTTCACCTTGGCAGCTTTGCTGCCCTTTGCAGTCATGATTCTTACAGCACTTTACAAATATATGAATAACTTCTTTGCAAATATGTATGTGAGGGAATGATTAAAACTACCTTTTCAGGTTCAGAAAATTCAAACTCAGCTTATTGGTTAAATCTTTCAAAAATTCCAAGTTTAATTTTTTTTTTTAAGATTATTTGAGAGAGAGACAGCAAGTGCAAGCATGTGTGGGCCCGTGGGGCGTGGGGGGAGAGGCAGAGGGAGAGGGAGAGAGAATCTCAAGCAGACCCCGCTGAGCGTGGAGCCCAAAGTGGGGCTCAATCTCAGGGCAGGTTCCTGAGATTGAGTAAGAGACAGGTGGGGCTAGGTTGGGATAGATAGATAGGCGGCTATGTGATCAGAGATGCAAAAAATGCTGAAGTGTAAGGAAACCAGAGATAAGCTAACAAACCCGGAGCACCCTGCCCTAGGTTATAGGGTGGGTGTCTTTTTTATGATAATCATCTGTGACCAACAAAGAATAACCAAACCCTAAAAAGAAGTGAGCCATTAAAGATGTTATTACCTGTCCTTACTCAAGCCAAGGTATCACAAGAATGATAAGGCCACAAGCTCCCTGGTCAGCTCTAAATAAGACTGTCAGTGGAGGCACTTTGGGCAACCCTGTCGGGACCCCTTTCACTCTTGAGAGCTTTTTCTGTATCTTTACTTAATAAACTTCTATCTCTTTACTCACCCTCCTTTGTCCGCGAGATTCATTCTTTGACTCCCTGAGACAAGATCCTCACTCTCCTGGGACACCTGGGTGGCTCAGTCGATTAAGCATCTGCTTTCAGCTCGGGCCCTGATCCCAGGCTCCTGGGATCGAGTCCCGCATTGGGTTCCCTGCTCAGTGGGGAACCTGCTTCTCCCTCTGCCGCTCTCCCTGCTTGTGCTTGCTCTCTCTCACTGAAAAATAAAATCTACAAAAAAACAAAAAAAAACACCTCACTCTCCTGCTTCAAGATCACAACCTGAGCTGAAACCAAGAGTCTGACCCTTAACCAAGTGTACCATCCAGGCATCCCCCCAACCTTGAATTTTTTATGGAATATCAAGTGAATTGAAGAAAAATTCAAATATGCATGCTTTAAACATATATAGCACACAAATCCTTTTTTTTTTTCCTATGAGAAACTGTGGTTGAATAGTTCTCCCTATTGGTACATTTCACTTCCACAAAGTGTCTAGGACAAAGACTCTCACTTTTTTATGTAAATTCCATCCATTCAAAATTATACTCAGTTATTTTGTCATTCACTAGTTCAGCTGCAATAATTACTAAGATGAAAATAACAAAAACATTTAAATTATATAGCAACATTCTTCTTAGAAATTTGAACTTTTTTTCTCCTAAAACTTCCTAAGAAGCAAATCTAGGCAGGTAGTAGTGTTCCTAAAGAGTCCCTACTTTCCAGATAAGGGAGTCGAGGCACAGACAGTGATTTTCAACAATTATTTAATAATATCAAAAGTGAAAGACCATGGAAAAGTACCACAGTACTCTCATTTTGTTTCTATAGAGTCAAATTTCCCAAACCCAATATAAAATTTACTGTTTGAATCTAGGCTTTTTGCTCCATTTAAAATCCAAAAAGAATTATCTTAAAATGGATCATGATTTTAGTGGCTTCCTCTTCTCAGTAGCACATTCCATGTTTATACAAATACTGAATGTGACAAACTGTGTCCGTGTCATTCTGTATGTGAGATTAAAATAATGATGTTCCTGAGTACTTAAAGGGTAATAAAGCTTTGTGATGATTAATCAGTAGTTATGACCTAGTTAAAGAAGCAGATTATAGATGAGGAAATGAGAAAGATTAAGCAGCAGAGATAGAAATTGACTCCAGGGTATGCTAACTCTAGAAAATGTTCATCTCAAGCTTTCAAAATTCATTAATCATAAAGAAGTCTGTCCCTTTAGGAAGTTATAATTAAAAATTAATGATTTTTATACCTACAGTAGGTTTATAATGCAAAGTAGCTGGTTATTTTAGGACAAATGTTCTGTGTCCCATATTTGAAATATTCAAATGTGAAAACAACATATTTATTTTATATATGTTAATAATGATACTATGCATATTTGGTCAGTCCCTTTTAATAAATCTATACTCATTTGGCTATGTATTTAGGATCAAAGATACAGCTTTTCCTTGGTACTTTCCAGAGTCCTATTTGAAATAACTGATATTGACCATGATTTATTGTTTATATATAAGATCAGATAAGGGACGCCTGGGTGGCTCAGTCAGTTAAGCGTCTGCCTTTGGCTCAGGTCATGATCTCAGGGTCCTGGGATCGAGTTCCACATCTGGCTCCCTGCTCAGTACAGAGTCGGCTTCTCCCTCTCCCTCCCCCCCCATGCTCTCTCTCGCTCGCTCGCTCTCTATCTCAAATAAATAAATAAAATCTTTTTTAAAAAATCAGATAGATATGTGTGTGTGATAAGATTACATATCTTAATGTAACTGATATGTTCATTTTTAATAGTTTGCTAGTACTATAAAATTAATTTATTTTAGTACTGAAATTAATCACAGTTACTATTATGATCAGTACAATAATCATAATATTTTTCTTCCTATAATTCCTCCCTCTTCCTGAGGTCTTACCTGGTTCAAAGTTTAGTTCAATGTCTTCATGAAGAGAAATCTGACCAATTACTCAGCCCTCCAGGGGCCTCTGTCCCAGTTGCCATTGCTGTGTCAGCACCCCACACTGTCTCCTACCTTCTCACGACCCACTCATGGGCTGCAACTCTGGGCCCACCAACAGTTTCTGAAAACATAGAGAAGAACAAATAAAGAAAAATTTATTCTCCTGAAACAAAGTCTTGTTGCTAACTTGGAAGAAAAATTTGTTCCAAGGTGACATATTCTTTTCACTAAGACATAGAATGATTGACTAAATCTGGGTATATAATTACAAATATGTAGAAAATGGGGTTTGTTGAAGTAATTACAAATAATTTTCCTTTAAATTCTTGTTAAGAAGGACTATCTTAATCTCTTCAGCCTGCTCAGATTCCTTTAATAGACTTGGCAAGGCCTGAATATGAAAATGATAGGCCTTGTAACATGATGGAAATTCTGCAAACCACTGTAAATTGCTCAATTGTTTCCCTGAATGATTTTGAAGTTACCTACCTCATATCATGCAGTTTACCAGTTTGTCACATAATTTGGTGGGAAATTTTTTTTTTTTTAGAGAGAGAGGGTGCGAGTGTGTGAGCCGGGGATAGGGGGCAAGGTACAGTTGGGAGGGCAGAGGGAGAGGGAGAGAGAGAATCTTTTTTTTTTAATTTTATTTTATTATGTTAATCACCATACATTACATCATTAGTTTTTGATGTAGTGTTCCATGATTCATTGTTTGCGTATAACACCCAGTGCTCCATTCAATACGTGCCCTCTTTAATACCCATCACCAGGCTGGCCCACCGCCCTCCCCCCTCCCTCTATAACCCTCAGTTTGTTTCTCAGAGTACATAGTCTCTCATGGTTCGTTTGGGAGAGAGAGACTCTTAAGCAGGCTCCATGCCCAGTTTGAAACCCAACATGGGACTTGATCTCACAACCCTGAGATCATGACCTGAGCCAAAATCAAGAGTCGGACGCTCAACAGACTGACCCACCCAGGCGCCCCGGTTTGGTGGGCTATTCTTAAAGTAACTTAGAATGTTTTAGAAAAGCCAGCAGGAAAATGAAATATGGTACCCTCATGTGTCTCTACACACAACTGCTTTGTTCTTTTTCACCGAGGTACAATTGACATATAACATTACAGTACACAATTGCTTTATATTTGAATTAATTTTAATTTAAACAATGTGTAAGCTTTTGATTTTGGACTTGTTGTTTGAATGGGTGGATAACATTAATCACCTTCTTTTTTTTTTACTGGTTTGGTCAAAGACTTTCCCTGGAGCAAAAGTTTTACCCCAATGTTGGTTTTATAAAAGGTGGTATAAACTAGTTTGCTGGGGGTGCCTGGCTCAGTTAGTGGAACATGTGATTCTTGATCTCAGGATCATGAATTGGAGCCCCACATTGGGTGTAGAGGTTACTTGGAAATAAAATCTTTTTTTTAAAAAAAGACAAAAATAAATTTAAAGGCCTCCACCAAGAGACTGTAGACAATCCCTAGATTCCTTTCAGTCTATGCACCATTGTCAAGATTTTCAAACAGAGATGATAAATTTATCCAAATTTAATATCAGAAAAATCTATTACGAAAATTGAAGAAAGTCTTAAAGAGTTACTAATAAGGTTGCTGCTGATATATATATTTTTTAAAACACCGCTTTATTTGGAGCAAATGAGTGATTTTTATTTTTTTAATTTTACTTATTTATTTATTTTAAGGATTTTATTTATTTGTCAGAGAGAGAGAGAGAGCACAAGCAGGGGGAGCTGTAGGCAGAGGGAGAAGCAGGCTCCCTGCTCAGCAGGGAGCCCAATGTGGGCCTTGATCCCAGGACCCTGGGATAGTCACCTGAGCGGAAGGCACACGCTTAACCAACTGAACCACCCAGGTGTCCCACAAATGAATGGTTTTTTAAAAACCTCCGAATTAGATCACAGACCAAATGGTATCAGCCAGCTCTGAAATTATTTTTTCGTATTTTAGTTATAATTCATTGTCTCTGGTAGATCCAAAACAATCTCTAAGTTTTCTGTCATTAAAAAAAATTTTTTAACAACCTCAACTGACAGAAAAGTTACAAATTCAGCACAAAGCATTTTTTTTTCTGAATCATTTGAAAATAAGTTGCCAACATAATGTCTTATCATGCCTAAATATTTATTGTATATTTTTATAAATAAAAGCATTTTTCCTACACAGCATGACAAAAGTATCAAAGTCAGAAAATTGACATTGATAAATTGCTACTTCTAATTTTCAGAACCTATTCACATTTTGCCAGATCTCCTGATAATGTCCTTTTAAGTAAAAGGATCCAGTTCAGAACCATACCATGTGCTTTGATGTTGTGTCTCTTTAGGCTCCTTTGGCCTATGGCATTTCCTCAGTCTTTCCTAGACTTTCGTGACCTTCATATTTTGAAGATTACAGGCTAGTTATTTTATACGGTCCCCCAATTTGGGGTGTTTCTGATTTTTCCTCAAGACTAGATTTATTTCATTTATTTATTTATTTATTATTTTTAAAAAAGATTTTATTTACTTATTTTACACAGAAAGAGACCGAGCACAAGCAAGGGGGAGCAGCAGGGCAGAGGGAGAGGGAAAAGCAGGGAGCCTGACGTGGGGCTGGATCCCAGGACCCTGAGATCATGACCTGAGCCGAAGGCAGATGCTTAACTGACTGAGCCACCCAGGTGCCCCAGGACTAGATTTAAATTATGCATTTTTGGCAGGCACATCAGAGAAGTGGTGCTGTGCTTTTCCTATTGTATCATATCAGATGGGGCTCAATTTCAATTTGTCTCCTCATCCATGATCATCCTTTGATTGCCTGATTTAAGTGGTACCTGCCAGTCTTCTTCACTGGAAATTTACTCTTCTTCCCTTTGTAATTAATAAGTATTTTGTAGGAAGGCACTTTGAAACTTACATAAATATCTTATTGTTCCTTGAACTTTCAATTTATTCATTTATTTTGTCAATTTGGAGTCATAGTGTCCTATTTCATTCAATTACTATCATTATTTATTTTAATGCTCAAATGATCCCCAATTTGGCCAATGCATTCAGCTGATTTCTGTGTCCTTTTATTGTCCCATCATTTTTTTTTTAATTTTTTAAAGATTTTTTAAAAAATGTATTTGACAGAGAGAGAGAGCACATAAGCAGGGGGAGCAGGAGAGGGAGAAGCAGGTTCCCCGCTAAGCAGGGAGCCTTACCCAGGGCTCGATCCCAGGACTCTGGGATCACGACCTGAGCCAAAGGCAGACGCTTAACCAACTGAGCCACCCAGGTGCCCCTGTCCCCATCATTTTTGAGCACTTCCTTTCAGTTATATGTTCTGGACTCATGTGATACTTGCTCTGCCCTAGTCCTGGAATCAGTCATTTTTCTTCCTTTTAGTGGAGAATGATATTTAGGGGATAAGATTTGGGTAATGGGCGTTTTCATTGCTATGGGTTTTAGCTAGCTGCTCCTGGGCCCCTTAGTGGACAGATCTAGGGAATAAATGTATGTACATATACATATATGTCCCTCAATGACCATGAGTTCACACCGCAGCCCTCTCCCCCACACAGATGTCCTCCTCACCCCACTCAGATACTAGTGCCCTTGGTTGGGCCACCTCCCGCATGTGTGTTCTCCTCTTCCTCCTTGGACTTGGATATCCCACAATGGCCAGCCTTCCTACACAGATGCTCCTCACCCTGCTTAGGCTCTGACACTCCCCACAGGCCAGTCCTCCTATGTGTGGCCCTCCTCACTCCACTCAAGCTCCAACATACAGTGCCTGGGCTACCACTGCTGCATCCTTCCCCGAGGGTCTTCCTCACACTTCCTGGGGTCCGACACCCTGCTTAGGTCCATCACAGCTACCCCTATGGCCCCACCTAATGGCTCTAGTTCTGATTTGTTTGGTAAGGGAAAAAGGAAGAGGAAGAGCTCAGGTTTTTTTTCCTCAAATTTATTTTCTTTCTATGTGTCTTTTAGAATGTAACCAACAGACCTCCAATGAACCATTGTCCTTAGTCACCCAGCATCACTTCCCCTTGCTTTTGGGGGCATGCCCTGATTTTTACTCTGGTGAAATACCCTCTTCCACTCTCAGTACATGCGTTTTAGGCAAGACTGACTTCACCCCTAGCTTCAGCAATGAGCATGTGACTCAATCCTGGCCAGTTGACCACATGTTCTTAGCCGTAGTGGATAGCATTACATTTTACTCTGTTGCTTAAACCAACCAACCAACCAAACAAACAAAAATCATGTATTCATCCATGACTTCGTTTTCTCTCTCATACCTCACCTCCAATTAATAATTGTCTTCTTTCAAAACATACACCATATACACATAACCATTTCTGCCACGTACAGAGGTACCCTATCCCAAACCATTTTCATCTCTCACCTGAGTCTGAGCCTCCAGTCTGTTCCACTATAGAGTAATCTTCATACAGTAGCCAAAGTGAGTCTTAAAACTTTAAGAAAGATGATGTCACTTTTCTGCTCAACAGGCATCATTGGCTTCCTCTTACACTCAGAACAATATCTGATCTCCTTGCACTATTGCCAACCAAGGCTTGCATCCGGACCTATGTCACTTGAGAACTGATAAAACTACGGATGCCTGGGCCCACCCCAAGAGATTCTGACTTAATTGACGTGGTGTGGGGCCTGGATACTGGTTTCTTCTAAAAAGCTCCTCGGTGATTCTAACATGCAGCCAGAGCTGAGAACCACTGCCTACAGGATCTGGCCCTGGCTACCTGTCAGACCTCATACGTATCACTGTTACTACTGCTCACTCCAGCCGTCTGGGCCTCTCTGCTGTTCCTTGAGCACGCCAGGCATGATCCCACCTCAGGGGTTTTGCATCGCTGGACGCAGTGACTTCTGACACTAGCTGCCTGGAGTTTAGCAAAACTTCACAGGTTAAGGGCATGGCCCTCCATAAGGCTGCCCTCACTTCAACAGCGGTCAGCTCAGGAGTTCCCAGGATGCCTACACTGCTGACCAACTGGCTACAAATTCAGTGGTCACACTACTCCTTCCGGTTTGAAGAAAAATCACAGAACTCAGGCAAGCAATTATGATTACAGTTTATTATAGCAACAAACAAACAAACAAATCGAGTCCAACCAAAAGAAAAGAGGGCAGGGTCTGGGAGGTCTCAAATGCAAAACTTCTGTGTCCTCTCCCTGCGTAGTCCAGATGCATTAACTGCTCAGCACACCACGAGTAACGATACCCACAGAATGTTGCTAACTAGGGATGTTCACTCAAGCTTCCTTGTCTTGGATTTTTACTGAGATTTTATTATGTAGATATGATTGATTGACTCATTAGCCATATGATTAAACTCAATCTCCAGACTCCCTCCCCTCTGTGGTGATCAAGCTGATATCACATGGCTGAAATTCATAATCTTCTAATCACACGGTTGGTCTTTTTGGCATGGCCAGCTCCCATCCTGAGTCATTTCCTTAGCATAAACTATTGAGGGGCCCAGCAGGAGTCACCTCGTTAGCAGAAACTATCGGGATCCACTGTGAATAGCAAAAATACTCCTATTACTCAGGAAATTCCAAGGATTTAGAGGTTACCTCGTAGGAGCCAGGGACAAGGGCTAGCCAAGTTCTTTCTCATACAACACTGGGTAAAGACATACGTGGCCCAATCTACCCTGGACGTTTTGGTTACATGATCTAATAAAATTCTTATTTGTTCAAGCCAGATTGAGTTGCATTTTCTGTCACTATTAAGGGTCCTTAGTGACACACAAATCAATTGGTTTTCCTGACTCCTATGTCTTCCCACTAGCTTATATCGTAAGTAATTGTCTGTTGGATCAATCTTCCTAAACAACGATCCTGATCTTGTCATTCCATTGTTTAAAATCCTCCATCAATAAGTTACTTGAAGTGCCTTTTCTCTATCTACTAGTCCAAAAAATTCAGTCTGACATTCAAGGTCTACATCATCTGGCTCTAATTTTCTTGATCTCTCACAACTAATCTTTAGATATACACTGTATTTTTTTTCAAGTAACATCTATTTTTTAAAAAGTTTTTATTTAAATTCCAGTTAGTTAACATATAGTGTAATATTCATTTCAGGCGTACAGTACAGTGATTCAACACTTCCATTCAACATCTGGTGCTCATCACAAGTACCCTCCTTAATCCTCATCACCTGTTTCACCCATTCCCCTCCCCAACCCCACCTCCCCTCTGGTAACCATCAGTGCGTTCCCTGTAGTTAAGAGCCTGTTTCTTGGTAGATATACACTTTAACCGAAATGGACTACTTGCTTTTTCTGGAACGCTTTTTGCATTTTCCCATTCTGTGTCTTTGTTAGATCATCCTGTTTGTTTGGAAGGTGCAGCCTCTTCTTTCTACTTGTCAAATGGTACTTATGAACCTCTTCCATGAATAGTTCTCTAATAATCCCAGCTGGAAGTAATTTCTCACTATAAATTCTTCAGCAGTGAGTACTGTCTTTGTGCTTCTCTAATAACACCTGTCACATCTTGTTTATTATTAATATTCGTCCTTTACTGATATATGAACACTTACATAATATTAATTAAAACAATATTTAATTAGTTCTTACAAGGCTCTAAGAATATAAATATGAATAATTAGTTTGTGTCCCAAAGCAACTAATTATCTAGTAAAAGAGGAAAATATACTTTTATCAATTGGCTTTATTCACCAGCCATTATCTCTCCCAATATTTTATCTCCCATATCCTGCCTATTCTCTCCTGGAATTCTTGTTAGATGGAAGTTGGACCTTTAAATTTATTCTCCTTGCCCTTTCACATTTTCTATTTCTTTATTTTTGTCCTACATTCAGGAAAATTTGTTCAAATCTATTTTCAAGTTTACCAATTCCTCCTTCAGCTGGTTCTAATCTGCTGTTTAACTCATTTATCCAGTAGTAAATCTAAATGACTATTCATTTCTAAAAATTCTAATTCATCCTTTTAAAGTGTGGGGTTTTTTTTTTTCACAGTGAATTGCCATTTCTTTATTTTTTCAGAGCCTTTTAGATTTTCAAATTTTAAAACATATACGGTCTCTTTTAGATTGTTTCCTTATATATCGAATATTGAGATGGAAAAATATTATGTCTGATTCTCATGCACTCTTTGTGAATTTTTATTATGAGCTTCCCTTCCGTGAGGCTCATTTTTGTCTGTGGTTATCCCATGCTGCATGGATAGCAGAAGTTAATATTAACATCCTCCAGGTTCCTCAGAGGCAACCTGGGCCCAAGACCACGATAATTTCTAGGCTTGAGGTTTCCTGCAGGACTAGGTAAAGTAAATTTAGACTACACACCAACTAAAGCAATAGGTTTGGAATTTTTATTTCTCTGAGAAGACTCAATTTTTTTCCCTGCACAGTTTTGTCTTTTCTTGATCTTGTTGGCTGAAGTTTTGGGTCCTGTTTGGCTGGGACTGTAGCTTTGGATAGTCCTGGCCTTAGATAGGGATCTCTGTTCCTATTTTCCCTCAGGTGTGCATAAGAGGGCTTCTGTTCCTGATGGGCATTAAAACCCTGATTGTTACCAAATCAATACCATGGTTTCCATCAGCCCACCAAGGTAATTGCAGCCTCAATTCTCATATTTATCACTCTGGCTTTTAATTCCCTCTGTGTTCTGGCACTTGAGGATTCCCTTTCTGTCAGCTATAAATGAACTTTTTTTTTGGTTTTGTTTTGTTTATTTTTTAATCCAGTGTTCCTAAGGGCTTATAGCTAGAAGGTTTCCATGTTACCGGTCAACCAAATTGCTAGAACCACAATAAAAATAGATATGTATCCAACTACATAATATCTACTACACCAGAAGACAGCATAATAGATGCCATAATAAAGAAGTGAAGGAAATCCTATGGAAATTCATGAAAGATAGTAATTAGTTGTGATTGCAGGTTTGAGAAAGTTTTGACTGAGTAACTGTCTTAGTCCATTCAGGCAGCTATAACAAAATACCACAGACTGGGTAGCTTATAAACAACAGAAATTGATTGCTTACAATTTTAGAGGCTGGAAGTCTGAGATCAGGGTGCCAGCATAGTCAGGTGAGACCTTTAAATTTATTCTCAAAGTTGCTGCTCTCTTGGGCTAAATAAAGAGCCATTGCCTAGAAGTTCATTTTTGAGATTCCAGTTTTCAAAAGCTTTCTCTGTATGAAAGCTTCAGTTTCTAAAAATAAACAAAATCAGAAGACTTCTCCTTGGAAGAAACATTTAGCAACAGCAACCACAAAAGTTTGAGAAGGAAAGTCATTGTTTAATAAAAGGAAGGACAAAAATCTAGCTTTATTCTATTTTTTAAAATTTATTTTACTTGCTGAGTTTTCCAAAAGCTGCTTAGATGGAAACAAAAGGGAAGTGAAACAGTCAAGAGTATTTCAGTTTGTATTTTAATTAAAGGAACAACTCGCCAACAGTGTGTCATTTGAGAATAATTTTTTAAAAAGAGTAAAAGCAAAAAGCCATTGGGGCGCCTGGCTAGTTCAGTCAGTCAAGCAGGGGACTCTTGATCTTGGGATTGTGAGTTGGAACCCTATGTTGGGTGTAGAGATTACTTAAGAAATAAAATCTTAAAGGAAAAAAAAAAAAGGAAAAAGCCAGTATGTTTCATTTTCATGACATCCACACTGCATTCACTCATCGATTCATTCTTTTATTTATTAACCATTTGTTGAACATCTGTGTCAGACATCATAGTAGGCTCTAAACTAGGGGCATATCTTAACTAGTAATGCCATAATGATCATTTGACATGGTAAATTCAGTCTTTCCTTCTTTGCAGTTGGCATTGTGGACTGGCTAATTGAACTTTTATTTGATCATTCTTGCAGTAGGTCTTTTTCTACTGCAGTTTGGAAGGCTGAAAATGGCATTTTTCATGATAGGCTCCTCCAGTTTAGCACACGCCTGCATGAGATTTGCGAGGGCAGAAGTGAAGTGGAAGCCATTTTTCTGACTTTTGCTTTATTCCATTGGTAAACTAGGTCATGAAATGTGAGGTTTTTTTGGTAGTGATGTATCCAAGTCCATTACTTAGCTTTCTGTGTATTGAGAGGAGTTGCTGGGGAGAGGAAGCCATGTTTAGCTTCTTCGTTCCCACTTCCTAATTTCTCCACTACAGCTATGACCATATGTTCTTGAACCCAATCATTAAAGTGATAGCCTCAGAGGAATAGCATCCCAGTGAGTCGGTTCTAAGGAGGGGTTCTAGGATTCATTTCTAGAGACCAGACTCTGCCAAGCATTTTATTAGCACCCAATTCCATGTGTTAAATCCCTTTCTATTTAAAATATGAAGAGTGGATTCTGTTTCTTGCACTGAATCATGCCCAACACACCCTCCAGTGTTATTTAGGGATAATATTAGAACTCTTAGAGATGCAGCACTTAGAGTTGTGTATAACTGATCCCTGTATATTTAGTTTCTCTTTTCTTACCAAATATTGCAATGAAAATTAGAATATACAGGGGTATCTGGGTGGCTCAGTTGGTTAGGTGTCTGCCTTTGGCTTGGGTCATGATCCCAGGATCCTGGGATCAAGCCCCATGTTGGGTTCCTTGCTCAACAGGGAGCCTGCTTCTCCCTCTCCCTCTGTCTGCCACTCTCCCTACTTATGCTCTCTCTCTAAATAAATAAAATCTTTAACAACAATAAAAAATTAGACTATACATATATTAGGCAGTTACTATTGGTAATATGCTGTCAAGGTTAAGAGCACAGGTCCCAACTCAAATAACTTGAGGTTCCCCAAGACAATATGAGCTTCTTGAAAGCTGAGACTTTGGTTCACCATGGAATCCTCAGGTGCTAGAACAGCACCTGGCACACCCATTTGTATTCACCTGTGAGGCATGAACAGGCAGGTGTAGTTCTTTTGCCAGCCTAGCCCAAGAAAAATACAATGTCCTCATTCTTTGGTGAGAGCTGTAGTTATGCACCTGCTGATGATCACCTGATTGCCATTGGCCCGCCACAAACATTATTTCAAAGGGTTTTTTATTTATTCCAAAATATTTTTTCATCAGCTAAAATAGCTTCCCAGCATAATATAGAGTAAAGGTTTGGAGTATGACAAGTAAATGGGTCCTATATTAACCATGTGACTTGAACAAGTTATCACACTTCTCCAAGCTTTAGTTCCCTACGTGCCAAAGGGGGAAAGTAATGGTCACCAGGTAGTTGTGAAGATTAAATTTATGAATGCAAAACATAGGTTCTGCCCTGACTTTTCCACCTTACAAATGAATCCAGTAATTTGTGCTCTCCTCCATCTCCTCTCTGAGAATCTTTAATCACTCCCTGAACCTCACGTCACTGCTTTGTGCAGTATGTCATTCATGTGAGATTTCTGTGCATTATTCATTGAGCACCAAGTATTGCAAAATATCTCAGCAGAGGCGACAGGGCACACAAAGATGAGTAGTACAACAGTATTTATTTATAATACAATATAATAGTATTTAGTTGAATTATATGAAATTTTTGTTTTTGTAAGTCAAAAAAGGTCAAATTGTTCCAGTATCATATGGATGAACTTACCTGCTCTTGAAGCGCTCACAATCCACTGATACACACCTAAGTCCTTAGGGAGGGCTACCACAGAATTACACACAAAGTGTTATGTGGATAAAAGAGACAGGAAAGACCACTGATGGGGAAGTTATGAGAAAAATTTGTGGACTAGATGGGGTTTACCAGGGCCTAAAATTACCAGAAAAGGGATGTGTTAGTCTTATAAGCTAGAAGCCCAGTGACCTAGTGCACTGCTCATTGATTTAGAAGAGCAGCTGCCAACAAGTGAGCTCAGTGGGTTTATTTTGGAAAGGCTAAAGGCATTTCAATTGGGTTAAGGAGACAGCCAATTTTCCTCCAGGGAGGAGGGAGACATGCATGTCTGTGGTGAGAGCAATGAGGCCCCCAGAGAATGTGTATGTCTTATTATTCATTTGTATCTTACTTTGAACAAAAATTTAATAATGAGAAGATAGGGTGATGGAACTCACTTCAACCTTAACAATTAAAGCCTATAAATTACACAGTTACTTTTTAAAATTCATGGTAAAATATACATTAAAACATTTGCCATTTCAGTCAATTTTTTACAAGATTTCTTTTATTTGAGGGGCACCTGGGTGGCTCAGTCGTTCAGCGTCTGCCTTGGGTCAGGTCATGATCCCAGGGTCCTGGGATCGAGCCCCGCCTCGGGCTCCCTGCTCGGCAGGAAGCCTGCTTCTTCCTCTGCCCACTCGCCCTGCTGTGTTCCCTCTCTCTGTCTCTCTCTGTGTCTCTCTCTGTCAAATAAATAAATGAAATCTTAAAAAAAAAAAAGACTTCTTTATTTGAGGGAGACGGAGAGAGCATGTGTGGGGAAGAGGGAGAGAGAGAATCCCAAGCAGACTCCCTGCTGAACACAGAGCTCTATGCAGGGCTTGATCTCAGGACTCTGAGATCATGACCTGAGCCGAAATCAAGAGTCTGACGCTTAACTGACTGAGCCACCCAGGCGCCCCCCCATTTCAGTCATTTTTAAGTGTATATTTCAGTGGCATTAAATATATTTACATTGATTTTTTTTAAAAGATTTTTATTTATTTATTTGAGAGAGAGAATGAGAGAGAGAGAGAGCATGAGAGGGGGGAGGGTCAGAGGGAGAAGCAGACTCCCTGCCGAGCAGGGAGCCCGATGCGGGACTCGATTCCAGGACTCCAGGATCATGACCTGAGCTGAAGGCAGTCGCTTAACCAACTGAGCCACCCAGGCGCCCTACATTGATTTTTTTTTTAAACTTTGTTTTTGGAGAAAGAAAGAGAGCGGGGTTGGGGGGCGGCGAGAGAGAAGGAAAGAAAGAATCTTAAGCAGACTGCACACCCAGCACAGAGCCTGACGTGGGGCTGGATCTCACAACCCTGAGATCATGACCTGAGCCAAAATCAAGAGTCTGATGCTTAACTGACTGAGCCACCCAGGCACCCCAATATATTCACATTGTTATGTAACTATTACCACAATCCATTTCCAGAATTTTTTTCACCATTTCAAACTGAAACACTGTCCCAATGAAACAATAACTCCTCATTCTCCCCTCTCCTCAGCCCTTGGCAACCACCATTCCACTTTCTGTCTCAATGAATTTGACTACTCTAGGCACCTTATATAAGTGGAATCATACAACATGTGTCATTTTGTGTCTACTTACTATATTTAGTATGACTTTAAAGTTCATCCATGTTGGAGCATGTGTCAGAATGTCCTTTCTTTTTAAGGCTGGATAACATTCCATTGTATGTATAGACCACACTTTGTTTATCTATTGCTGCATCAATCGACATTTGGATTATTTCCTCTTTTTGGCAGGAGCTACTTTAAGCCAGTTTGGGCAGCATAAAATAGGCTAGCTCCAGAGAGCTCTTCACCTGCCAGCCCTGGCTGGTAGGATGAGATAGAAACACTCATCACTTACCAAGTGCCCTGAGAAACTGGGGTAGAGATCACCAGGTATGCCTTGTCCCAGTCTGGGATGGAACCAGTGAGGACCTGAGTCTGGGCCCTAACCCATGTCTCCGTGTCCTTGTCCTGAGACTGACCTTGAAGACAATATTCCACCCACCTCATCACATCCCACCCCCCCACAGCAGGCCCAGCATTCTGGTTTTTTCTGTAGTTATTTTGCACAAAAGCTTTATTCCCTGTGAGTCCACTTAAAAATCCCTTTTACAAATAAGGCCTCAAGGACAATGGCTTTCTTTCCAACTAATAATAAGTGGCAGCTCATTAACTCCTCCTGCTTCCCTCACACTTCGTTGCATCTTTTTCCTGGTGCCATCAGGCAGTCAGTCTCAGGAAGGGAAAGTCAGCAGAACCACACTCCAGGGGCCCACAAAGTGAGAAAGAGAGTTGCCTTTCTTTCCTTTTTTTTTTTTTTAAAGATTTTATTTATTTATTTGAGAGAGAGAGCAGGAGAGGGGGTGAGGAGCAGGAGAAGGAGAAGCAGACTCCCTGCTGAGCAAGAAGCCTGATATGGGACTGGATCCCAAGACCCTGAGATCATGACCTCAGCCAAAGGCAGAAGCTTAACCGACAGAGCCACCCAGGCACCCTGAGAGTTGCCTTTCTGGTTTATTCCTAATACCTCTTAATTTTTAAAATGGTGAGTAAAGTCCTCTTGCTCCTTCCCTCAGAGAAAAAAAGGGTAAGATTTTTCACTTTGTTTTGCAAAAATGTGTAGATCCAACGTATCTTCTAATTACAGCTTCACTATCAGGGTATCATAATGGCTGCTTCAAAGACCAAGCAATAATAGATTTTGAGGAGTATAACACCCATGCTCTTTTAGTACATCTGTAATTATTGTGTACATTCTAATTACAATGTGCTTCTTACCTAGATATTCTTGCTCAAGGAAAACAACAACAATCACAACAAAAAACTAAACAAAACAAAAAACCCAACTGTGCTTCTATTTTCAGTCAGTCTATTTATACTCTTAAGCCTGAACCTGCCTAGTGCTACCTGGGCCCTGCCATCAATATATTTCTACCAGCCACATGTAGGTGACTTGAGTGTGCAAATTGTCAGCACAGTAAACTTGCAACCTGAAATTAGATAAGATTTTTCATGCAAGATCTCAAATGTTAGAGTCTTAATTAACCCTGTGACTCTCAAGCAAAGAAACTCTCCACCCATCTGGGCTAATTTTTACCCTCACTTCTTTATCCTATTTCTCTGGGGTGTGAGCAGGTGGAGGGTGGAGAAGAGACTCATGGGAGTCAAATGCACTCACACTATGCTGTTTCCATCTAATTAGAATTAGTTCAGTAATCTCATTGGCTAAATTTTCAAAAAATATTCAGTGAAAGTCATAAGTTGTTTTATTTTATTTTATTTAAAGATTTATTTGTTTCTTTGCGAGAGAGAGAGAGACAGCACAAGTGGGAGGGGCAGAGGGAGAGGGAGAGAGAATCTCAGGTGGGCTCCACACTGAGCCCAATGTGGTTATCCCAGGACCCTGAGATCATGACCTGAGGCAAAGGCAGACGCTTAACCGACTGAGCTACCCAGGTGCCCTGATTTTTTTATTTTGAGAGAGAGAGAAAGAGCGTGCAGGGGACAGGAGGAGCAGAGGAAGAGGGAGAGAGAGAATCCTAAGCAGGCTCCATGCACATGGAGCCTGTCACAGGGCTCGATCTCATGACTTTGAGATTATGACCTGAGCCAAAATTAAGAGTCAGACACTTATCCAACTGAGCCACTGAGGTGCCAGATAGCCATAATTTTAGATTACTAGTTGGTTTCTTACAATCACGAACTGTAGTGTCACATGCACACAAAGTATTTTACTGTTAAATGTTTAATGATTGGCACTTTAAGTGTTGGTCTAACATGAACACTGGTTGATATTTTCATTTATATTAATGTTTAAAATAAAAGAGAGAAAATGAAAATGTATTGCAAGATCTTCACTTATTTGTCAGTGAGAGGAGCAAATTTTTTGCTAAGTTAGATAATAGTCTTCAAATACTGGAAAAACATTCCTTAATGTTTTGGTTCTGAACCACTCACCACAACTTTTTAATGCCATTCACAATGTAATAACAGGGCACATTTTGATGTTTAATTTGCATTATTAACATATTCTCTACCACTTTCTTAAGTCTAGACAAGCAACAAAATAAAAAATCAACTCTGATTTGTAGCATTTGTCAATTTTCTCAGTGTAAACACTCCCATCGTGGCAGATTTCAGTCAATGAGACACCAAATAAGGTGGAGTTGGGAAGACAGTAGTGTGCCATTACATAGTACTTCTACTATACAAGTGTTTGTTTCATTTGCTTTTTAATAATGACTGTGTTTAACAACTAGCTTGCAAAATTCCTGAAAATGTAACAATCGGCTCTCATAAGCCTGTGATACAGGTCAGCTCTAGCACATCACTGTGTATCTATCCACACACGTACAGACACAGTGTGTCCTCACTCACAATTTTAGTGTAGATACAATTTATGTTCTACAAGTTGTTTTCCACTTAGTTATATTTCATTTTTCCATTATTATATTTAATAGTCACTCCTTGATATACCAGAAATATATTTAAATGTATCTTTTGTTAGAAATTTAGTTGATTTGCAGTTTTAAATTATTACAAAATCTTTATTAAATAGACTTGTACATTTTAATTTTTTCCTCTGTAGAAATATTTACCAAGAATATACTTCTAGGAATGGGATTATGTATAAAAATATTTTTATGACTCTTGCTCTTTTGATGACTTAGAAAGATCCACATTTTATTTAGTTTACATTCCCACATGTAGAAATGTTTTCAAGTGCTCCAATATTTGTTTATAAGCCAGTAGCGTTGTAGGACTATATTGATCACTGATATCAAACTTACCCTAAGCAATAAAGGTTAGTTACACTGGCGAACAAGTGCTAAGATGTTTTTATTTGTTCTGGGTAAGAGCGCAATAGTTCTTTCAGGAGGCGTGGAGGAGGCCTCTCACACACTTGCAGCAATGAGGATCACTTACCAGCTTCATTGTATTCATTGTCACATGACCTAAATTGGCTAAGTGGCACCATCTGTCCAATCCATAAATGTCTCTTCTTCCCAGGGATTGTTTCTTCTGGATCCTGACTCCTCTCTAGTTCCTATAAGAAATTAGCACCACTCTTGCCCCATACCCCAGAATTCACATAATAAGAGAACTTTAATACACTTGAGCTGCTCATGGCTTGGTTCTGAACCACTCACCACAACTTTTCCCTTTGAATACACTCTATCCCATTCTACATCTGCTTGGCTTCTGACCTCATTGGTCATTTTCCTATTTTCAGCCTTTCCTAATGCCTGGAACCGTCTTGCTAGTTCAGACTGTGGGGCCCACTGGACCCAACTGTGCTTCTCCTTAACTTAGACTACATTGGAGTGGCTGGCGTGGAAGCCACTTCTGACGTGACCAAGTGTTAAGACTCTCCACCTCAGAGTCTCTCCTCCTCCTTCCTCCTGCTCTTTCTTGCAGTACTCCCTCCCAGTTCTTCATGCAAATATGCATGTGTTCAACTAACAAATATATATCCTAGACACAGCCAGGATATAGTGAAAACGAGATAGAGAAGCTCTATGCTGTAGTGGAGCTTACATTCTCATGTGGAGAAAAACAATTAACAAACAAATGCATACACACTTAAGACTTTCAGACGGGGGTAGGGGGCAGGGGGCGCCTGGGTGGCTCAGTTGGTTAAGCGTCTGCCTTCGGCTCAGGTCACCATCCCAGGGTCCTGGGATCGAGCCCCACATTGGGCTCCCTGCTCAGTGGGAAGCCTTCTCCCTCTCCCTTTGCTGCTCCTTCCTGTTCTCTCTCTCTCCCTCTTTCAAATAAATAAATAAAATCTTAAAAAAAAAAAAAGACTTTCAGACAGAGTAAGGGCTATTATAAAAAAAAGAGGAAACATGTAGAGAAAGAGAGGCCCAGTGGGTGAGTGGAGTACAATATTAGAAGAGGTGGTAAAGTCGGGCGCCTGGGTGGCTCAGTTGGTTAAGCGACTGCCTTCGGCTCAGGTCATGATCCTGGAGTCCCTGGATCGAGTCCTGCATCGGGCTCCCTGCTCGGCGGGGAGTCTGCTTTGCCCTCTGACCCTCCCCCCTCTCATGTGTTCTCTCTCATTCTCTCTCTCTCAAATAAATAAATAAAATCTTTAAAAAAAAAAAAAAGAAGAGGTGGTAAAGTAAGGATCTCTGAGGTGGTGGCATCTGACACATATGAGTGGCTGAAGGGGCCAACCAGGTGATGCCTGGAGGGAATAATACTACAGATGGAGGGAACAGCAAATGCAAGGGATCTGAAACAAAACGGACGCTGATGTATTGAAGGCAGAGAAAGAAGCCCGGTGGGGCTAAGTGTAGCTAGGGAGGGAGAGGGAAGTATGGGCTGGGGGCAGAGAGGCAGGCAGGGTACATGTCACAAAGAGCCTGTGGGCCATTCGATTTATTTCTTTTTTTTTTTTAAAGATTTTATTTATTTGACAGAGAGAGAGCGAGAGCACATAAGCAGGGGGAGCAGCAGAGGGACAGGGAGAAGCAGGCTCCCCACTGAGCGGGAAGCCCAACATGGGGCTCGATCCCAGGGCCCTGGGATCATGACCTGAGCTGAAGGCAGACACTTAACCCACTGAGCCACCCAGGCGCCCCCATTCGATTTATTTCTTAGTAAAATTGAAAGGGTTTTCTGCTGGCTTATCTTTTTAACAGTGGAGTGGGGGAGTATGGAAGCAGGTAAAGTCAGTGAGGTGGTTAGTTCTGAGAAATGAGTGAGAAATGAGGTTGGCTTGGAACTTCACACTGTGGTGGCAGCCGTGAGGTGGGAGACAGTAGACAGGTTTGGTATATGTTTTAGAAGTGGCGCTAACAACACTGTGTTTATGAATTGAGTGTATGGGGATAAATGGAGGACCAGAACCAAGGACTACTGGTATTTGGGTTTCAGCAACTCTGTGTGGCTGGTTATTCACTTATGGAGTTGGGAAAATCAGGGTAGCAGGTGTTTATTCTTTTAAATTTAGAAATCAAGAGTGTTGTGTTGGACATGCTGCATTTGAGATGCAAAGTGTAGATGTGAAGTAGACATTTATGAACATAATTATGGAACTTAGAGAAGTCAGGCCTGGGGATAAAATTTCAGGAGTCATTAGAATATGGGTGATATTTAAAACTGGATTGTAGGGTTGCCCGGGTGGCTCAGTTGGTTACGAGTCTGCCTTCGGCTCAGGTCATGATCCCAGGGTACTGGGATCGAGCTCCACATTGGGCTCCTTGCTCCGTGGGGAGCCTGCTTTTCTCTCTGCCTGCCACTCCCCCTGCTATGCTCTCTGTCTCTCTCTCTCTGACAGATAAATAAAATCTTTAAAAAATAAAAATAAATAAATAAATAAATAAAACTGGACTGTATGAATCCCCTTGGAGGGAGTGTGTTGTCAGAGAAGAGGACAGAAGAGAAGCAATAGCTAACGAGGTAGCAGGGAAATCAGGGGGGTGTGGGTAATGGAGGCCAAGAGCAGAGTGACTCAAGAGGGAAGGGCTGGTAAATGGTGCCTTGCGACTTGCGACCACATGCTGGTCGCAAGTCAAAAAAATATAAAGATGAAAACATTTCCTTAGCTGTGGCATCTTGGAAGTTGGTGACTTTGACAAGAACAGCTTCAGGGGAGTTGGAGGTGGTAGAATACTGAGTGAAGGACAGGTGTGAGGAACATGAATATAAACCACTTTTTTGGGTTTGGGGGCAAGTTTCACTGTGAACATGTGTCAGAGACACTAGTTGCCTTCTTGGAATGCATTTTCCCCTTTTATTTTAGAAGCAGAGACTCACATTTTATCTAGACTTTGCTGCCTGGGATAAGGACTTCATTTGCTGGTCTCCCCTGCAGCTGGGGACAGAGTTGTGGCCATGTGATGAGGCTCTTGACATAATATTTCTGAGCAGGCTTCTTAAAAGGAAGCTCTTTAAAACGAAGCCGGGAGGAGCACCACTTTACCCTTCCCACCTCCCTTTTTCCTGCTGCTTGGAATGTGGGATGTGATGACTGGCACCTCAATAGCAGCCATCTTGGACCATGAGGTAACTCAGAGCATGGCCTCAAAATCCAATGCAGGGCAAAAGTGAAGAATGGTCTCTCATGATTCAATGGATTGCTTGCCTTTGTACTTCATTGATGAGAGAGAAAAAAACATCTACAAGGTTAAATCATTATTTCCCCCCCTCTTACATTAACCAAATCTATTCCTAATGGATGCAGAATCTAAGCAGATAAGTGGGTGGTAGGTTGGAGGTAGGCATGAGGTCAGCAGATGTTTTGTTTGTATGTTTCTAAGTTGAATGATTCACTGAGTGGGAATTAGATACTCGGATCAATTCTTTGGGAAAAGTTCTACAGTTATTCATCATCCCTGGTATAAAATGCCCTTCAAGTTTTTGTTTCCACATTCAGATTTAGTGTATCAGTCAGGGATCTTGTTTGCAAGCAACAGAAATGGAGTCTGGCTGACGTAAGATACGCTCAGTGCCAGCCAGACCAGGGCTCCAACCCATGACCCTGAGATCATGACCTGAGCCAAAATCAAGAGTTGGATTCTTAAACCAACTGAGCCACCCAGGCGCCCCTATACATTTTCTTGTCTAGACCTCACAAAAATCTTCAAGTCATTCTCACTCTACAGATAAGAAAATTGAGGCTCAGAGAAGCCAAGTAACTTGGTAAAGGTCATGCAGCTAGTAAATGCCATAACTAAAATTTTGATGGAGGCAATTTGGGTACAATTTAGCAATGAGTGATGTAGGGGACTTAGGAGCTCCAAAACCTTATCTAGGTCAATTCACTTCAAGGACAATCCCAATTTATATACTAAGTTGGGAGACTTTAGATGCTAGCTAGATTTCTACATGATTTAGGTAAATGTCCATATGATTAATACATTAGATGGAATATGATGATTAACAACAAATATGACTTGACAGTTTGTCCTCAGTTATTGAAATATCTCCAGCTCTATGTTGATAGATGTGATAGTTTCCACATACCTCAAGCTGAAGATCTATTTGTGAAAAGTGGGTTTGGCCCAAATTATCTAGATTGCATGTTTATGCTCATCAAATTTATCCACTTAGCTTATTAGTGGGTCAAATAATTAGTAATATAAATAATCAAGTTTCTAGTTTAATTAGAATACTGTCCAAATAATACGAAGACCAGAACTGATTGGAAATTAGTCCTATTTAAGTGCAAATTGAGGAGACATGTTGACATCTTGTTTTACATATATAGCTCTGATTACAAATATTATATAATCTTCATGTTTAGATTTTTGTGTCTTAGAGTAGAACCTGATAATATGAATTATCATATTGGATAGTATTACCCTCATGAATTAAAAAAAAACAAAACAAAACTTTCTACTAAAGGAAATAAAGACAGAAGTACATTAATTCCCATTCCATAATAACACAAAGGGGAATACTTGCTGTTTGAGAAATGGAAAAGGAAATGGTCTTTGGAGAGATGAAAATGGAATTTGTAACCTTTTTAGAGGATGTAGTCCCCCGCCCCGCCCCGATTTTCTGGGCTCTTATTCAATTGTGACAGTGAAATCTATTGAAAGTGACTTTTTCTTGTCTAAACGGAGAGAAGAGGCACAGGTTACCAAGCCTCTGAAGGTGTTGTCTATGTCTTGAGCTAGAGAAGAGGTTCTTTACTCATCACCCATGGGAGTTTCTGTGGGTCTCTGGAGCCCCTGAAATCATGCACAAAATGCATTTAGGAATTTGAGGGTGTGTTTGTGGGAAGAGGTTCCCTAGTTTTCATCATTGACTCAGAGGGGTTGTGACCCTAAAAGGGTCACAAACCCTGCTCTTCAGTAGGGGTCCCGGCACCTGAGCACCAAAGCTAACACTTGGGCTGTAAGTCAAAAGGGTTGTTTTGGTGCCGAGTTGGTTTCGGTACGGTATCCTTATTATAAATAACAAACATATTGCTTTCAAGTATGTTAATATAAATAATGCATTTAAAGAGATTGTTACAGGTTCCATGTCACTTTTATCTATATTTGCTCATTTAAAAATCACAGTAATCCTGTGCTAAGCCTGGATAATTAATATTATCTTCATTTTACAGCTAAGCAAATAAAAACCCAGAGGGAGAAAAAGCAACAACTTGTTCTCAATGATTACATGATTCACAGGGATGAGTTTCCTTCCCTCAAGGGATTGGCCTAGGAGTGGATATCTGACTCAAACCGGGTCAATCAGAGGTCCTCCATGAACATTTGGAAATGTGGCCCCAAATCAAATTGTTTGCCCAGTTTGGTTCTGGGGTGTTTGTCTTCTGCCTATCATCAATAGTGAGCAGGGGGAGGGGTGAGAGAGGAGAAGAGGGGGCAGGGAGAGAAGGAAAGGAAGGGGGGAGGGGGGCAGAGATAGAGAACTGTTTTGAAGTCCTGACTTCCGGCTGTCTATCTGCCCCTGGGTCCCTGAGACAGCCTTGCCATCTATGACAGCACTTGGAGCAGATGTTGGATAGACTAGAGAAGATACTTTTTAATTTTTATTGGAATATAATGCTTGAAAGTGAAGCAAAGAACTTATCAAACATAACTGATATAAATAGGGGTCCTACTTGATCCAGTGTTTGCAAGAATCATAAAATAACATGCAAAAGATAATTTAAAGGGAATCCCAATCTCATCTTGGGTCTCTCGAGGATCTATTTACCACCCATAAGAACATTTTTTAAAGAGCCATTTTCCTCTGACTCCTGGTTTTTCTTGTCTATTTTGGAACTACTCACATGACAGATTTAAAAACTCTCCCTTACACTTCAACATGTATGGATCTTTATCTCATCATTCTCACTTTTTCCCCCGTCTTTCCTCTCTTGTTCTTTCTTCTCATTATCTTTATTGCCCATCACAATAAAGAAAAATAATAAATAATGCCTTCCTTGGAAACTTGGAAGGGGGTTGGAGGAAGAGGAGGAATTTTGAGAAAAACTGATAATATTTAAATGTAAAGAAAACTGATAATAAAATAATGTAAAGAAATCTCACCCAGACACATAAGTTTATAATAATTTTCCTTTTTTTTTTCCCTAAACTGATATGAACTGGTTTCTAGTATCTCTAAAAAAAGAGTTCTAAGTAATATGTTCATGGAGAGAGTGGTAGAATTGAGGGAAGAACTCTGGCCTTTTGATTTAATATCTGTTGTTCTTTTTACGTACCCTGGCTGTGTCTGCATAGATGTCTATTGCCAGAGAATTGAGGATTAAAGACTGGATACTGAATTTTTTTTTTTTTAAGATTTTTTATTTATTTGAGAGAGAGAGCACAAGCGGGAGGGGCAGAAAAAAAGGGAGAGAGATTCCCAAGTAGACTCCGCGCTGAGCATGGAGCCAGATGCAGGGCTTGATCTCACAACCCTGAGATCATTACCCGAGCTGAAACCAACAGTCGTGTGCTTAAACGACCTGCACCACCCAGGCGCCCCACGACTGGGGTACCTCTTAAACGTTTTTGTATGTCTTCCTAGTCTGGGAGTTCCATTAGGGCAGGTGTGTCTGTCTTACTCACTTCTGCATTTTTTAGTCTAGCACATTGTTGGTGTGTGAGTAATTGTTGATGCTGAAGAAGTGAATGAATGAACAAAAGAAAGAAAGAAGCCTCCATCTTCAAGCATATAAAAAAATATTATAATCTTGGGGCACCCGGCTGGCTGAGTAGGAGGAGCATCTGACTCTTGATCTCAGGGTCATGAGTTTGAGCCCCAAGCTGGGTGTAGAGAGTACTTAAATAAAAAAATAAAAAATGTTATATTCTTATGTACCTTTGTGGAGTATCATGACAGAAAAATGTAATAAATATAAACTGTATATTTACCATTGCTATTAAATTTATGCTGCCTTACAGAATAAAATGTTAATTTTTCATTATTTTTCCTGTTTTTTCTTCCCCCTATGGTTTATATCTCAAGGGAAACTTTTCCAATTAACTGTGATTTCTGTTGAAAGCCCTTTACTCAAAGAGGGCAATCAGTCTTATCTTCAAGTTAAGGCTTTTGTGTTATATGTTAACACAAAAGGGAGTGGAAGCTAATTCTGCTAATCAGAAACAGCTCTAGTCACACAGCTCAAGCCTAAAAATATGGCCTGGACTATAGATATGGGGAAAGATTGATGAAACAATATTTCAAGCCATGTTTTCTACATATGTTGCAATGAATCTATATTTGTATTATGATGAATACAAATCATAATTGACTCGATTGAAAGCCCGATGAGTGTATTGTGTCATAGTGATAATTGCATTGGACTGAGAAAAAAAACCTTCCTTGGGATTTGAAAAACCTTAACTGCCTGCCCTTATAGTCCAACATTTGTACCCAAAGCTACTTAACCTTAATATATACTTTATTCTATGAAACACCTTCCTAACCTGTACTCCCAAAGGACTTGAATTTCTTCTCCCATTGACTCAGGGCTTCCCACTTCTCTCCCCAACCACCCTTAGATCTTAGATTCAGAAAGAGGTAGACACAATTTTCCAGGAGCAAGAAGGGGTCATGCTAAGCATGGTTTCCTTCTTGATATCTCAAGTTGGGTTGAGGTGTCAGTATGGGGCAGAGAATGCTTTGGATTTGCTTCAAAACTTAACTCTGGTACTTCCTAGCTTTGAGACCTTTAGCAAGTTAATTACCTCCTCTGATCCTAAATTTCCTCAACTGTAAAATAGGCACAATGGCACCTATACAGGTTTATTACTGAATGTGGTAACATGTTAAATATCTGACACATAATAGACTTCCAGAAAGAATGCTTTCTCCTTTTCCTCCCTAGTGCCTCTTCTTCACCCAATTTTGTCTCACCATGAAGAAGAGCTTGTGACTTTCACTAAATCTTCTGAGATTTTCCTTTGGAAAAATACTTTCCTTTGCCTCTGGGAAAGAGCTCCAGAAACTGCAGAGGCTTACCTCTTCCCTGCACCTGTATCTCCAGGACCATGGGGACTCCAAACCCTGATGAGCTTGTAGGGAAAACATCAAGCTCAGCGATCTCTAACCACCTTTTTTACTCAAGCCCTTGAATTCTAAGTTATAGGCAGTCAACAATTTTGAGGCCTATTCTATTTTTCTTTTCTTTCTTTCTTTCTTTCTTTTTTTTTTTTAAGATTTATTCATCTCTCTTAGAGATACAGAGAGCACTTGCACAGGCAGGAGGAGACACAGAGGAAGAGGGAGAGAATCCTCAAGCAGATTCCCCCCTGAGAGCAGAGCCTGACACCGGGCTCAATCCCAGGACCCCGATATCATGACCTGAGCGGAAACCAAGATTTGGAGGCTTAACCAACTGCATCACCCAGGTGCGTATCTACTTTTCTTGTATAAGGAGCTCGTAAGGTAGCATACGATCGTGGGTTACAACAGGTGATGATACAGTCTTCAAGTAAAAAGATAATTTTTAAATACTTTAATAAGTATTTAATAAGTAATAGACTTGCTTGTTAAGATAATTTGCCCAAACCAGAATGAATTTTTAATATAGAGTGGATATTAGACCAATGAAAATTTTGCATTGTGCTAAAAAACTTCATTTAGATCATTTCACACACAGGAAAATTACTTTATTGATGACTATGGCTTATTATATCTGCTGAGAGATAAGCAAAAAGCTCTTACTTTAATTTGGATTATAGTCACTAATTCTCTCAGATTCTGATTCTTTGTAAAAGGGGAGAATTGAATCTCTGTCAAAATAAAGCCTCTTTTTTTTTTTTTAAAGATTTTATTTATTTATTTTGCCAGAGAGAGAGAGAGAGAGAGGGAGAGTACAAGCAGGGGGAGTGGCAGGCAGAGGGAAAAGCAGGCTCCTTGCTAAGTAAGGAGCCCGATGCGGGACTCGATGCCAGGACCCTGAGATCATGACCTGAGCCGAAGGCAGACACTCAACCATCTGAGCCACCCAGGCGCCCCTAAAGCCTCTTTTAATATCTGCAATATTTTGTTTTCCATTTTAATCTTTTTTTTTCTACCTTGGGTAGCATGGCCAAACATCTCAGTTTGCTGAGGATGATCTTGTTTGGAGACCGTTGTTCGGATATAATCATTAACAGAATCCCTTTCCCCACCAAACGTGGTTTGGACAATGAAATTTTATGAGTACACTGACCTGAGGGCATTACATTTGATATTTTTCCTTTGGAATTTCAGAAGAAAAACTTGTAGTCTCAGTTTTTCCTTTAGAACAGGAGTTCTGTGGATGGAAGTCACAATTTGGGAAACAGGGAGAGAAAAAATTTATGCTTTTATTATATCTAACTCTCATTGCCTTTCAATTATGGATTCAGGTAACAAGTCACAGCACTATTAGTACTCCTGTGACTTTGTTACCAAGAAAACCCACAGACACTTTCATATCACATTATAGTTATTCCAGATATTGCAAAAGATCACTCCTTCTATTATTACTTTTATTTTATTTTTTTTAGATTTTATTTTTTAGTAATCTATATACCCAATGTGGGACTGGAGATTACAACCCAGAGATCAAGAGTTGCGTGTTCTACCAATGGAGCCAGCCAGGCACCCCACTCATTATTACTTTTAAGTTAGATCACATGCGATCATTATCTTTGCATCCACAGATATGATGCAATGTTGTAAGCCAGCTGTTGGTCAGCTCTGTACCTTCACCAAACACGAAGTCACATATTCTTACAGCAGCATCCCCCTGTAATAGTCTGGCAGACGTTTATGCTATTTTGCAGGATTGCCCATCTACAATTGTTTGCTGGTCAATACAAGGAATTCTTTCTTTCTTTCTTTTTTTTTTTTTTAGGTTTTATTTATTTATTTGACAGAGAGAGACACAGCGAGAGAGGCAACACAAGCAGGGGGATTGGGAGACAGAGAAGCAGGCTTCCCGCGGAGCAGGGAGCCTGATGCGGGGCTTGATCCCAGGACTCTGGGACCATGACCTGAGCCAAAGGCAGATGCTTAATGACTGAGCCACCCAGATGCCCCTACAAGGAATTATTTCTTAAAATTTTGCAAAACTAGACAGTTTAAATAAGAATTCTTCATTCTCTCTAAGGCAACAGGGCCTTTTGAACATAGCACATGAGTCTTACTGTCACCTTAATGGATACTCTTAGAAATCTCCAACCTTTCCAGCCTAAGCTGCTAATGTGGAACATCTTTGCCTACTGTCCCTGCTGGAGCGAATGCTTTACTCTATGAGAAGGAGATACAAAGTTCTTTGTCCATCTCTTTGAATAGAGAAACATCTGGAAACGTTTCAGAAAGTTTTACAAATTATTTTATCTTGATGGCATCAAAGTTGAACCATAGAGCATCATTCCTTTTCTTTTTGGTATAAAGTATGTTAAGATGATGATCTAACTAAAGAGAAATTCATTAGTCTTAGGTTAAAAACAAAACAAAACAATACAATTGTAGTTTAATTAAAAAACCCTTGGAAAATTCAGATGTTTCTTGATAGACATTATACTTGTCTTATAAAATAGCTATAAAAGCTTTAATTTAGGGGCACCTGGGTGGCTCAGTCTGTTAAACATCTGCCTTCAGCTCAGGTCATGATCCTGGGGTCTTCGGATCCAGCCCTGCATCAGGCTCCCTGCTCAGCAGGGAGTCTGCTTCTCCTTTCCTCTCTCCCTCCCACTCATGCTTGTTTGCTCTGTCTCTCTCAAATAAATGAATAAAATCTTTTTGTAAACAGCTTTAATCTATTTGTAAGAATTTATCTTTACAAGTCAGTATTTTCAACACCTTTAACAAATATAACAAAAAATTGAAATCAGTTGTTTATCCAAGACATACCTACAGCTTTTTCAAAGACCTCTCCACCTTAATGTTCTTTTTAAAATTTTTTTTTTATTTTTGAGAGAGAGTGTAAGTACACACACACACACACGTGTGTGTGTGCAGGTGGTAGGGGAGAGGCAGAGGGAGAGAGAGAGAGAATCCCAAGCAGGCTCCATGCCCAGCGGGCAGCCCAATGCAGGGCTTGAACTCACAATCCTGAGACCATGACCTGAACACACACACAAAAGGTTAAGAAAACTAGCTTTGGAACTAAATCTCAAAGTAGAAACTTTTAGAAGGCACAGTAGGCAACCTTCCATTTATGAGCTGCATAGAATTATAAGGTTTTAGATATAGAAAGAACTTTGAATAAAACACCTACTATACAGGTCATGTACGCATTATGTCAGCAAAAGTTAGAAATCACCAGTGCCACAGAGAAATACAGGTAAAGTTCTAAGAATGGTCAGAAGAAAGAGAGACTACTATCCATTAAGGGATACATGGAAAATTGTTATTTCTGTTGGTTTTGGCAGAATGGGTAAGATCTGAATATTTTATTTGGGAAGATTCAGGCTAAGATCATCCGTAGACTATCCAAAACAGACTTTGGAGCCACCTTTGATTTCCTCTTATCCTGTATGTGTGATCAAGTCTTGTAATTTAGGCGTCCTTCTTACTTCTTACATCCATCCCCTCCTCTTCCTCCCCCATGATCTTGCCTGGCTTATTACTAGCACTACTGGAATAGTCTGCTACCTGAACCCCATCTCTTCTCCTGCATGCCTTCCACACAGGCTATCCTAACCACAATGACAACAGTAGATTGTCTGTTTGCAGCAGTAATGTTAAAGAAATGTTTGAGCGTTAATATTATATATATGATATAAGCCCCACATGAAAAGTTTGAATGTTCATATACAGTGTGTATGTTAAAATTGAAGAGGATACGTTAAAGCAGCAGCTATTCATCTTGGCAACACACGATAATCACCGATAGAGCTAATAAAAGGTCCTGATGCAGGACACTTGCCCCCACAATTCTGGTAATTCCCAACCAGACAGAGCTCTGGAACTGCCATCCCGGTTCCTGCCTACCTCTCTAGTTTTCACATGTATCATGCCCCACCTTGTACCCTACCAAACTGTTGGTAGGTTCCTCAAATTCCCATGATGGTTGCATGATGTCCTGCATGCAGTGTACTTTTTCCTACTTATCTATTCATTTTGTAAGTCTCAGTTCACCATTTCTAGGAAGAATTTTCAGTCTTCTTCAGGTAAAATTGTCCATTCTCTCTCCTTTTTGCCCCTTCTTTGATCTGTATGTTCTTGTATCATAGCAGCTGTGTGTATTGTAATGTGTTCCTCCCTTCCTCTCACTAATAATGACATTGCAAAGGAAGCCACTCCCTCATGTCATTTTTATAAATATATATATATATTTTAAAGATTTTATTTATTTGAGAGAGAGAGGGAGACAGAGAGTGTGCACAAATGGGGGGAGGGACAGAGGGAGAGGGAGAGGCAGACTCCCTGCTGAGCAGGGAGCCTGGCGGTGGGGCTCATCTCAGGAGCCTGGGATCATGACTTGAGCTGAAGGCAGATGCTTAACCCACTGAGCCACTCAGGGGCCCCTAAATATATTTTCAATGATTTTAAAAGCTTACATGCACAGCTACCACTATATATAGAAATATTACACTTAAACTGGAGTAAAATTTGGCTTTTATCTATATTTGCTTATATAATACCTTATTTATCAATCCCATTTTATGGTAGTATAAGTAATAAGATCCTGTTTTTCTGACAGACCTATTTGTAATAAAACATGTATGAGAACTCAACTGGGAATTTTGAAAATGTGTCCTCATTATTAAAAAAACAACAACAACATTGGAATCATTACAAACATAGCACGATAAAGTTTCTATCAAAGTAGCATTAAGGCCAGCTGCCAATCTTTTATTTTGCTCTGGAGTTTCATATCAACATAAGTCAGAGAAGTGGCAGGTACTGCTTTTACAAGGGGTAGAATCTCCTGGCAGATGGGACAGCTCAGCTTTGGACCCTTTGGAAGCTGTGGGAGTAGTACATTCTGAGCTTGCATTTGCAATGTTGGGCAAAATTGGCAAAATGGCTTCTCAGCAAGGAGTCTATATTTGCATACTCAAATTAGATCCATACAAATAGGAATGCCTCCAACCTGGTTTCCATGTCAAATCATCAACCTCTGACAACACTGATCTATCTGTCTTCATTATTTATTATAACCTCTACCTTTGAAAGTCTAAGCTTAAATTTTGTTATTTCTTCTATTTCTTTATGATTTTTAAGTCATTATTCATAGTCAAGAGAAAATTAAGTTCCCACTGCATTCTCTTATATACTCTAAAGGATATACACCCTTCAAATAATTAAACTTATGGGAAATATTTTTAAATGGACTTATTTCCCAAGTAAAAGTTTTGCTGAATCTTTATCTCAGTGTTATCACTATTAGATTACGTAGTAGAGCTGTAGTTAAAAATCACAATTATATAAGAATTCCTACTTTCTATATGCTACTTTAAAAATATCATCAGAAGACAACCTATATCAGAATAAAATGCAGATTTTGTCTCCATTCCTAATGAGGAACTTGCACTCCACTTGATTAGTTAGTTATTTTAAGGAGGCTCATGCCCAGCATGGAGCCCAATATGGGCTTGAACTCACAACCCTGAGATCAAGACCTGAGCTGAGATCAAGTTGGATGCTTAATAACTGAGCCAACCAGGCACCCCATCCACGTGAATTCTAGGAAGTTTGAGAATACTGCTCTAAGTCATTTTGAAAATTACACCCTCTAGATAAAAGGGTTTTTGAAATTCCCTTTTCATATTCTGCTGGGTGAGACTACAGCTTCTGTTAGCATTTTTGCTTCTCATGTTGGGTTGGCCATATTTGTCCCTCAAGATCTAATATTGAGGGGCACCTGGGTGGCTCAGTCGTTAAGCATCTGCCTTCTGCTCAGGTCATGATCCCAGGGTCCTGGGATCGAGCCCCGCGTCGGGCTCCCTGCTCGGCGGGAAGCCTGCTTTTCCCTCTCCCGCTCCCTCTGCTTGTGTTCCCTCTCTTGTTGTGTCTCTCTCTGTCAAATAAATAAATAAAATCTTAAAAAAAAAAAAGATCTAATACTGATAGTCAGGGATTTAGTTCTATGTGGCCAAAGATAGAATCCAATTATTACTAGCCTCTTATTTGGCTGCTTTTCTTTTGCTATTTCTTTTGCATTTGATATCTTTAACTTCAACTCTTAGGTTCTTAAAATATGGTTATTCTCTTGCTTAGTCAGCTGCAAGTATTCTTTTAGAAACAGCAAGAACTCTTAAAAAAAAGCCCATATGTTTTAATATTAGTGGTTTCATGTTTGTCCAATCACCACCTAGATTCTATCAGAAGACCATTGGATAATAATGATAAATGCCTGCAAGAATTATGATAATTATTTAATACAGAAATCCTTCACTATCCCTACTTTCATAATTTTAATTGACTTCTCTCTTTAATTCCAAATTTATGTCCATTATATATTTATAAAAAGTTTCATTTTTATCATTATTGGCAAGTAGTTTATAACAATTGTCAAAAGGCTGTGGAGTATTTAGATGACCACAAATTTTTTTTTTTTTTAGATGACCACAACTTTTTAAATACAGTGTTTCTCTCTTCTTTTCTTAGTTAACATGCCTGGAATTATATATTTCCATAAAAAAAGACTCTTCGTAGTCTTATAATTTCACATATGCTCTGAAGAGAAACCAGAGTATAGTTACCTTGCAAAAGAGCACTCAATAATAATTTAACATTTCCTGCCAAAAACCCTAGGTTGTGGTAATTTTCAAACATTGTATAAAATGACACATATTCCATATATGAGGTGTGATTAAAACATAAGACAAGTCACACGTGAAAATGGCTCTCATTACTTTATAATCACACCTCATACATAATCTTAGGCAATCAGTCATGGAATATAATTTTTAAAACCCTCACCCTATTGCCCACCTACCTCTAATCCAACTTCCCCTCTGGCCACCCCAAGGTGAGAAAAAGTAGATTGCCATCCAAAGACATCTGGTTTGGAATATAGGGGGGCAATCAAATATCATCAGGTGGGATGTCAGCAGGGATCTGCCACCACTAAAAACTCAGCACTTATGTGGTCTTGAAATTATTTCTGGCTGTTTCATGTAGGGGCAGCTATAGGCAAAATCGTGTAGTCAGTGAAGTCTGGTTCTACACCATTCCCATGGCTTCTAGACCTGTTCTGCTATTACCTGCATCTGAGGGTCCTCCTCCCTGACTTGTGCTTCATAAGCAGTCCTGAATCAATCAGTCTTTCTCATTTCAATTCTGACTGATCAACACGTAGCCATCTTCTGTCCCGTCCCATCATTTGGTTTATTTCAATTCACAAGAATTGAATAATTTATGCTGAGCAGCTCTTATGTGCCAGGCACAGTGCTTGGTGCTGTAGGTACAAATTAAAAACAACAACAACAACAACAACAACAAACACCCATGGCTTAGCTTCATAGAATTTGTGATTTAGCTGGAAAAGACAAATTAGCAAATTTAACTACATAAAGTTAAGATGGTTTGTTCAGGTAATTGATGTATTCAAAGAGTTGAAACAGTGCTTGGTAAATGCTCAGTAGTTATTTTTTCATGAAATAGAAATATTCTAAGTGCTAAGCTAGAGGCGGGCACTGGGTACCATAGGAACATGATGGTTCAAGGAACATATCCTGAAAAGATCACAGGTGAGCTAAGTCTGAAGAGGATGAGCCAGTTATTCTGGATAAGATAAGCTGAAAAGGCACTCTGGGCAAAGGGAAGAGTGTGAGCAAGATATGGGGATTTAAATAACGCAGTGTGTGTGAGGACATTTTAACAATTGGGTTTTATAAGATTTTAAGATATGAAGCAAGGAAAGGTAGGAGATGAGAGCAGAGAGGTATATAGGTGTAAGTATAAAAATTATCGTATATGCCATACTACATCAGAGTATATTTTATTTGTAGTCCATAGAAAGTAATTGCCATATTTGCTTTTTTAAAAAAAGATTTATTTTTTTTATTTTAGAGAGAGAGAGAGAGTTCAGGTGGGGGGCAGAGAGAGAGGGAGAGAAAGAACCTCAAGCAGACTCCTCATTGAGCATGGAACCTGACACGGGCTTGATCTTACAACCCTGAGCAGAAACCAAGAGTTGGACACTCAACTGACTGAGCCACCTAGGTGCCCCCTTCAACTCTTTTTTTTTTTAATCTCTGTACATTGAGGAATAGATTGGTGGGAGACAAGAATAGAGGCAGAATGCACATTTAGGAGGCTACTGCAATCAGTAAACCTAAAGATTGGTGGTAGAGATGATGGCCTGAACCAGTGTGAAGGTGATAGCTAGCCAATCTGATGGATTTATCCTTGTTCATGAGATAACAAGCCATATTTAAATGTCAAAGACCTTTTCTCTTAGGTAAAATATAGATATTCCCTTAACCTTGGTTTCCAGGAAGCCCAGAACTGAATGTTTGCTTACTATTATACACACAGATTAAAATGGTAAGTGGTAAGATTATCCCAACTATCCCATTTGGTTTCAATATGCAGATGGTTCCTGACTTGCGATGGCTTGACATAGCGATTTTTTGACTTTATAATGGTGTGAGCCGTATGAATTCAGTAGAAACCCTACTTCAGATTTTGAATTTTGATCTTTCCCCAGGCTAGCAATATGTGGTATGACACTCTCATGTGATGCTGGGCAGCTCACGGGGTACACAACCGATACACTTACAACCATTCTGTACCCACACAACCATTCTGATCTTCACTTTCAGTACAGAATTCAAGAAGTTACATGAGATGTTCCATACTTTATTATAAAGTAGGCTTTGTGTTAGATGATTTTGCCCAACTGTAAGCTAATGTAAGTGTTATGAGCACATCTAAGGTAGGCTAGGCTAAGTTATGATGTTTGGTAGGTTAGGTTCATTAAATGTATTTTTGACTTACAGTATATTCAACTTACAATGTGTTCATTGGGACATAACTCTATTGTAAGTCAAGGAAGATCTGCATATATTTTAATTTTACTTTTTTTTGGTTGAGATAATTTATATACAAGAAAATGCACAGATAATAAGTGTGTAGTTTGGTGAGTTTTGAAAATTGTATATACCCATGTAAACAATTAGCCAAATTGAGAGTATTTCCATCACCTCAAAATATCTCCTCTTGTCCTGTCCAGTCATTCTTTCTGCTCCAGGCAACCACTTTCTGATTTCTGCTACCATAGAGGTGGTAGTTACCATGGGTCTTTGACTTCTTATAAGTGAAGTTATATACATTACAATGTATCACAGTATACCTTCTTTTGTGTCAGGCTTCACTCAATATTGTATTTGGGAGATATATCCACATTGTTGATTTATCAGTAGTTTGTTCCTTTTTATTGCTGAATAGTATTCCTTTCCCTTGTTGATGAACATTGATTTATTTCAAGTTTTTGACTCCTAAGAATTAAAGCTGCTACAGACTTTCTAGTAAAAGGTTAGTTTTTTGTTTTGTTTTGTTTTTGTGGACTTAGCTTTAATTTCTCTTGGGTAAATGCTTAGGAGTGGAATTACTTGGTTATAAGGTAGGTTTAGATATAGTTTCTTTTCTTTTCTTTTTTTTTTAAGATTTTTATTTATTTTTTATTTGTCAGAGAGAGAGAGAGAGAGGTAGGCAGAGGGAGAAGCAGGTTCCCTGCTGAGCAAGGACCCCAATGTGGGACTCGATCCCAGGACCCTGGGATCATGACCTGAGCCGAAGGCAGACGCTTAACCGACTGAGCCACCCAGGCGTCCCTTAGATATAGTTTCTTATAAAGAAACTGTCAAAACAGTTTTGCACATCCTTGTTAGTATTAATTCATTGCCAGTCTTTCTGATATCAGCAATTTAGTGGGTATCAAATTGTTATTTTAATTTATATTTTCCTGATGGCTAATGAAATTGAGTAACTTTTCATGTGCTTGTTGGCCACCGGGACATCTTTTGAAGTATCTATTTAAAAGCTTTGTTATTTTTAAATTGGTTGTAATTTTCTTATTGGTTTGTGTGAGTTCTTTATAATTCTGGATACAAATCATTTGTCACATATGTGTATTATGAGTGTATGACCTCCCAGATTTTGTCTGGCCTATTTATTTGCTTTAATAGGGTCCTCTGATGAACAGAGGTTTTTTATTTTAATGAAGTTCATGTATCATTTTTTTCTTATATGGTTAGTTCTTTCAGTGTCCTAAGTCAGCTTATGATAAGTCATAAAATTATTCTTTTTTTTTCTAGAAATGTTATGGTTCTAACTTCTATATTTAGGTGTATAATCCACCTTAAATTAATTTTTTAATATAGAATGAAGTAGGAGTCTGGTTCAATTTTTCCCATATGTAAATTTGATTGTTTCTGTTTGTTATAAAGATGTTCCTTTCCCATTGAATTGTATCGATACCTTTGTTGAAGATCAGTTGACCATATATATGCAGCTCTATTTTTGGACTCTCTACTATTCTATTCCCTTAAGCTATTTGTCTATTCTACGACAATACCACATGGTCCTGATAACTGTGGTTTTACAGAGATTATAATAGACATGCAGTGGGGGGATAGGGTAATTGGGTGATGGGCTTTAAGGAGGGCACTTGATGTAATGAGCACTGGGTATTATATGAAACTGGTGAATCACTAAATTCTACCCCTGCTACTAATAATACAGTATATGTTAATTAAATTGAATTTAAATAAAAAATTTTAAAAAATGAGAATGCTTCTATCTTCATGAAAAAAGTAGACATCCATATGTTATCATAGTGTACATTCAAATAATAACACATTACTTCATAAAAATCTAGGTAACTTACAGAGGTACAATTCTACTTAACCTTTTCCCACACTTACGCTCTCGTTGCCATAATTTTTCTTCATACATACTTAACACATTGCTAGTATTTTTTTTAAATGAGACTTCATTTTTTTTTTTTAGAAAGGGGGGCAGAGGGAGAGAGAGAATCCCAAGCAGACTCCACGCGCAGCATGGAACATGACCCAGGGCTCAATCTCACAACCCTGAGATCATGACCTGAGCCAAAATCAAGAGCCAAAACCAAGATCATGACCTGAGTGAAATCACACTTAACCGACTGAGCCACACAGGCACATCACTAGTATTTTTAAAGAATTAATCATCTTTTCAAGGAATTGAAAATTACATATAAAGATCTTTAAAAGTGATTTTTTATATTTTCTCACATATTTACCCTTGCTAGTGCTCTTCACTCCTTTCTGCATCTCTGGGCTTTCATCTGACATCATTTCCTTTTAGCTTGAAGAATTTCTTTTGGCATTCCTTATAGGACAGGTCTGCCAGAGTTGAATTATCTTAGTTTTGTCTGTCCAAAAATGTCTATCTTTAATGTGAAGGATATTTTTACTGGATATAGAATTCTAGGTTGATAGATGCTATCATCTTCTAGCCATCACTGTTTCTGATGAGATGTCAGATTCATTTTTAATGTTGTTTTCCTGAATGTGTTACATCTCTTTTATCTGTTTGCTTATGTGTTGTTGGTTTTTTTTTTTTCCCTTTCAACTTTGGTGTTTAGCATGTTGACTATAATGTGTCTAGATTTAGCTTTCTTTGTATTTATTCTGCCTGGAGTTTGCTGAACTTCTTGGATCTGTGGCTTCATGTCTCCCATCAACTTTGGGTAATTATCAAACATTTTATTTTCAAGTATTTCTTCTACCCCATTTTCTCACCTCCCTTTCTTCTGAAACTCTAATTTCATGTGTCTTAAACCATTTAATATTGTCCTATGGGTTTCAGATGCTTTGTTCAAATTTTTGCTCATTCTTTTTTTCCCTCTTTTTACTTCAGTTTGCATCATTTCCATCAACTTATCTTCAATGTTTCTTTCTTATACATTGTGTACTCTACTATTAACCCCATGGAATAAATTGTTCATTTTTGACATTGTAATTTTCAGTCCTAGATTTATCATTTTGTTCTCTTTTGTAGTTTTCATTTCTTAACTGAAATTCCATATGTGTTTATAGATATTTTTAACTTTTTCTATATGTCCTTTCACATATTTATCAGTTACTTTAATGTCTTTTGTGCTAATTCCAAAATGATGTCATCTCTGGGTGAGCTTCTAGAGTCTGTCTTTTATCTTGAATTTGGGTCACATTTTCCTGCCTCCTGACATAGCTTGCAAGTTTTTAACTCCATGACCAACATTATGGGTAAAAAAATAGTAGTGGTGGAAATAAACAATATTTTATCCCTAGCAAAGCGTAAGTTCTTTCCTCTGTTGAGCTACTGGTTTCAGGGGTAGGTGGGTAGGAAGTCAAACTAATCTGTAACTGATACATTTATAGACTTGTAGGAGCTTTCATTAGGTTTAATTTACCTTTGGTTTCAAATGTTTCAAGCAAAGGTTTAGTATTTTCCTGTTGGTATGCTTTGGGAAATGTGAGAATCTTGTGATTCTTCTCTGCTATATGGCCCATCCACTGGTTTCTTGGGTGTCTGGAGGGGGTTCTTGCCCTCTAGCCCTGTCCTTGGCTTTCCATGCCTCAGGAGATTCTCTTTACCCTACTGTCCTGCCCTTATCCTTTGCAGATCTGCTAGCTTACAACTTAGTAAAGGACTTATGTGGTGTAGGGAGTTTCACTCAGCCCCTCTTTCTCCCAGCCTTTGGTGGGCCACTGCTATAACTCAGTGAAGGCTCAGAGCCACGTTGGGGGATCTCTCTGAGCTTTCTGATTGTGCCCTCTCTGTTTGGCTTGTTGTCTCCTCCCTTGTGGATAACATTCAATGTGCCTCAGAAGTATTTCTCACAGGTCTCCTGTTCTGCACCCGGACTTCCATGCTGTGCTCTTAGTGAAGGCCTTGTAGGAAAGAACTGACAAATGAGTGCAGAGGTACTCTGTTACTGTGGCTCCCTAGGCTTCTCATCTATGATGCCAGCTCAAACATAACCAGGGAACATTTGTGTAAAGTTAGGCTGCTTTCTCACACCCTGTCAATGGCAGGTATACTCTGCCAGGGATAAAAGCAGTCATGCATCTTTTCTTTCTTAAAAAGAGTTGTTCCTTTTTGGGAATTTAGTTTATTTAAGTTTCCTTAAGTTCATTTAGGTTTGTTCCTCAACTCTTTGGTTGTTTCTACTGTATCAGAGTATCAACTCATACACCATCCTTTGATAGTTTTTACTATAATTTAATGTTTTAGCCTATCTGGCTTGTTCTTGTTGTTTGGAGTCATTTGAGAATTTCTACATCCTAACCAGAAGCAGAAGTCCCTTATTTCTTAATTTTAGCATTCTTATTATTGGAAACATATCTTTTATAATAAAGCATTGGAAATCTTTTCAAAAGTGGTTTAACTCAATTGGTAGAAATGTTAAATGTGTACATTGTTAGATTGGTGGAATAAGACCCATTCTTCAAGTATAATGAATTGGGAAGACAGTCCCATACCCAGGAGTTTGCAGGCATCTGGGCAATGAAGCAGGGAGGTGGAAGAGGGAGAAGAAGAAAAGTGAAGGAGATGGTTCTACTATCTCATACTGAAGAATACTCATGGTCCATGAACAGATATAAGGAAAGACTTCCTTCCATATTATAAGTAAATGAGTTGGCTCTGTAATGGAATTTCCAGGACAGGAGTTACAGCTAGACCATACCCCCCTAGCTCTTAGACTGTCCTTTTTGAATCATTAGCTAATTACTGCTTCCATCATGAGGGCCTTAGAGACTGCTCCCTCACTCAATAATTTGGTACAAGTGTAGAAAAATGGATTGTGGTGGATTTTTTTTCTTGTCAGGCTAACTACGCTGGAATGACATTCCCAGGAATCCCTTCCTTGTATATTTTCTTTCTTTTTTTTTTTTAAGATTTTATTTATTTATTTATTTAACAGCGAGAGAGAGAGAGAGAGAGAGAGAGAGAGAGAGAGAACACAAGCAGGGGGAGTGGGAGAGGGAGAAGCAGGCTTCCTGTAGAGCGGGGAGCCCGATGTGGGGCTCCATCCCAGGACCCTGGGATCATGACCTGAGCCAAAGGAAGTCGCTTAATGACTGAGCCACCCAGGTGCCCCCCTTCCTTGTATATTTTCAAGTTAAAAGACTATCGAAGACAATTTGCATGAGGTTTGGACGGTGAGGAAGCACATATTTTTTTATGTCTGCAGGGTCAATCTGGAGGCTCCAAGTGTTGTTGCTACTCACACACACTACCATTTCTCTTCTGGCTCATTATGTTGGCTGGATGTGTAGCCAAGCCTACAGCAACTTCAGTTCCCTCTGGGTCCTCCATCAGTTTCTTTGACTCCTGCACCATACACTTATTTAGCTCTGTGATGAAGAGCACCAGTTTCTCCTGCTGGGCACTGCATCATCAAAATCGGAAGTTTGGAGGCAGTGAAAGAAACATGGGTTCTGGTCAGACTCTGTGGGTTCTGGTTTGTCTCTGTTCTCCCTCACTTCATATCCATATCCATTTTCCCTACCTAACTTCTTGCTCTGCTTACTTCAGGATCCGGCACCAGATGCAAAGCCAACAGCTTCACATAAACTGTTTAACCAGATCCCATAATTGCCTGGGGTCTGATCCCTATAAGAATTCTCTAATGCTTATTTAACTCCTAGTTGTTTTTTCCTCTGGTCAAAGCCTAACTGATACATGAGACTTCTCTTCATATCCTTTAACTGAGAAAAGGCTAAAGAGTTAAGCAAAGATTTGACCCAATGCTGGGTTATAATAAAAGGAGACTAAAACTGGAGCAATATGAATCTGGATAACATGGGCAAACTGTGGATCCTTTTTCCCTAGTTCTGATTTTTCCCTGCACAAGCTCCTTCCTAAATCCCATTTCAAAGACTTTATTCCCTTCTATTGGGAGCACAGTTATTAACTACATTTATTCATCAAAGTGTAGATCAAGAAAAGGAAGACAAGAGAGCAAGCTTGAATCCTCCTTCCAATCTGCTTACAGCCTGCTCCCTGTCCCTAAGCCCTCTTGAGGGTTTGCCTTCTTTCCTGCTTGACATCAGGAGTTCCAGTACACTTCAAGAGGGAAATGATCTACCACCCAGTTGTGCCCTAGGCTTAGAGAATGCAACAGGGTAACGGAAGCAATGCAAACCTACCACAGTCAAATAGCAAAACCTGTACCCCCCAGTAGCAAATTTTCTTTACCACAAACACGCTGTAGGTATCATATGCAATCCACTACCAAGGTAACTTATGTGAATCGACCTTTCTTCCTTCCTCAGGACAGATGATATCCTCATTCTTTTGTGAGCACTTTCTATCCCCGATTGTTTTAACTTAGATTTACTGGTATAAGATTATTGGGGATTGGGAAGAACATGCTGTGATCTTCCAGTATCTGTGTGCCCTCCATTGATGGATGCTTTGGTAGGGGAGATATTTTGGGCTGAGACAACTTGTAGTTCTCCCATACACACGCTATGAAGACGATGGCCTACTCCTCCCGTGGCTTTGGGAGGCCCTAGCCTGCCGTCATGTTTTATCTTCCCATTCCAGCTCAGTTTTATTTAGTGTTTGCACAAGGTAGAAGCTTAACTAATAGTACCCAGAATTCAGACAGATATAATCATGGAGCCGGATGAAATCATAAAAGACATATAGACCAACCCAGCAATTTTATAGATGAGAAAAGTGACTCGGGGGAGTGACGTCGTGCCGTGCAGCTATTTGGGGAATAGCAGTAGTGAAGAGGGTTGACAGTAGGTATGGTTAGCCAACCTTGGTGTCTGTCTCAAACACTCTGTTCATTTTACACACCACTGACTATATCCCCAATGACTATCACAGTGCCTGGCACGTAGTAGGTGCTCAAAAACATTTACTGACTGACCGAATGAATGAATAAGTGAATATGTAAAATGTGCTGAGAGGTAAGTTACCTAAAGCCACAGGTCTAGTAGATAACTGAGCCAGGATATACATTAAGGCCTAATGTTTTCACCTCCATTCTTGGCAAAGAAATGATTGGTTTGTTTGACTTTGTGGACCACCTGCAGTCCCCCGGAGAGGCAGAACAGTGTCGGGGCTGTCAGCAGGAAGCCATGGTGGGAAATGTGAAGAGCTGAACTTCACGGTGGTGGTTCTGCTATTTTTCTCTTGCGGTGACATGGGTTCCAAGTGTTTGTGGTCATATAATAGCAGGACCTTGCCTCAAAATCTAATAGTCTAGGTCTGTGGTTCTAAATGGTTTTGACAGAAGGACTCCAAATCTTTAAAACATTTTTGGCCCCCTCACTCATATATAGACAGCTGTATTATTAAGGAAAATATTTTCTCAGTGCCATAGATTTTGAGTAAATATTGTTATGGATTCAAATTTATTTCACTTGAATTTGGAAACAAATTTCAAATTTACTTCACTTTGATTTTTGTTTGCCATACAGTTTCAAAACAAACTTTAAAGTCCTCAATCCCTTCCAAATAACCATTATAGTGTTTTCAGAATCATAGAGTAAAGGAAATCATTATCTTGGGAAACCTTCTAGTTTAAGGACTTTTTTCTCTTTATAGACATCCCTACTCTAAGGCCAAGAATTTTTGTGTTTCTTCTTTAACTGACTCTGATTTTCATGTTCTCTCTCTCACACTTTTCCAACAGAAAGTATACATTATTCTATTGCAATTTTTAAAAATATACACGAAAAAGGGAAAAGCAACTTCTGAAAAATTATTCTGTGATTTTGGATGAATTTAAATAAAAGAAAATTATTTAAAAAGCTTTGTTAACATTTGTGCTAACTTCTGTAGTGGATAAAAAAGAAAAGAAGACTTTGTCCCAGTCCTTTAAAAAATAGTTTGAGCCAAGCTGTAAGCATAGGCTTAGTGGACAGCTGCCTAGTCGGGTGATTTTGGAAACCCCAGAAGGGAAAAATAGAAGCCAGAATCTAATTATGGTCTTTTAGAAAAAGCATAAATATCAGGGTGGACGTTGTTAAAACTAATGATAATAAAAGTCATGATAGCTAATAATAATTATTAGTAAGCTCTTTCTTATGTTAGGCTTTGTGCTAAGAAGATACGATTAGTGTGTGCACTTTACAGGTGAGGAAACCCAAGGTCTGCTACTGAACAAAAGCCTACCTAACTGCTTTCTGTCTCAGAAAAGAATTTAGCTTGGATTCAGATAGGCAGGCATATAAATTTGTAAACCCAGTCATAACAGAGAGTGTGTCCTGGAACTGAAGAAAAGGTGGGGGAAGGGACCAGGAGTGAAAAGAAACAAGAGTCTTGATATACCGGAGTCTTTGTGGTGTCAGCTAATATTAGGATATAATGATGCTGAAATTAATGCACTCAAAACTCACAGAGTAGCATCTGGCATAAGCCTTGACAGCACTTACTTGTGAATGTTATTTTCCACTTCAGAATCTCATTTGGATTTAAGTTTCTGCCTACAGAAAGGGCAGAACAAATCATTCTAACTGTGATGAAAATAAATGTTAAGTTCACTTGCTTCTAAAATTAGGTCATCCTAACACTGGGTTTAGGCAAAAGAAATGACAAAACCAACATTAAAAAATACTTTTAAGGCGTAGGCTTTTTCTCCCTCCCCAACGCTTTATCTATGGATATTTTAACAGTGTGGCATTACCTTAGGAAACTGGATAGTATCTACCTAGTAAGAACTTTCAGGAAATGAATGAATAACAACAACAACAATAATAATACAAGATATATTTCATTAACACTTAAAGAATGTTAGCACCGTGCCAAGAGCTTTACATTGGTTAGCTCAGTTTCTCAGACTTGGGTGGGCGATAAATAGATTTGAAGAAATAGTACTTTTCATCTTCAGAAAAATTTCAAATGCCAAAATCTGACTTTTTGAATTTTATATTTTCTTCATATTTTATATATTTTCCTCAACATTCATTAGGTGAGAGTAAAACCTGACTTCTTCCTGGAGGATTCTTCTGTGGAACTCACAGCGTGACAGATGTTCTACCATGTGTGCCTCATTTACTATCTCTTTCTCTGCCTTACCAGTTAGAGCAGGGCTTTTCAAACCAGAATTTCATAAAATTGTTCATCTATTCCATTCTATTTCATTTTAAATGATGCTAGCCAACATCTACTTGGGTGACTGACGAAACTGAGTTTATGCCTCACCCATGGGTCAAGCCCATTTTGAAAACACTGGATGAGAAGCTACCACTTGGTTAGAGAGAGTCAACCTGAGATGCATGGGGGATCATTTGAATACATTGCCCTTATTCTTTATTGTCCACTGGGACTAGTTATTTTCCAATCCCATAATTGATTTTGCATGAAGATGTCTGATATGATTTTCCTATTGTCCTCAAATTATAACTCAGATCAAAAGCTGAGGACAAAAGTATCCAGGATCCTATAGGCTATCTTCATAATTAGGAGTAGTCTCTTCACCACAAGTTTTCCCAAGATGCTTCAGGACTGGCCCTTCTACCACTCTAGCGCCCACACCCTGAATCAATAGAAGAGAGGGAGTCGTTTTTATGGGGGGTTGTGCAGTGTGCACTGACGGCCACTACCATCCCCATGGAGGAGAGGACAAGATGCTTCCCCTTATCTGAGACCAAGGAAAGTTTCCAGAGAGCCGCTCATAGAGCTTTGGGGCGTGTGCAAAAAGGGAAGACTAGTATCTTGTTCCACCATAGATCAATTTCTTAGAAGCAGACTGGCTGACCTGTTCCCATGGTACTGGGACTGGGGAAAAGAGAAACTGGGAAGGAGGGCATTATGGACAGATGACCAGAGGATTGCCATCTGTCCTCCCGCCCCCCAGTTCTTAGTTGCTGAGAGGTATGGAAAATGAAACCCATAGGTCTGCAATTGCGTACAGAAGTTAGATGAGATTGGGGCCTATGGTTCTTGTTTGTGGATTGTGGTAACAGTGGCATGGGCAAGGAGTTGTGATAATCAGAGGAATTTGGCTTTATGTTCTCTACTGGCAGGTGTCAACTGGAAGTTGTGGCCAATTTTGCAAGAGATGATCAATGCTTAGGGGAGCTGTGTGTGTTTCTCTGGCTCTCAGGGACCCCTTTTTTGGTCTTCTAGCCAGAAAGTTGTCTTCTTTTGGCGTTTTTGCCATATGCATCCACTAAGTAGTTCCCTGATTAAACCTGCTCTCCAGTCAAAGTCAGGAGATAAATGAGAGGGGGAAAAAATCATGAAATTCATTGCTATTCACTATGTTTTTCATGTTTTGGCTTTCCTCCCTAATCTTCCTGCTATTGTTTACTTGCCAAGGACTTTAGGCAGCTTCCTTTTGTATCTTGTTCAGAGTTTTAAGTGTAGTCTGTGGGAGACATAAGCTCTCTAGGGAGACATACTCTATCTTGGCCAACATGGGAAATCTCCATGCTCCCATCCCCTCTTTTTTAATACTGTTGTTGTCACTGTAGGCTCCAAAAAAATCATGGGACAGTTTCTCAGAGCTATTTGATTTTAAATCAGCAGTGGGGAGGGTCTGTCTCTTTTCTCTTTGGGTCCGGAGAGCTATCATTTTGGTGCAGGAAGAGTCCCACCCTAATCCCGCTCTTATGTTTGGGAACATCTGACAAACACCCGTGGCATGGTGGTGATATTCTCACAACAGGCCAGGGCACTGCTGAGGTATCTCCACATGGCTTTGGAAGTAGTGAACTTGGACAAATGGGTTGGCAGTTAAAGCTGGGTAGAAGAATGAAGTGAAGGAAGAAGTCTGAGCAGGGATTCCATATTGTGGAGTCAGTTGTTTAGGTTCACATATTCTCACATAATCTGTGATGTGCTTCTTCTCTAAGGATCCATTTCTTTGTTTCTAAAATGAGAACAACTCATTTGGAGGGTGTTGTTGAATGAGCAGCTTAGGAACAAGTGTGCCAAGTGGGAAAATCGGGGAGAAGAGAGGATGCGGAAAACGAGTTTCAACCTCTCTAAATGTTCTTCAGGAGCACAAATGAAGAACAGAATCCTCTTTGATTTCACTTGGCAATTAGACTGTATCTCTTTATATGCAACTTCCAGCAAGCTGAGTCACATGGAGCTCCGGGAATTGTTCGGGACTGAGCTGTGCACTTGCAGTGTATGTCAACTCTAAATATCATAATCTCAGGTGTGAGAATGTCTCTGTGGTGGACAAAATTACCCTTGTTCCCAATACTATGCTATACATGTGGGAAAATCCTGTAATTATAACTGTATTCGCTCCTATGAACTGAAAATATAAGTCTAGCAAAAATGTTGAAACACTGGAGTTAGAAGATTGTAGAAAGTGCGGGAGTATAAGGACCATGTCTGAGAGGCCCTTGGAATAGAGGAAAAGGAGCTGTTGACACTACAAATTAGGAAGAACAGATGCCATATGGTCAGGAAGTTGGCAATGAAGTGCAAGTACCCTGGAGAGGTAAGCAGAAGAGCATGTCCCTGAGAATTGAGGAGGTTAATAGAGTGCTCTGTCTGGCTTTCTGCCCCAACAACTGTTTACCTTCACACCTGGGGGCATGTAGCTCCTCCTGAGGCTTGGCATGGACCAGTAATTTGCCATCAGAAAAATGAAAGAATTCTGAACTGGTGTTGTAATAATGATGATTATAACTAACACATACTGAGCAAATATATCTATACTGTAGAAGTGTAGGCATGCTTATCTATCTATACATCACTATGCCACACACTTTAGATACAGTATCTAATTCTCACAACATCTCTCTTAGTCAGATATTACTGCCCTCATTTTATACAAGAAGAGGCCAAAGTTTGGGAAGTTAAGTAAGCAATCACATAGCTGGTGTTCGGTACAGGAAATAGAAATGACTTTGGTGGCTTCAAATAGAAAGGATTTGATTTTCTGCTGTACTATGAGACTCCTAGGTGTAGATTTTCAGGTATTTATTCCGCTTTGTGTTTTTTGAGTTCTTAGACCTGTGGCTGTTATTAATTTTAGAAAATTCTCAGCCATTATTACTTCAAATATTTCTTCTGGTCCTTTTTCTCTTTCTTTTTCTTCTGGTATTCCCATAATGCATATCTTTTGTGATTGTCTCTCAGTTCCTGGATATTCTGTTTTGTCTTTTTCATTGTTTTTCTCTCTTTAGATTCAATTTTAGAAGTTTCAATTGACATTTCTTAAAGCTTGCTGATTCTTTCCTCGGCTGTGTCCAGTGTATTGATGAGTCCATTAAGGCATTCTTCATTTCAGTTACAGTGTTTTTGATTCCTAGCATTTCTTTAGATTCTTAGAGTTTCCATCTTTTTGCCTATGTTACCCATCTATTCTTGTATGTTGTCTACTTTTTCCATTAGAATCCCTAGAATATTAATCATAGTTATTTTAGATTCCTGGTCTGATAATTCTAAAATCCCCACTATATCTGAGTCTGGTTCTCACACATGTTTTGCCTCCCTTGACTGTGTTTTTTGCCTTTTAACATGCCTTTCAAAAAATTTTTTTTGGGAAAGTCGGACATGATGTATCATGTAAAAAGAATTGAGGTAAATAGAGTTTTGAAAAAATTCAGCTTTATGAGGTATAACTGACAAATAAAATTGTCAGATATTTAAAGTGTACATAGTGATGATTTGATATATGTATACGTAAATAGGCTTTGAGTGTGAGTTTTATGTTAATTTGGCTAGGAGTTAAACGAGATTTACTGCTTACTATAGCTGTAGTGTCAGAGGCTGAAGTTTCCTCTAGTCTTTGTTTTTGTCCTATTGTCTTTATGTTTTCCTACAGACCTCTTAAATAGGGTCTGAGGCTTGCAGTTCTTTCAGCTGTAATCCCATTTTCATACAGAAGCTCTATTGATGTTGCTGAGGTTTGGTGGGAAGGAAGCATTCTATAGTCCCGTGATTGGGTTTGTCTTTTAATGAGCCTTTGTCCCTGGGCTGTGACCTTCATGCATGCTTCTCAATCCCCCCTCCTCTGCCTTAAGTGAGAGAGGAAGGGGAGAGGGGCTGGAGGTGGGTACTTCCCTTCCCTCAGATCAGTTAGGCTTTGGTAAAACCCGAGTCCAGTTAGGCTTTTGTAAAATAGTCTCCCTTGAGGGCAGGCCTTATGGAAGGTTACAAAGGTCTCTATGCATATTTCAAAATGGTTACTTTTCTTTTCATCTTGTGGGAAGCATGAGAGGATTTTTTTCTCTGATCATCACAGTGAGAAACCTTGTAGCTCTGGAGATAAAACTTATAAACGTGTGGGAGCACCCCCCTCGCAACACACACACATACACAAAAGACTGGGCCCCCTTGGAATTTTTAACTCTCAAGTTAGTCTACACTGAGCCTTCAGAAATTCCTCAATTACAGTTTGAAGTGTTCCTACCAATACTGGCTCCAGGTGTGGGCTTCTGTTCCTACATAAGCTGGTAAGCTGTGGTTTTCTGTATGCACCTGTCTCTCTAGTTTTTGGATCTAAGAAGAACTGTTGATTTTCAGTTTATTCAGCATTTTTTCTTGTTGTGAAGACAGAATGACAACTTCCATGCTCTTTCTGTGCCAAACTGGAAATCAGAAGTCTCCCAGAAAGAGACTTAATACAAGCAATTAGATGTTTATGGGATCTTAGGAAAGTTGAAAGAGTGCAAGTTGGGGGCTGCCACGGAACTTTTAGTTTCAAGTTTGTACCACCATCACTGAAATCTAATGGTCAGGAAGAAGCTGCCCCCACCACTGTAACTGCCTCTAGGCCAAAGCTAACCCGACACTGCAGTCTGTCAGTCTGATCAGCTTGCCCAACCGCAGCAGCATCTACACGGCAGGAGAACCTTGTCACTAGTCTCAAGTCTAATAACTGTACTCTTTTTTTTGTTTGTGTGTTTGTTCTTTATTCCATTTACCAAGACTTTACCTTGCCCCCATCTTGTTTCCTGATGTCTGATTCCCTCTCTGTCTTGCAATCCTTGCCCATATTTCTGCTCATCCTGCACAGAGTCCTGCTTTCCCCTGACCATTCCTTTCAGTCCTTTGGGAAGATCCCCTCAACCCATAGCCTGTGTGCCAGGATCTCCACCTATTTTTTTTCTTGGAAGATTTGTCTGTAGATTCATGATATATTAAGTGAAAACAGTATATTATCAAAAAGAATGTCATGTATAATCCAAAATTTATTTATGCGTATGCGTGTGTGTGTGTGTGTTTGCATGCACATGTATGTATACGTGGGGGGGTATGAAGACTAGAATTATACACATCAAAATATTAACAGTGAAGATCTCTGTGTGGTTGAATTAATTTTATTTTATTTTTGATATGGAAAATATTTTTCTAAATATCTATACTGAATATGCACTGCTTGTGTGGAAAGGACTGTCTTAGGAGCATATTGAAGATTTTTAATGTTGATGATCAGCTTATTTTCTGTGGCTGATAGCCTTTCATTTTTTTTCCAGAAGTGAACCAAATAAAAGACTAAGGACAGAAATATGTGTGCCCTTGGCAATCGCTGTGCGCAAATTTCAAGGCATAAGGTCCATCCCTACTCCTGCTTCACTTAAAATACGTAAAACAAAACTGTGAGAAAAACCTTGTGAGGTAATTGGAGGCATTGCTTGTACAGCACCATCAGTCATTCTTCAAAGATCTAAATTTCACAAATGAAATCGTCAAATTGGTAAGGGAATCTGTTTTACTTTGTAAAACTGCATTATCTTGTGCATTCCAGTTTTGAGAATTTCTTTTTTTTTTAATTTTTTATTGTTATGTTAATCCCCATACATTACATCATTAGTTTTAGATACAGTGTTCCATGATTCATTGTTTGTGCATAACACCCAGTGCTCCATGCAGAACGTGCCCTCCTCAATACCCATCACCAGGCTAACCCATCCTCCCACCCCCCTCCCCTCTAGAACCCTCAGTTTGTTTTTCAGAGTCCATCGTCTCTCATGGTTCTTCTCCCCCTCCGATTTCCCCCCCTTCATTCTTCCCCTCCTGCTACATTCTTCTTCTTCTTTTTTTCTTTCTTAACATATATTGCATTATTTGTTTCAGAGGTACAGACCAGTTTTGAGAATTTCTTAAATGACACGAAGTTGTCAGCAGATTCCTCAAGAATGAGAAGCTTAAAAACAGTTTCTCAGAAGAACTAGAGGGACCCAGTAAGATTGCTTTTGGTGAGCTAGTCCCTCAATTCACTTGAAAGTCAGAAAAAATACAATAGTCACCATTTGCTGAGCATTTACTGTGTGCCTGGAACTGTTGTTCTAAACATTTTTGCAGGGATGGTAGTGCAATTATTATTATTATCCTCATTTTTATAGATGAAGAAACTGAAGTATAGTAAAGTTCAGTATTGTGTACAACGGAAGATCCTCAGCATGTGGTCATATGTTTCCCATCTAGTTTCATGAGCCTGGGGACCTACATCAATTATGCTAGCACCAAAGTCACATACGCTAAGACTATGTTTGAATAAGCCCCTTAGTAGTACCCATACTTGAGGCTGCTCAATAAATTCTGACTTTTTCCTCCCTGAGGTTGAGGCCTTTGCAAAACTTAACCTTTACAATTACCAACAGCGGCTCACCAGCAATGCCACCAAAGCTAACAAATTGTTCAACAAGGAGTTTTTGGAGTCTGATGCTAAGAATCTCTGCTGTATCTGGAATTTTTTTTTTTTTAATCAGATTTTCGATTCTAGAATCCCAAGAATTATTTCTAATTTTGTTTGTAATATTGAACACGGATAGGTATCAGCAAAAGATGAACCCTCGGGAAGTTTTCATTTCAATAAAGTGATGAAAGGAAAGATGCTTCTTAGCAACTGTAGAAATGACTTCAGCATGCTGCTCAAGAAAATCCATGTAAAACCCAGGATGCTCTTTCTCAAAAAAAGAAAGCTTCCAAATTTTTAGGATTATTTTGTTTCTAACATGTTTTTCTTCCCTCCCAAAAGGTGCTGTTTTGTCACTCTACAAAGACCCTCGATGGTGTTGGACTTCCAGTAGAAGGGGATTACCCATAATCTTGTGTTATCACTGAGTTTTGAGTGAAAGATGGTATTTTAGGATGAGCATAACCCTGTTTCTTATTACTGCTGCTCTCCCCACAGAGTGAGAGCAGTGCTAAGGCACAACATGGGAGAGGGCATTGAGTTCTCAATTGCGTACTAATCAAAACCTGTTTCATCCACAGAACATAAGGTCAACAAGGAAATTCTGGCTGTTATCAGCAGGGTCAAGAAGTTATACAACCAGTTCTATCGTCAAGCCTTTTATATTGTATTGATCAAATGCCTCTATAGTGACCCTTCCATACTCTTAATTAGGTCACCATGTAAGGAGCTCTGGAGTTTTTTGTCGAGTTCATATGTCCTTGGGTTTGTCTGTGGGTTAGGAGAGTTACTGTAAATATCAATGCCTTAGTCCTGTCACCATAGGGGAAATTGCACTGGGCTTTGCTATTCTGGCTGGAATTCTAATGTTTTATAACTACTCTGACTCATCTTTTCCAGATGACTGAATAGATGATTGTAAGTTTTTCACACTGTCTCTGTCTTATATTGCACATAAATGGCATGCCGAAGGAGTTTAAGGAATTTAAGTAACCATATGCATGAGTTATCTGTTCCTGAAAGATGCCTTGGGTGGGAAAATTACATTGTTTTTCAGCATCTATGAGGATTTAATAACAGTCGACCAAGTGAATTCTAAAAGGGGATCTTCATATTACCTTAGCGATATGATAAGATGTATATCAAAGGGCATTGGTTCAAACCAACATCTGGTAGCCTAGAATCGAATCAGGCTATGAAATGAATGGTAAGCCAATGCAATTCCCTTATTCAATATTTATTGAGCACCTATTATATGCCAGGCTACTTGACAGAGGTCATCAATGCATTTAGTTTAGGTGGTAGAAGACCAGGCTTTGATTACTGCAGGGAAAATTACTTTATTGGGCTTTGGTTATATCTAATAAAAAAGACATAAAGTACTGCTAGTTCCATCTCAGATCTATGGAATAAAACCACGGCTCCGAGCCATGGGTGTCAGACACTTTTGTTTCTCATAATTCTGTATATTTTATCCCAGTTCAATCATCTTCAAGCAAATAGTCACACAAAAGCATAGATTAGGGGCCCCTGGGTGGCTCAGTCATTGGGCGTCTGCCTTCGGCTCAGGTCATGATCCCGGGGTCCTGGGATGGAGCCCCGCATTGGGCTCCCTGCTCCGCGGGAAGCCTGCTTCTCCCTCTCCCACTCCCCCCTGCTTGTGTTCCTGCTCTCGCTGTGTCTGTCTCTGTCAAATAAATAAATAAAATCTTAAAAAAAAAAAAAAGCACAGATTAAGGTTTGTTTGAATTAAACTTATTAGGTCTTTTTTTTGTTCAGCATGCCCCCACAAGTTTATTCACAAGATTCAGCATGATTGTCCTGGATTTGGATTCTGGCTCTTCCCCGAACCTGGGCTGACCACTTAACCTCCCTGAGCCTCGGTCTCCTCAGCTACAGAATGGTTAAATTAATATCACCACAGGTAATGCCTATAAGTTGGTGGGAATTAGTTAAAATAAAAGGCAATCTTTTAACTGGGTTTTAAAGGAAGAAGAGGCTCTCTAGACAAAGAAGAAAGAGAATATTTCAGGGGGAGGAAATGTCACATATTGTTATGTACATAGACTGTATAATATTAGTTAAAACTATACTTTAAAGGGTTATCAGCTTATTTAATTTGGATTATGCACATCCAAGGGCTGTGTACACTGTCATTTAATCACTCTAGAGGTGGCTACTGTAAGAGCTTCAACTATTTTTATCTCTGATCATCACTATAGGGGTTTAAAAATCATAATAAATGTTAGTAATGTGACTTTCATTGGTGAAATTAGTGGCTAGTTTATTAGCATCAAGGATATTAGAAATTGGCTTTCAGTTGTCATATTAGTGGTATTCAAGATATGTGGATTGGTGAATATATTTGGGAAACATTCTCACCTTGCATGAATGGGGTATAGAAATTTAGCACGTCTCTTTTAGGAATGGCACCCCGCTGTCACCTGGCTGGCTTAATTGGTGGAGTATGTGACTCTTGATCTCAGGGTTGTAGGTTTGAGCCCCACACAGGGTGTAGAGATTACTGAAAAATAAAATCTTAAAAAAAGAAAGAAAGAAAGAAAAAAAAAAGAATGGCACTCCAGATTTGAATCCAAATCAGTTCTAGGTCTAATGGCTTATTCTCTGATTTTTGGTTTCCCAAATCTGAATGTATAGTTAGCTGAATCCTGTTACCCGAATGCTGTCTCATTTGCCTCAGGGGCCTACTGAAGTGAGGCAATGTAGGCAAATTGCTCAAACTTCACTGAAGTTTGAGTTAAATATGTTGTTGCACTGTTGTATGCCTGTTTGCTAATAAATGCCTGTGTGGAAGAATTTGGTTTGAGACTTGGTTTCATTACAACCAGTAGCCAGTTGTGGGAGAGCAGCTCACGTCCTTCCCATGTTTTCTGGAACTTTCTTTATCTACCAAAAGCACCTAAGAATTGAAACAGTTTCGGGCGCCTGGGTGGCTCAGTCGTTAAGCATCTGCCTTCGGCTCAGGTCATGATCCCAGGGTCCTGGGATCGAGCTCCGCATTGGGCTCCCTGCTCAGCGGGAAGCCTGCTTCTCCCTCTCCCACTCCCCCTGCTTGTGTTCCCTCTCTCACTGTGTCTCTCTCTGTCAAATAAAATCTTTAAAAAAAAAAAAAAAAAAAAGAATTGAAACAGTTTGGACCTGAGGTAAGGGAATAGAGGCGTGAGAGTGAGTTTAGAAAGTAAGTTTGGCGCCACCTGGTGGAAGAGCCTTGTATATCAGTCTAGTAAGTAATGTTTGCAAAGGAGATGTCAGAGATTTTTAAGAAGGCAAATTACATATGTTCGGATTTGTATTTAGAGCGTTCTCTCTGACTGCCAGGTAGAGGAGAGAGACCAGTTAGAGTAGGGCTTCCAAACTATACACATGAGCCAAACCTTGCCGGCCACCTGTTTTGGTACCGCCTGAGAGCTAAGAATGGCGTTTACATTTTTAAGGGGTGTGGGGGAAGATGTATCATGGTATTAGATGAAATTCAAACTCTAGTGTCTAGAAATAAAGTCTTATTCCATCACAGTCATGTCCACTCATCTACATATCGTCCGTTAGTGCGTTTGCACTCTTACCGTGGAGCTGAACATTTGTCACAGAAACTGTAGAGCTCACAGAGACTGAAATGCTTGTTATCTGGCCCTTCACAGAAAGTGTTTGCTGGCCCCTAAGTTAGACAGTGGTTGCTATCATCCATGGGAGAGATAACAGGTATGGTGGTGAAGACGTAGGGAGAGGTGCTTCCTGCACTGAACTGTAAGGACTCAGACATGGATTAAATTCGGGTGATGAGGGAAAGGCTTCCCTTCTTCATCTTGTGGTGCTATTAAGTATTCAGGCAAAGAAATAATTTGGTGAGACAGAGGGGGTAGATAATAATTTGGGTTAGGCGAATTGAATCTGAGCTCCCTGTGGAAGATCTAGGTAGAGAAATCTCATTTGAGGGAAGTTGGGGCTAGGGATATAGATTTGGGATTTCTTCATGTAAGACCCCATTTGAAACTCTTGAGAGTGAGCTGGCAAAGAGAGAAAGAATGTAAATAAGAAGAGATGAGGACGGTGGCAATCCCTCTGAAAATCTCAGACATATTATGGTTAGACAGAGGGAGACAAACCAGAGAAAGAAGAGAATCAGAGGAGAGCGTTGTGAGCAGAAATCAAAGTTGAAGAAGCCCTCTTGCTTCAAGGAGGAATGACTAACAGCGTTAGCTACTGCAGAGACAGAGCTCAAGCTAGCTGAATCCGGAAATGGACTTAGTACATTCGGCAATTGGCTTGTTATTGGCAGCATTAAGCAGCTTTACTAAAGTTAAGGATTGCCTACTTAGTATTTCCACTTGGAAGTCTCATGTGTGCCTCAAAGTCAACATGTTCTAATTGGAACTAATCATTTTCCCCATTCTGACATCCCACCACTGAATCAGTATTTCTTCTTTCAGTGATGACAACATCATCTATCCAGCTGTCTAGCCAAAAACCTAGGGTCAGGCTGGACATGCCCTATTTTTCACCCCAGATAGCCAATTCATCACCAAGTCATGTTGATTCTATGTCCTTAATATTTCTTCAGTATGTCCAGGACTCTTATTTCCTCTGTCATTACTATAATACAGTGCTAGAGTCTCTCTGCTGGACTTCTGGAAAAGAAAGAACTTACCTGTTCTTTCCCATCTGTCCTTTCTTCTCCAATCTATGCTCCACCTACAGCCAGAGCGATCCTTTTAAAAGCAAGTCTGATCAGGTCACATCCCTGTTTACAGCTCTTTTCCCATTGCCCTGAAAGTAAAGTTCAAATCCTCAATATGCTCCACAAGACTCTCATCATTTGCCCATCGAGTGTCCCACCAACACTATCCTGTACCATTTCTCCCAAAGTCTCTATGACAAATATCACATTGGTCTTCTTCGAGTTTCTTGAAAACACCACATTTCTTTCCACTTCAGGGTCTCCCCATCAATTAATCCCCTAACCTGGAATCCCATCCCACATTATGGAACTAATTCTTCTGATTTCTTGCTTGATCAGGTTATGCTACTTCTTCAGGGAAACTTCCAATTCCACATTTTAGGTGGGTCTCCTTACCCTGCACTCTTAGCTCTGGACTTTCTCCTCTATGGAGACATGTAGGTATTGTTTGGTGTTTGTTTTCTTTTCTTGAAATCAGGAGCAACATCTGTCTGGCTTACTGCTTTGACCCCAGTTCCAGGGACAGAAAGTACCTTTTCACTGAGTGATTCCTTGTGGAATGAACACATGTGGTAGAAATGCAGAGATGGCGGGTTCCATAAGTTTTGGGTTCCATAAGTTTTCCATAAACTTGGATCCCAAAGGGAAGGAGAATAACTTAGTAATGGCAAAAACAGATTCAAAATAGAAAGATTCAAAATAGTTTTTTTTTTAATAGTTAGGGAAGGTTTGAATAGCAGTTGGCCCTCGAACAATACAGGTTTGAACTGCATGGGTCCATTTATAAGCAGATTAGATACAGTACAATACTTCAAATGTCTTTTCTTCTCCTTATCATTTTCTTAATAACATTTTCTTTTCTCTAGCTTACTTTATTGTTTATTGTTACTTTATTGTTAAGAATGCAGTATATGGACTCTGAGAAACAAACTGAGGGTTCTAGAGGGGAGGGGGGTGGGGGGATGGGTTAGCCCAGTGATGGGTATTAAGGAGGGCACGTACTGAATTGAGCACTGGGTGTTATATGCAAACAATGAATCATGGAACACTACATAAAAAACTAATGATGTAATGTATGGTGATTAACATAACATAAAAAAAAAGAATGCAGTATATAATACATACAACATACAAAATATGTTAATTGACTGTTAATATTATCAATAAGGTTTTCAGTCAACAGTAGGCTATTAGTAGTTAAGTTTTTGAGGACTCCAAAACTATTTGCATTTTTGACTGGGCCGGGGGAGGCTTGGCACCCCCAACTCCTGCATTGTTCAAGGTTCACTGTATTTGTAGAACACAGCAAAGGAGCTCAATAGGAGAAGTGAAGTTCTGAGACAGACATTGAGAGAGGGATAACTAACAAAGTGGGGAGGAGTCGGAGCCTAGAGGTGAGGTGGAAGGCCAGTTATGCAAAGGCGGGAAATGTCTTCTGATACTGCAGGAAAGTACTAAGTGTCAGAGTCACAATAGATAATTGTGGATATTTGAGAAGAAATACAGCAGTTTTGTCTGAGAAGTAGGACGTTACTACGGTTTGAGTTGTGTCTCCACCAGAAGGTGAACCTTGATACCTGTCAATGTGAACTTCTTTGGAAATAGGGTCTTTTTAGATGTAATCAGGTCAAGAGGAGGTCATTAAGGTGGGTCCTAATCTAAAATGACCAATGTCCTTATAAGAAGAGGAAGAATACCACGCGACTACAGAGACTGGCGTGAGGCAGCTACAAGCCTTGGGATGCCAAAAATTGGTGGCTACCACCAGAAACTAGGAAAAAGGAAGGAAGAATTCTATCCAGAGTCCCAGAGGGAGGAGGAGGGCCTTGCTGGTACTTGATCTTGGATGTTTGGCCTCCAGAACTCTGAGAGAATAAATTTTTGTCCTTTTAAGCCACCCAGTTTATGGTACCTTATTATAGTCCTAGGAATTCAGTACAGATTTATGATCTTTTTTTTCAGTGCTGGAAGATAGTGTTGGTCTCAGGACGGTGATGAAGGTATAGAAAAGTCACTGTGAGGAAAGACGAAGGGAGTTGATTAAAATCTAGCAAAAAGCTAGCTGAGTATTTCCTGAATCTTCAAAACCATGATAGGGTTATTAAATAATAGAAAATAAAAAAGACTGGGGTGCCTGGGTGGTGCAGTTGGTTAAGTGTCCCACTCTTGGTTTCGGCTCAGGTCATGATCTCAGGATCATGAGATCAAGCCCCACGTCAGGCTCTGGGATCAGCACAGAATCTGCTTAAGACTCTCTCCCTCTCCCTCTGCCCCTCCCCACCTCTCTCTCCCTCTGTCTAATAAATAAATAAATCTTAAAAAAAAAAAGACTATGTGGAACAATGGAAAACACTTAGGTAAATATAATTTTTTAAGCCTTACATTTAGCTATACTCTTCCTGTCAGCCAAGCCTAAAAAGATACAAGTTGGAGACATCTTTTTTTATCTTTTAAAAGGAAGTATAATTATTCTCGAAAAAAAAAAAGATTAAAACTTTCTTGGTTGTGATTTCTTATTTGAGAGACTGTGAACAACATAATAGCAACAAATTTCATACAAGATGTAGATTCAATTCATATTTAAGCATCTATTCTGTGTCAGATCTCTGTTATCTCATTTACTTTAATCATGACTAAATCTAGGTATTTTTTTTAATGATTTTTATTTATTTGTTTGAGAGAGAGAGTGAGTAAGAGAGAGAGAGAGAGAACATGAGCAGGGAGGAGGAGCAGAGGGAGAAGCAAACTCCCCACTGAGCAGGGAGCCTGATGCGGGACTCGATCCCAGGACTCCAGGATCACAACTGAGCTGAAGGAAGGCAGATGCTTAACCAACTGAGCCCCCCAGGTGCCCTAAATCTAGGTATTTTGTTTTCTTATTAATATGAGAAAACTGAACTTTAGAGATATGACCCAGTTAGTATGAGGGCACCATTTAGCCTCAAATCAAGGTCCCCTAATTCCTAACTTTCAATGCCTTCTAATTCTTCTTTCTACCATATCAGATTACTAGAAATGTTTTTTAGGTAGGCACTTCTTAAACTCACCTTTAAAAGCTGCCAAGTGCATAACAGAATGTAAATTCAGTGGAGATAGTTTTTCAAGGGTCAAAGTCTATTCAATCCAAGTAAATATCTTTCTAGAGGTCTATTTTGATAAAGAAGACAGTTTAGAATACCTAGAGAGATGAATGGATAAACTGTCTTGCTCAAACATCACTTATCTCTGTTGTCTTTTGACAGAAGCTGTAGAACAGTCTGTTCAAGTTAAATTCTGGCAAAAATCCAAACTGCAGATATCAGGCATTATTGCTTGAAAGAAGACTCATGTGATTTGGATATCAGAATGCACAAGGCAAGCTTAACATTCTATTTACTGAAAGTTGGAAAAGGCTGACTTGTGTTCTTGCCTGGATAGAGGGTCATCTCACCTCTATGTCTTAATTAAAAATTCGTTGAGTGAGTAAGTTAATTTAAAAATTCTATATTAGCAACATTAGCTTAGAAATCATGTAATGGATGCTCCATTGTGGCTGTTTAGAGAAGCATAAACTTTCCTAGTTTTGCTGCTATTGACCATTCTAATTTCATTGCCTGATCTGAAGGTCAAGGGCATGAACTTGATGAAAAAACCCTCCTTTGGGGAATCATTAGAGGAAGTGTGCCCCAGTTCATCACCAGTGATCACAGAGGAGGGGGTACAAATGGTGCACAAAGCATACTTGCCCTTCAGTGACCCTCAAAGCACCCCGTGGCTCCATGTGTCTTTGACCAAGTTTACAGCCTTCCATTGCCCTTTGTGGTTATTGTGAAGCACCCAGGGGAGAAAGATGATCTCAGGTAACCAGGACCCAAACTGTGCAAAATTCTCAAGATCACAATCAACAGTGCTGATTATTTACATGCAGTACGAATCGTGTGATCTTTATCAGTGGGATCAGGAACCACACTGACATAGATCATCCGGTGCTGCTTTTTGTACCTACATCTCCTGGGCATTGAGATGGGAAGTGATAGGAACTCCAGAGGGGACATGGATTGTATAACAACATATTTTCTTTCCCACATCTGAAAAGCAGTATTGGATAAGCTAAACATTTGATTAAATCAGAATATCTAATGAATTATTAAAATAAAAAACACCACATGCAGCCTTCTTGAAGGCTCCGAAATCTTCTCAGCTGGAATATTAAGATCTCGTCAATACTCGCAACGCTTTAATAGCCAAAATCATGCTATCAACTACTCTTTCACTGTAACTCTTTTATAATAGCAATAAATTATACTTGAGTCCTAAAAGAGAGAGCTTTGACATTTATTTTACAAGTTCATATCACTTTTTTTGTTCTTGTTGTTCTAGATGGTTTCTGTCTTTTCCTGCTGCAGGGGGTGGAGCAATACATAAATTAATGGTGAAGAAATAGAAGAGTCCAGGATATTCCACTGGTATGTCATCCTAAAATGCCAAATATATTTATTTATTCTTGCATGAAATTCTTGAGGTGGAATAAAGAGAAGACATATAAAAAAAAGTGAGAGAGACAAATGAGTGTGACAAGTTTCTATCTGAATCAAAGAAAAGGATATTTCATTTGGGGGTGGAAATTATACAAATGAAACAACAGAATGAGAATACCCACATTGTGTAGTTGATATATATCACTGCAAATAACCATCATGAGATGGAATTTTTCAGGCAAGAGTTCTTATTGGAATTACTAGAAACTTTCATAAAGGAAATTGAATAACAACTTAGTGAAAACTAATTAGGTTTTCTGTTAACAACATGAAAAAATCAGTGAAAGAGAAGCAGTTCAGTGGCAATTTAAGGTAAATTTGTTACATTTTTCACAAGGAGAAGTAGGATAATCATTAAAGAAAAATATCAAAGGTAGATAAATTTTTCAGTATAATCCATTGTGAAAAAAAAATTTAATTCAGAGTACATAGCCTTTTGACCTCAATTCCCCTGACTGGGTTAAAAAAAAACATGAGCAGGCTAGACTGTCCAGCTGATGACTTGGGGAAGGAATGTTGTTATTTTTAACTAGGCAAATACTTACAGAGTCATCTGTTTTGAACAAAGAAGACTGATAGTCCTGTTCTGCATTTTCCCTGCGTCTGGAGTCTGAACTTGGCTGACTCCAAATTAGGAAGAAACACCCTTGACTTCAACACAACTTCAGAATCAGTTAAGAGTCTCTATCAGCTATAACGTTTACGTTTTCACTTAAAAAATTAAGGCACTGACACATTTTGTAAGAACAAATGAAGGAATGAGAACCCAGAGTTGTCTGATGAAAGAGGTTCATATACTGAATAAGTATTTTCAGTAAATCATTACATGATGTCACAAATGACAGTCCCACAAGGCTCAAATTGAGCAAACAACTAGTTCTGCAGAAAGAACCACCCTGCATTAAGGGATGACATTCAAAAGAAGGCTATAAAATAGAATCAGTTGTTATGACAGTTTATTGCTCATTTCTGATTATTTATGTTTTACTTTCAGAGATCTATCGCTTGAGGTAGCAGCCTCAGAAAAGAGAAACAATACACTGAGCTATTTTTTTTTTTTTTGTGCAGATAGTTCACATGTAGAGTCTAAATTCATACAAAACAGGCTGTAACTTTTAGCTTAACATTGTTGGGAAATCCTATTTATTTTACTTTACCACCTATAAGTATGTTGCGGCCAGATTGCATTTTGGTAAGTGCTATAGGCTGAATTGTGTCATCCTAAAATTCATATGTTGAAGCCTTAACCCCCAACGTGACTATTTTTGGAGAGAGGGTCTTCAGGGGGTAATTATGGTTAAATAAGGGCATAAGAGTAGGGCCCTAATTCCTAGGACTGTGACTTTCTGAGGACACAGTGCAAAGGCTGCCATCTGTAGGCCAGGAAGAGAGCTCTCACCAGACACCAACGTAGCCTGCACCTTTGATCTTGGACCTGCCAGCATCTCGAAAACTGGGAGAAATAAATATATATTTGTTACTTAAGCCGCCCAGTCTATGGTATTTTGTTATGGCAGCCCAAGCTGACTAAGACAGTAAGACTCAATTCTACTTCTGATTGTCCCTTTTTCTAGAGCATGGTCCTTCCAGAGCTTTAGTTGAGAGCTTGCCCAGTTTTTGTTTCCTCGGCACCAAGACAGATCGTGGAAAAGTCAGCTCTGCTTCTAAGAGATTTTAGATTTGGATTTTTAAGTTCTTTCCTCATGTGATTTCAGAATTAGTGAAGTCTTGCATGGGAAGCAGTGTGTTTGAAGCTCCTGAAGTCTCTAATTTTTGTTATTCAAACCCTGGAGCAACAACCAACGGTTTGCCATTTTATCTGCCCATAATATAGACTCTTCTGGGCCAAATCCCAACTCTCAGTGTCTAGCCCCATGCAGAAGTGGGTAAATGCCCCCCCCACCCCCGCCGAGGAAAAAAAAGAGGCTTGGATCCTCAGCTCCCCTCTGAGAGTCTCTCCTCAATCCAGAATTTTAATCCTCAAATTCCCCTTACTTCTAAAGCCTTGGATGCTTTTAAAAAAATATATGAGTTTTGTATTTTATCTGAATTTTCTGGTTGTTCTTGGTAGGAGCATTGGCCCACCTCAAACTATTCCATTCTATTCCATCCATGCAGTTCCTTTTCAACCTCATCGCATTAAGGGTTCAAAAAGTCATGCAGTACAGCTCCATGGTTATCAGGCATGGACCAGAAATAGAGGAAGTAGAACATGGTAGAAAAAGTAGGGAGTCTGAAGTCAGGCACACTGAAGTCCTCATTCTGGGTCTCCTACTCATCTGCTGGGACTACAGATAACTGTCAGGTAGCCGGCAGAAGTACCAGCTCGGGAAGCAGATGGCCTGGGCTGTCTCCTGGTTCCACAGCTAGCTATGTGAAAATTGCAACACTTATTTGAACTCTCTCACCCTCTGTTTCCACATTATAGAATAGAAACACTATAGTACCTACCATCTAGGATTTTTGTGAAGATTAAATGAAATGTAATGCTTAGTACTTGTATCAACCAAGACTAGCTCTTGTTATCATTACTAATTTGGAAAATTACATATTCTCATTAAGTTGATTTCCTCATGACTAACAACAAAAATGAATATAGTACCTGTCTCATCGGGTAGGTATAAGGATTAAATGAAAGTGAACGTCAGGGTATGTGACAACCTAGTACCTTAGAGTACTCTGGTCATGGTGGCTACTCAATAGTTTATTTTTCATCTTACAAACTTTCTCTGAGACAAAATAAGTTTGTTTACATTTCAGATCCAGCCGGTTTATTTTATATGGGTTCAGATTTTTGAAGCAAAGATCATATCTTATTCATCTTTCTATCCCTACCACATGGCCCAGGGCCTATTGTGTCAACGCATATTTGTTGAAAGAATGAATCAGTGAATACTGACTTACAATTCTATAGTTCATTATTCACCCCAGCTCCCGGCACATCTCCTTGTTCAAAGTAAGAGCCAAATAAATATTTGTTGAATAAATGAATTATTCAGTCATAAAAAAGCTTAATAGTTTATTCAGAGATAATATCAATCTTTTTCTCAACCTGAATTTAAGAGACACTTTTCATCTGGACAATGATCTACAAAGTTCTGATAAATGGGTTCCGGGGGTTATAGAGGAAGTGGGGCCAAGAATATTTCCTCATCGAATACAAGATCTTGACTCCCATTTATCACGTTTGGTCACCAAATACATTTTCATATTATCTCTGACTATGGGGTCATGCAGCAGGAATGTAAATTCACATGACGGGGCAGTCTATAGCTGGATTCAGAGGGGAAGACAGGTGGCTTTAATCCTAAAGGATTAAAACCTAAAACACTAATTGAAAACTTTCTAAAGTGCACGTACCGCACATACTCTTAATCATAATATGAGAGTTTAACATTCAGAGGATAGCTACAAGTATGCTTCACCAACTAGGAAAATAATCTCTAAAGCGTTATCAGTTGCCACTTTGACCGTTAAAATAATAAAATAACACTTAGTGAATTTTTGTAATGTGCTTGGTATTGTGCTACACACTTTCTGAACACTACCCATTAATCCTCACAGAAACAATAGTACTTTCATGAGATAGGTTTTATTGGTGTCCTGTTACATAGATGAAGACACTGAAATAATAAGTGTTTTAAGAATTTGCCTAAGGAGGCACAGACAATATGTGAGGGGCAGGTATTTAACCCAGGGCCGTCCATCTCCTGGTTTCCTAACAATGAGGCTCGCTACGGTGGCTTCTCCCACCAGAACCAGGGTCTTCTTTACCACTCTGGAATGAAATTCACAGATAATGTAATTTCCCTACACATATAATAATATAAAAAGTTCTCTGGCTTTAATATGCAGGGGGAAATTCAAGGAAAGTAATTTTTAATGAAACAATGTGTATTTCAGTGTGTAGACGCTTTGACTTGATTATACTAGAAGAAATTATGACGTGGTCAGATGCTTACACCCCTCTGTAGAATCTTTACGAATGTGTCAGCTATAAAAAGCAGAATGGTACTGGTTTGTCAAATTGGCATCTCAAATACCAGCTGGGGCACTGCTTTTGTGAAAGGATTTTCCAAAAATGATTAGGAATTTTTGGTAAAGTTTCAAACTAGACATAGTACAGTCTTCCTTCTATTTACAGTCATGTTGCATTCCTGGAAAATTCAGTTTACATGAGAGCCATGCAAAAGATTTTGTGTTTATGTGTAAAACATGAGAAATTATAAGCAGGCTGTTTACGTGCCCGAATGACCAGCGGGATGTTGGAAGGTCATGAGGGATGAGGAGTAAATTTTACTTGTGCAGGATGGTTTCACCTCCTGGCGGGATGCCTAGGATTCTTGGCCCTCATTCATTAATTCCAGAAGCACCCTCCAAATCATTGCAAAATACACAAAAACACCTCCACAAGTCTCTAGATGGCCCCCTATGGTGGTCCTGGCCCAGGTGAGGACTACTGCTCTGCCAGAATGCTCAAAAGAAACTAGCACTGCAGAACCGCGGGAAGTTACATAATGCCAGACAAGCTAATGGAATACAGGACAGAACTTTAATCACGTAATTAATTATTGAGTGGTTTTTAAGAGTAAAAATAGAAATAGGGTCTAGAAAGAATTACATTTTAGGAATGAAGGATAAGCATTTTCAGGAAGGACTCAAGGAAGAGCTCTTGCCCTTCCCCCACAATTGGGTCAGGCTCTCTTTTAATATCCTGTCACAGCATCCTGTGCATCTGCTTTACAATACGACAATTGTCATTATGTAGATCGTTGTCTGTGGCTTATTTAATATGTGTCTCTCCCATTAGCGGGTCTCAATATCTTTATTGCTTTTTGAGTACCACTAATATATATATTATTTGTATAAATAAATTTTATAAATTTTGTGTCAATAAATATTTGTAAAATGAATTATTTTGTGATGCTCGTTTGAAGGTTTTGGAGGATTCTGAGAAGTTTTATTGCTATGGCCTTGATGCGGCTAAATACATTTAAAGTGTACACACTGATTGGTATATATTATGATTTGCATTCGTGTTCAAAGGCTGCTAATTAAACACTGCAGGTATTTAGCAGTGGTTTTGCAAGCAGAACTCTAGTGCCACCTTCTGCCGGGGAGAGAAATAGGCTCAGATCATTTGCATTCTGGGAATCCGGATTTGATGCTCAGCTCTTTATGCTACAGAATTAGATATTTTAAAAATGTTAAAATAATGGGGGCCTATAAACTCCCACTTAAAAATGCAAATTTTGAGCAATCTATAAACAGTGTTGACTGGAGTGAACAAAATTCTTATTTCAGTGGTTGAGATACAGAGAGCTTTCTTAGAGAAAAGAAAAGATTGAGGACTTTTGTCTTACTGATTCAGTGTTGTTGGCCACCGGTTTGAAAATTATTACAAAATGCCCCAATTACTATGACAGCATATACACGGGTCCTTGCTTCAGGAAAGCAGCCTTGTGAATAAGAATTCTCACTGAGCTTATCAAGAATAGATATCATGGAGAAAACAGTTTCAACACGAGTATCTCAAAATATTTGATCAGGAGCTCTGCAAATTAATGAAGTCTTTCACTTATCATAAAAATAAAACCCCTGTTTCTTTATATTCATGGGTAACCATGCAACTTGAAATGGCCATTTTCTCTGGTAAGATAATGTTCTCTCTTTGTACGGTACTTTTTGTAATCGGTATGCTATTGTGCATTCTGCGAATAAACAATAATATCCCAAGACTCTAGTGGGGTTAGGTAATAGATGTGACACTGCTAAGGAGCAGGTATTTTGTGCTGCACCAATGGAAAAAATTTTTTCAATTTTCACTCCAAACTGGAAGGAAGAGCTCGTTCCAATGGAAGGAGGACCAAAAGCTTCTTCTACATAAGCATAGAGCAAAGGTTAGCAATTTTTTTCTTTAAAATATCCGTTAGTAATTATTTTAGATTTTACAGGCCACAGGATCTCTATCACAACTTCTATTCAGCTCTGAAGTTGTAACCTGAAAGCAGCCGTAGACGATGTATAAACAAATGAACACATTTGTGTTCCAATAAAACTTTATTTACAAAAAGAAACAGTGGGCTAGCTTTGGCTTGCAGGCAGTTGCCAATCCCCGACACAGAGATTTGAGAATGCAGTCTCTGTTCTCTTGGGCAGAACCACAGGGATTGCTCCAGGAGGGGAGTGGAGCTCCAGATCCTGGCGCGTCTGCGTGGAGGGAAGGAGAGTTACAGACTGCACTGTGACGGAGGGACAGGCAAAGACTAAGATACCACTGGATTCAAAACTGCGAAAGACACGGATAAACAAATATGGAATCCAGTAGTCAAAGAGTCAGCAACAAAGTGCTAACAGGGCTAGTGTTAAAATAAATAAAACCCACAAACCTTTGCAGGAGTGGGGAGGAACAGTCTTCTCTATTGTTGGTCTTTAGGGTCAGGCTCAAGTTCCTGGAGACATGCCACTATGAGGCCTCATTTCAGACCTTCATCAGAATAGGTATTTGATTTTGGTTCAGAAAACATGGTCGTCATATATTCATTTAACACATACTGGGAGTCAACTCTGTGTCAGGTGCTGTTCTAGGCACTGAAGATATGGCAGGAAGCAACCCCTTGTCTGATCTGGAGTACAGAGGTAGACAATAGGCAAATAAGCAAACAAACATGCAGTATAGCTACTCTCAATCTTTTTACCTGAATGAAACCTTGAAACAATTTTCAAGTTCAAGGAAACTCTGCCTAAAAATTATTATGTCTGCAGCTCATGGTATGTTAGCAGGTTCAGTAACTTGTAGATATGATAATCCAAGAATAATTTTCTCTGATCTTTTGATAGACAATGTTGTTTTCCTGTAGATCTGTCTATTTTGGCTAGTCTACTAGTCTATTCTTTTTGTTTGTTTCCCCCTCCCCAACAAGCATATAAAACCCACAAAACAAATCAGTAGTTGTAGGTAGAGGAAAGTCAGGGTTTGTTTGTTTTTCTGTTTACCTATTTGATTGTGTGTGTGTGTGTGTGCGTGTGTATGTGTGTATTTAAAACCTTATCCCATTAGCCCATGTATTAGTTTCCTCTTGCTGCTGTAACAAATTACCACAAATTTAGTGGCTTAAAGCAATACAAATTTATCAGCTCACTGTTCTGGAGATCAGAAGTCCAAAATGGTTTAGCAGGTCTGTTTTCCTTCTGGAGATTCTAGGAGCAAATCCATTTCCTTGCCTTTTCCAGCTTCTAGAGGCTGCCTGCATTCCTTCAATGATGGCCCCCTTTCTTCTTATTTGAGGCTAGCAGCTTAGCGTCTTCAGATCTTTCCCCTTCTCTGACTTTCATACTTCTCTCTTATAAGGACCTTTGTCAATACTTTGGGCCTACCTTGATAATGTAGTAAATATAATCTCTCTATTTTAAGACCCTAAACTTGACCGACCTGTTAAATCCCTTTTGACAAATAAGGTAACACATTATAGGTTTCAGAGATTAGAATGTGGACATCTTCAGGGGCCAATATTCAGTTTACCACAGCCTAGAAGTCTTATTACAAATTTCTCTGATACAAATGCTAACAGAGTATGTGCAACAATAGCCTTCCCTATTTAGAACAACAACGAAAAAGGCTTTTGAGCCGAATTTTCTTGAAAAACATGGGCAGTTAAGCTTATTCTACTTAAGATTTTTTTCCTTACCATTCATAAAATTTAAAAACTTCTGTGAGAAACATAATAAATTTGTTAAATAGCTGTCTTAAGCTAAAATGGGATTTAGGGCGCCTGGGTGGCTCAGATGGTTAAGCATCTGCCTTCGGCTCAGGTCATGATCCCAGGGTCCTGGGATTGAGTTCCGCATCTCTCTCTGCCTCTCTCTCTCTCTCTCTCTCTGTCTCTTATGAATAAATAAACAAAATCTTTAAAAAAAATGGGATTTAATTTCCTAAAGGCAGGCTTTGTAGATTTAAATTAAATAGAAGTTGTAAGTTGATTTTAATTAATGCTTCTTTCAACATGAAAATTTATTTATAATATTGGATGGTAAAGTTACTAATACCATAACCCAAAGCAATGAATAAAAATATAGTTTAAGACACAGTTTTACTCGATTTATTTATTAAAAATTTTTTTAAAAGATTTTATTTATTTGAGAGAGAAAGCACGCATGAGCGAGCAGGGATGTGGGGAGAGTTGTGGGGAGGGGTAGAGGGAGAAGCAGACTCCCCGCTGAGCTCAGAGCTGGAGGAGGGGCTGGACAGGCAGGGCTGAACTCCAGGACCCTGAGATCATGACCCTAGCCAAGTCAGACGCTTAACCAACTGAGCCACCCAGGTGCCCGTGGTTTTACTCAAGATTTAGAAGAAATAATTTGTTATTGCTTGACAAATTCAGGCTTCAATATAGTTACAAATTATTAGGCACATATAGAGTTACAGAATTATTATATACCTGTTGGTTTCCTGGTTTCTTTTTAGGCCTATATATGCATAAAACATTATTTTTGAAAGCCAAAGTAAAGAATGATATGTACTTTTTAATATGATACTTGTGTGCCACCCCTTTTTTTTCTGCATAAAGAATCAGTTTTGGGTCAAGTGAGATGAGCATATAAATTTCATCTTCAACTCAAATAAAATGATTTCTGTTTTGGCTGCTGATGCTTGTCTGTCTGTCTACCTTTCTTCCTCTCTCGCTCTCTCTTTCTCTCATTCTGTCACTTGTTGCAACAGGACAGTGAAATGTCTCAAAAGATTATAATTCTTCATCACTAACCTTATGGAAATTGTCCCTAAGCCTGGGATAAGAATTCTTTCCTCCCATCTCTCATCCACCTTCAAATATCACCATGTTGGAGATCAGTCATGTTTATAAAAAATGTAAATAAAATAGAAAACAGGAGGTCACAACAAACAAACAAGAAAGGAACAAACACTATGAAAACATCCAATACAATTCTCTTCTAATCTGCACAATCTACGCAACATTTACAGCTACAGCAAATTGACAGAGGAGAAGCTGACACATGGTGTATAAAAATTCCTTCTTCAGAATACAAATTTCTAAGTCAAACAGAGAAAGACATGTATCATATGACCTCACTGATATGAGGAATTCTTAATCTCAGGAAACAAACTGAGGGTTGCTGGAGTGGGGGGTGGGGTGGGATGGGGTGACTGGGTGATGGACACTGGGGAGGGTATGTGCCCTGGTAAGCGCTGTGAATTGTGTAAGACTGTTGAATCTCAGATCTGTACCTCTGAAAAAAATAATGCAATATATGTTAAGAAAGAAAAAAAAAAAGAAGAAGAATGTAGCAGGAGGGGAAGAATGAAGGGGGGGAAATCGGAGGGGTAGATGAACCATGAGAGACGATGGACTCTGAAAAACAAACTGAGGGTTCTAGAGGGGAGGGGGGTGGGAGGATGGGTTAGCCTGGTGATGGGTATTGAGGAGGGCACGTTCTGCATGGAGCACTGGGTGTTATGCACAAACAATGAATCATGGAACACTATATCTAAAACTAATGATGTAATGTATGGGGATTAACATAACAATAAAAAAATTTTTAAAAAAGCAAAAAAAAGAATACAAATTTCTCTCAGATTTTCTGCTGTACTAGTTGGGTTTTTTGTTTTGCTGTTGTTTGTTTTTTTGTTTTTCCCTAGTTCAACTTGGTATGTGTAAGGAGTGATTGAAGGATGTCATTTGGAAGAGAAAGCTTGACATTATTAGTTTACTGTCCTCCACTCTGTGCAATTCTGTGCTCAACAATTATCAATGGTCTTCCATATTTCATACCAAAAATTGAGAAAGAACCTAACCAAATGAAATGGTCCTACTCTGTACTGTCATACGGAGCAGAAAGACTTTAAAGAAATTTCTAACATGGCTGCTTGGTCATTACCCATCACTGTGAGTGTTAGAATTGCATGGCATGCCAAATTCAAAAATTAATGTTTATATTTTTCATCATTTCTCTTGTAGAATCCCTAGCAACATATCACAGATATTCTAGGATTCCGTGGAACTCTAGTTAAGAATCCCTGATAAGTGCTGAAAAATATAGCAGGAGAAGGGGCATAGAGAGTGCTGGGGAATGGTGGGAGTGGCCGTTGACATCTAGATCAAATATCATGAAGAAAAAGGTGACAAGCAAAGGAGAGTGAGTACATCTTGTTTTTATAAAAATGGCATTGAATTTGGAGGCAAAAATACACCTTGGTTTTGCAACTGAGGATTGTACTGAACTCATAATTACAATAAAACATTTTAATATACATGCCTATCTTGCCTTTTTCCTGAAATCCCACTAAAATGGCAATAAAGGAATAATAAGGTCAATAAGAATTGGAGAGGCTATCGTACCAAATGGGAATTGACGATGAAAATTTGGAAGATGGAATTCTGTAGCTGATTTAGCAGAGCCTAGGAAGCTGAAATCTAATGGAGGGAGGACTCAGCAAGAATAAAATGACTAACACCACAAAGGGAGGACTCAGCAAGAATAAAATGACTAACACCACAGATTCACAGAAACTGGAGGCAACGGATATCTCTGAAGAGGATGAGGGTGGAAATGAAAAGAAAGAATTGGTTAAAAGTCTATATAAAGAACTGTGTATTATTTGGCTATTGCTGTATTACAAATCACTCTAAAACATAGTATCTTAAAACAACAAGCATTAAGCTCACAGATATTCTGGTCACTAGGGGCCTGCATGTGGGACAACCTTGCTCATGTATCTGTAGTCACTTGCCAGGTTAGGTAATAGTTTTGCTGATTGTGGTGGGACTCTCTCACATCTCTGGGCTTTGGCTGGTGTAGTTAGGCTGACTCAGCTCTGGTCTGTGTGGTCTCTCATCTTCCAACAGGCTTTTTCATTAGGCAGAGGCAGGGACCCAAGAAAATGAGTAGAAGCATGAAAAACTTCTTGATGCCTAGGCTCTTCCTGCTACATCATCTATTCTTCCATATTTCAGTAGCCAAAGCAAGTCAGAAGACCAGCTCAGACTCAAGAGCTGAGTAAATAACTACATCTTCATGAAAGTGGTTGCAGAATCATATTGAAAAGGGTATGGATGTAGAGAACAGAGAAGTACTGTGGCTATTTCTTGTTATCTATTATAAAGAAGCCTTCAAACTATTTCTCTTGCCCTCTATCATGAACCGGATACTACTGACATTTTTAAAACATTCAAAGAACAAAAATAACTATTGGAATTTAAATATATGATAAAATTTTAAACTTTTTAAAAAGATTTATTTATTTGAGAGCAAGAGAGAGAGTGTGAGAGCAGGGGGTTAGGGGCAGAGGGAGAGAGAGAATCCCAAGCAGACTCCCTGCCGAGTACGGAGCCCAATACAGGGCTCGATCCCACAATCCTGAGATCATGACCTGAGCTGAAAGCAAGAGTTGGATGCTCAACTGACTGAGCCACCCAGACCCCCCACCCAAATTTTAAACTTTTAATTAAAAAGTTGGGAAATAAAGTGGAGAAAATTATCTAGTGTATTTGTTTTCAATTGCTGCATAACAAATTACCACAAGTCTAATGGCTTACACAATACACACATTTCTCTTATACTGTGTGTGTGTGTGCATGCATGTGTTAAAAGTTCAGGCATGACCCCTCTTTGGGGGTCACCTGTGGCTGCAATCTAGGTTTTGAATGGGGCTATGGTCTCATCAGAGTCTCAACTGGAGAAAGATCCAATTTGAAGCACAGTTAGGTTCTGGACAGAATTCATTTTCTTGCTGCTGTACGACTCCAGGCCCCACCTTTTTTATTCTAGCTATTGGCTGCCTTCAGATCCTACAGGCCACCCAGAGATCACTTGCTGTTCCTTTCCACATGAGCTTCTTCAACATGCCTGCTCACTTTATCAAGCCAGCAAGGATAACCTCTCACTCTAGTTTGCTAAGACAGTCTTATATAACATAATGTAGTCATGGGAGTGATGTCCCATCAACATTGCCAGGTAATGTAACCTAGTCAAAGGAGTAATATACCATCAAATTGGAACAAAAAGACTAAGATAGGAAAATGAAAGGATGAAACATGGTGGTTTAATATCTGATTAATAGTCTCAAAAATAGGGAAGTGAAAAATCTGAGATGAGGACATTAAAAAAAAAGAAAGAAATAAAATAGAAGGATATGAAGGCTCCAAGTTGAAATTATGTACAAAATCTCAACATATTAATGGGAAAGAAACTTAAAGCACATCATTTTGAATCTTAGGGTAAAGAAACAATCTTCAAAATACCTAGAAAAAAACCTGAGTCATATATAAAGTATCAGGATTTAAAATGACATTTGATTTCTGAACACCAATCCCTACATCTAGGGAACAATGAAAAGTGGCTTCAACATTCTCAGTAAAAGTTATTCCCAATATTGAATTCAAGAGTCAGCTACTTATTTTTTTCCAAGGGTTACAATAAAGTCGTTATTTTACAAGCAAGTTGTAAAAAAATTAAACTCCAACATACCCTTTTTTTTTCAGGAAGCTTCTGGAAATGTGTCCAGCCAAAAGAAGGAAGTAAATCAAGGAAAAAAAAAGATGTGAGTTCTGAGAAAGAGGAACAACATAGAATCTTGGAGGTAAAAGGAATTCCTAGGATGAGAGTGAATAGAAATCCTAACCGGATAGCTGTACACTAGGCTGAGCCTACAAGTCCAGATTAGAGTGGGAAGACAGTGGGTTCTAGGACAAATATTTCTAACAAAAAAACCCTGACATATTGTTTAATATTTTTATTATATTGAAAAAATTACAGTTCTGCTGGAGATTTTGAAAAAACAATTATATAGAAAAAGAATTACATAGATAAAAGAATTACATAGAAATCTTGCCATTTGCAACGACGTGGATGGAACTGGAGGGTGTTACGCTGAGCGAAATAAGTCAATCAGAGAAAGACATGTATCATATGACCTCACTGATATGAGGAATTCTTAATCTCAGGAAACAAACTGAGGGTTGCTGGAGTGGTGGGGGGTGGGAGGGATGGGGTGGCTGGGTGATAGACACTGGGGAGGGTATGTGTTATGGTGAGCGCTGTGAATTGTGCAAGACTGTTGAATCTCAGATCTGTACCTCTGAAACAAATAATACATTATATGTTAAAAAAAAGAAGAAGATAGCAGGAGGGGAAGAATGAAGGGGGGGAAATCGGAGGGGGAGATGAACCGTGAGAGACTATGGACTCTGAGAAACAAACTGAGGGTTCTAGAGGGGAGGGGCGTGGGAGGATGGGTTAGCCTGGTGATGGGTATTAAAGAGGGTATGTTCTGCACGGAGCACTGGGTGTTATACGCAAACAATGAATCATGGAACACTACATCAAAACCTAATGATGTAATGTATGGTGATTAACATAATATAATAAAAAAGAAAAAGAAAAAGAAAAAGAAGCCCCCTTCCCAAACCCAAAACCCCAAAACCTGAATTATTATTAACTCTAGGAAAAACAAAGGGAGTGTAATCATTGTATACTATAAGGCTTATTTCTGAACAACATTCAGATACTCATGATAAAATATTGATATAATAAAAAATTGTGCCACCTATTTGAGGAATATGGCAGGGGGTAAGTGGAGTATATATGTTTATGTGTATGTATACGTATGTGTATGTTTATGTGTGTGTATATGTGCAAAGTTGTGTAAATATAACATAAAATCTACTGTTTTACCCATTTTTGAATGTACAATTCAGGGGCATTAAGTACATTCACATTGTTGTGCAATTATCACTACCATCCATCTCCAGAACTTTTTCATCTTCCCAAACTGAAATTCTGTATGTGTTAAACAATAACTCCACATACCTCCCTAACCCCAGATCTGACAACCATCATTCCACTACTCTAGATACCTCATATAAGAGGAATCATACTTACATTTGTCCTTTTGTGTCTGGCTTATTATACTTAGTGTAATGTCTTGAAGTTTCATCCATGTTGTAGCATGTGTCAGAATTTCCTTCCTTTATATATATATATATATTTTTTTTTTTTTAAAGATTTTATTTATTTTTTTGAGAGAGAGAGAGTGTGCGTGTGTGAGAGAGAGACCATGAGCAGGGTGAGGGGCAGAGGGAGAAGCAGGCTTCCCGCTGAGCAGGGAGCCCCATCTTGGGCTCTATCCTGGGACTCCAGGATCATGACCTGAGCTGAAGGCAGATGCTTAACCGACTGAACCATCCAGGTGCCCCGTGAACTTCCTACCTTTTTAAAGCAGAATAATATTCCATATTACCACATTTTGTTTATCCATTCATTCATTGTTTGGACATTTGAATTGCTTCCGCCTCTCTGTTATTGTGAATAATGCTGCTTTGAATGTAAATGTACAAATATCTCTTTGAGTCCCTGCTTTCAATTCTTTGGGTATATATACTCAGAAGTGGTATTGCTGGATCACATGGTAATTCTATTTTCAATTTTTTGAGGAATTATCATATTGTTTTCCATGGCAGCTATACCATTTTTTTTTATTTAAATTTTTTTATTGTTATGTTAATCCCCATACATTACATCATTAGGCAGCTATACCATTTTATATTCCTACCAGCAGTGCACAAGAGTTCCAGTTGCTCCACATCCTTGCTAACATTTATTTTTTATTTTTGTTTTTAATAGTAGTCATCCTGATGGATATAAAGTGATAACTCATTGTGGTTTTGATCTGCATTTCCCTAATGATTAGTAATGTTGAGTATCTTTTCATATGCTTATTGGCAATTTGTATTTCTTCTTTGGAGAAATGTCTATTCAAGTCCTTTGCCCATGTTTAATTGAGTTATTTTTGTTATTGTTGAGATGTAGAAGTTCTTTATATATTCTGGATATTAACACCTTATGAGATATCACTTGCAAATATTTTCTTCCATTCCCATAGGTTGCCTTTTCACTTTGATTATGTCCTTTGATGCACAAAAGCTTTCAATTTTGATATAGTTCATTTTATCCATTTTTCCTTTTGTTGTCTGTGCTTTTGGTGTCATATCAAAGAAATCATTGCCAAATCCAATGTCATGAAGATGTCGCCTTAGTTTTTCTTCTGAGTTTTATAGTTTTAGGTCTTATGTTTATGTCTTAGATATATTTTTGAGTTAATTTGTATATATGGTATAAGGTAAGGACCCAACTTCATTCTTTTTCATGCTATTTCATTTTTTAAAGTATATATATGATTACTTTAATAGATACTAAAAATCATAAATTTTAAAAAGAAAAAAGAGCAATGTATTGTTTTTAATCAATGTATAGAAATATGTCTGGGTTATTTGCTATGATGTCATCTTGTTGTATAGTCTTTAGATTACTGTGGAATTGGGTAGTAGTAGAGTTTTAAGTAAGGTATTTAATATTTGGTGATTTAATCTTAAATATTTTATTTGTCATTAAAAAAAGTAAGAATTCAAAACTTTCCTGTTTTAGAATTTAAGGCATTTAAGAAAACTAAAACCAAAACCTTTCTCTATACCTCACTCTCAAAAATGCTTCTACATTTTCCTTAGGCCCTTGACATAATTTCATCACTGTGAAAATAAATGAATGAAAATAGATTGTAAAACGTAAGTTTCATGAAAAAGAGAGAAAATACTATTTTGCTAATTAATAAAATAGAACAAGTTTTTTTTTATATAATATTAACATTACTTTCCCACTATTTAATTGTAATTCTCAAGTAAGTCAGTAGAATGGGGAATTAAGAAAGAGGAAGAGGAGGAAAATGGGAGGGAATTAAATGCTTTGGATGTAGAAATCACTATTCCCTATACTTCCAAGAGGTATAGAGTTCTTTTTCTTAAATGATTTTCCAGAAATGATATCCTAAATATTACTTAAAATTTGTTTGCAAAAGGAATTCTAATTTTTCTGAATGTAACTGTCTGTCAAAAAGCCAATGAAATGTATATTTTTTGCCAAAGAAAAGAAAATTGGTATTGTGTCCACTATGTTGGTGGCAGAACTCAGGAGATTTCAAATAAATTTCTTTTTTTAATGTAAAATTTTATTGCAAAGCTTTATGCTTCACATCTAGACAATTACACTCCAGGATTTCAACTAATGAATACCACATGTTAGACTCAGTAACTTCAGCTGCAGGGTGGAGAAGACTGTTAAAGCCACTCAGATAATAAATAGCTATCTAGGCCCATTTCAGCTAGAGCAAGTCAACTGCATTGAATGTGAGTGAAACATTAATTCTTTATAAGAACATACCCAATTGGCAGACACTTTGACATATAATATACATTAATTCACCATTCCACCCCCGTTGAATCATTTTATCCTTTGTTTGAGTCTGCACTTACATGCATGCCTATCTCCGATCTCCTGAATCTGTCTTCGGGGTATCGCTTGCATGTACTTACAAAACATACATTTTTAAACAGACACATAAATGAGAATGGTTCCAGCTTCTCAAAAGTGTTAGTTCGTCATTATTTCTGTTTGTTCTGCAAATATCACATAGCTTTCTTATTCCCTCTGGGACTGTCTCTGGGTTCTCCCTCCCTGTCCTTGGGACTTTGACAATTTCCCCCCATTTCTTTTCTAAAGTCTTGTAAAAACAGAGGAGAGAGAATATTACATGTTGGTATTGGACACAAAGGACACCTGGGCTTGTTTTGGCCCCAGAATTAAAAAAAATTAAGAAATGAAAAGGGAGAAGCAGATCTTTCTCAGAGAGTGTTGCCTCACTGTAGAGGTTATTCTCATGGGACAAACTCTTGCTTTTGAAAGCCAGTCTTGGGAATCAGCAACAGGAAATGCAGAAAGGAATAAATCTGTCAGACTCATTTTCCTTTCTATTTTACGGTGGAGTTGTTTTTGTTTTCTTCCCCCTTCTCTTGGATGGAAGCCACATTTCTCTGTGGCTGGTATGCATTCCTTAACCCGGAACAGTGAGGGGGGACGTGGGGGCAGTGGTGGAGAAGGCAACACTCTCCAAGTTCTGGCTGAGACACTTAATTTTCTCCAACCATAGTGATGAGGGAAACTGCAGACTTTCATAACATAGTTACCTCCTTATACAGCATTTCTTTTTTTTAATTTATTTATTTTTTATTTTTTAAATTATATTTATTTTTTGACAGAGAGAGAGACATAGCGAGAGAGGGAACACAAGCAGGGGGAGCAGCAAGGGAGAAGCAGGCCCCCCACTGAGCAGGGAACCTGATGTGGGGCTCGATTCCAGGATCCCGGGATCATGACCTGAGCCAAAGGCAGACACTTAACAACTGAGCCACCCAGGTGTCCCTTTTACAGCATTTCTATCACACTTTTTATCATGTTACTGTAAGCTAATTTCATTTTGTTCAAATTTGAACAGATTTGAATAAAATGAAATTATATATATATGTAATTGATATTTATATATGTATGAAGAATATTCTTTTTTAAAAAGATTTTAGAGAGAGAAAGAGAGCATGCAAGCAAGTGGAGGGGGCAGAGGGAGAGAATCTTCAAATGGACTCTCCACTGAGTGTGGAGCCCCATGCAGGGCTCAATGCCATGAGCCTGAGATCATGACCTGAGCTGAAACCAAGAGTCGATGCTTAACTGACTGAGCAATCCAGGCGCCCCATGGAGAATATTCTTTGTGGCCATATATACATTACTTTATATACATTAACACTAGTCTTAAAAACAGTTCTAAAAGATAGGTAGACCATCTTTTTAAAACTCAGAAAACCGTGGTTTAAAGAGGGAATGGGACTTGCTTAAGTTCAGAAAAGCTGTAACTAGTGAGCCAGGATTCCATGGAGCCCCTCAAGTCCAAGTCCAAGTCCATTTCTTTTCTCTCCATCAGTGGGTATTTTTTAAAAAAGATTTTATTTTTAAGGGGCACCGGGGTGGCTCAGTCGGTTAAGCGTCTGCCTTCGGCTCAGGTCACGATCCTGGATCCAGCCCCACATCGGGCTCCCTGCTCAGCAGGAAGTCTGCTTCTGCCTCTCTCTGCCCTTCCCCCAACTTGTGCTCTCTCTCTCTCAAATAAAGAAATAAAATCTTTTTTTAAAAAAAGATTTTATTTTTAAGTGCTCTGTACACCCAACATGGGGCTCAAACTTACTTGATTGAGTTTCATGTTCCACAAATTGAGCCAGCCAGTTGCCTCCTCTCCATCCGTGATATCTAAACTGGTCCCCATGGATCTCTTGGGGCTGCCCTGCCTGGAAGAGGTCAACTAAGGGGCGTTCAGTTCACCCCATCTTGACCCCTCCCCTCCAGAACCACACTACGGTTTACTTGCTTTATTTGTTTATGCTTCTGTGTGACATTTTGGGGGACTTAGAATCCAAGTCTTCTTTCTTTCCCTGTTTCAAGACTTCTATGGTATACCATGTGTGGCAATAATTTAGTTGTTTCAACATGGAGTAGATCTTTGCCTTTCACAGAATGAGTCTTGGATGTCTGTCTCATTTGTGAGTGACCCTGTGGTCATCTGGAATTTTGCTGAAGCACAAATTTGAATTTCAAGTGTTGAGAGACTGCTTAGGAGCAGTGAGAGAGCCTGCTTTAAAAATATGGATCCTGCAGCGCATCTTGGCTTTGTTGTTTATGATATGCTAGACAGATGGTATCATCTTGGTTTTAGGTCAGAGATTACTACATTTTTTCTATAAAGGGGCAGATACTAAATATTTCAGGTTTTACAGCCGACATAGGACCACTGTTGAATTTTCTTACTCTTCTCTCTTTCCAACCCCTTAAAAAGGGTAGAAATTATTCTTACCTGGAAAGAAGGCCTTAAAAACAGTCCAAGGAGGCTGGACTTGGCCTGTGGTCATGGCTCATCCATCCCTATTTTAGGTAATACCATCCTTACTTTAAAGATTAGCATCATATCTCAGAGGGGTAAAGTGATGAATCTGGGTTATGCAGCTCACAATGAGGCAAACCTTGGTGTGTTTGGGGCTCCCCAGTGCACTTGTTTTCCACTATACCTTTTGCTATGGTCTATTTCTTTTTTTTTTTTAAAAGATTTTTTATTTATTTGAGAGAGAGAGAGAGCACAAGAGGGGGGAGTGGGGGAGGGAGAAGCAGACTCCCTGCCGAGCAGGGAGCCCAATGCGGGACTCGATCCCGGGACTCCAGGATCATGACCTGAGCCGAAGGCAGTCGCTTAACCAACTGAGCCACCCAGGCGCCCTGCTATGGTCTATTTCTTAAAAGGTTTCTTTTCACATTCCTCAGAAACAACAAAAAGTTGTGTTTTTTAAAATTATCATTTTCCTTGAACTTCTTACTACAAGAGACACATCCAAGGGAATGGCCCCATTTCTCAGAATCATGATGAAAAACTAATGCAAAACAGAACACAGAACTCAGGTTAGTTACCAGAGTTCTGGTTTTGAGTTGTCAGGCAAAGAAGATGACTCTAACACATCTCAAACCTTCAGAATAAAGTCACTTTTAAGTAAATTGCATTCAGTGAACACATAGTTCTGTTCACTGATTTTTTTTTTAAAGATTTTATTTATTTATTTGACAGAGAGAGACACAGTGAGAGAGGGAACACAAGCAGGGGGAGTGGCAGAGGGAGAAGCAGGCTTCCCGCGGAGCAGGGAGCCCGATGCGGGGCTCTGTCCCAGGACCCCGGGATCATGACCTGAGCCGAAGGCAGACGCTTAACGACTGAGTCACCCAGGCGCCCCCTATTCACTGATTTTTAAAAAACAAATTCAATGATAGTACACCTAAATTCCAGACAAGCAGGCTCAGGAAGGAGCAGGAGAGGACACCTGTCAAAATGGAGACTCCTCACAACACGAGACTCACCTAAGCTTTGGAGTTTTTGTAGGTCACTTGTTCCTTCCCCTGAAAGCGGGAGATGAGATGATAAGGAATTGAAGCACCTTCCCGAAACTCGTTTGCTCATTCTGTTCTCTGTAAGCAGGAAACCGTTATTGCTTAGTGGTTCGAAAGCTGGCTGGCCTGGGCCTGCTTCCTGGCTCTGTATCACTCAGCTGCTGTGCGTCATTGGGCAAGTTACTTAACTTAAATATCGATGTTTTCTTCTATGCAAATTGAGACAGCACTAGTATATGCATCATATGTTATGTGGAGCTCATGAGATAGTGTACATAAAGCACTGAACAGCAAGTACGAAAAAGTGTGTGGTTGCCACCCCTTCTTCCAGCACGTACCTAAGTAGGCCTCGTGAACTAGCACACTTCCGACAGGCTTTCCAGTTGTACTGGCTGCTGGACTTCCAGATGTGGCCTCATCCCTTTATTATCATTGTTTGGTTACTGTTTTTAGATTTTCCTCACCGCCATGTTCTGTAGTCTCAAGACCAGACTGACCCTCTCTGTGCCCTGTCCCAGAGGGGAGGGGAAAACAGACAAGAACACATCAATCAAACAACTGAATAACATGTCGTCAGGCTATGGTAGGCAGCACGGAATGGCATAATGAATATAGGGAATGTGAAGATTGTTCTAGAAATAGTATTGTGATAGACCAGAGCTGGGTGAAATTGTAAGACGAGCAATAAGACGCTGTTTGAGCCATGTAGGTTCTGGAGCAGGGTTTCCCAGCCCTGGCCAAATCGTAAGCATCACTTGGGGTGCTCTTGAACGTACAGTACCGAACTACTGAATTGGGGTGTGGAAGGGAGAGTCTGGAATTGCTAGTTTTAACAAGTCTCTCTGGTGATTCTTGAGATTTTAAGTTTTAGAAATACTGTCCTAAAGCAAACGGTAATGTAATCAGACAGAGACGGGATGAAAACTGCTCTCATTAACTCTCAGGAGTAACGGCTGTCACGTCAGTTGTCTTCAAGTAAAGCGTGAGCTCAGAGGCCCTTGGGTGTCTGGAAGCTAGAGGATCCTGAAGGAGATGCCTTTGCTCTTCTGCTCCCTGGGTGTATATAATCTCTTTCTCTGCATATTTGTAAGACTGTGGTTATCAATCCCCACTGCACATTGATATCACCTGGGGAACTTAAAAAAATACTAATTCCTGGACTCTCTTCTAGACCAATTAAATCAGAACCTATTCAGGTGGGTCTGCCCCAATTTTTTTTTTTTTAAGTTCCCAGTAATTCAGACGTGTGACCAGGTTAAAGCGTTACTGCACCAAACGCCTTGTGTGTACCTCTTATATTCTAGTTATCACTTCTGTTTTCAAAATAAACTTTATTAAGCTGTTTTACATGCAATCTGTTCTAGTTGTTTTTATAACCCAATTATCTTCCAGGGGTTCACACATATGCTCCTGGTTTGCACTAGCTTGGGGGATGAGCATAACCATGAGCAGAATGGTGCTTGTTTTTCCCTCTCCGCATTCTGATTATACAAAGCTTAAGGTAGTGGCTTTAGAACTGTTTTTAAAAACAGAAAAGCCCCGGCACCTGGGTGGCTCAGTCGGTTAGGTGTCTTCCTTCGGCTCAGGTCAGGATCCCAGGGGCCTGGGATCGAGCCACATGTAGGGCTCCCTGCTCAGCGGGGAGTCTGCTTCTCCCTCTCCTCTCTCTCTTTCTCACTGTCTCTGTCTGTCTCTCTCTCTCCAATAAATAAATAAGATCTTTAAAAAATACAAATAGAAAAGCCCTTTCTATTGAATGAATGGAAGCCCACTGTAAAAGTCTGGTTCTTCTGGGTCCCCATAGCTGGGTCCTCATAGCAGAACATCTCGGCCATGTGGAGCATGCCTTGAAAACCACTTTGAATAGTCGGAGACACAGGAAACATTGAGACCCCACCAGAATCTCGTTTTGTGAAGAGTCACAGACTGCAGGGAATAGCACCCCTTATATATTTCGCCTTTCAAGGGGAGAGTCCCACAGATGATGAATTGCCCTTCCCCTCTATCCTGTTTCCCCGCTCTGTGGCTTCAAGAAGCCCTGAGAGGCATTTCAGTTTTGTTAAGTGATGACTAAAGATGTCACAACAATTAAACCATGAGGGCCTTTATGAAATCCAAACCTCGAAAAATGTAGGTTCCCAAATGGTTATGTCATTTAAAAATGACATAACCTTTGAAAAATTTAAATGGCTGGATACTATGCTTTTTCCTCCTAATATATTGATTTTTTACTTTAATCTTATACATTCGGATTGTTTTCTTGATTTTCTAGGATACCAGGTACTTTGTTGCAAAGAGTGTAATTATTCTCAAAGGTTAGGTGGCACCTATAAGCATGTCCTTTGGAAGGCTGGAAATATTAACACCAAATCCACATTAACTGAAGAAACAAGAGCCCCTGGGTTAGTAAAACCAATGTCAAAGAGGTTAATACTGCTTTGCCCAGCAGATTCACACACAGGCCTTCAGCTTAATGGACCAGGGCTCACAACTGTCACACTGAGAGAAAACAGAAACAACATGTACGTTTCAACTTGAATGTTTTGACCATAAAACTTCTAGGTGAAGCAATTTTGTATTAATCGTCATTAACAGTGTATCTTCTCTTTGTCCTTCCCACCAAAATGGGCTACCCATAGGAGTCAATGATTTCTGGTCAATAACTTTCTTTTACAATGATTTTGTTGTAGCTGCCGGGTGCAGTTACTTTAGCATCCTTTATGTAACCATGTTGTTCCTTCTTTTTCTGAGGTGATGAGGCAACTGACTATGTTTATGTTGATTTGGGAAAAGCTAGGGCATGTGTTGGTATGATTAAGTACAACATTCATTGACCATCCAATAAAAATCAAAATAAGAAATATAGGAGTTTACTGTTATCAGATGCTGAATCGGACAATCAACGTTCTTTCACAAATGCAATGCAAATTATATTCTGATTTCATGCTTAGTTTTTTTCTCACTTCCTCTGTCTTTAGCATTTTTAAAAATGGAAATTCAAAAGATATTTTATGTCACAATTGTAAGTTTTTATAATAGTTCCAACATGACAATTCACTTTGTTTTCTTATCTCTAGGGTACAGGACTGCTTTCACTTTATATTCAGTAATACTATTGATAACAGTAATCACTATGCTTACGTGCCAAGTCTTATTTAAACACTTTACACGTGGAGTTCTTTATACATGGAGCTCCTATAACAGTGATAGTATTATAATATTTGAAAATGATTTATATTCATTTGTCCCTTAAATCTTATTCCCCTTTAACTTCAACATAAAGGGAAGGCCAAACTATGAGGTTTATTGTCCCAAGAAAGGAAAAGGTGATACCAGATAAAGCAAAAACGTGACACTAAATTTCTTGACTGTTTTAGGTTGGGGACAAAGGTCTTGAAAATAAGATTTTTGGACAGAGATATGAAATTTCTAAATACCAAAGACTTTTACATATCAAGATTCAGGTCTAGTAGATGTAGTTCTTAAAGTCCTAATTAGACATAAATGCCTGAGTATGGAGGCTTAATGGCCCCCAGAACTGAATGACACTGGGAAGTCCAAGGTAGGGGAAAAGAGGAAGTGTGAGCCTGTCCCTTCATATGTGCTGGCTGGACAGTAAGAAGAAACAAGGAGGGGGGCACCTAGGTGGCTCAGTTGGTTGAGTGTCCCACTCTTAGTTTTGGCTCAGGTCGTGATCTCATGGGTGGCGGGATCAAGTCCCACGTCAGGACTTGGCAGGAAGCTGCTTGAAGATTCTCTTCCTCGCCCCTTCCCCGACTCGCCCATGCATGTGCTCAATCTCTCTCTCTCTCTGAAGTAAATAAATAAATCTCAAAAAAAAAAAAAAAAAAAAAAAGAAGAGACAAGGAGGGAGGGAGGTGACCAGACATCCAGAATGTGTAAGGGGCTTCCCTGCCTTCCATTAAAATCCCAGAATGTGTGTGCGTGTGTATGCGCGTGTGTGTATGCAAATACTACAGAGGTTGAAGCCAAATGCAGAGGGGTCCCTGGCTTCTTCCCCAATCAGTACCCAAAGAGCAGCCATAACCTGGAAAACTTCAGAGTGTAACTTGGTTGGGTAGAGGAAGAGTCTGACTGACTTGTCAGAGGCTCCCTTACCTCCCGTGTGGGATGGAAGGCATTGAGAAGTCCTTGTTTGTCCTGGGGAGGTCAAGGAAGGCAGGTAACCTTAGCAAGAAAGTAGATGCAATGAGGCTGAGGTGATCTTGAAACCAAAGGCTGCAGAGTGGATCATTTGGCGTTTGAATCAAAGTCCCGTCTCAGGAGGGAAGTTCAGCTGAGAAAAGAGCTGAGACTGGTGTTACTAAGTTAGTGGGGAGGGCTGCAAAGCCCATAGAGAGAGAATGGATGTCAGCTGCGGGTATCAGGGTGAGTCTCACCTGGTGCCTAAGATACAACCTTACTAGCCAGGCCCTGAAGGACTTGGGGAACACCCCAAGGCCTCCAGGAAGAATGAAGTTTTATTCACTCTACCCCAAGATGCCACCTTGGAGAGAAGTGGTGGTAGTGGGGGATTCTGAAAGCCTGAGCTTTTACCTGAAAAGAACACTTCCAAGCTGAAAGCTGGCCATTTAATGTGAAGTGACTGGTATTATTTCTCAGCAAGTTTAATTTTTTCTTTTACCCAGAAGAAGGGGTTGGAGGTTGGTAAGTTGATTAGCAAGACAATAGAAAAAGAAAGAAGCTGTATTTCCTTTGCGTATCTTAGTGTAGTGTGGATAAGTGTGGATAAACTGTGTGTCGCTACAGCTCCATACTTTAACAAATGGAGAGAAGCATCCTTATAAATTTGTTCCCAGAACAGATAAAGATCAATATTACTCAAAGCTGATGACTTAGAAAGTGAAGAGAGATTGGAAGTTCTTAAGATGCTGTATTTTTGTGTCTTTCAATTTATATATTCATTTTAGAGATTGTAAAAGATGTTAAGACATGGAATGTATTATCCAGCCCCTTCCTTTTGCTCCTTCTCATATCTCTCCAAGTGTTCTTCATCTTTGTCCTTTACTCACAGAATGGTATGTCATTAAGCATGGGAAACAGGCTTTCCACGGCAGTGACCACATTGTGGGGCCTCAAAGGAAAAATTTCCTTTTGAACACACTTAATAAATGACTCTCTGAGGCAGGACATCAGGAAAGATCCCACATATGTAACAGCAGATGATAAATTCTAGTAATTTACATCCATAGGTCACTCTAAGGACATTTCTGATTTATGACTTTGAACTGAAAAAAATCTAACTCAATTCAGAATCTTACCAAGGCAAAGACGTTGAGCTCATGTCTGCCATCTGGTGTAAATAAAAGGTAAATACAGCCATATCTTAAGGACTGAATGCAATTTGTCACCTTGTAAATACTGTCTTTCTGATGCATTTTGTTAAAATTCTTAAATCCACATAAAAACATTTCTTTGAATTCTATTTTTTATAATAGAAGAATTTCCCTTACAGGCTTTTTTTTTTGCAGTGGGATTTTAAAAAAGTCATATTTAGTACTTGAAAACGGGGTGGGGGGCCTGGAGTTTATAAAATGAGGGTATGAATAATACCCTCAGGCTGTTATTTTCTTCTTTATAATTTTTTTTAAAGATTTTTTATTTATTTGACAGAGAGAGATAGTGAGAGCAGGAACACAAGCAGGGAGGAGTGGGAAAGGGAGAAGCAGGCTTCCCGCCGAGCAGGGAGCCCAATTCGGGGCTCCATCTGAGGACCCTGGGATTACGACTTGAGCTGAAGGCAGACGCTTAACGACTGAGCCACGCAGGTGCCCCTCTTCTTTATAATTAAATTCTCTTTTGATTGGAATCTGTATGTGTAAGGGAAGCAGCAAAATGAAAGAAGCAGAAATTTCCTTGAGAGTTTAGAATAAGGTTTTAGTTTACAGGGCAATGAAATTCAGGTTTAGATAAGGTCTTCATTCTGGTTTTCCCCCAGAACTGGGGGGCTGAGGGGTTTCAGAGCTAACAATGAGGAAAGTCCTGGGCGAACCCGGATGGTTGGTCACCCAAGGTCAGAATCTCAAATAAGGTACGCTTAAAAACCATTTACTAAAACATACACCAAAGAAGCTGTTTGGAAGTGGTGGTTTCAAACCGGATAAGTTAAAGTGGGCAGATGTTATTTGCAAATATTTTCTACTTTTTCTTTTCACTTAATCTATGTTTACTCCCAGCAGATCTGTGCCTTTGTAAGAGTTTGAGAGAGCCACTTTCTGAAACATTGGGAAGCTGGAGGCAGACTCTATTTAGGGACATCTGGTGCTGACTCTGCATTCCTCTATTTTCTGGAAGAGTTTTATGGGATTGATATGATTTCTTCCTTAACTGTTTGATAGACTTAATCAGTAAAGCAGTCTGCACTACTGAGCTTTGATACATCAATGAGCTTTGGTAGTTTGTATCTTTCAGGAAATTTGTCCATCCCATCTTAGTTGTTGAATTTATTGGCATAAGTTATTACAAATATTCCCTTATTATTTAATGTCTGTAGAACATTTAATTTCTGGTACTGGTAATTTGTGTTTTTTTTTTTTTTTTTTCTTGACCAGTTTAGCTAGAAGTTTATTAAGTTTTATTGATTTTTTTCCTGAAGAACTAAGTTTTGGTTTTATTGATTTTCCCCATTGTTTTTCTCTTTACTAGATCTATGATTTGTACTTTTATTTCCTTCCTTCTGCCTACTTTGGGCTTAATATGTTCTTCTTTTTCTAGTGTCCTAAGATGGACTCTTAATATATCAAAATTTGTAGTAGGTAAAGTATCGCTTAGAGGAAAAGTTAAAGGTTTAAATATTTGTGTTAGAGACAGAAGGAAAGTAGGAAAGCCTAAAATTAATTATGTGTTCATTTTTATTCAGTTAAAAATGTTTTGTAATTCCCCTTGTGATTTCTTCTTTGGCCTTTTGTTGATTTACAAGTGTGTTGTCTAATTCCTAAGTATTTGGGGATTTTTCCACACATTGTTCTGATTTTGATTTTTAATTTAATACAGTTTTGCTCAGAGAATGTCCTCCTTATGATTTCCATTGACAGTTACTGAGACTTGTTTTGTGGCCCAACTTTGGTGCATTTTGGTAAATGATCCACATACATTTGAGAGCTTGTTTGGAGGTTCTAGAAGGGGAGCACAGCTGCTCGTATACCCTTGACTGAAGAGTGGTCCTCCTCTATTGGGGGAGGTCAGAAGATCATCCTCTTTGACCAAGTGTGAGATCCACATGCATTTGGAAAGAGTATCTGTTCTGCTGGCTTGGAGTCTAGTGGTTTATAAATATCAGTGAGGTCAAGTTGGTTCATAGTGTTGGTCAAGTCTTCTATATCTTTGCTAATCTTCTTTGTACTGTTCCAGCAATTACTGGGAAAGGTGTGTTTATTTACATCTCTATTTATAAATTATGGATTTGTCAAATTTCCCTTTTAGTTCTGTCAGTATTTGCTTCATGTATTTTGGAGCTCTCCAATGTAATTTTAATCTTATTATCTTCTTATAGTATAATGTGTTAAGTTTTGCATTTAAGAAATGCATTTAAAAACTATTTGTATTTCTTTCCTTTTAACTCTTTCTCTTTTTTTGGTGCCCATTTTTTCCCTGTCTGCTGATGTTTTAAGTAAGAATATCAGCCTTTTTGCCTGTGATATTTGTTGTAAGCTTTTTACTTTTGACTTGTTTAAGGTGGCTTTTTTTTTTAAGCAGAAGTTTTTAATTTTTATGAACTTGAATTTTTCAGTCTTCTTAAAAAAATTACTTCTGGGTGATAGGTCATACTTAACAAGGCCTTCCCCACTCTGATATTTCAAAAATAATTTTTATATTTAAAAAATATCTTGGTTTCAGTCTTTTATATTTACATTTTGATCCATATAGAACTTATGATGTAAGATAGAGTTCCAAAGTTATATTTTTCTCCATTTTCTCCAGTCCCCCACCCTCAGCTTTATTGATATATAATTGACCTGTAACATTATGAAAGTTTAAGGTTTAAAACATGTTGATTTGATACACTTATATATTTTAAAATTATTATCATTGTAAAGTTAGTAACACTTTGTTACATCACATAATAACCATTTTTTTGTGGTGAGAACATTTAAGAACTACTCTCAGAAAATTTCAAGAATGTAATACAGTATTATTAACTACAGTTACCATACTGAACAATAGTCCTCAGAACTTATTTATTTTATAAATGGAAGTTTGTACATTTTGACCACCTCCACCCAATTATGCTTTACCCCCTACCCCCACCTCTGGCAACTACCAGTCTCATCTCTGTTTCTATGAGTTTGGTTTCTTTAAATTCCACATATAAGTGAGATTGTACAGTATTTGTCTTTCTTTGTCTGACTTATTTAGCATAATACCTTCAAGGTCCGTCCATGGTGTCACAAATAGCTGAATTTCCTCCTTTTTTTAAGGCTGAATAAAATACATTTTTTTATTCATTCATTCTTCAGTGGACATTTAGATTGTTTTCATGTCATGGCTATTGTCAATAATTCTGCAATAATGAACATGGGAGTGCAGATATCTTTTCCAGATCCTGTTTCCATTTCCTTTGGGTGTATACCCAGAAGTGGGATGGCTGGGGCATATGGTAGTTCTATTTTTAATTTTTTGAGGAATCTCTATACTGTATTCCATAGTAGCTGAACCAGTTCATACTTCCACCAACAGTGTACAAGGGTTCCCTTTTCTCCACATCCTCACCAACACTTATCTTTTGTCTTCTTGATGATAGTCACTCTAAGAGTTGTGAGGTGATATCTCATTGCAGTTTTGATTTATATTTCCCCGATGATTAATGCATCTTTTCATGTCCCTGTTGGCAATCTGGAAAATGGTTGGTCTTCCTTGGAAAAATGTCTATTCAGATCTTTTGCTCATTTAAAAATTGAATTACTTGGTTTTTTGCTATTGAGTTGAGTTTCAAATATATATATATATATATATATATATATTTGGATAGTAAACCCTTACCAGATATGTGGTTTACAAACATTTTCTCTCATCCCATAGGTTACCTTTTCATTTTTGTTGATTGTTTCTTTTTTTGTGCAGAATCTTTTTAGTTTGATGCAGTTCCACATGTTTGTTTTTGCTTTTGTTGCTTGTGCTTTAGGTATCATGTCCAAAAAATCATCGATAAGACCAATGTCAAGGAGATTTTCCCCCAAGTTTTCTTTTAGGAGTTTTATGGCTTCAGGTCTTACATTTAAATTTTCAATTCATTTAGAGTTAATTTTGTGAGTGGTGTAAGACAGGGGTCTATTTTCTTTCTTTTGCTTGTAAATATCCAATTTTCCTAGCACTGCTTATTGAAGGGGCTGTCTTTTCCCCATTGAGTTTATTTTTTTTTTTTTAAAGATTTTATTTATTTATTTGACAGAGAGAGACACAGTGAGAGAGGGAACACAAGCTGGGGGAGTGGGAGAGGGAGGAGCAGGCTTTCCGCTGAGCAGAGAGCCCGATGTGGGGCTCGATCCCAGGACCCTGGGATCATGACCTGAGCCAAAGACAGACGCTTAACGACTGAGCCACCCAGGCGCCCCTCCCCATTGAGTTTTCATGGTTCCTTGTCAACTGTTACTTGATGGTTTCAGATCTTATGTTTAAGTCTTTAATCCATTTTGAGTTAATTTTTATGAGGGGTGTAATTTCATCCTACCACATGTAGTTATCTAGTTTTCCCAGTACCATTTATTGAAGAGACTATATTCCCATTGAGTATTCTTGGCCCTTTGTCAAATATTAAGTTGACTGTATATGTGGAGGTTTGTTTCTGGGCTCTCAATTCTTTTGCATTAGTCCATGTGTGTTATTTTTATGCCAGTACCATATTGTTTTGATTACCATAGATAGCTTTGTAGTACAGTTTGAAATTAGCAAGTGTGGTGCCTCCAGCTTTGTTTGCTTTCTCGGGATTCCTTTGGCTATTTGGGGTCTTTTGTGCCTCCATACACATTTAAACAATATTAATTCTTCCAATCCTTAAACACAGGAAATCTTTTCATTTGTTTGTATCTTCAGTTTCTTTCATCAAAATCTTATAGTTTTCGGAGTACAGAACTTTCACCTCCTTGGTTAAATTTATTCCTAAGTATTTTATTGTTTTTATGCTATTGTGAATGGGATTTTCTTTACTTCTTTTTCAGATAGTTCCTTGATAGTGTATAGAAATGCAACTGATTTCTATATGTTGATTTTATATCCTGCAACTTTACTGAATTTGTTGATTAGTTCTAAGAGTGTTTTGGTGAAGTCTTTAGGAATTTTTTAAAAAAGATTTTATTTATCTATTTTAGAGAGAGAGAGAGAGCTGGGAGAGGGGTAGAGGGGGAGGAAGAAGAACAAGCAGACTCCACGCTGAGCGCAGAGCTTCACGTGGGACTCGATCCCATGATCCTGAGATCATGACCTGAGCTGAAACCAGGAGTTGGCCACTTAACTGACTGAGCCATCTAGGCACCCCAATCATTAGGATTTTTGATATGTAAAATCATATCATCTACCAACAAAGTCAATTTTACTTCTTCCTTTCTGATTCAGATATCTTTTATTTCATTTTCTTGCCTGATTACTCCAGCTAAGACTTACAGGGCTATAGGAGTGGTGAGAGTGGGCATTCTTGTTTTGTTCCTAATCTTAGCAGAAAAATCTTTCCACCTTTCACCATTGAGTATGATGTTAATTGTAGGCTTGTTATATATGGCCTTTATCATGTGAAGGTATGTTTCTTCTGCACCTAATTTGTTGAGTGTTTTTATCATGAAATGATGTATTTTATCAAATGCTTTTTCTGCATCTACTGCGATGACCATATGATATTTTTCTTTCATTTTATTAATGTGGTATATCACAATTCACAATTATTGATTTACATGTTGAACCATCCTTGCATCCCAGGGATAAATCCCACTTGATCATGTTTGTATGATCTTTTTAATGTATTATTGAATTCGTTTTGCTAATATTTCGTTGAGAATTTTTATACCTATATTCATAAAGGATATTGGTCTGTAGTTTTATTTTATTGCAGTGTCCTTATCTGGGTAATGCTGCCTTGTAAAATGAGTTTGGGAGTGTTCCCTCTTCTTCAGTTTTTTTAAAAGAGTTTAAGAAAGGTTGGCATTAATTCTTTTTTAAATGTTTGGTAGAATTCACCAGTCAAACCATCTGGTTCTGGGCTTTTCTTTGTTGGGAGATTTTTGAATACTAATTCAATATCCTTACTTGTTACTGGGTCTCTTCAGATTTTCTCATTGTTCATGTTTTTAGGAATTTATTTCTTCTAGGTTATCCAATTTGTTGGTGTATAATTGTTTATACTAGTCTCATAACTTCCATGTATAATCTTTGTATTTTGTAGTATATATTATGATGAATCCTCTTTCATTTCTGATTTTATTTGAATCCTCTTTTTTTTCCTTAATCAGTCTAACCAAAGATTTGTCAATTTTGTTTATCTTTTCAAAAAACCAGTTTTTAGTTTTGTTGATCTTTTCTATTATTTTTCTGATCTCTATTTTATTTATTCATGCTCTCATATTTGTTTTTCCTTCCTTTTGCTAAATTTGGGCTTAGTTTATTCTTCTTTTTCTAGTTCCTTGAGGTGTATAGGTTGTTTCATTGAGATTGTTCTTTTTCCCTCCCTTCATGTAGGTATTTATCACTAAAAACTTCTCTCTTAGAACTGCTTTTGTATCCTATTGGTTTCTTTTTTTCTCATTTTTATTTATTTCAAGATATTTTTTATTTCCCTTTTTAAAAAAAGACTTATTTATTTATTTTAGAGAGAGAGAAAGACAGTTCAAGTGGAGGGAGGGGCAGAGGGAGAGGGGGAGAGAAAATACTCAAGCAGACTCCCCACTGAGTGCAGAGCCGGATGTGGGGCTTGATTCCAGGACCCTGAGATCATGACCTGAGTCAAAACAAGAGTCAGATGCTAACTGACTGAGCCATCCAGATGCCCCTTGATTTTCCTTTTGATTTTTTTCTTTGACCCATTGATTGTTCAGGACTGTGTTAATTTCCAAGTTATTTGTGAATTTTCCAGTTTCCTCTTATCAATTTCTAGTTTCATGCCATTGTGGTGAGAAAAGATAGTATGATTTCAGCTTCCTAATTTTGCTAAGCCTTGTTTTGAAACCTATCATATGATCCATCCTGGAGAATGTTCTGTGTGCAATTAAGAGGAATGTGTATTTGGTTGCATGTGGTTGGAACATTCTGTTTATGTCTGTTAGATCCATTTGGTTTAAAGTATGATTTAAGTCCAATGTTTGCTTATTTATTTTGTGTCTAGATGGTTCATCGATTTTTGCAAATGGGGGTATTGCAGTCCCCTATTATTTTTTTATCTGTTTTTCTCTTCAGATACGTTAGTATTTGTTTAATATATTTAGGTGTGTTGATGTTGGGTGCATATGTATTTATGATTGTTTTATCTTTTGATAAACTGGCTCCCTTACCATCATTTAATGACCTTCTTTGTCTCTTATTACCATTTTTGGCTTAAAGTCTGTTTTGTCTGATATTTTGTCACTATTGTATTTGTCTATATTTGTCTTTTGGTTTTCACTTGCATGGAATATCTTTCCACCCCTTCAATTTGAAGGGGTGTCCTTAAAGCTCAAGTGAGTCTCTTGTAGGTCGCATATAGTTGTGTCATTTTTTATTCATCCAACCACTCCATGTCTTTTGATTGGAGAATTCAATTCTTTTACATTTAGAGAAATTTTTCATAGGTAAGAGCTTACTAATACCATTGTATTGTTTTCTGGCTCTTTTACAGTTCCCTTGTTCCTTTCTTCATTTCTTGCTGCCTTCTTTTGTGAATTGATAATTTTCCATAGTGGAATGCTTTGATTCCCTTCTCTTTATATTTTGTGGTGCCATCTTTTTCCTGCCAATTTGAAATAATACCTTTATTATATAACAGATTCTTACATGTGTCTGGACCTCTGTTTTGCATTTCTTTTCTGTTCAGTTGCTATGTCTGGTAATTCAATACCTCACTTTTAATTATTATTACCTTATTATATGGGTACATCTTAATATCTTTAGGTCTAGCCTTCCCTTTTTCTTCTTCTTTTTCAGAATTATCCTGTCTATTTTTATGTATAATAATTCCCATCTGAACTTTAGAAACATCTTGTCTAGTTAAAAGAAATTGTTTTGATATTTTTAATGGGGTTATGTTAAATTTACAGGTATATCATCTTCATGATATTGAATCCTGCTGTCAAAGAATATGATATAATTTTCCAGTTCATCAAGTCCTCTTTTAGGCTTTTATAGCCTTTAAAACATTTAAATATGTAGTTCTTGCATGTTTAAAAAAGTGCATTTTTATTGTAAAATGGCTAAACTTCCTGATTGGTTGTTGGTCTTATATATGAGCTATTGAGGGACACTTGGCTGGCTCTGTCGATAGAGCATGTGACTCTTGATCTCAGGGTTGTGAGTTTGAGCCCGATGTTGGTTATAGAGATTACTTAAAAAAAATAAATGAGTTATTGATTTCTTTATATTAATATTGCACTTAGTCATTTTGCTGAATTTTCTTGTTGTTTATAATAGCTTTTTAGTGAATTCTCCTAGGTTCTCCAGGTATATGAGCAAACCATATAAAAATAATTTAACCTTTTCCTTTCCTTTATATACTTAATGTATCTTTCTCCTCTCAAATTGCTTTGGCTAATATATGCACAAAAATGTTGAATAGTGGTGGTAATGATGGACATTCCTGTCTCCTTTTTGCCTTTAATGAGATACTTCCTGTGTTTCTTCATTAAGTGTGACACTAGCTTTGGAACTGGGTGCATATATTTTATTATGTTAAGGAAGTATCTATGCATTCCCATTTATTAAAAGCTTAATTTTATTAAGAGCAGATGTTGAAGCATAAAAACGTTTTCAGAATTTTTAGAGAATGATGCTTAGATTAAATAATAAGAAAATGGAATATATTAATATATTTAATTAGGGTAAATTAAAAAAACCTCTGTCCTTCAAAAGAAACCATAAGGAAAATGGAAAGACAAACCACAAACTGAAGGAAAACATTTACCACAGAAGAATTGCCTGTAGAATATATAAAGCACTCCTACAAATTAATATTTTTCCCATATGAACTCTACAAATCAATAAAAAAGACTTATAACCCAACAGAAAAATAGGGAAAAGACATAAACAGATGGATCTTGAATTTCATCAAATGCCTTTGCAGCATATTTGGAGATGATCCTTGACAATTTCCTAACACCAAATATATATAAATTAAAGTATAAAATTAAATATGTACATTTTATTTCCAGAATAAATCACACTTATTAATTTATTCCGTTTGCTGATATTTTAATTAGGCAATTTGCATTGGACATTCTTGAAATGTTCATCTATAGTTTTATATTTTTTTGTGTGCTGCTGTCAGATTTAGGAATTTTTGCAATGTTGTATTTATGTATGCCTTCTGTTTATATTCTGGACTAGTTTAAGTAGCACTGGAATTATTTCTCTTTAAAAATTTGGTGGACTGGGGCACCTGGGTGGCTCAGTCAGTTAAGTGTCTGCCTTTGGCTTGGGTCATGGTCCCAGGGTCCCGGGATTGAGCCCCACATCGATCTCCCTGCTCAGCGGGGAGTCTGCTTCTCCCTCTGCCTGCCATTTCCCCTGCTAGTGCTCTTTCTCTCTTTATTTGTCAAATGAATAAAATTAAAAAAAAAATTTGGTGGACTTTCCCCTATAAAACAATCTGGGTAAGGTACTTTTATAGGTGGTGGTTGTGTGTGTGTGTGTGTGGTGTAGTGATGGGGAGGTGGTAGTGAGTAATGGTTTCTATTTCTTCCATCTTAATTTTTCTTTACATTTTCTATTTCTTTCAAACTCACTTGTGTAAATTATACTTCTTAAAAATTACCTGATTTCCATCTCTGCTTCCCTCTTATATTATGTCTTTACTATTAAATTAGCCTCCTAACTTCTCCCTCTGATTTCTATTTACCTCTCCACACAAATTCTTTTATGGATTGGGTGCTCTCATTCTTCTGCCTAACCAAACCCCATAAAAACTTTTCAATGACTCCTAATTGTTCATAGATAAATTCAGACCGACTTGACTATGCTGTGCTTTATTACTCTCACCTGTGCTCTTGCTTCCATGACTCATGTGGTGTGCTCCCCCTGAAGAGTCCTCCTCATTTCCTTCACTATTCCTTAGCTGGTGAAGTATTTTAAGGCCCAAGTTCATTATGAGTTTCCGAAGTTACAGCTTGTGTTCTGTTCAGCTTCCTATCTTCAGTGATGATGTCTAGGATGCGCGGGTTCATAGCATGTAAGTGGTCAGTACCTATCTGCTGGATCACATTGGCTTTTACGTATTTGTTTTCATGGTGACTGAATATGTGTGTGGTTATCAAAGTGATTCCTTATAAGATAAATACAGCTGAGAGGCGTTGGGGAGGGGAGGTGGGCATAGACATCGTTTATAGATATCAGGATTTGACTGTGAGCATGTCTGCTCTTTGATCAAGGGTGACAAGATACCTCCCCTCCCTAAGTATCAATACAGACACACAAGCAGACACACGCATACAAACATGACACTTCAGGAGGCTGGGGTAAGAACTGAGTCAATTAATCACCTTACGTCCACTCGAATACCTGCCTGAAGTGGGTAAACCCAGAGAAAGGTCAAATCTTAGAGTTTTTAAAAGAGCATTTAACAGCCTTTCCCCTGTCGTTCTCCTAATCTAGAGATTTAGAGTATTCCCTAGTCTGTCCATCAACACTGAATGAGCATTTGAATTTAGGCTGATAGGACTCAGGCTAATATTTCTCTTGGTAGATTTTTTCTCTAAGGATGCAAATATATGTTCTCAGTATAATGTAGAGGTTCAAAACCAAATGTCACATAGCAAGTCAAATACTTCACGCTATTTCTCAGCAATATCAGGCTCCGTCAGGATTGCCAGGTGGCTATGAGGTAAGTGGGTCTGGCTTTCTATTCCTTTTACTCAGACTCTCTGTCTGCCTGGGCAGTGATGCCGACTTCGTGCTATCTGTAGAATATTTGTTCATCTGAAGAATAAAATAAAAAAGAAACTTTGTTTGAAATAACATTCAAAATCAGGTCATTTTACACTTAATGTTTACTGGGGCTTTGATCTAGAGATGAAGAGAAAAAAAAAAAAAACATGGACTTCATAGATTTTTAGTTTTTGTTTCCGTCCAACTGAGCCACTCATTTTGAAAACAGAATTCACATGTGTTTATACTCCTTCCACTTGGTACTTCCTACGACAACTTACATGAATTGTGGTGTGTGTGTGTGTCTTTGTTTTTGTTTTTTTTTTTTACAATTGTTTAGAATTTAAAGCCACTACTAATGTGTACACTAGAACTTGGAAAATACAGTTTTCTGGAGCAAAAATTTGCCTAAAATAGAAAAAACCCACTACCCACAATTTTATTCCCAACTGAAGTTATATTTTCACTTTTCAATTTTTATCTGTATACTTTAGGAAATTGCTCCTGGATGAGTTCCATACCAGATAGCAGGAAGAGAAAATCCACAGTAATTCCCAGCTCCTTTTGGTGTTTTTTCTCTTTTTGTCCCCTTCGCAGGCATCTCAATTCTTGTATTGCAGCTGCATAAATACATTTCACAGATCCCGCATTCCCCCAAAGTCATATTAGAATCCAAATAAAATCCTACCAATACAATTGCAATAACATCTCGAAACACAGTAATATATGAGCAGAAGAGCTAAAAACGTTTCCCTTAGACTTGGAGTCCTAAGTTTCTGTCGACATCACTCATGGTAAAAGGAGGGTAAAATAATAGATTCAGGCTTGTGGTGATGTGGTTGGCATTATGAATTTTCAATATGACACTTATAAAGTAGCCTTTCAGGCATCAGGGGAAAAATCTAGCTTTGGGTATTGAGTGTTCTGGAAGAAGTTTCGGTGGATGTAAGGAGAGTTAGAGAGGGACAGGTACCAGGGGAGGGTTTGAGTTAACCCAGTGGCTGACCAGGAGGACAGAAGAAAAAGTAATGACGTGAGGTTGGAGGCAAAAAGTGAACAAGTGTCCTTGGGATGGAATTCAGCTGCCAAGGGACAGGCCCCAACTATAGATTGGCCCTGCGCCGTTTCACACAAGACTCTGGACTCTTGACTTTGGTATTTACTAGCTTTCGCCATGAGAAAGTTACTTCACTTTTCCAAGTTTTGCTTTCCATGTCTTAAAATGACAAAGTAATGTCCATTTCCCAGGGTTTTTGTGAAGACTAGAAGAGATACACACAGAAAACAAGTGTATAACTCCCAATCTAGAACTGGTAGACAGTAAGCACTTGGCAAATGTTATTTTTTTCCTATCTCTGGCTTACTTTCTTATCCTTCCCAGTGCCCAGGGGTTAATGCAGGAAAGTGTCCAAATGCAGAATTTGATTGTTTCCCTATTCACTTTTTAAACAGGGACCCCTCCATAGCCTTCATTTTGTAGAAACCAAGATGTGTTGATACAGAGCCAAGAAATTATGGGCGTGAACGTTCAGAAGTTTTCTGCTACTATTCCCATAACACAGTAGGGTTTGGTACATGGAACCTATCACGACTTCACAGGTTTTCAGTCTCACTGACTTGGTGAGATGTACTTGGGTTGGCTGGAAGCTGTGATATCCATATGGACCCCTTCAAGTAGATGGGCACTTCCTCTAGTCCCCATCACCACCCTGGATTTTCTTGCTAGTGCATCTTTACTTCCATTCCCAGTACAAAGTCAAAATATTTCTTTTAGCTCCTGATAATGGAGTTTCCTTGATTTTTAGCCTCATTTCCTTCTTCTTCATTAGGCCAACTCTAACTCACCCTTTGAATCTCAGATTTCCTTTCAAGTTATCAGGAAAACTTCCCTACTCCCCTTGGACTAGGCTAGGCCTGCTATTATATACCTTCTTAATACTCTACCCTTCTTTTTAATTACAATTAAATTATTTTTCATTTAAATTAAACTAAAATAAGTTAAACCTAGCATTAATTACAATTATAATTAAAATATTTATTTGTGTATATATATAGTGAACTCTATGCTCTATGTTCTCTGCTTTATTTTTAGCACCTGTACAGTTCTTGGATCATGAGAGGAGATCAATAAGTACTCATTGATTGAATGCACATGTAAATACACTACCCAGTCTCAGAAATGATGAATTAAGGGATTAGCTGGGTCTTAAGTTTAAAATTTGGCTTTAAATATAAAACTTGGCTCTAGTTAGAACTCCAGAGCTTTCTGGGTACTCTTCCATGTGCAGCGTTGTTTGTGGTAAACCTGTCCCCGTGGGGGTAGTTGGGCAACTGATTGCCTATTTTAATTATACAGAAGAAACAATTAAGATGAGGGCTCCATTATATTCCCACCTTCCTAACTAAATAATTTTTTGTACTTACTGAAAACAGTATCAAGTTCATACAAAAAAATTTCTAATTTACAGTGTATAAAATAATGACTTATTCAATTCAACAAACTTTATTGAGTTACTCTGCTCTGGGCCAGTGGTTCTCAAATTTTAGTGTACATCAGAATTACCTGGAGGGCTTGTAAAACCCAGATTGCTTACAACAGCACAAGACAACATCACACTCTTAACAAGTGATAAAACTACTAGACAGGACATTATCAAGGGTATAGAGCTGAACAACATCAATAAACAATAGGATCTAATTGGCATTTATAAAACATTCCACCCAACAAAAACAGAATACACATTTGTTTCAAGCACCATGGAACATTCACCAAGATAGACCATGTCCTGGGTCATAAAACGAACATTAAGCAATTTAAAGAATTGAAATCACACAGAGTATGCTCTCTGGCCATAATGGAGTAGCTAGAAATCACTAACAGAAAGACAACAGGAAAATCTCCAAGTACTTAGAAATGAAACAACACACTTCTAAATAATCCATGGGTCAAAGAGGAAATCTCAAAGGAAATTTTAAAATACATAAAGCTGAATGAAAGTGAAAGCACAGTATATCAAAATTTGTGGGATGTAACTAAAGCAGTACTGAGAGAGCACAATGCTTACATTAGAGAAGAGGAAAGATTTCAGATCAATAATCTAAGTTCCTACCTTGAGAAATTAGAAAGATGAGATAAAAACAAACCCAAAGCAAACAGAGGGATGGGTAGTAGATATCAAGGTGGAGAAGTCAGTGGAAGTCAAAATGGGAAAATATTAGAGAAAATTAATGAAGTATAAAGCTGGTTCTTTTAAAAAAAGTCATTAAAATTGATAAACCCTAGTAAGACTGACAAAGATAAAAACAGAGAAGAAACAAATCACCAGTATCTTTAATGACAAGAAATGTAATTATGGATCCTGCAGCCATTAAAAGGATAGTAAGGAACAATTATGAATAAGTTTACTCATAAATTAATAACTTTGAAGAAATGAACCAATTTGTCAAAACCCACAATCTACCCAAGCTAAGCCAAGATGAACTAGAAGACCTAAACAGATCTACAATAATTAAAGGAATTGAATTTATTATTTGAAAGACTATAAAAAATATAAATATCCAGTCCCAGGTGGCTTTATTAGAGAATTTTATCAAATATTCAAAGAAGTAACACAAATTTTACACAGTATTTCCTAGAAAATAGAAGAGGAGGGAACATGTCCCAAATCACAAATTTTATGAGTCCAGTTTTACCCTGACATCATAAACTAACCAAATGCCTCCAAAAGAAAACTACAAATCAATAACTCTCATACATTTAGGTGTAAAAATCCTCAACAGAATTTTAGCAAATCAAATACAATAATGTATAAAAGGAATTATAATCCAAGTGGGATTTATTTCACATACATGAGGTTGGCTCAACATCTGAAAGTGTAAGGCACCATATCAACAGTCTAAAAAAGAAAAATCACATGACTGTATTCAAGGTAAAGAAAAAGCATTGGGTAAAATTCAACACCCATTCATGATAAAACTCTCAGTACACTAGGAATATAGGAGAACTTCCTCAAATTCAGAAATTGTGTCAACAAAACCCTACAGCTAACATTGTACTTAATGGTGAAAGGCTAAATTCTTTCCCTCTAAGATCGGGAACAAGTTAAGAATGTCTCTTTTCACTATTCTTATTAACACAGTGCCTAAAGTCCTAGCCAGTGAAAAAAGGCAAGAAAAAGAAATGAAAGCATACCTATTGGAAAAGAAGAAATAAAACTGTTTTTATTTGAAGATGACGTGATTTTCCATGCAGAAGTCCCAGGCAATCTTAAACACACACACCCACACCCAAAACTGCTAGAACTAAGCAAATTCAGTAAGGTCACAGAATAAAAGATCAGCACACAAAAAAATCAATTGCTTTTCTATATACTGATAACAAACAAATAGAAACTAAAATTAAAAAACACAAGACCATTCACAGTTGTTCTGAAGAAAATAAAGAATCTAGATATAAATCTAACACACCTGTACAGGATTGGTATGATGAATATGATAAAATGCTGATGAAAGAAATCAAAGAAGACCTAAACACTTGGGAAGACATACTGTGTTCATGGATTAGAAAACTCAACATAGTAAAAAAATGTCAATTTTCCCTAAACTGATTGTTAGAATTTAACAATTCCTATTAAAATCCAAGTAATTTTCTTTAGACACAAACAAGCTTATTCTAAATTTATATGAAAGGGAAATAGCCAAAACAACTTTGAAAAAGAAGAATTAAGTGGGAGGAAACACTCTTCTAGATGTTAAAACTTACAATATAGCTATGGTAAGCCGGACAGTATGGTACTAGCAGAGGGATAGACGCATATAAGTCAATGAAACAGAATAGAGGGTCCAGAAACAGATGCACACAACTATGACCAATTGATTTCTGACAAAGGAGCACAAGCAATCCAAGGGAAGAGTGACAATCTTTTCAATAAATAGTGCTGAAGCAATTGGACATCCACAGATGACAACAACAACAACACCCCCAAATCAATCTAAACCTCAACACTTTATACAAAAATTAACTCAAGATGAATCATGAACTTAAGTGTAAAGTATAAAACTATAAAACTTCTGGAAAAAAATAGGAGAAAATCTTTGGGACCTAGGACTAGCCAAAGAGTTGACAACAAAATAACATCCCATGAAGGGAAAAATTGGTAAGTTGGACCTCTTCAAAATTAAAACTTTTTCTCTGTTTTTATAGAGCAAATATTTGCTAAAGGCATAGACATTTCACTGAAGAAGATATACAAATGGCAAATATACACACGACAAGGTTCTCAACATCACTAGCCGTTAGAGGAATCCAAATTAAAGCCATGATGAGATATTACTACACAACTGTCAGAATGACTAAAAGTTAAAAGAAAAATATAGTAGTAACACCAAATTTTGGTGAGAATATGGAGAAAGTAGTAGACCACTCATATATCGCTGGTGGGAATATAGAATGGTACAGCCATTCTGGAAAAACAGTTGAAGTTTTGTTGAAAACTAAAAATGAACACATTTGATCCAGCAATTGTACTCTTAGGCACATACTACAGAGAAGTGAAAACTTATTTGTCTGTAGAAATTCGTATGAGCCTCAAATTAGAAACTACCTAAATTATCCTTCAATAGATGAATTGTTAAACAACCTGTGGTACATCCATACCATGGAGTGCTACTGAGTAATAGAAAGAAATGCACTATTGATACACATAAGAAATTGGATGAACTGCAAGGAAATTACGCTGAGTGAAAAAAAAAAAAACCCAACAGGATACATACTGCATGATTCCATTTGAATAACATTCATGAGTTAGTAATTACAGAAATGGAGAACCGATTAGTGGTTGCCAGGAGTCAGGATTGGGGGAAAGGTGGGTATGGCTATAGAGGGGTAGTACAAGGGGGTCCGGTGGTGATGGTATAGTTAAATATCTTGACTATGGTGGTGGGTACATGAAGCTACACATATGATAAAATTGCATAGAGCTACACACACACACACACACACACACACACACACGCACACAGATGAGGACACGTATAACTGGTGAAATCTGAATAATCTCTATGGATTATACCAATGTCAGTTTCCTGGTTTTGAAATTGTTCTAGTTATACCAGATGTTAACATGGGAGTGGGCTGGGTAAAGAGTGCATGGGACCTCCTTGTACATTTCTTTGTACCTCCTGCGAATCTATAATTATTTCAAAATAAAAAGTTAAAAAAAACCCTGAGTGTTGAGCCCTGCCCCCAAAGTTTTTGATTCAGTAGATCTGGAATGAGGCCTGAAAATCTGCATTTCTGGTATGTTCTAAGGTGATGCTGCGGTTGCTGTGGTCTGCTGGTCGGCCAGTGTTGAGAACCACCTGGCACTCTTGGCACACTGTGGGAAATCTGGAGACAAAAAGTAAGAGCTTCCACGGTCAATATATTTATAATTTACTGAGAATGAAGAAGTAAAATAATATGACAAGTAGGTATAATACAGATGCTGAAAATGTGATAGTTCTAGACATTTCTAAGGAGTGATAGATTAAAACTAAGGGATCAAGGGAGACCTCATGGAAGGAGTGGTGTTTGAGATGAGGAAAAATATAAATTGCACAAGGCTGGAAGAGTGTTTTAAACAGAGCAACTGCATGAGCAGAGGCAATGGGGAGAGAAAAATATCACTGGATTATTCAGGCAGCAAAGTTGGATAGAACATGAATGGAGCACAGAAAAAGTGTAGGGGGGCAATGAGCAACCAGATGAAAAGCTAGACTGCAGTCCACGTTATACAGGACCGTGCATGCCAGGCTGAGAATTTTGTACCCGATATTAAAAGCAATGTTGACCAGCCGAAGCTTTCTTAAAAGGTAAATATAATTACACTTAAAGGTTTGAGGTACTTTTGTTAATTAATACTAAAAGTACAAAGCTTCGAATCCATCTTGTTATGTTAGAATTAAGTGTAGTGTGGCTACCATTTTAGAATCCCATGAACATGGGTTCAAATTCACCACGTACAAGCTATAGAACTTTGAGCATACAACTTAACTTTTTTGATCTCCTTAGCCTCGTCTTATTTATTCCCTCATAATATGAGGGTAACGATCCCTATAACCAGTGTTGTTGTTAGGCTTATGTAAGATAATGGTCATAAAGTACTTATTCCCATGCCTCCATAAATATATCTATTCTTCTTCTTCTTATAATAATTATTATTGTTACTATTATGGTTATTAGGGGCCTAACAATTATTCAGTTTGAGGCATGGTATACAAATATTGTGCCCTAGTTGATATGATAATATACATATTTCTTGAAACAGTTGAGATAGAGTTCATGCTTTGAAGTTTCTATATAGACTTTATTAAAATGGTCCTAGCTGTTAACACAACATACTATATATTCAAATATTTTTCTTATAATAATAGACATAACATATATGTTTCATTTAATCCAAAAATTAAAAATTGGTTGTCTTTAATACCAGGTAATAATAATGACCTAAATATACATAATATTTTTTCATATTTTTCCAAAGACATTTTTGTTGATATGGTTGCTTAATATGTGTTGTCATTTTAATACAACTTACAAATTGTGATAAATGACTTCAAAGTAAGTAAGGGAAATTTCCAGACTCTCTTTTCCCTATTAGCCTTTCTGTTTTTCATTGTTCTATATTTCCTTCTAAAGTAGTAGTCTTCAACCTCAAATATACACTGGAATTACTTTTGGAGCTTTCAAGAAATCCTGATGCCCAGGTCATATCCTGATTGATTATCAGAATCTCTCATGGCAGAACCAGGCTCCAGGATCTCACGTGCTTCCAGTGCCACCAAGTCTGTGAATCAATGACTGAAAGTTCAGTAGTACACATTCAGAACAACAGTCAGGTGGGAATGTAGAACAGATGGGGTGATGCCAGCAGAGGGATAAAGGTAAGCAGTTGATGATCCATCTCCCAATGACTGGGCAGCAATCCAACCTGTACTCAGTGCCTATTATCTACAAGCCACTTTACTGGGAGAAATATACACAAAAAGTATAAGACAAACCCTTACACACCCTTCAATTAATATAAGCTAGACTCTACCACATATAAAAAAGAATAAGACGAGCATTAAGTGACAGCAACATATAATACCAGAGATCAAAATGTCAAGATTTTGAGGTGGACTTGTGGATTGAATTTGTTTCTGGGCACTTTTTTCTTGGACCTGCCTCTCCAAAAGTCTATGCTCATTTTTGCCTATTGGCATTTACCTATGTTGCTCCCCGCATCTTGAATGCCATCCCTCTTCTCTCTGTGACCGAGACCCTCATGGTTAATAAGACCTCAGCTTTCCCTCTGTATTTGTTATCACGCAGCTCACTGGTAATGTGTTCTTGAAGTCTCTATGCAGTTCATGCCTTTCTTCAGTTCTCCATGCCCTTATAGTTTCCCCATCTTCCACAACCTTTTAATCTGCTGGGCTAGGGTTCTCACAGTCCTGATTTTTCTTTTGAAGAGCATGATAGGCTTTAGAACACCATGACCTCATCAGCCATCGTCTGTTAAAGGTATCAGTTACCTGGAGAATGCTCCTGGCCTTGGGCAGTGTAAGAGAATAAAGAATATGAAGAAAAAAAAAATTAACCCTCACTGTGTTAATCATTAGAGCTTATTTTCCCTTTCATCAATATGACAGCCTGAAGCCAACTGTAAGCAGGACAGAAACAGTGAATTCTGTTTAAATATGATTAAAGTTATGTGAATAGCACATTACTCCTGAACCTTGTTTGGTCTTTTAGAGTGAGCCTTTCAGAGTTGACTTTTAGTGGACAAAAGATTGATTCCCTGTCACTGCAAGGACTTGTAGCGTGAGGGCACATAATAGGGGCATGATAGATGCTAGTTGAACTGAATTGAATTCGCTAGTCTTAGAGAGATGTTGTCAATGAAAGAGAATATAGTTAATTCTCATAAGACAAGAAGCATTGCTTGTAAGTACTTATTGACATATTTGAGCAGAGTGGATTAAAATACCTCCTTGCCTATGCAATTAATGATCTGTGTTATTTTATTTCGTTTTCCCATGCCGGTTACCAGGGCTGATTCTAGGCAGAATTCTGAGTTCAGAAAACTGTGTCTTCATTTTCTCTCCCTTGTGACTTGATAATTTTCCCTTGGGTAGAGGCCACTGAACTTTCCCTCTTCCCTCACTTCTGTCTATATATACCAGTGTTTTATTCTGAAGCACCATTCTTCCTAGGCAATTCTTGCTACCTCCGCAAAATTGACTAATAAGATAAATAGTAGACAAATAATTTGTTTAATAAAACCAAATCCAGGTTGATGTGCTCTTGGGAAAAGGGTAAAACCCCAACCCTTTTCCTTGCTTAGTAAATCAATTACATTTAATTAATGTTTTCTCCAGACCACACCTTGCATAAATGCAAAGGAGTGGTTTTTATAATGATACTTTCAAGTCAGAAAGAAAGGTGGGGGTCTCTATAGAAAAGGAAAAGTGAAGGAAGGAAACTAGTGTTTGTTGAATGATCATTCTGTGCGAGGCACTTTGCGGCAAGCTATATACACATGATTTTATTAAATCTGCACACCATACCTATGAGACAGATTCTGTTGTTGTCCTGATTTTATACATGAGGAAACTGAGACTCAGGGGAGGTTAAGTAACCTCACCATGGTAAAAAAGCAAATAGTGATACTAAATCCACACTCTCTGCACTACCTCTTAATGTGTCCTAAAGCTAAACTACTTTCAAGGGTTCAGAGTGAGGCCCAACTGGTGCCATAAGAAATAGAGACGAGGCTAAATCCCCCATCTTGCAATAATCAGTATCTCTTGGCATGTGTGGGGCTCACATCTGTGTCTTTGCCTGCCTTTATGTGGGACTGCGCATAGAGCGAACCTCCTCTGCTCAATATAGAGCTATGTGCTGTGGTGTAGTTTGTCTCATTCTGCTCCCCATCTGGAGTGACCTCCCTCCTGGGCTCTGCTCCCCAAATGCTTCATGGATGACTGTACTCTCTGACTTCCTGCCTGTATCTCCACTACTTTCCCCCATGTCCTGTAGCTGACCCCCAACCTCAGCTCATTGTCATTACAGCTCTTCGGAATCTACCAGACACTCCTGTCCCCTCCCAATGTGCTTGTCTCATTGTTATCTATACCACAGTTGCTTTGGGATTGGTTTTGAAAGTGGGTGAATCTTCAAACTCTGATGGCATCCAAATTCAAGTGAAGGTTGCAACCACACTGCCCCGTCATGTGGGGCTTCCCAAGCTCCTGTACTTATTACTCTTGCTTCACAGTCCTTTTGCCCTTCCACATGGGTATACCACCAGGACCTGTCCTGCTGACCTCCACCAAATGAGAATTAGCCCTGACCAATTAAGCTGTTACTGAGGACAGGTGTGTTTCCACTTGTGAAACTCCATCAGCTGCACAATATTTGCAGTCTTTTGGAGTGTTTGTCATCTAAACAAGCATGACAGAATCAGTGTGGTGCGAAAATAAAGATTTGTGTTTATTCTATTATCCCATTTCCCTCCTGACCCCTCCGCAAGCCAGTAGCCAGCCTTTTTTCAAGCAGCAAAAATTGCTTGAAGTTTCTGCTAGTTTTTGACACTTAGTTTTGTTGTTGTTGAGACTAAACCCACTGAAGACATTTTGCTGGGTGTTCTGAGAGGGAGGAGGGGCTTTTGAGGGTCCTATGAGGGAAGATGGGGAGATACCAGCAGAGAAGTTCCTGGGGAATAGTTAGAATCTTGGTGGAGGCTTGTGGCTCATTCTAAGGTGTTGTCCTGGGGTGGAGACAACATTTCAGAGGCTTAGGTGCTTCTAGCCAGAAGCAGTAGGGCCTGCGGGTATGAGGAAGCTCTTTGGGTTGGGAAACTGGGCATCTCTGATAACCAGAGTGGCCAGTTACTGGAGGAAACTCTCAGATACTTTCGCATCATGTAAAAATGGTGATGATGATGATGATGATAAATAATTACTGCACACTTAAGTGCAAGACATTATCCTAAGAGCCCTAGATACATTAACTCATCTAACTGCTCAATAACCCCATGAGGTAGTTACTGCCGTTACTCTCCATTAATCGTCAAGAGGTTAAGTAAGTTACCCAATGTTACACACTAGTAAGTGGCAGAACCAAGATATATATCTAGGTAATGTGGCTTCAGAACCTTCAAGGAATGTCATTTCGGACCTCTCCTAAATGACACTGGGAGACCTTTGTATGACCTTGAGTTGGAGGTGGCAGTGAATAGGAGAAAAAAGAAACCCTGTAATGACTAAAATTAAATTTCCCACCACCTAGTGAGGCAGAGATTGAGTGTTATTTAGGTTCATGGAAAGGAAATAAGGAAACGTGACATTTCTTGTGTTCCTGGTTTGTGAACCAAGATTCAAGCATTTTTCATATCTAAAATAACTTATTTTCTAAATATTAGCATTACCACCAACCAATATAGGGGAGGAGTGAACTTGAGACCGCATGATTAATTTAATCTTGCATATTTTGTTCTCTCGTCAGGTCGAGAGTGCCTGCTGATTCTCCCTAGCTGTGTGGCTCTCTAAAGAGATCTTTTCCCACTGATCCCTGCGGGGGGAAACACAGCGAGATGGTAAGTGAGCTGTGCACTCTATGAAGATGGATGTCATGGTAACCTCATGAACGAGGGCCAGTGATTCTGAGTTAGGCGGGTGGGCCTTTGTAGAGACACGTACACATGCGGAGGCATTGATTAGAAAACTTCCTGTTGTTTTTCAGTATTTGAAGTGTATCATTATACTAAAACAAAATAAAACAAAAAACAACTTTGGGAGAAAATTTCCTTCCTATTTATCAGCAGCTTGAGGTCATGATTTAGACAGACTTTCTCAAGGAGGAATGAAAGAGGAGGAATCATTTAGATACCCCAGGGAGTGATTTCAAGATGGCTGTGAGCTGTGGGATAGACCTCGATGGAGAGGTGGTAGCTACAGGAAGGACGGCAGTTTGCAGCCGCACGGATTTTCTTGCAGTGCTTTGACTAGGCTGAGCTGTTCTTAGCTCTGGATCTTTGTACTTGCTGGGCCTTTTGTCCAGAAATCTCTTTTTCCATTTGCCTCATAGCTGGCTCCTTCTCATCCTCCATGCCTCAGTTCAGTGCCACGTTAGGCAGTCTTTCCTGGCCACTTTTTCTAAAATTGGTCCCCTCCCTCCCTGATCTACCATCTCAGCATCCTGTTTATTTCCTCCATTGTAGTATTATTATCTTCAATATTTTATTTGCTTACTTTTTCTTCAGGTTACTTTCTTGATTTGCCCTCCTCCTTCCTTCCTGCCATAATGTAAGCTCCATGAGGTTAGAGACCATGTTTGTTTTTTTCACTCCAGTCCTCAGCATAGTGTTTTTTTTTTGTTTTTTTTTTTTAAATTAAGTAATCTCTATGCCTAACATGGGGCTCGAACTCACAACCCAAGAGTTGCAGGCAGCAAGAGTTGCACGCTCCACTGACCGAGCCAGCCGGGCGCCCCACTCGGCATAGTGTTTTGCACAGAGAATGTCATTAATTAGTATCTGTTGGGTAATGTATGAATGAAACTCCTCGGAGCCAGGCGTGGATGTACAATTGCAGTTCCTTTTTCCTCCCCTTGGTAGTGGTGCGCTTGAAAAAAACACCTCTGTGTTTATATTCATGGTGCTTTAATAGGATTCTTTTCATATTATTATGTTTATTTGACTGGGCCTTAGGCTTCAGCTCTGTAGAAGATTATTTTATTGTCTCTGTGTCAACCTGATTCTCTACCACAACTTCTGCCTCTGGTTTTAGCTGCTTAACTTGGTTTCTCCCAAATTCTGCTGCTTTAATTCTTAGCAGTGGTTCCTGTCATTGTCACTGACTTGACTGGGTCTTCCTTCTCTTCTGCTTTAAATTCTCATAGCAGATGAGTTCCAATTAAGATAAAAATAATTTATTGAACAAAAATAAGCTATACTCCTGCAAAAGAAAAACAAGAGGCAGCAGATCCTAGCATAATTTTATATCAGTAACTTCACCTTAATTAAACACAATTTTAAAAATACACAAACTACTTTTTCAGTTCCATATTCCAGTTTGACGCTTGACAAATCTACTGTGGGCAACTTTTGAAAGTTTCTCTAGAAAAAATATCTACATTTACATCATGTTCTCTAAGGACCTCAGAGTGCCCAAATTCTCTGAGTCAATTTATGTGATGAGACATATGCCTAAAATGTCCTTATTAAACCTCTTCACTAGTGGCAAACCCTGGAAATTAAGGGAAGAATTCTTATCAGGAATCTCGTGGCTTTCTCAGAAAAGACTAAAAAGTCCTCTTCGCTAAATGCCTTCATTCTAAGGAAGAGATTTGGGATTTTGAACTTCAGCCAAAAAGGAAAAATTCTGCCCCAAGATTAGAGCTTCCTCTACTTTCTGATTGATGCCAGAGTGTTTCTAATTTTGTGTCTGAACTGAAATCATATTATCTGCCTGCTACCTAACTTCTGAGGTCTTTTAACACCCTCTGCCTCAATCGAGAATAGAACCATACTCAGAAATTTACCCTTATCTTAGTTGGTGTCCCTTCTGTGCATCAGATGGAGGCTTTAAATTATGTTTTGGGGGAGCAGGCGGGAGAAGCAGCTGGTATGAGAAGTGAGCAGCCTGACAACAGTAAAATTGAGACGTGCGTGCGTGTGCGTGTGTGTGTGTGTGAAAAGAGAGCAAGTGCCACAACATGAAAATTTGCCCAAGAAATTGTAAACCTTACAGTCTGTTCTCCAGAGCTAACAGTACAGTAAATGTGCCAGGTAAAAAGTCAGTAAGACCCTGGACATCATGAAAATCAGAACAGCAGAAACTTGGATTAATACTAAGGCCTGAAGGATGTACAGTGAATTTCAATGATACATTATAATATTACTTTTTTGTATTTTTTAAAGTTATAATTCCATTTAATTCTTTAATTTAGTCTGTAAATATTTGTTGTGCCTCTATGCTGTGTCAGCTCCTGTCACAGGTTCTGGGGGATGGGCCAGAAACAAAGCATAGGATCTGCTTTCATGGAATTTACTGATTTTCTTTAAATGAAAGAACGTTGAGGCTATTTTGGAATTGCTGTCACTATTGCTTTTATATAATGAAATGAACATCATCCCTTTATTTTAAATTTCAATTATTAATAAATTATTTTAACATTTGGTCTGTTGCAACAATTCATTTTATAGAGCTATCTAATTTAAATCTTTCAACTCTTTATCTAGGATGTTGCCTGAGATTGAAAGTCTAAATATCCTTTATGTTAGCCCAGACTCTATATAATAATCTCTATTACATGTAAATGCAAATAGAGATTATATGTAAATAGAGATTATAAACTATATATTTTTTGAATCTTTTTCATTGTGTGAGAATGTCCTTTTTCTTCTCTTTCATTCAAACCTAATTAATTAAGGTACTATATGAACATTTGAGATGTTAAAAACATGCACAGAGGTGTGAATTGTAAGAGTAATTCTCTACTTCTCTTCTAGCCAGATTCTTCTCCCTGGAGGCAAACTATGGTTATGAGTTTTTGTGTGTACTTCAAAAAATATTCGTTACAGAAACAAATATATACATTTACATACACATACATATTCTTTGCTTTTTCAAACACAAGAATTATAATGCGCATATTTTTCTGCACTCCTTCACCCAACAATATATTTCTTTTTATTCCCTATCAGTGTGTAGGGAGTTCTTTTTAATAGCTATATATGATTCCAGTGTATAAATATACTGTATTTATTTAACCAGCTCTAAGTGATGAGCATTTAGGTCCTTTCCAGTCTTTCCAAATAATACAACAATGAATATCCTTGTAAGCGTATCATTTAGCAAATGTTCACATGTAGAAGAAATTTCTGGAAGGGGAATTTCTGAGTCAAAGGTGTGTGCTTTTGTATTTTTGATAAATATTGTTAAACTGCTCTCTGTATAAGTTGTATTAATTTACACTTAGCAATATGTAACTACCTATTCCTCAAAATCTTGCACAAAGAATGTATCGAAGTTTTTTTTTTTTTTTTAAGATTTTATTTATTTATTTGACAGAGAGAGACAAAGTGAGAGAAGGAAACAAGCAGGGGGCAGTAGGAGAGGGAGAAGCAGGCTTCACGCGGAGCAGGGAGCCTGATGCGGGGCTCGATCCCAGGACCCTGGGATCATGACCTGAGCTGAAGGCAGACGCTTAACGACTGAGCCACCCAGGCGCCCCTATATCAAAGTTTTTGATTTTTGTCAGTCTAATAGGTGGAAAATGATACCTCTTTGTAGCTTTAATTTGTATTTCTCTTATAAGAAGACTGAGCAGCTTTCATATGTTTAAGTTATTAACATTTCCTTTCATATAAACTGTTTATAATCAGAAAGAAGAATGGATATTGAGGAATAGTTGGTAGTGGACGCCACAGGCTCCTATTTTATTTATTTTCTAGATGGCTAGTATTGTTCCAACAGTACTTATCAAGTAATTCGTTTTCACCCACTCTTTTGAAATGCCACTTTGTTAATTTTTGTATATATTTGGTTTAATTTTGGACATTGTATTCTATTTCATTTTCTGTTCTTCTCTTCATATGCCTGTTGTGTTTTCATTTCTAGTTTTATATCATATGATCAGAGAATACTATTTACACTTTTTTTTTCCTTTGGAATTTATTCACTTTTATTCTGTGGCCTATTATAGAAACTTTATGTTTTATTTTGTTTTTAGTGTGATTGTTTCATGGACATTCGCAAACTGAGTTTATTATCTCTTTTCAGGGCATAGAGTGGTTTTTTTTTTCTAATATAACGAATATATCTATCTTATCAGGTATGCTTTGTTTTTCTAAATTCTTACTTCTTTTTGTTCACTTGGGCTTTCATAATTTGGGAGAGATGAATTAAAATCTACTACCATTAATATATTTCTTCTTATAGTGCCTCATACTTTTGCTTAGTGCAAGTTGATGATTGGTTATGAGGTGCCATAGGTACTCGTTATTGCAGATGTTCACTGTGACTGTATCCTGTATTATGACAAAATAACCTCTTGTATTGGTTAAATATTAACCTTGAATCCAACTGGGTCTGACGATTAAAATCATGACCCCTTCTTTCTTTATGTTTACATTTGTCTGGCATATTTTTGTTCATTATTTTACTCCCAGCCTTTTTGAATCACTTTTAAATTGTTTCTCTTATCTCTCAGCATATTGTTGAGTCCAATCAGACTTTTTCATCCCTGTTTTTTTTAATAAGTGAGTTTCCCTATCCGACGTATTTGTTAGTTCTGTTCTTTGTTTTATGTTTCACTCTGTTTCTATAGCTTAAAATATTCAGAAATGGTCTGCTTTTGCTTTCTGAGTGTTTCTTTTGATAATTTGAAAGGTTTGTTTTGAAAGGAAATCTTGTTACTTTTGTAATTAAAACTTTATTAAATACTCAATCATCTATTTCTTTAGGAAATATCTCTTGACTCTGTACTACAAGCAATGACAAAATGAGTGGATTTCCATTTCCATTTCCTCTGACTACTTTTTTTTTTAAAGGTTTTATTTACTTATTTGTCAGAGAGAGACAGATAGAAAGAGAGCACAAGTGGGGGAAGCTGCAGGCAGAGGGGGAAGCTGCAGGCAGAGGGAGAAGCAGGCTCCCTGTTGAGCAAGGAGCCTGATGCAGGACTTGATCCCAGGACCCCAGGATCATGACCTGAGCCCAAGGCAGACGCTCAACTGACTGAGCCACCAGTCATTCCACCTCTGACTACTTTTACCCAACCATTTGGTTTTAGTTGTTCACATTTTTTTCTAAGTGTTTAAGTGTACTATATATTACTTGACTAATTCACTTAAAATAAATTCTTTTGGCTTTCGGCATCATAATACCAAGACTTACTTTAGTCTTAGTCCTATGGCTACAGTCAATGCTCCATTGTCAGTTCTTTAATTGGAATTTTTTTTTTTTTAAGATTTTATTTATTTATTTGAGACACAGAGAAAGCATGAGCAGGGCGGAGGGGCAGAGGGAGAAGTGGGCTCCCTGTTAAGGATGTGGGGCTTGATCCCAGGACCCCAAGGTCATGACCTGAGGCAAAGGCAGACGCTTAATCAAGTGAGCCACCCAGGTGTCCCTGGAAATTCTTTATTCATCTCTCAGTTGGTTGCAGTTTGTTCTCTAATAGCATCTTTCAGAAGGGCTCAGGGAGAAATGTATTCTTTGAATTTTCTGTTATCTTTCTACTTGAGGCTTATTTGACTAGGATTAAATCCTTGGGTTACATTTTCTTTCTTTAGGATTTTTCAGGTATTCCCCAATCATGTATTTGTGTTGAATGTTGCTGAGGAGAAGTCTAAGTTGAGCCTGAATTTTTACCTATACATGGCTTGTTCTTTCCTGCCTCACTGCATAAAGAATTCTTTATTTGAAGTCCTTTCATTTTACTTGGATATTTTGAGTGTTAAGATTTGTATGTTAATTTTTCCTAGGCCGAGTGTATCTTTCGGTTTTTAGATTTAAATCTTCTTTGATTAATTCATTGTTTTTTGACTTAAAACTTTAAAAAAATTAATTCATTTCTCTTATTTAGAGGCAGGCACCAAACACTGATGGTGGATCTCCTTTGTCTTTAATATCAGCCATACTCTCTCAATTATTTTTTTCCCTTTGGCAGTACCCCCCCCCCTTCTCATTCCTGTCTTCTGTGTCTCTTACTGTGTTTCCGGCAGTGTCTTATTGTCTCAAAACAATTCTTCATTTCCATGGTGGTTTATTTTCTTCTTTTACTTCTTTCTTAAGATTTGCCAGGACATTTTCATCTTTTTTTCTGGTATCTTTACAACTTTTCTAAACTCTTGGATCTTTGCTTTGAATTCTTATATATATATATTTTTATTATGTTATGTTAGTCACCATACATTACATCATTAGTTTTTGATGTAGTGTTCCATGATTCATTGTTTGCGTATAACACCTAGTGCTCCATTCAGTACGTGCCCTCTTTAATACCCATCACCAGGCTAACCCATCCCCCCACCCCCCTCCCCGCTAGAACCCTCAGTTTGTTTCTCAGAGTTCATGGTCTCTCATGGTTCGTCTCCCCCTCCGATTTCCCCCGCCTTCATTTTTCCCTTCCTCCTATCTTCTTCTTCTTCTTTTTTTAACATATAATGTATTATTTGTTTCAGAGGTACAGGTCTCTGATTCAACAGTCTTACACAATTCACAGTGCTCACCATAGCACATACCCTCCCCCATGTCTATCACCCAGCCACCCCGTCCCTCCCACCCCCCACCACTCCAGCAACCCTCAGTTTGTTTCCTGAGATTAAGAATTCCTCATATCAGTGAGGTCATATGGTTCTTATTGTATAAAAGTCTTTATTACTTCTTTAAGCTTTTTTTTTGATGCCATAGAGTGTTTTGGTCACAATTTTCATTGGCTCCATGGCCACATTTATTCAGTGGTTGAGCTTCATGTGTGATTCCCCCCCCCCTTTTTTAATGCAGTACCTTAGTATAGATCTAGTGGTGGATCTATTGATAATGTTTGAGTGAGGAAGTTTCGGGGTGCCTGGGTGGCTCAGTCAGTTAAGCGTCTGCCTTCGGCTCAGGTCCTGATCCCAGGGTCCTGGGATCGAGTCCCACATCGGGCTCCTTGCCCGGCAAGGAGTCTACTTCTCCGTCTGCCTCTGCCACTCCCCCCTCCTTGTGCTCTCTTTCTCTCTCTCTCTGACAAATTAAAAAAAAAATGAATGAGGACGGTTCATCTTGGACCAGCTATTTGTGGGAGATTTGTACTATGGAAGGGTCAGGGCTATATTCTGGAGTTGCAGTCTTGCAAAGATAATGTATCTTTGATATTACTCATTTAAAACCATCTCCTCTGTTTGTTCTCTGTCAGGGAAGTTCTCTAACAAATTATTATAGGCTTTGTACTTCAAAGTTGTCCACTTAGTTTGGAGAACTATGATCCCTTACCTTTGTCCGAAATATTTTCCTGCAGGTATTTTCTTCTTCCCATTCCTCTGTTTGACGTTCAGAGAATCTAATAGTTAAAAAAAGTAAAATAGAGTAGTTGCTAGAGATTAGGCTCTACAGCCAGACTGCCAGAACTTGATTCCTGACCCTTTATTAACTAGCAGTGTGACCATGGGTAAGTCACTTAGCTTTTCTGTGCCTCATTTTTCTCATTGTGCAAGAAGGTATAGTAGTATTGATTTCATAGGGTTTGTGTGAGTATAAAATGCTTTAATACATGTAAGGTGCTTAAAGAAGGCCAGGCAAAAAGGAAGGGACCAATTTTATCACCATTTAAAAACTGGAACTATAGAAAGAATGGTTTCCTTTTCTACTTTAGACTTCTCCATGCTTCTTCATGTTCTGCAGTGTTTAGAAAACATTCCCATTTTGGTTGAGAAGCAATGTGGACATTCTTATCTAACTTGTCTAGACTAGCAACCTCCAGCTGTGTTGCTAAGCAGAATCTGTGGATGGTCATGAAGTTATCTGTAAAAGAGAGCAATTCACTCTCAAATGATTTTATATCTCTTTAGAAGTTCAAGTCTCTTTCTCTTATGCTCATCAGCTCCCTCTCTGACACTCTCTACTAGAGTTTACTTCCTCATTAACACAGACACAAAATATGATTAATAGATTTTATTTAATAATAAAGAAACACAATTTTTTTATCTGAGTATTCAAAACATGAATTTTGAGACACATATTCTCACACAGAACATGGATATGCATGAAAGGTTAAGATAGTAGTCTCTTGGTATAGGAACATGACATTTTAATTTCAATTTTGCTTGTCTATATTTTCTAATGTTCTATAGTACACATAAAAATTTTTTTTTAAAACAAGAGAACACTGTGGATCAACTCAAAATCATTGTAGTTGTAACATTATTGTCCTGATCAAATAAAAATTTTATTTGATTTGAACTTAATCCTAAGAGAGAGAAACCTAAAAATTCTTTAGTCTGGAGGCAGAATACAACAAAATTGAATTTTTAATAAAGTCTCATTTGTTTCTCTTAAATTAGTTAAATATAGATGGCTGGAATGAAAATGACACATATTTTTGTCATTTTGTAACATTATCAAATAAAATTGTTTTCCTTATATTGACATTAATAATTCAAACATTTGTATATTGGAACTTTGTCTCTATTGAGTAGTGTATAGTAAGTGAGAAGTTCCTGATAAATAATTTTATCTAAGGAGGAAGAGGGTTTAAAATGGACTTTGTATAGACAGGCTTCACAGTGGAGGTGGGAGAGATTATGACAGGGTCTTGATTGCTAGGGTTTATGTTTTAGATAGAAATCTTTCTTAAAGGCAATGGTGACTCATTGGAAATTGTTAATTGAGGGAGATTACACAATCAAAGCACACTAAGCATACTTTTCTTCTGTAATTATTTGATTTTGATATCCCTAAATGAACTACCTTTGTAACATGGTTACATATTAAGAAATGGAATGTGTGAGACTGAGTTAATAATAAATACTTCAGTGGGCTCAGATAAACATGATCCTGAAAAAAGCAAGATTGAGGACTGTGATACTGCATCTGGACTCAAACTTACCACTTTTTCAAATAGAGGTGATGGCCATTCTAATCATGATCTACTATATTTATATGAGAGCATCTGTTTACATGGAAAGACAATGAATTTTGGAGACAGACTGCTATTTAAATATTAACTTTGTCATTTAACTAATTCTATACTTTGGGACAACTTACCTAATCTCTGAGTTTTAGTTTCTTCATCTTTAAAATGTGGAAGTAATGTTTATTGCACAGGGTTGTTGAGAGTTGAGGGAATGTCTATAAAAAACACAATGCCCACCATATACAATAAGTACTTAATGAATTAAAAATAATTTCAAACCAAAAAGTCCAAAACCAAAGAAACCAAGGAGTAAGTTTTATAAAGAAGAAAAAGTTAACTGAAAGAAGTTAATACAATGCCCCTTTTCCGTCTTCCATGTACCAGAAACACTTGTACTTAATACACACTTATACAAAAATAATTTTTGTGCCCACGTCCCCTCTTCAGACTGTGAGATTTTCAGGGGCAGGGAGAATGCATTTATTTTTATTTATTTTTTATTTAAATTTTAGTTAGTTAACATATGGTGCAATATTGGTTTCAGGAGTAGAATTCAGTGATTCACCACTTACATACAACACCCAGTGCTCATCACAACAACAAGTGTCCTCTTCAATGTCCATCCCCCACCTAGCCCATCCCCCACCCACCTCCCTCCATCAACCCTCAGTTTGTTCTCTATTTTTAAGACTCTCATATGGTTTGTTTTCCTCTCCTTTTTTTCTTTTCCCTCTTCCCATATGTTCATCTATTTTCTTTCTTAAATTCCACATACGAGTGAGATCCTATGGTATTTGTCTTTCTCTGACTGACTTATTTCACTTAGCATAATACACTCTAACTCCATCCATGTTGTTGCAAATGGCAAGATTTCATTCTTTTTGATGGCTGAGTAATATTCCATTGTGTGTATGTAAGTAGGCATGCATGTATGTATTTGTGTATATATATATATATATATATATATATATATACCACATCTTCTTTATTCATTCATCAGCTGATGGATATTTGGACTTTCTCCATAGTTTGGGAGAATGCATTTCTTTTTATATACTCATACTAGGATAGTTGCTGGCACATTGTACATAATCAATATTTGTTGCACTGAACTGAACTCAACCACCGTTACCTATTTCTGTTTGCTATGATATTGTGAGAAAATGGCTGAACAAATATCTCCCAACTTTGGAGTACGTTTGTGATTTTCTGACTTAAAATAGGGAGTATGTGATGTATGCAACATTCAATAGCAGGGAGGGCTCTGGGAAAACCTCAAAGAGAGAGATGTCATTTGAAAACAAGGGCAGGGTGGCAGTGAGACTGCTTTAAGGATAGCATGCTATGTATTAAGATGCTCTGGACTGAGAAAGCAAAAATGGTGTAGAATATGAATCTTAACTGGAAAAATCCCAGACAGGCATTCTGTTTCAGGCAGGTCCTCCAGAGTGAGGAACAGCAAGGATTTCCTTTCTTCCTTCTTTTCAGGTGTGTTTGGTGCTAAGAATACAAAGTGAATGTTTCAGTGTCTGTCCCACTAGCTGGTTGAGTGTGACAGTCATGGTGTGAAAATCTCTTGCAGTGTTCGACCTAGTTTTTGTCAAAATAACCCTTAAAGTTTTGCTTTCTTAAAAATTTTTTTTAAAACCCCTTTCTTCTTGTCCTGAGCATCATTGCACATCTGACTCAGTCAAAGTTACCCCTTTCCCATCATGGTCCTGGTTCAACCACCTTGCAAAATTCACAAACAATTGTTAGAGTGGTCATTTCAGGATGGAGGGGATTATTGGTGGATTTAATTTCTTTTTTTTGTGCCTTCCTATCATCTCCAAGTTCTATGCAATAAATGATCATTACTTTTGCAATTAAAGAAGTTATTTTAAAAAAGATAATTAACTTGCTCTGAAAGTCCTGATTATCTTCCTGTAAACATTTCAACTTACATATATTAACATCTCAACACAGAAAACCCAAGTGTGCCCCCACCCCCACCTCCTGAGACATTAATGTGTTATATCTTGCAGTTTTTTGGGAGGCAGTATCTCTCCAGGGAGTACAAGATGAGGAGTTACTCAAGGCCTGGCACAATTTATGCTCAGTGAGATCACTGCTCCATCTGAGGGCTCTTAGCAGTCCAGAATGTTGAGAGCTGCAGGACTTACTCCAAATGCCACATGAATCTGTGGACTATGACCCAGTAATCACATTTCCTGAGAGGGGCTGCTAGATAGTTTTTGAGAAGCCAGTTGGTATTAATTAATATTACTATTTTCTTGTCAGTTGCTTTTGACACTTTATAAAATTATTCATTAGCTAACTAGCTCTTTCTCCAATTCTCTTTACTGTGTTTGCATTAATTTAATTTGGAATTGTTACAACTGTTGCCACATTTTTCAGAATGGCTAAGTCTTAATCAATAAATCCAGGGACCTATAAAGTTCAAGACAGCAGAATGTTAGAAGTATGTTAAACTATGTTTAATATACCTTCTGTGTGAAGCAGATACTAACTGCTTTTTTCCAAACCCAGATTTGTCTTGTCACCCAGCTCCTCTTAAACCTGTAGGCACCCATATACCTTAGATGGAATACGAAAGTTTTAAAATGGGTGGTGATAAGGCGAGATTTATTTTGAGTACAGGCAGGTTGAGATAAAAGTTACTTTCCTTAGCAATTACCATTTTCTCCCCTTCTCACGGCTACTCAGATATTTATAGTGAAGAATTTTCAGACTTCGGTCTGTATTACATAGAGAAGTTATAGATTCACCTTCTCATATGCATGGTCCTAAGATAGAATTGAAAAATCTGCAATAATTGAGGCTCCCCAAGAGCCTAAAATAATTGAGTACCTGGCAAATATCTGGGTAGTGAACAGATGAGATACATTAGTGAACGTATTGACTTATTCTGCTCTTCTTACATGGAGATCATGATCAATGAAAGCAGTGTTGCAATGGGTCATTATTTTTCCAAACTGATATTTGGACACAGTAGACCTGTATTAGGCTGGATTAGAGAGTAGTAAGTAGTGAGAAGACAATATGAAATTTCAGAATTGTCTCTGTGTGTGAGGATTAAGAGACTTGGTAGACTTTTAGAGCTCTCTTTGTAGAGTTGAATCAGATACTTCTTTAATGTCCATTTCAATCCTGTGGTTCCATTAAAGCTACTGTAAGAAATTTAAATACCTACATACAAGACATCCCAAAACACTAAGTTAAATTAAAATTCTAGGGATGAAATGTACAGCACTGTGACTAAAGTTAACAATATTGTATCATATATTAGAGAATTACTAAGAGAGCAGATCTTAAAAATTCTCATAAGAAAAAAAATCACAACTATGTGAAGTGATGGATGTTAACTAAATTTATTGTGGTTATCATTTCGCAATATATACATTTATCAAGTCCTGTTGTATACCTATACAATGTTATATGTCAATTATATCTCAATAAAGTTGAAAAAAATAGCAAAAAAAAAAAAAAAGATATCCAAAAATAGATCATTAAAATCTTACAGGACCCTAAGAGATGGGTATACTAAACCCATTCTAGAGAGCAGGAAATGGAGGGATAGGGTAACAAATACCCAAGAGTAGCAGAACTGAGACTTGAGTCCCCGGTGTCTTGACTCCAAAGTGTTCTTTCCACTGCTCTGTCAAGTCCCGGAGATGTAGTATATAGCATGGTGACTATAGTTAATACTGTATTGCATATTTGAAAATTGCTAAGAGAGTAAATCTTTAAAGTTCTTATCATAAGAAAAAAAATTGTAACTATGTGAGGTGATGAATGCTAATTAAACTTATTGTGGTAATCATTTCACAATATATACAAGTATTGAATCATTATATTATATACCTGAAATTAATATAATATGTCAATTATACCTCAATAAAAAGAGTTTAGGGTACTGAGTGAGGGAAGACAGGGCCATGGGGTTGGTGAAAAGAGGCCTTTGAGGGCAGCCAGATTTGTCCTATTTGGAAATGTCCTCCTTCTTAGCAGGTAGGTCTACTCTCCCAAGCCATGTGATAACTGAGAGGCTGCTCTTTGGCCTGGGACAAGGGAAGTCACTAATCACGGAGGATCCCTGAATTGGATCGATGTGCTGACAAGGGCACTGATGGGAGTTGCTTGCGCTACAGTTCTCTCCTTGCTCAACAACGTCAGTTTGTGGGGCCTCTGGCAAGCCTCTGACTTTCTGGGCCTCAGTTTCCTCATCTGTCAAAGGAAAGCAGTGGACCAAATAATCTCTAAAGACCTCTCCTTCTGTAAACATTCTCTGGTGCTGATGTGTCCTCATTCTGAAGAGCAAGAGAATCATCAATCCATTACAAATTGAACTGGTTGTTAAAAGCTCTTCAATCTTATTTTGGTTTCAGAATATGTAACACTGTATTGTTTTGGTAATATTTTCTTCCTCTCAGGGCAGATATAGCATACGATGAAAATGAAAAGAAGCCTGTGAATAGAAGTGAGAAGAGTTGGGACAGTGAATCAGGTGGCAGAATATCTGGAAGCTTCTTGCAGACACAGATGGTTGATGTAAACTGTTCTGGCAGGGAATTTCTGCCAGACATCCCATGGAGTTTATTACTAAATGTGGGATAAGTAAACTTTTAAAAACATACTGTGCATGTAAAATCATTTAAAATAACTGCAAGTGCAAAATCCTTTTGTTTCAGCAATATCTAATCCTTTCTTTCTGCTTTATAAATAATTTAGATTAAAACCCCAGCTTTGGCATTGAGCAATTTTATTATCTTTTATAGAATGTTATCCTTTCTAAAATTGTTGAGTGGCTCATTAGGAAAAGTTGAAGTTCTGATTGTGTGGTAGCCCCTGGTCCCAGGATATGTCTCATTTGACTCCATATTTTTTTTAAGAAAAAATACTGTAAAGGACAATTAAGAAATATAAAATTCATGTGAGACAGTGGAATAAAATGAAAGAATATTATACCACAGTGTGTGGTCTGAGTAAAAAGCATTAAAGTTGAACCAGCTGCCAAACTCAGCGCTCAAGTGTAACAGTTAATCTTATGATAGAGGAAACTACTGTAATTAGGAAATTGTTATATCTTAAAAATGTAACTCAGTATAGTAAAACCAGGCAACCTTGGGAGTAGAAGAAGGGATTTTATGGAACATTAAAAATGTTTCAGTACAAGAAATCCCAGCTGCAGAAAATTTTAATTGAATATATGCTGTTTTTCCTCTGCATATAATAGCTAATATTTATACCTTAAAAACCTATCACATATATTTTCTGCTTTGACTTGTATGCATTCTCCAAAAAGTTTGTGGGAGATATCACTGTATTGATAACTTTATATTTTAGAGGTGAAAAGTTGGGCTTTAGATAGGCTAATGACTTGCCCAAGTTAACACAACTTGTAAGCAACATAGCTGGTGCTCAAATCTGGTTTCTACTGGAAGAGTCTCTTGCCAGCAGCATATGGAAGTTTCATAGAAGAGCATGTAGGAGTGCTCATTTTGTCTTGAAATGAGTTGTCGACACTGGTACAATTTTAATCTTCAGGAAGAAAATTTACATTTGGCTCCCCTAAGTTCACTCCTATCCAAGTCTACTCCTACCAAGTAGTTGATGTTATTACATTTATTACAGCTATTTTCTGGATAAATTTAATTTGAGGTTTTTCGAATAAAATAAATTTGCCAAACATCTTGTCCAAGCTGATATTAATTTTTAAATTCTAAATGTGAGGAAGGTGAAGGACATAGGCTGGTTCCTTTATTCAGCATGGCCCAAGGAGTTTCCCCCCACCAAATTTTATGTATAAATTTGTAAAGAAAAACAAGCTAATGGAATATAGAAGAGACTGTTAGGTCACTGAGCCCAAACTTTTCCCCTCTGCAAGAATATGGTCCACAAGTCTTGGCAAATATTTGTCCAGTTCACTATTTTAAAAAGCAATCCATCTTCTGTGGGAAAGAAGTAATTGTGATTAACTTCTTTCTCAAAGTAAACCCAACATTGCCTCTTGGTAACTTCCTTCTACTGATAATAGTTTCACCTGCTAGGGACCCTCGGGATTAGTCTATATTCTTATTCTCATGAAACTATTTCCTTTTTGCTCCCCCCCTTCCTCCAGACCCCTTCGGTTATTCTTTATGATATGGTTTCTAGACAATTCCACTTTCTGGTCCCTGCCCTTAGAAGTGTTTGTCAATGTGTCCCTTAAATGCAGAATCCAGAGTTGAACAGAATGATCTAGATGTAATCAGATCCAGTAGCGGCACTTACTGACACTCTTGTTCTAGGCACAATAATTCTATTAATTCTGCTAAAGATTGCATCTAATATATTAGTGCCTTGTCAGAAGGTTGGCTTATAGCAATGTTGCAATTAACAAAAGATCATAGATTTTTGTTTTTTTTCCCCACACAATTGCTATTTTGCCAGGCCTGCCACATTCTAAACCTCATACCAGTTTTCATTTTGATCCTTGGCGCAATATTTCATTTTGATTCCTATTAAATTTTATTATGCTTGTGGAAACTATTAATTTAACATTTTGAAGTATTCTTGATTTATTAAATTTTCTCAAATTTATATTCTTCGCAGATTTTGTTGAGTATAATAATCTATAAAATGCAAGTAGGGACTTCCCTCAATATTGACAAAAATCTATTAATATTCTTTAAGCACAGTTGTTCAGCCAAGTACAGTGCAGTCAGAATGATCACACTACTCCCTAACCCTTCATGATCATCTTTGGGCCTTTGTTTCTTGTATAATCCCTTATAGAGCACAGGTCCCTGACAAAGTTCAGTTGAACTATTTGATTGTATGTATCTCTTTATGACTATTCAGCATTTTGAGTCTTTGGCTCTCTGCAAACAAAATCTTGTGTACACTTCTGAGGACAGCTCATATCATTCCTCCTACAGAAAGTTTTTCTCTACTAACTCCAAGCTACATTAAATCTTTTTTAAGTCCTGTAGCGTAAGTTGCTTGCATCACACATCTGAGCATTTAATTATGGGCTCCTTTGCACTGTTATCTAAAGGTTTATGAGTGTAGGAGTGTGTTTGCAATGTATGTTTGCATGGTGACAACTATTTTCTTTTCTTTTTTTTTTCCTGTGCAATATTCTCTACCATTTCTGCCTTTTCTCGTTATATATCACGAGTAATGAGACCCCACTTTGGTCATATTTGATTGGTTCAAGTTTGCTCACCTGACCCAAGCTGGACAAGAGTACTTACCTGGAAATTTTGGAAATTGAGAAAGAGGTGGCTATCTCTCTTTAGGAGACTTAAAATGAAAAGCTGGGGTGTTGTCCATGGCTGTGGCCATGTAGGCAGAAGACATGAGTAAAATCAACTGAAGAGTAGGAGAGAGACAGAGAGAGGCAGAGCAGAGAGAGGGGCAGAGAGACAGAGTGATGGAGCATCTTTACAAGGAAAAGTGGCCACTACAACCTCTGATGGAATTTGAATTCCTGGACCAAATGTTCCTAAGACCTAGCCACATTCCTCAGCCTAGGACCCATAAGATATATTCAGTAAATTCTCCTTTCCTAAGCTAGTTCAAATTGTATCACTTCAGTATTTTAAAATAGTAATTTTAGAGTTGTCCATTGGCAACCCAAATGGTGGAGAGAAACCCTAGGATGTGAGATGAATGACAGGGTCTTCCTATGGCTGAATTTGGCACTGATATGGATTTGGTATGGCTCATATAGTATTTACAAAAATTAAATTAGTATTCAGAATTTGAAAAATTAGGAAAATTTCTACACACTGGATTTCTGGTTTCTTTTGAAAAGCCTGAAAATCTAGAAGCCCTGGGCTGGCATTCGATTTGGCAAAGAGGTTGGAGCTAGAGATGAGTTGTCCCCTTTAGAAAGGGAGGCACTCCCTCGTTTGCTCGCATGCTCACCATCCCATACTTACCAGGAGATGAGGCCAAAATTAGTTACCATTATACATCCCCAACACACGCATACACATATATAAGTAGGTTTTCTTAACAGTAGCTTTAAGAATGTAATAAAAATTTGGGGGTTCCATGTTGGGCATGGAGCCCACTTAAAAAAAGAAGAATGAGATAGAAATTTGGGAAATGAAAGATATACAGAGCTCTATGTTTAAAATTTTTTCTTTGTGATAATAAAAACTATTACTGTATTTGCTTTCCTTTTGTCACTTACTTTACCTGCCTTGCACCCATCTGTACATGAGCCCGGAGAGAAAGCTTCCTTAGGAGGGTAGAAAAAAGACAGGGTTTACCTAGGGAAATGGCCAATGAAATTACCTGTGGGCAAGGAGTGTCCAATGAATTGCTAGAGAAATTGGTAATTAACATAGAGTTTAAACTTGTTTACAACTTTACCCTCCATTATCCTTAGCCTTCAGTAAATATAAGTTATACATAATGACCTTAGGGTAAGGGTGTTTGGTGAAATAAAGGCTAAGGGAGCTCCAGTCTGGAAGAGCAGCATGTAAGTAGAGATCTCCAGTGAGTTGAGAGCAATGGTTAAGAAGCCAGGGGGTAGTTAGGAGGACTGAATCAGCCACAGGCATGAGAAAAAAATTTCCAGAATGTTCTAGATAGAGGTGATAAGATTATCTGTTATACGGGGTGGGTGATGCAACTAAATAGTCATTTTATTTGACCTTAAATGCAATCACTTGAATTGCTAGTGTATTACTTTTTACCGACCTCTGGTCTTGGTTTAATGTTGTCTCTTGGGTTTTGCCCTCACAAACAGTTACCAACACTTTATATACGTCTTGTATTCAGATTCCTGAGAGAGGTCTGATTAGGTGGGTCAATCTCTATCTAGGACAAAACATCTCTAGTGATGAGAGGTCTTCTGCCAGATCCTCATATAAGGTGCAGGCGAGCTGGCAGCTGGCGGTTATTGGCTTAGATGTGGCCCAGGAGGTAGGTTCTCACTGGCAAATTTCCCAAGAGTATAGTAAACTTAACTCTAAATATGGCACAGCATTATACCTCCTCTCATTTTACTTGATCTTGTGAAATTTGCTATGTAGGCTTTTGTCTACATAAATTATTTTTTGGAAGTTAATAGAACAGTACAATTAATAAATTTTTAAAATCTAAGATAAATATTTCAGTGTTTATTTTGGCTTTCATAAACTCGAGCATGAGAATCACAATTCCAAGATTGTTACTTTCACTTCATTCAACATTTCTTCAGCTTTGGTCAGATTGGAGACAAATATATTCACAATATAGTTCACTTAAAAACTGAAAAACTAAAAATCTTTTATGTCCAAGCATTTTCATGTTTTTTTGGTGTACTTAACCTTCATTTTATTTTAGCATGTAACAATACTATCAGAAAAGACCACTTAAGTACTCTAATATTTAGTTTGTAAAGTATCTGGAAAGAAACTTTCAGGAACATTTTGTTTGAAGAAGAACTAATCAGCATGTCAGCCATAGTATAAAAACTTGTTTCTATTTTAGTTTTATATGATGCTTTTAGTCCCCTTAACGTATGCTTGAACTGACCTCAACATTTCTGTTCATTAGAGTACAGTTTAGAGAATGTTGTCTGTAGGAAACAATCACTGAGCCATCTTTTAACAGTTTTGCTTTAAGTGAGTCATGAAATGTGAAGCAATTTTGCATTAACAACTCAGGCACTTCATTGTTTGAAGCACTGTTCTGCGTGTAATGATAGCACATTTAGTTACACCTCACCACCCGCCTAGTGTTTATCAATGATACTGATTAGAAATGCCTGCCCACCAAGTGCAAGTCAAACATTTGAAAGTCAAGTTGAACGATAAACTCTGTTTCCCCCCTTAATGTGACATTTTGAAGCTGGTATGTGATACTCTCTCCTTGTTCCCTGAAATGCCAATTTAGCAACCAATGGTCCTGTCATGTCGCATCTGTGTGGTGTTGTCATCTTTCTAGGAAAGAATGTAAAAACTGGCCATGGATAAGCTTTAATGATGTTAGAAGGGCACTTGGGGAAACACAGGTAAAAGTACTATCAAGGAAACTACTAGATCAGAGTCAGGGTAGCAGCTGGGAAAAATGTGCTGTATAAAATTGTAAAGCAGAGTGTCCAAAGACACGATAATTGCTTTGTATTCATTATCTAAATCCTGGATAGAAATGTAGACTTTCTGGGAATTTTGAAAATGTAATGAAACCATGGAGTGGGGAGAGAAAGCCCTGGCAATTTTTGGTGGGAATGGGTGGGGGTGACTGGGGATGGGGAGGTGGATTTCAATATATGCATCATTTGTTGGCTTAGATTTCTTCACAGATCTTCACAGATCTTGTCATTGTATTAGTTTATTATATACCACTTGAGATAGCTTCAATAATTATTATCATATTAAATCTAGAAGGATAATTTGAGGCAATAATATAAAAAGTGTTGCTTACTTTTAAATGTTTTAAAGATTAAAAAAATGGATCAGAAACTTCTGATGGTCCAAAAAAGTAGAATATTTTGGCTTTTGATAGCTTTCAGAAAATAGGCAACCATTTGAATGAAGAAAAAAAATCACCAATATTATAGGATGAAAGAAAGGCCAATTAAAATTATTGGATTTAGAGTATTCGTTTTCAGAAAAGAACCTCAGAAAAGTAAGAACCATGCCCACTCCCCATCCCCCAATCCATAAACTGTGTTTGATATATTTTTCGCCATATGGGGATTGGGTCTACTCAGTTCCCCCCTCCCCATACTTCCCAAATTGTTTATTGTATGGAAGTGCAGTGACATACATTTTCTAGGTAATGGTTCGTGTTTGCTTTTTATTTGACATTGATATATGTAAACGTATTTTATATATTGCATTGGAGAATAATGAGAAACTGGTTAGAAGAGGAAGAAGTCTGAAGCTGTGATACCTTTTGGTATGATGGATATTCTTGTTAGCAAATCCATCTGCATTCCTGGGCCAAACCTTGAAGATAATCAGATTACTAAAATATTTGAGAAAGGTCTTTAACATCACAGTTTGTAACCCTCTTAAATGCTGGCTCTTTAAAAAAAAATTATTGTCGCAAAAATACCTACTGCTCATTTTCCTCAATCTCCCCATTTGTGTTTGCCCATTTTCTTTTCTCTGTAAGCTCTTTTAGTTATGGAATGATTATTTGAAATTTTACCTCCTATACCAAGACTTCAAGTTTTCAGCACAGTATCCTAGACACAAAATCATCTCTGGATAAATATCTGAAGTCATTAATGATGGTGATTGTGCAATAAACTCTCAGAAAGAAATTGAGTAGTTTCATGTCTCAATGATTTCTGATTTTTTTTTCAGGTTCAGCTACAAATGTCAAAAACACAGAATAAAGATTAAGAATAAAGATTAAGCTCTGTCAATTTTGTAGATGAGTAGACCTGGGTTCTAGTCTTTGCTATGCCTCTAGTCTAATTCAGTGCACAAGCTATTCCTAACCTCTTTGGCTTGTTACTTTATTAGTAAAATAAAAGGAATTCATTTGGTGGATCCCTGTGCTCTCATTCTAAAATTGTATGATTTTATTTAAGACGAATTTCTCTCTCAAGAATCTTTGGCCTTTTTTGATATCAAACTTTCTTTTCCTTTGGGGTAGATTCTTTTTGCTTTGGGGCCAGACAAAAGCTACAAGAGGTGCAGTGTTTGGCCTATTTTGTGAGACAGTAGGTCTGGCTATGGTGCCCAGGTGGGAGGCCCTCAGAAGTTGGGAGACAGCATGGGATCTACTGGGAATCTGTGGGTGGGTATGGAGGAAAAAGAAGGAGTTGGAAGCCACTGAGGATAAATTTTACTTGGTTCACAGTTTTGCCCAGGGCTCTGTATGAGTGTTTTTTCTATGAGAGAGAAATTTAAGGAAGTAGAATAATGGAACCATAGAAATATTATGGTAATGCTGCTTTTTTTAAATCATACTCATAATAAAAACCTTTTTAGCCACCAGTGTTGTGCTGAACCACATGGAGCTAGAGGCAAAAGGAAAAATCAGTAATACTAATCCTATCTTTATTTAAAAATTTAAGGTATTGTTCATCATGGACATTTTTGCATTAAATTTCATTTTTTGAAAATATTGCATAAAAATATTATTTATCTTGGGGCGCCTGGGTGGCTCAGTCGTTAAGCGTCTGCCTTCGGCTCAGGTCGTGATCCCAGGGTCCTGGGATCGAGCCCCGCATCGGGCTCCCTGCTCGGCGGGAAGCCTGCTTCTCCCTCTCCCACTCCCCCTGCTTGTGTTCCCCTCTCTCACTGTGTCTCTCTCTGTCAAATAAATAAATAAAATCTTTAAAAAAAAAAAAAAAAAAAATATTATTTATCTTGATTACTGAGATTTCTGGCACCCATTAAGTTTTGCACCCAAGGAGAGTACCTCACTATTTGCCACTCAATAACACTTTGTGATTCCTATCTGCTGCCTAACTAGCAATATGAGAAGGTCTACTTTTGGTTGCACATTGAGAATGTACCCTCTGGTGGGGTTCTTGCTTTCTGAGAACTTAATATATCAATCAGTTGAAACCCCTCTTCTTGGGGCACATAATGGGCCAAAAAGATGTATAGAGTGCAGTTTTCACAAAAATGCCATCTGTGGTTCTTTTGGTTGCAATTTTGTGCAGTTCACATTCCTAGTAACGATTAAATTGTATATTTAGTGGAGTTATTCCTAAAATTTTAAGACAAAAGATTAATGCAGAAGAAATTCTTTCTATTTGCAAAGCAAAACCACACCACTAAATGAGACAATCAATCTGCCAGAAGCAGGAAGCGAAGCCTGCAATTGCTCTGGGAAATGACATGGGGAAACTTGTTAAGGGAGGAAAGACTGGAAAGTGTAACTGCAGGCTGGTGAGGTGGAAGGATCTGGGTGTTTAAGGGACCAGAGAACAACTCCCAGAATATATATATGGTAACCTAATAATAGGCCTTGGACATGCTTCCTTCCATTCAACTAAAATAGTGCTTTCCTACAGCCTTAGCATGGAAAATGGAAATAATATGGGCTGGTGAACCAAAGGGAGAAATATGTACTTAATTACACATTACTGTGTAATAGAAAAAAACCCCAAAAAACCAAGTGTTAAAATGAGGGCTATTTTACAGTCCATTTATAAAAGTCTGCAGGAGAGCATGACAAGATGAAAGGCTCTGTAGGCTGGCTCCTTGAGATCCAGGCTAGTTCCTTATTTCTTCCTTTTCTTTTTCTCTGTTCTGAGGCTTAAGAAAAAGTTGCTTGAAAAAAGGAAAAGATTTCTTGTACGAATGTAAAATGGTACAGCTTCTGTGGAAAATAGTTTTGTAGTTCCTCTGAAAGTTAAACAGAATTATCATATGACCCAGCAATTCTAGTTCTAGGTATAAACCCAAAGAAACTGAAAACGGGTACTCGAAAAGATAGTTGCAAGCTAATGTTTACTGTAGTATTATTTACAATCGCCAAAGTGGAAACAACTCAAATATCCATCAATAGATGAAAGGATAAACAAAATGTGGTATATTCATACAAAGAAACATTATTCAACTGCAAAAAAATATGAAATTCTAATACATGATACAACACGGATGAACCTTAAAAACATTATGCTAAATGAAATAAGCCAGACACGAAAGGACAAATATTGTATGTTCCACTTAGGTAAAATATCTGAGTAGGCAAATTCATAGACAGAAAGTAGATTAGAGGGTACCAGGGGCTGGGGTAAAGGGGAAATGGGAGACTGATTTCTTAATGGGTATAGATTTTTTTTGGGTGATGAGAAAATTTTGGGGGCACCTGGGTGGCTCAGTCAGTTGAGCATCTGACTCTTGGTTTCAGCTCAGGTCATGATTTCACAGTTGTGAGATCAAGCCCCAGGGAGGGCTCCGCGCTCAGCATGGAGTCTGCTTGGGATTCTCTCTCTCCCTTTCCCTTTGCCCCTCCCTGGGCTCGCATTCTCTCTCTCTCTCAAATAAATAAATAAATCTTTAAAAAAAAAAAAAGAAAAAGCTTTGGAAATAGATATGGTGATGATTGTAAAACATTGTGTATTATAATTAATGCCACTGAATTATACACTTAAAAATGATTAAAGTGACAAATTTTGTGCTGTATATATTATTACAATAAAAAGAAAAAATAAAAAAGGTAAAACAAGAAATCATGGATTTGTGTGAAAAATAAATGTAATATTTCTGCATATCAGTCAAAGCCAATTCCTATATTTGGAAGCATTTTTAATTGGATTTGATCAACTCAACCTAGTGTTGGAAGGCAGAAGACCAATTTTCCCCAGAAAAAATTTTCAGGAATAAAGGAGTTTCTACCGCAATAAAGGTTATTTGATCCATTAAACAGGTACTTATTATGAATTAAAGCACACGGTTTACCCATTTTGGTTTCACAGAGCTCTCTCCTCAATTAGGGCTAAATTATACCGTGACTGTAGCAATCACTGGGCCTCCTGTTCTTCTTACAGCTGATCAATAGCATCATCTCCGAGGAAGGGGGGCCGAAGCCCTGATATCCCTCCCACAATTGCCCTGATATTCTGGGGAAATTTTTATTCATGGCGGTAGTGAACCAAGGGCTGGGGGTAGGGAAATATGGTGCTTCATAAGCTCTTGCAAATTAAAAATAGCTGGTATCTTTTTGGCACAATTTTGAAACATTTGTGATTCTGAATGTCTGAATACATTAGAATGTGGATTTAAACCATTTATGCTATAGATTTTCTGTGATTAAGCTTAAAAAACAGTGTGGCAGGTTATACTTAAAAAAAATCTAACTTGAATTTGATATGCTTTAAATGTAGTAAGAATATTTGAGAGCTAGATAAGAAATCCTGTAAATACAGGTTCTCCATATTAACCATTTGTTGGCCTTCTGGGATTATTATAGATATTTGAAAGTACTAATGTTTCATTAGGAATATCTATTTCTCTGCTCCAGAGTAGACTTTCTAGCTAGCAGCCTGTCCAGGTTTCACTCCATTCTCAGCTGCTAGAAGCTGAGGCACAGTTTGTCATGTTTGCCTGCCTACTTAATTCACATTTGGAGACCGAAGGAAGAAATGTGTCTTTTCTCTTCTGTTGGGAAAATTCTATTCCCTTTGAACCATACTTTTATAATTTTCTCTTCAAAATTTTCCTTGTTATTTTTAGCTCTTGTTATTTTTAGCTTTTTGCCAAGTCCCTGTGTGTTTCTCTTCTTCTTCTTTTTTTCTTTGACTGCTTAATGTTCTTTAAGCTCAGAAAGGGTAAAGGGGATTTTATTCCTCAGTGAATCATTTATAAACATGCTACAAGCATGGAGTCTCCACCTCAAGTGTAAGAACATGCAAGGTGTTATGTAGGTGAATGTGTAAGTACCTGTATATGTGTGTATGGACAAGCATCTCTTTACTTCCTACGTGGAAAAGGAGCCAGAAAAAATAGAACTGGGGTGTTCCGTTTAAGGTAGGTGCCACTTATAACTGAGAGAGACTGTATGTACAGTGCTGACATCCATACTTACGTATAAACAATGACTTAATAATGGACCTTTTATAATGACATTTAATTTGGGGAACATTTGTAAATGTCATAAACACATGTATTAATCTCTATAGAGTTGTCATTTTCAAAAATTCCAAGTGTTTTCTTGTGTTGAATGCCTTAGAACTGTTGCTTCTGATGTGACGTTTGGCTGGGTCTGGAAAGGAGGAAGTGCATCCAAATCTAACATGTTCTTCGTGACCATGTTTAAATTGGAGGAGTCTTTAGAAACGGCTTTGTGCGCACATTTGTATCAATAGCTTATTCAACCACTAGAGCTGTGCCTCAAGGACATGGTTGCTGATGCTGAAAGCCCAATACTGCACTCTAACCTGCACTTTCTGGCTCAAACAGCTGTTGCTGAATGAATGAATGAGTGAATGAATGAGAATATAATATTTAAAATGGTCTGTATGTTTTCATTGGAAGGAGAGTGTAAAATGAAGAAGTCTGCGTTAATCTATCACTGAAATGAGGTTGTTGGCATGAGGATGAGATAGCTGAAATATAAATAGGTGAAAGCCGAATGATAGACAAGCAAATTCTTGCATGCTAAATAATGTTCTAGATTGCTAAGAGTCATGCGAGAGGGGCTCAGTAACCCCATTGTCCCTGGAACCTGTGGATTTTTGGCATTGTTGTCTACTCCGCGCCTAGGCACGTGCCTTTAGCCCTCCTTCTCTTGTCGGCCACCCACCTGCTCTGGCTGGCTGGTGCCTATACTCTCGTCGATTTTGTCTGCCTACCGTCCATTCCTACTTCTTCTAATAGCAGCTTAGTTTTTCTTTTGGGGAATGACCCCTTCCCTGTTGAATGCAGTTTCAGTGAGAATGTCAGGCAAGGTACCCATTTCAACTCCTGACTGAGGGGTGAGCAAGAACTCAAGATCGGGTCCTTTCTCCTTGACTTGAATTTTGTCCTGAGTGGCACAGGGCCAAGTGAATAGGACTAGAACACATTCTTCATCATAATGGTGTGATTGTGGTGGTCGAGAAGGAACTGTCTGTTTAACCAAATTCCTAGAGCAGCCGGGATTCTAGCTTTTTCTCAAAAAATCTTTTTTTGCCTCCTGCCTTTTCTTCAAATCTATGAGCAACCTCTTATTATGGTAAAACATTCTTTTCCCCTTAAGCTAGCTAGAATCAGTCTGTTGTTTGCAACCGACAAAATCTAAGTGATACCGGCTCTTTTTTTCCCTGAGTCCTGTACCCAGCATGGGCAGTTCTTCCTCTGCCCAGCCTCAGCCTTGGGCAGGGGGGAAAGGGGAGGAAGCCGGCCAGAGCTTCCTTGGTGGTGTCACTATTTTCTGTTCTGCTCAAAGATGAAGTTTAGTCTTCCTGTTTTTTTGACTCTTCAAGGTTCCAGAAGATAGATGAAATCCTATACTTAGGGCATTTTCCCGCTCTCGTGTTTTCTTAGTCTAAGGCATCAGGATGCTCAGTGCCCAACCCAATCTCAGTCTCTCCGTAGCAATTCGAGTGTATATGTGCAGCAGTGACCTGCCCTGGTTCTTTTAAGAGAGGAAGGGTTGGATCACACAGAGAGAGGCACCACCACCCCCTGTGCGCACATATATCCTTCTCCCCATTTCTCTTCTTTGCCACTCCACCCTAGGAGGGGAACACTTGAGTCCGTTTGTCATATAAAAGACAGACATTAGAGAATACAGAAATACCAGCAATTACGGTCTTGAATACACACATATTATTTATTCTGGGAATGCTCACGCTTCCAGCATGTGAACTCCTCAGAACTACATATGTGTTTTTGTTCAGTGTAATTTCAACAATTGTGTAATATTATAAACATTGATTAAATATCTGTGCTTTCATGAAAGAAAGGTCCTGCTTCTACGCAAATATTAACAAAGTAGTTAAGAAAACACAAGGAAGTAACAAAGAAAATATGACTCGTGGGCAGATGGTTTCTGAAATTATATATTTTTTCTGTAAAGCATTAGTTGTTTTAAAAGCATTAATGCTGATCTTTCTTTTAGAGTGTGGGTGTATAATTTAAGGTAAAACACCTTCATTGTACAATGCACACTTTACTTTGCCAAGTACTTATTTTATAATAACTTTTTTCTCTTGAAATATTTCCTCAAATAATTTTTAGTAATTGTTCATGGGGTGGGGGGGCTGCTATTTCTAGGAAGATTCTTATTTGAGGACTGAGAGAAATCTTGACGGTATTTTCCAAGGCAGAACAGAATACACGTTATTGAAGAATACCTCCTTAAAAGGAAATTCTACAACTTCTCCTATGGACCCTTTCTAAAGTTTATCAGCTGGTCTCTGTCAGAAAATTGTTTTTAATCGTGACCTAAATATCTCATGTTGTATTCTAAATCCTTATTTTCTTTTTTCCTAAGATGAAGAACAGCCAGGAACAACATTCTGAGTAAGGATGAAGGCGTAAATGTGAAATGGCTAGCTAAAATTCTCTGATAATATGAATTTTAAAATAATTTTTCTCATTGGCATACTTGCTGATTTTGATGAATCTCCTTGCCCATTTTATACCTTTACATTTCCTTTAAGTAGTGGAGACAGAAGTGGACACACTATGGAACAAAAGTGGAGAATAACTGGACTAACTCTCAGAGCAGGGCTCCTATTTCTGTATCCCATTATTAGAACTGATTTTTAGATCTCAGTGACATATTGATGTTTATAAGTCAATTTGATGTCCAAGCCGACCTCTAAATTGATTTCTCCTCTCAGCTGATCAGTCCCGGCATGTGAGACCATCTGGCTGGTCGCCCACACGATTGGTCAGTGGTGTGGATTTTTCTCATCAGACACCATGAAGACACAGCTGTGGAGAAGCCGGTCCCTCCCTTGCTATCTTGTGTCTCTCATCAAATTAATTGCTTGATGGAAAATCACCACTTTCCTTGCCAAAGTTGTTTTTCATGTGAAGGACTATGAACTGTGCTTCCTAGTTAGAGCTTCAGTTATTTTTCATATTTTATATATAGAATATTAATTTCTCGTCCTGAGAGGTACTTTTTTGGTATCCTCTCTTAAAACGTTAAATTGGCCTTGACCACTTTCTTAATTTAATAGATACATCTCCATATGAAAGAACTCTTCTCATTCCCTATTAGATAGATGTTAACTACACAGTTAAGGCCTCTATGGTCTTTATTTTACCACTGAAGTCAAGAGACATGTGAACTCAGGATTGCCTCTAATTTTGCTCCCAAAGGTTGACAATGGTCTTTAAGGAAGAAAAATTATCCATCTTCTTGTGTGCTGTGTAATTTTATTCTGTTGACTAGAGTCTAGCTCTAGACTATGCTATTCCCACTTTCTATATAAATTTTCTCTCTCCCCGCTTTTTTGATGAGAATTCCATATGGCACCAGTTAAGAATTCTTGCTAAAGTTGGGACATTGCATTTATCTCTTCCTCTTGACCCACCAGATCTATTATTCTGCCTTGTTAGAAAATTAGGTGAGTCTGATGAGACCTGTTCCTTATAGATCATATATTCTGATGCCTTCAAGGTGTTTGTGAATTTATTGTGTAATGATTTCTTCTAGCAATTTTTTAGCATGGTTCATGGATTTGAAATATCCAGAAGTATTTCCTTTTTCAAATATAACTACTCTGTTTACCCTCTCCCTGCTTGTTTAAAAAAAATGGAAATAATGCAAATATACAAAAAAAAAAAACCAAACCCCACACAGACTAATATGACAAAAATATTATTCTAGTTTAATCACACAACACTTTTTAAAGTCCATTCTTCTAGTGGTAGGCATATGGGTTATTTTCACTATTTTGTTGTCATAGGTAGCAGTACAAAGAATATTGCATGCAAGTATCTTCAGCTATCTTGTAAGAGTTTCTTTAGTATATAAACCTAGGAGTGGAACTGCAGAAACAGAAACATAAGCTTATCTTCAATCCTTTTAGATATGGTCAAATTTTCTCAAAGAGCATACTAATTTGTAACTACCTCCTTCGGTAGTTTATGAGAGTTCATTGCTCCATATTCTTGCCAACACCTGCTACTTTAAATTTACTGTTAACCTGATGGGTATGAAAGAGTCCCACACTGTGGTTTTTTATTTATTTTATTTTATTTATTTATTTTAAAAAATATTTATTTATCTATTTGAGAAAGGGAGGGGAGGGGCCAAGGGAGAGGGAAAGAGAAACCCAAGCAGACTCCACGTTGAGCATGGAGCTCCATGACCCTGAGATCACGACCTGAGCCGAAACCAAGAATCAGAGGCTCAACTGACTGCACCATCCCGGAACCCCCCACACTGTGGTTTTAATTTGCATTTTCCAGATTACTGGTTAGGATGAACATCTTTTCATTTCTTCCTTAGTCATTCATATTTCTTCCTCTTTGGAAAGCTTGCCTCTTTATATCCTTTGGCTGTTTTTCTATTGAGCTTTTTTTTTTTTTCCTTCTTAGTTTTCAGAGTTCTTGGTAAATTCTGGATACCATCCATTGGTAGTTATTTTTGTTGTAAGTATCTTCTCCTGGTCTGTAGTTTGTCTTTTCTTTTTAAGTTGTCTTTTGCTGTGTGCAAGTTTTATTTTTAAAATGTAGTTAGTAGGGGCGCCTGGGTGGCTCAGTCATTAAGCATCTGCCTTCGGCTCAGGTCATGATCCAAGGTCCTGGGATCAAGCCCCGCATCGGGCTCCCTGCTCAGCGGGAAGCCTGCTTCTCCCACTCCCACTCCCCTTGCTTGTGTTCCCTCTCTTGCTGTGTCTCTCTCTGTCAAATAAATAAATAAAATCTTTAAAAAAAAATGTAGTTAGTAGTATAAGTTCTTTCTTTGTTTTTACTTTGGCATCTTGTTTCAGAAATTGTTTTCTACCCTGCAGACATAAAGATTATTGCCCCTTCTTATAAATGTTATACATTTTTGTTTTTCAATTGTTTTGATCTTTTAAACTACAAACAACCTTTGTAAATGGTAGCCCAATTTATTTATTTTCTATTGGGCTAATTTGCCAAGAACCCATTGTCTTAACTATTAGAGTTTTGCAATGAGTGTTGATTACTTATGACTCTGTCAAGTTACCCCAGCTTGTTCTTTGTTTCCAAAATTGCCTCAGACTTATTGTTCCATTGCTTTTCCAAATTTTAGAATCAGTTTTTCAAGTTCTACAGAAATATCTGTTGGTATTTCTATTGGAATTACATTAATTTATTTGTGAGTTTGAGCAAGATGAAATCTTTATAGTTTGATTCTTTCTATCCGTGAACATCACATATTTCTTCATTTTTGCCAACCTTTTCTACTTTCCAATAAGGTTTTGGAAATTTTCTCCATATAAATGCTACCCAATTAAAAACATTTATCCCTATTTATTTTGCAGTTTTTGTTTGTTGTTGTAGATGGGGTCTTTTAAAAATTACTTTCTAATTGTTTCTGGTATGTGGGGGTGCTATAGATTATATATAGTTCTTTTCACCTCACAATTCTGCTGAACTCTCTTATTATAATTTGTCTATAGATTCTTTTGGAGTTTTCTAGGCTGAAAATCCTATTATCTGTAAAGTAGTGACGCCTATGCTTACTTCTTTCCAAATCCTTAAATCTTTCTTTTTTTTCTTTAAAGATTTTATTTATTTAATTGACAAAGAGACACAGCGAGAGAGGGAACACAAGCAGGGGGAGCGGGAGAGGGAGAAGCAGACTTCCCGCTGAGCAGGGAGCCCCATGCGGGGCTCGATCCCAGGACCCTGGTATCATGACCTGAGCCGAAGGCAGACACTCAACGACTGGGACACCCAGGCGCCCCCTTTGTTTTGTTTTCTTTTACTGATTGGTTAAGACTTCCAGAACATGGCTAAGTAGAACCAGTTTGATAGAAACATCACTGTCCCATGTTTGACTTTAAAGGGAAAACTTCAGCTTCCCATTAGTGAGTGTAATGGTCGGTCCAGGTTTTTTGTATGTATCCTTTTTGGGTTAGCAAAGGTTTTTTTTTTTTTTTAATAGCACTATTTTGCTGAGGCTGGTTTTTTATTTTTTAATTTTTTTTATCATGGATAGGATGAATGTTATCTAATGCTTCATCCTTCTCTACCTACTGAGATGATCACATACCTTCTCTTTAAAAAAAATTTTTTTTTTTTTTAGATTTTATTTATTTATTTGACAGAGAGAGACACAGCGAGAGAGGGAACACAAGCAGGGGGAGCGGGAGAGGGAGAAGCAGGCTTCCCGCTGAGCAGGGAGCCCGATGCAGGGCTCGATCCCAGGACCCTGTGATCATGACCTGAGCCGAAGGCAGACGCTTAACGACTGAGCCACCCAGGCGCCCCTAAAATTTTTTTTTGTATTTGTTTATTTACCCTTTTTAAGTAGGCTCCATGCCCAACGTGGGGTTCAAACTCATGACCCCGAGATCAAGAGTTGCATGCTCTACCGACTGAGCCAGCCAGGCGCCCCCCCATATAACTTCTCTTTTAATCTAATAAAGTAGTCAATTACATAAATGCATTTTTATCACATTTAATCATCCTTGCATTGCATTATCATCCTTGCATGACAATTATGTTTTTGTTTTTTTTATTTTTTTATTTTTAAAGATTTTATTTATTTATTTGAGAGAGAGAGAATGAGAGAGAGCACATGAGAGGGGGGGAGGGTCAGAGGGAGAAGCAGACTCCCTGCCGAGCAGGGAGCCCGATGCGGGACTCGATCCAGGGACTCCAGGATCATGACCTGAGCCGAAGGCAGTCGCTTAACCAACTGAGCCACCCAGGCGCCCTGTTTTTGTTTTTTTTAAAATACACTGAAAAAAAATACACTGCTAGATTTGGATTGATATTTTGTTTAGGATTTTGTGTCCATGCTTATAAGTGAGATTAATCTGTAATTTTAGTTTTTTAAAATATCTTGATTTTTGTATCAAAGTTACTGTTAGCTTCATTAAATGACTTAAGTACCAGCACTACCACTCCCCTCTTCAATTAGTAAAACAATTTGTATAGAATTAGAATATCTGTTCTATGAATGTTTGGTGTAACTTACCTCTCCCTTGTAAAGGCATCTGAGCGCAGAGTTGTATTTTTTTGTGATTGAACATAATCTTTTAATAACTGTTGTTATATTTACTAATGTCCTTTCATTTAAATTTTTATGTGTTACAGAGACTTATTTGTGTGATTATGAAAATGTACCAATCTCTTCATGACACAACTCTAACATATAAAAAAATGTAATGCCGTACATATTATTTATGACAATTATCTAACCAGGGGCATAATATTAAATTCTATGCGCTTATGTAAATATTGAACCCCTTAAGTTTTGGAATATTTTATCATCGAAACATGTCAGATTTAGCATGTTGGTGGCATGATAACAACAACTAATATTTATTGTCACCTATTCTGTGTCAGGAAGTTGACTTATGTTTTTATATTCAATGCCTATAGTAATCCCATGAGAGTTGGCTAATCCCATTACACCTGAGTAAAGCCTAGGGGCTAGATAACGTGTATAAAATCTCTTGAGTAGTGAGTGGCAGATTTGAGATTTAAATTACATGTGTCTGAGGGAAAGAAAGGTGGTGTTTTTTTTTTAATTTTTACATCTTACTGGGAAATGTGTAATAAGGACTGAGAATCAATTTTGACAACAAGTAGTAAATTTTATTGATGTTATTTTTTGAAATTGAGATTCATGATACAAGCTTCTAAGAAAATTGACTATGGTAAATATAAATACTGCTAGAACTTTCATGTACTGTCTAATAGCCTATACACTGCACAACTCCAGAGGGCACCATCGATATGGGCTTCAAAGTGAATGGTGCTTCTCTTGATTTATGTAGTACGATGGTGTTTAATGCTGCAAACAGGTACCTGCATTATAAGATTCTGAGGAAAGAAAGAAGTCATTCCAATGAAGATACACTTCCTTTAAAATTAGTAAAAGATTTACTGTATCATTGGGCCAAGTTTTGGGATTCCTGTTAGTATATATAATGGGGCTTGTTAAGATTGTATTTTACAAAACTTGTACTTGATATTTGCTGTTCTCAGTTTACTTCATAAAAAAGGAGAAACATGTTTCAGATGAGGGCAGCTAATTAACTTCCAAATTTTTCTTTGGACATCAGCTGTAATATTAAAGAAGTTTAAAAAAGAAACTTATAAGGTTTGATGATTTGCTCATGAAATTATTCTTGCAGTGCAATGGAAAAAGGAAGGAAGTATGTTTTCTTAAAGAAGTCCAGAATTGTTTCCCATTTAATTACTTTCCCTTAATGAAATGCAACATGGAGCTTTTAGTAAAAGAATAAGTGATAAATACAGCAAATGTGACAATTTATTTAGCCATGATTCTAGATTTGGAAATAATTGGTATACTAATAAAACAGAATTTCATAATATGAACATATTTTATAGGCACTAGAAGTAATGTAAGTTTTGGTGAGTTTTTTTTTTTTTTTGAGACTTTATTTCTGGCCAGTATTGTGCCTATTATATTTTATGTTTTGAATGCAAAACTTTTGTTTTTGTATTTCTGATTTCCCCTGACCCATCCATTCTTTTGTGCTTGTTTCTCCATTTTCCACTAGACTTTGACTCCTTTACTGAAGATATATTTTTTCCTTCCAACTCCTTTTTTTCACAGCAGTATCCATTCTCCCTGCTGGCTGTCAGTTCTTTTTCTTCTCTCAAAGTCATTTCAGTCATTGTTCTTTATGCCTCTCAGAGGAATAAAAAAGGGCTGGTCTCTGAATTTTTATTTCTCTTTGAAGCAAGGAGAATGCAGAGTGTGCTAAAAATCACTTTAATTTAATAGGCTCCCAAAAAGTGAATTCAGTTTTTTCTCTGTTGCCATTAAAAAAATTTATTTACCCTGTCATTTAAACTTTATAATAGATTACAAAAACTTTTAACATTTAAAATGACACGAACAGTTGGCACTTTTTTATTTTGGACTTACCTTAAGGCAATGTGTAAAGACAGTGTTTCTCTGACTGTGGTAAAATCTTTGACTTCTCAAAACAAATGTGTTAATGCAATGTTTCTGAATGAAAAAAGAGCTAAACATATTAATGTTTTCCCCCTTTAAGTTTTTTAAAACTCTGCTTATATTCCCTGAGAAAATCTTGGTCTTTCTTACATATTACACACATATGGCCATATGCATGCAGTCCCCAACTTGTGCCTTTCAGAAGTTAAAATGTTGGCTCATTGACTAGGATCTAGAATGCATTTCCTCATAATAGCAATAAAGTGGGTGGTGGTTATGTTCCATTAAAGCCTATTTCAGTCCTAATGTCAGTGCTATATCATCGTGTCTAACAGCCATCGATAATGTTGCTTATATGAGCACTACCTTTTGAGATCTGGTAGTTATGGTGGTTATGAGGTAGGGTGGGCAAGGCCTATAAGTGACATCTCCCTACTGAATGACCTTGGACTCCACTGTGAAGGGAGAGTGGTGAAGACCACCTAGAGTCAGAATCCGAATTAGTCATAACTAGCTACATATAACGTCGAGGTGATTTTACTTGTTATGTATATGGAGTGCATAACATCACATATCTTGGGGAAATAGGATAATCTTTGGAAAAAACCAAAGCCACATGGGAACCTCCAGTTGTTGTGAGAATTAGAAGAGAGTATAATATAGGTCAAGGATTCTTAGATATACAGTAAATATATAAGTGACTTAACATAATTTAACAAAAATGTAGTTAGGGTTTCCTGAGTAACATGTTTCTATTTTCAACATTGACTATAAAAGCCCCTTTAATTTCTCTTTATAGCCAAATCTATTATAACATTGCACTAAAGAACACAAACTTTTACTGCCCTATTCATAAAGAAGGCCGAGAGGCTAAAGATGAATGAAACATTAGTCTTCTCCTTTCTTCAGCCTGCCTTTTCTCTAGGTCTAACTACCCAGTTTTCCTTGTGGACTCTAAAACGTATTTGTATATAGATTTTGGACCATAAATTTTAACCTCTAGAATTTCTTCTCTCCATTGTTCTTTCTCCCCCTTCTCTCTCCTCTCTTGGCATTTGTGCTATATTTAGTTTATCTAATTTATTTCTCAAATTTGGTAATTCAGGTATTGTACCTGTATCCAATTTCATTAGATTTCTCCATTTTTATTTTATATACTGGAATTAGGGATTTGTGAACTTAACATACAACTATGTATGAAACTCGATGCAAATTTTATTTCTTTTTTTTTTCTGGGAATCTAAGACCAATGGTACCTGAATTTTTCAAAATAGTTTTAATAATAGTACCTGGTATTCTTCCCTTTGTGGAGTTGGCTTTGGTCTACATGGAGAGTTCAACCTTGATTCTCAGTCTACATTCTGTATTTCTGGATTCAATCTGCCCTTCACAGAGAGTCTACATGCTACTTAAAATGAAATCCCCCAAAACAGTAACAAAAACAAATGTTATTTCTATTACTTTACTAATCTTCTATGAGAGAAATATCAATAGATACCCTCAATAGATAAATTACCATCAGAGGATTATTCAAGGCAATTAAGAATGCCAGGGAAGCAGTAGACAGTTTAATCTTTTTATTTTTGCATACTGATTTGATTGAAAAGATTTGAAAATCAATTTATTTCAGGTAATTTGAGATGAGGTTAGGACACAAATAATATATGAGAATCAAAAGTTTGGTTGGGTGCACCTGCCTTACCTTGCAGTGAGGAGATGACACAGAAAAGAGCCTTCTCACAGGGTGTCATCTCTGATGGCACTGTGTGTCTGTGGGCTCATCTTTCTTCTAGGTTTACCTCAGTCTGGCTACTGAGGCCAGAGCCCACAGCAGAGTATAGGTGCCCTCCAGACCAGGGAACATGAGTTCAGCACAGTCTCCTTTTGTCTCCTAAAGATAGAGATCTACTTTTAAAGGGAATTATTCCCCAAAAGAAATTTGTTTTACTTTGGTCCCTTAAAAAAAAAAAAAAAAAAGAAAAAGAATGGAAAGGAAACCAGAACTAGATGTCAGCTCAGAATTCCAGGCAGTTCCAAGGATTTGGACAATAGGAATCTAATGATTTTGAGTCAAAGACTCACTATTAGTGAGATTCAGTTATTTTTCATATGTCTGCTCAATTCTGCTCACTCTCTTGGCTACATTATTCACTCTCTATTCTCTGTATATTTTTTCTCTACCTTTTGCTTACTCATGATTTTGGTTTACTCATAAATTGGGCTGTCAGTTCCCTACACCCTATATTTTTCCATGAGTCTTCACTGGCTTTCTCTGACGCTATAAGATATATATTTTTAGAAGCTTAAATTCCCTAAGATAGAGGCTGATTTTTTCATGTCAAAACACATTATAGATTGCAGGCTAGACTGTGGATTGGCTTCTTATGGGTCAAATAAATGATCACTTTGGTTCAATGAGCAGGTGTTGCCCTAAATTTGAAACATAGCTGCCTTAGGAAGAAGTCAAGCTTTCACTACTTGCAGATGACATGAGTCTCTATGTAGAAAATATGAAGACTCCACCAAAAAATTGCCACAACTCATACATGAATCCAGCAAAGTTGCAGAATATAAAATCAATGTGGAGACATCTGTTGCATTTCTATACACCAATAATGAAGCAGCAGAAAAAGAAATCAAGGAATCAATCCCATTTGCAATTGCATCAAAAAAAACCCCAGTAAGATACCTAGGAATAAATCTAACTAAAGAAGTAAAAGATCTGAACTCTGAAAACTATAGAACACTTATGAAAGAAGTTGAAGAGGACACAAAGAAATGGAAAAACATTCCATGCTCATGGACTGGAAGAACAAACATCGTCAAAATGCTTAAACTGCCCAAAGCAATCTACACATTTAATGCAATCTTTATCAAAATCCCACCAGTGTTTTTCACGGAGGTAGACCAAACAATCCTAAAATTTGTGTGGACCCACAAAAGACCCTGAATAGCCAAAGCAATTCTGAAAAAGGAAAACAAAACTGGAGGTGTCACAATTCTGGATTTCAAGTTATATTACAAAGCTATGGCCATCAAGAGAGTATGGTACTGACACAACAAGAGACCCATAGATCAATGGAACAGGATAGAGAACCCAGAAATGGACCCCACAACTCTATGGTCAACTGATCTTTGACAAAGCAGGAAAAAATATCCAACGGAAAAAAGATAGGCTCTTCAACAAATGGTGTTGAGAAAACTGGACAGCAACAAGCAGAAGAATGAAATTGGACCACTTTCTTATGCCATATACAGAAATGAATTCAAAATGGATGAAAGATCTAAATGCGAGACAAGAATCCATCAAAATCCTAGAGGAGAACACAGGCAGCAACCTCTTTGACCTTAGCTGTAGCAAATTCTTACTAGACACGTCGCTGGAGGCAAGGGAAACAAAAGCAAAAATGAACTATTGGACTTCATTAAGATAAAAAGCTTCTGCACAGCAAAGGAAATAACCAACAAAACTAAAAGGCAGCCTATGGAATGGGAGAAGATATTTGAAATGACATATCTGATAAAAGGTTAGTATCCAAAATCTATTAAAAAACTTGCCAAACTCAACACCCCCGTGAAGAAATGGGCAGAAGACATGAATAGACAATTTTCCAAAGAAGACATCCAGATGGCTAACAGACACATGAAAAGAAGCTCAACATCATTCATCATCAGGGAAATATAAATCAAAATCATGATGAGATACCACCTCACACCTGTCAGAACAGCTAAAATTAACAACACAAGAAACAACAGGTGTTGGCGAGGATGTGGAGAAAGGGAAACCCTCTTGCACTGTTGGTGGGAATGCAAACTGGTGCAGTCACTCTGGGGAAAAGTTTGGAGGCTCCTCAAAAAGTTAAAAATAGAACTTCCTTACAGTCTAGCAATTGCACCACTAGGTATTTAACCAAAGGATACAACAATACAGATTCAAAAGGGTATATGTACCCTGATATATATAGCAGCATTATCAACAACAGCCAAATTATGGAGAGAGCCCAATTGTCCACTGACTAATGAATAGATAAAGAAGATGTTATATATATATGAATGAATATTACTCATCCATCAAAAAGAATGACACCTTGCCATTTGCAACAATGCAGATGAAGCTAGAGTGTTTTATGCTAAGTGAAATAAGTCAGTCAGAGAAAGACAAATACCATATGATCTCACTCGTATGTGGAATTTAAGAAAGAAAACAGATGAACATATAGGAGGGGGGGAAAAAGAAAAACAGGAGAGGGAAACAAGCCATTGGTGACTCTTAATGATGGAGAACAAACTGAGGGTTGTTGGAGGGAGGTGGTGGGGAATGGGCTAGATGGGTGATGGGTATTAAGGAGGGCACTTGTTGCTATGAGCACTGGGTGTTGTATATGAGTGATGAATCATTGAATTCTACTCTAGAAACCAATCCTGCACTAAATGTTAACTAACAAAATTTAAGTTAAAAAAAAAAAAAGAAACATAGCCGCCTTAGGCTGCCACTGTGCAGAGGCTGTGGGAATGGGCACTTTCCATTTGAAGGGGCTGCTGGCATGGCAGGTAGCATGATTAACAAATTGAGTTACTATAGAATCTCTAATCCCTCCTTTATGTATAATCTAATAATTACTGCTTTCATAACCATGACCTAGAAGCACAAGATCTGAAGCTCCTCAACATCCAGAAAAAAAAATTAAATTATGTTCAGAAGAATTTTGGTATTAAGTGTATTTTATTGTATTCTAATAGTTTAAAAGTTGGTAATTTCTCTACATCATTATGTGGTAAGTCTTAATTACCCCAAACTATTTCTATTAATTAGGACACACCAATTCCCAACAAAAAGTGATTATTGCTGTACTGAGAAATCTTGGAGGTTTGGAGACAAGTTCCCTCCCTCCCTGATTTGCTCCCTCAGCTGTGAAATAATGGATGGCAAAAGCTGCTACATATTGTCTTATGGATCTTTACTGTGCATATGGTTTTTTTCCCCCCCTTTGAATTGCTGGTAAGAGCCAGTAACAATTTCTGTTGATCAGCAAATATCAAATTGTGTCCATCATTATATATTAGGAGGTAAAAGCTTTCCAGCAAAATGTTGATCTATTAAGCAATGAGGAACTTCCCTTTAGAAATAAAATCATACAAGTAGGAAGAATACCTTGATTGGGTCATGATTCATTAATGTGCAAATAATTTGATCATAATGCAATTAAAGTCTAGAAGTAAATACTTTTCAATTCTTACTACTGTAAGACACACTTACCTTCTTCACTTTAACTAGTATTTACTGACTACTGTCCCCTGTAACATCACCATAAGTCTAAATTGCACAGTGACTGGTTGCTGAAAGAGCAATGGAAACTATAGGACTTAGGACTGCATTGTAGAATTCAGGTAATAATACAAAAACCTTTTTTGAGTGATTTTAGGTACTTTGAGTTGGTCAAAATGAATTACTTAAGTCTGTTTAGGAAATACAGCTACTCTTTCTGATCTTTGTTTTCATAGTTTGGAAGATAAACTATATGACAGAGATGTTCTTAAACACCAACAAATTATATCCAGTTGGAGAATTGGACTGGTGGGCTAGAGAGTGGTTAGAAGGGAATCACTATTAATCACCTACTGTGTACCATGCAGTGTGCTATATATGTGAAACATTTAGTATGCTCATTTTCAATGAGAAAGTTGCCTTAAATACTGCCTAATGTCACACAATTCCTAAATGAAAGACCTAGAATTCAAAGCCAGGTGTGATTTTTTGATTCATGTCCGAAGTTCATAATCTTTTGATGACATGATGCTGCTTTACTTTGACTCCTCTGTGATATTTTTCCCCTCCTCTATGTTTCTCAATTAATGATGATTTCTTCAGCTTTAAATGATAGTTTCAGTATTCCAGCAGGTGCAGTCAGTGTGGGCTGGTGAGGAAGGATGAGATGGAAAAGTAACTTAGCTATCGCCTTTTGGGCTGTTAAAGGACTCTCAAAGGTCTTGGCTTTGAATGTAAGAAAAGGAGCATGAGTATTTGCTATTTTAGGCCTTCCTGCCATGATTGGTGACTTTAGAAAAGGAAGTAAATTAGAACAGCTGAGTAAAGCTGTGACCTTGAAATGAAGGAATTTTGCCAGTGGGATACCCAGATCAGTTTCTATATTATCTTCTAATCTTATTTACAGTCTAGATTTTATGGCATACACTATGCAAGAAACTACAGCATAAATAAGGAAATTAAAAATCAGTAGGCTTTAGGAAAATGAAGCAAACCAACACAATAATCCATTGGTTTGGGGGCAAAGACTCTTTAATTTTTTTTCATGAAACTTAGGTTAATTAGAATGAAGCCCATAAGGCTAAATGCATTGACCACTATACAAGTTCAATTTTATTCTACTTTAATTATAGTTATAATTAAAATTATAAATACTTCTTATAAAAGTATAAATAATTAAAGTTATAAATAATTAAGATTATAAATAAAATTATTCTTAGTTTTACCTTTTAGGTTTTATTAATCTTATATTTTATAACAAATTTCCAGTTTCATTCAATAAAGATATCTAATCTACATTTTCTAGTGTTAAGCTTAATCATAAAATTTCAGAACAGTAAGGGACATTAGGAAATCATGTAGTCTTTAGCTTTCAAACTAATGTATTGCCTTAGGCAGTGATATTCAGTTCTGATATGGTAACATTCCAGGGTGAGTCCAGTGATCTAAAAATTATGAAAACAAAATTTGAAAAGTAAATATATCCTTGAGTTTTGGGTTGGTTGATAGAAAAAATAAGTAAACCAACTTGATCTAAATGTCATTAACAGAATACTTTAAACAATGGGAGTACTTGCATTCTTTTCAAGTGCACATGGAACATTCTCTAAGAGGCCATATGCTGAACTATAAGACAATTCTCAACTACTTTTAAAGGATTAAAATTATGCAGTTTGTTCTATGATGACAACTGAATTAAATAAGTTATCAATAACAAAAACATCTTAAGAATCCTAAAATATTTAGAAATTAAACCATATACTCTAAAAACCACATGGGTCCAAGAAGAAAAAACAAGGGAAATCAGCAAATAGAACTGAAATGTTAGGGAAAATACAATATATCAAAATTTGTGAAATGCAGCTAAGCAGGGCTTAGACATACATTTACCTTTAAACAGTAATATTTAAAGAGATTTAAATTCAGTGATCTCTATTTCCACCATTAGAAGCTAGAAAAAGAACGACAAAAAGTAAGTAGAAGGAAGAAAATAATGAGAAGAAATTAATAAAATAAAAATCAGACAAGCATTAGATAAAATCAATAAAACAGAAATCTAGTTTTTTGAAAAGATCAATACAATCAATAAACCTCTGACCAGACTATAAAAAAGTGAGATAAATCACCAATAACAAGATTGAAAGAGAGGATAGTACTGCAGATTCTATAGACTTTGAGAAGATAACAGAGGATACTTATGAGCAATTTTCTGCCAATAGATGTGACAACTTAGATGCAATGGCTGAATCCTTGAAAGATACCAATTACTAAAATGAACTAAAAAAGAAATAGAAAATCAAAATAGATCTATATCTAAATCTATCAAAGAACGTGAATTCATAAACAGAAACCTCGCTTCAGAAAAAACTTCAGACCCAGATAGTCTCACTGGTGAATCCTATAAAACCTGTGAAGGAAATATTCCAAATCTTGCAAAAACTCTTTTGGAAAACAGAAGAGGAGGCTAAACTCCTTTTATGAGGCCAACAATACTCTGATATCAAAACCAGACAACATTACAAGGAAAGAAAACTGATCAATATCCTTTCATGAGCACAAATGCAAAAATCTTTAATAAAATATTAATAAATAAGTAATATGCTAGAGTCACTCAGTGGGGTAATACGGGAAATGCTAATCCTATTTACACCCAACCTAGCTAAATGAGACGTTTAAGTTTGTACAAAACTTAAGAAAAAAAACAACCCTGCTGAGAGTTTGTTAAATATAAAATTACCTACTTTTAAATATATCTATAGGTTTACCAACTTATAAAATATAACACAATTCTTGTTTAGTTATTCCTAAGTATATATATTTCCTGTCCCTTGTTTTTCTAGAACCTTTTCAGTACATTGGAATTGTGCCCTATTTGACAAAAGTTTTCATAACTGAGAAGTGAAGGAAAGTAAAGAGTAAAAAAATTATTTTAGTTATCACCTGCTTTCCCGGCTTAGAATAACTTTTCTATTTAAGGCCAGACACTGAAAAATCACAAATCTTTTAAAATTGAAAGCATAAGGTTTGTTCATGGTACAAAATTTATGTAATATAAATAAGCCAAACCCATGCTTGGAGAAAACCATTATTAAGGTCCTGATAAAACATCTCCAGAGGGGGAGGAGCAAGATGGCAGAGAAGTAGGAGACCTAAATTTCATCTGGTCCCAGGAATTCAGCTGGATAGGGATCAAACCATTCCGAACACCTACGAATTCAACAGGAGATCGAAGAAAAGAATAGCAGCAACTCTATGAACAGAAAAGCGACCACTTTCTGGAAGGTAGGACGTGTGGAGATGTGAATCTGAGCGATAATTAGGGAAGATAGATGGCAGGGGAGGGGGCCTCTGTTGGCCGCTTCTGGCAAGTGATAGAGCAGCGGAGCACAAAATCAGAACCTTTAGAAGTTGGCTCCGCTGAGGGACGTCCCTCCAGTGGCTAAGCGGGGGTGAAACACTCATTGGGAAAGTGTGGTCTCAGGACCCTCGGGGTCACAGAAAGACCGGGGGTGCCTGAGTGTGGCAGAGCTCCCAGGTATCGGAGCGGGGAAGCCGGCTGCAGAGACGGAGCTGAGGCGCGGGCTCTCAGCTCGGGGTTGCCATAAACCGTGATCCGTGGCACAGTCGGGCCACTGCTCCTCCAGCAGGGACCCAACAAGCGGCAGATCCAGGGAGACTCCCCTTCCTCCCCCGGGAGGAGCGGTGCGGGAGTGCACTGCAGGGATCTGCTGGGTTTGGAGACTCCACACCGGATCGGGTGCCAGAGATAGAAATGCTCCGTCACAGGCTGGGTGAGCGCGGAGTGCGGCCGGAGACAGGGGAGATGGGAGTGACTGACTGCTGTTCTCTGGGGGCGCACTGAGGAGTGGGGCCCCGAGTTCTTGGCTCCTCCAGGGTGGAGATTGGGAGGCAGCGATTTTCACTCTCGGCCTCCCAAGCTGTACGGAAAGCTTGCAGGGAGCAAAAGCTCCCGAGAGCAAACCTGAGCAGATTACTTAGGCCAGACCCAGCAAGGGCGGGGCAATTCCACCTCAGGCAAAGACATTTGGGAACCACGGCAACAGGCCCTTCCCCCAGAAGTTTGGCAACATCAGCCAGCCAAGACCAAGTTTATTGATCAATGAGAACAGCAGAACTCCAGCGCTAAGGGAATACAGCAAATAGAATTCATGGCTTTTCCCTTATGATTCTTTAGTCTTTCAAAGTTAATTTTTAAAATTTTCTTTTTCTATTTTTTTAGTTGAATTTTTCTTCTTCCCTTTTTCAACAAACATCAATTCCTTTTTTAAAATCTTTTTAATTTTCATTTTTACAGTCATAGTCTATCCCTTCATTGTATTTAACCTTATTTTTTGTATCTATATAAATTTTTCTTTCTTTAAAATTTTGGGATACAGCTTCTTCTAACAGACCAAAATATACCCTAAATCTAGTGTATGACTTTGTCCTAGTCTCCTGCCCGATCACATTCTCTTTTTTTTTCCATTCTTTTTTCAACCAACTTCTTATGTTACGATTCCTTTCTTAAAATCTTTTTTAATTTTCATCTTTACAGTCATATTCCTTCATCATATTTACCCTTATTTTTGTGTATATATATATACATATACATATATATATACACACATATACATATATATATATATATAAGTTTTTCTTTCTTTAAAATTTTGGGAGACAATTTCTTCTAACAGACCAAAATATGCCCCAAATCTAGTGTGGCCTCTGTTCTCTTCACCAGCCTGAGCATATTCTTTTTTTTTTTTTTTTTTTCTTCCCCCCCCCCCCCAGTTTCAGGACTCTTCTGATTTGTTTATTGTATATTTTTCTGGGTCGTTGTTACCCTTTTAGCATTTTGTTCTCTCATTCATCTATTCTCCTCTGGACAAAATGACAAGATGGAAAAACTCACCTCAAAAAAAAGAATAAGAGGCAGTACCGACTGCCAGGGACCTAATCAATACAGACATTAGTAAGACGTCAGAACTAGAGTTCAGAATGACTATTATAAAGATACTAGCTGGGCTTGAAAAAAGCACAGATGATACTAGAGAATCCCTTTCTGGAGAAATGAAAGAACTAAAATCTAACCAAGTTGAAATCAAAAAGGCTATTAATGAGATGCAATAAAAAATGGAGGCTCTAACTGCTAGGATAAATGAGGCAGAAGAGAGAATTAGTGATATAGAAAACCCAATGATGGAGAATAAAGAAGCTGAGAAAAAGAGAGATAAACAACTACTGGATCACAAGGGGAGAATTCGAGAGATAAGTGATACCATAAAGTGAAACAACAATTGGGATCCCAGAAGAAGAAGAAGGAGAAAGAGGAGCAGAAGGTATATTGGAGCAAATTATAGCAGAGAACTTCCCTAATTTGGGGAAGGAAACAGGCATCAAAATCCAAGAGGCACAGAGAACCCCCCTCAAAATCAATAAAAATAGGTCAACACCTGACATCTAATACTGAAACTCACAAGTCTAAAGAGATAAAGAGAAAATCCTGAAAGCAGCTCGGGACAAGAGGTCTGTAACCTACAACGGTAGAAACATTAGATTGGCAGTAGACCTATCCACAGAGACCTGGCAGGCCAGAAAGGACTGGCATGATATATTCAGAGCACTAAACGAGAAAAATATGCAGCCAAGAATACTATATCCAGCTGGGCTGTCATTGAAAATAGGAGAGATAATAAGCTTCCAGGACAAACAAAAACCAAAAGAATTTGCAAACACGAAACCAGCCCTACAAGAAATATTGAAAGGGGTCCTCTAAGCAAAGAGAGAGCCTAAAAGTAACATAGACCAGAAAGGAACAAAGACAATATACAGTAACAGTCACCTTACAGGCAATACAATGGCACTAAATTCCTATCTTTCAATAGTTACCCTGAATGTAAATGGGCTAAATGCCCCAATCAAAAGACACAGTGTATCAGATTGGATAAAAAAAAATAAGACCCATTGATATGCTGTCTGCAAGAGACTCATTTTAGACCCAAAGACACCTCTAGATTTAAAGTGAGGAGGTGGAAAACCATTTATCATGCTAATGGACATCAAAAGAAAGCTGGGGTGGCAATCCTTGTATCAGACAAATTAGATTTTTAAACCAAAGATTATAATAAGAGATGAGGAAGGACACTACATCATTTTTAAAGGGTCTATCCAACAAGAAGATCTAACAAATTTAAATATCTATTTAAACATGGGAGCAGCCAGTTATATAAGCCAATTGATAACAAAAGCCCAGGGCCAAATGGCTTCCCAGGGAAATTCTACCAAATATTTAAAGAAGAATTAATACCTATTCTTCTGAAACTATTCCAAAAAATAGAAATGGAAGGAAAACTTCCAAACTCGTTTTATGAGGCCAGCATTACCTGGATCCCAAAACCAGACAAATACCCCATCAAAAAGGAGAACTACAGACCGATATCCCTGATGAACATGGATGCAAAAATTCTCACCAAAATACTAGCCAATAGGATCCAACAGTACATTAAAAAGATTATTCACCACGACCAAGTGGGATTTATTCCTGGGCTGCAAGTTTGGTTCAACATCTGCAAATCTGATTATGTGATACAATACATTAATAAAAGAAAGAACAAGAACCATATGATCCTCTCAATAGATGCAGAAAAAGCACTTGACAAAGTACAGCATCCTTTCTTGATTAAGCCTCTTCACAGTGTAGGGATAGAAGGAACATACCTCAATATCATACAAGCCATCTATGAAAAACCCACAGCGAGGATCATTCTCAATGGGGAAAAGCTGAGAACTTTCCCCCTAAGGTCAGGAACATGGCAGGGATGTCCACTATCACCACTGCTGTTCAACATAGTATTAGAAGTCCTAGCCACAGCAATCAGACAACAAAAAGAAATCAAAGGCATCCGAATCAGCAAAGAAGAAGTCAAACTCTCATTCTTTGCAGATGATATGATACTTTATGTGGAAAACCCAAAAGACTCCACCCCAAAACTGCTAGAACTCATACAGGAATTCAGTCAAGTGGCAGGATATATAATCAATGCACAGAAATCAATTGCATTTCTATACATCAACAAGACAGAAGAGGGAGAAATTAAGGAGTCGATCCCATTTACAATTGCACCCAAAACCATAAGATACCTAGGAATAAATCTAACCAAAGAGGCTAAGGATCTGTACTCAGAAAACTATAGAATACTCATGAAAGAAATTGAGGAAGACACAAAGAAATGGAAAAACGTTCCATGCTCATGGATTGGAAGAACAAATATTGTGAAGATGTCAACGCTACCTAGAGCAATCTACACATTTAATGCAATCCCTATCAAAATACCATCAACAGGGACGCCTGGGTGGCTCAGTTGGTTGAGCGACTGCCTTCGGCTCAGGTCATGATCCGGGAGTCCCGGGATCGAGTCCCGCATCGGGCTCCCTGCTCGGCAGGGAGTCTGCTTCTCCCTCTGACCCTCCTCCCTCTCATGCTCTCTGTCTCTCATTCTCTCTCTCTCAAATAAATAAATAAAATCTTAAAAAAAAAAAAATACCATCAACATTTTTCACAGAGCTGGAACAAATAATCCTAAAATTTTTATGGAACCAGAAAAGACCCTGAATAGCTAGAGGAATGTTGTAAAAGAAAAGCAAAGCTGGCTGCATCACAATGCCAGACTTCAAGCTCTATTACAAAGCTGTAATCATCAAGACAGTATGGTACTGGCACAAAAACAGACACATAGATCAATGGAACAGAATAGAGAACCCAGAAATGGGCCCTCAACTCTATGGTCAACTAATCTTCGACAAAGCTGGAAAGAACATCCAATGGAAAAAAGACAGTCTCCTCAACAAATGGTGTTGGGAAAATTGGACAGCCACATGCAGAAGAATGAAACTGGACCATTTCCTTACACCACACACAAAAATAGACTCCAAATGGATGAAAGACCTAAATGTGAGACAGGAATCCATCAAAATCCTTGAGAACACAGGCAGCAACCTCTTCGACCTCGGCCGCAGCAACTTCTTCCTAGACACATCGCCAAAGGCAAGTGAAACAAAGGCAAAAATGAACTATTGGGATTTCATCAAGATAAAAAGCTTTTGCACAGCAAAGGAAACAGTCAATAAAACCAAAAGACAGCTGACAGAATGGGAGAAGATATTTGCAAATGACATATTGGATAAAGGGCTAGTATCCAAAATCTATAAAGAACTTATCAAACTCAACACCCAAAGAACAAATGATCCAATCAAGAAATGGGCAGAAGACATGAACAGACATTCTGCAAAGAAGACATCCAGATGGCCAACAGACACATGAAAAAGTGCTCAACATCACTTGGCATCAGGGAAATACAAATCAAAACCTGAATGAGATATCACCTCACACCAGTCAGAGTGGCTAAAATTACAAGTCAGGAAATGACAGATGTTGGCGAGGAAGTGGAGAAAGGGGAACCCTCTTACACTGTTGGTGGGAATGCAAGCTGGTGCAGCCACTCTGGAAAACAGTATGGAGGTTACTCAGAAAGTTGAAAATAGAGCTACCCTATGACCCAGCAATTGCACTACTGGGTATTTATCCTAAAGATACAAAAGTAGATCCAAAGGGGCATGTGCACCCCAATGTTTATAGCAGGAATGTCCACAATAACCAAACTATGGAAAGAGCCTAGATGTCCATCAACAGTTGAATGGATAAAGAAGATGTGGTATATATATATACAATGGAATATTATGCAGACATTAAAAAAAATGAAATGTTGCCATTTGCAACAACATGGATGGAACTAGAGGGTATTATGCTAAGTGAAATAAGTCAATCAGAGAAAGACAATTATCATATGATCTCACTGATATGAAGAATTTGAGAAACAAGACAGAGGATCATAGGGGAAGGGCGGGGGAAATGAAACAAGACGAAACCAGAGAGGGAGACAAACCATAAGAGACTCTTAATCTCAGGAAACAAACTGAGGGTTGCTGGAGTGGAGGGGAGTGGGAGGGATGGGGTAACTGGGTGATGGACATTGGGGAGGTTATGTTTTATGGTGAGCGTTGTGAATTGTGTAAGACTGATGAATCACAGACCTGTACCCTTGAAACAAACAATACATTATATGTTAATAAAAAATGAATAAAAACAAAACAAAACAAATCAAAAACACATCTCCACTCTGATTTAGTAATAGTCCATGCAAAGAGAACCAGAGAGAATCAATAACCTGTGAGTTCCAATTTGGGCAAAATGGTTGTAAGACTTACTACTTCAGGGCCTCAGTTACCTCATCTATAGAATGTGGGGACTCAATTAGATATTTCTTACGGTCTCTTTATGGTTAAGTATATATGAATCTAAGGTAAATTTCATGACTCTTTAAAGCATAGAAATAAAAGTAATGTTCACACTAAACAGAAGGTGGCAGTGTTGTTGAAGAAAAGGGTTAGATTTTAATCCTAGTAAATGCAGGTGGATTGCTATACAAGGTGTTTGTACTTTGATAAAATTAGTGCTGTAGCAAATTAGTGACAAACCACTAATTTAGCAGGATTAAGATATCCTGTTACAATAGTTATGTTTTTCTGAGGTTGATAACATCATTATACATGACATTGCTTTACTGTGAAATGTGACAGAATCAAATGTGATCACCTAACTCTCACACAAATATAGAAGTCATGCTAAGCTCAGAGCTTTCAAGTGAATAATAATTATTGTTATATTGGTTTCTGGTATTTTGAAAGCTTTTGCCTATTATTAAGTGACAACTTCCCCATACATATTTGTAATTTGGCATGGATATTTTTAGTGAAGCAAAGTTTTTCATTTTTTTTTGTTTTCCAACTTTTTGAAATGAAGGAGCATTCAAGCATATATCTTTTAATGGGCTTTAGACAAATTATCTTTAACACTTGGTAATGGAATTTAATAATTCAGTCTTTGTTCTATCTTAAAATATTTAATAAGAGTTAAATGCTTATACTGGGCTTAAGATATGAAGTTAAGTTTGTGATCTGTTGTTTATTTATCAACATACTAGAAGAATATTGTTCAAGAAAGCAGCCGATTGTAAGGGCATTTGTAAAGTCAAGATTTTGTCCATGCTGTTTTAATATATTTTACTTGGGTCAGGTACAGTCTTCTCTCAGGGCCCCTCAGGTTCCTAGATTAGGTATACTACCTTTTATGGGGATACCCCTTTCCTCTCAGCATTTCTTGGAATATCTTCTATATGGAACAATCTTCCAACCCAAATTGTCTTTCTGTCCTTCTAAAAGTTTTTGAAAAAGATTAAAGTAAGAGAAAACAGAACCAGCCATGCTAAAGATGAAGCATGCAGATTATATGTTAATGCTAACACTCTTATAAAAACCCTTCCCCAGAGGAGTCTGTGCCTCGGCGTGTGTAATTTCCATGAAGCTCACACGCAAAAGGGAGAGACCAGTGTGGGAGAGTAGGAGGGCCTCTCCAGGGGTGGAAATCAAAGTCTTCCGCCCTTGTACTGCTGGGCTGCCACCCTCGATGCTTGTCAACCTGCTCCCCAATTACTGTAGCTCTTGTAGCAGGAAGGCTGTAATTTCAGTTTAGGTAACACTGTCCTCCTTCATGAGGCCAACTCCTCTCTTAGGCTATTATTTTATAGAAAGAGTCTCTCCATGTCATTATACCTTGGTTTTTCCATCCCCAATCCCACCAGTCTAAACTACCTATTCCACTATCTGTGGTATCTTTCTATATTGTATCAGGAGCACCCCTTACTGCCTCAAATCCGCAATGGCAGCAACAAGTCATGGTGACCTTCTTGTCTTTCCTCCATTATCTGCTTTTGTCTCAGGATTTTTTTTTAGTTGGGGTATACTTGAGATAACATTAATTTCAGGTATACAACGTGATGAAGCAGTATTTGTATATATTACAAAACAATCACCATAATAAGTCCGGTAACATCCATCCCAATACATCGTTACAATTTTTTTCTTGTGATAAGAACTTTCAAGATCCACTCTCTTAGTGACTTTCAAAAATGCAATAGATACAGTATTATTAACTATAGTCACCATGCTGTATATATTACATCCTTAAGACTTATTCATTTCATAACTGGACATGTCAAGATTTTTGTAACTGTTGTTCCCTCTGTCTGGAATGTTCGCCTTCTGATAATCACATGCCTAATTTGCTTAGTGCTCCCAAATCTTTTTTGGTCTAATGTGACTCTCTGTGAGGACCTCCCTCATCATCCTATTGGGAATTGCTATTCCCTCCCCTTTTTCCATTTTATTATTCTCCATAGTGCTAACCACCTTTTAATAACTACATAACTTACCTATTGATTTTGTTTATTGCTTGTCTCTCTATACTAGAATGGAAACTCTATCCGGGCAGGAATTTTTGTCTGTTTTATTAATTGCTGCATTTTCAGTGCCTAGAAAAGTAGTGCCTGATACAAAGGAAGTGTGCAATAAATGTTTGTTGAATGAAGATATGATTGAATTTCCTCAGTGGAATTTTCCAAACAGAACATGTTTCTTCTTTGATTTTATTTGAAATAATAGAAGTAACACCAATGCAGTGAGGCAACATACATGCTTTTAAAACACGGTGGATGTTTTAAAAATATTTCATGAAGATTCTTTGTGTTTATAATGCAACCAAAGACAATCTACAGAAAAATATGTGGCAATATAAGACATGTGTTAATAACCTCTGTACAGGCTTAATAATGGAATCTTCAGATGCAGATCAAGGCCAGTTTAGATCTTTTTGCACCTTCTCATTGATGAGTTTATTTTTCTTTGTTCACTGTTTCTTCTAGGAGACTGCAAGGATTATTTGGCTGGCAAGTCGCTAGACAGTGTTGCGAGGACGTGCTGGCTATTCTCACTCCTTTCCTTTTTCTTCTCCAGGCCAATCTTGAAAAGTGTGAGAGGCACAACATATTCTACAGATCACTAGTCCAAGTGCTTCGTCTGAGGTGTTTGTCTAGTTTATGTGTTTAAAGGCAATGCAAGTTAAAATTTTATACTTAAGGAAAAGTATTCTGATAGCACTTTATCTGGTGAACTAGAAAGCAAATTTTCATAAACTCAGAACTTTGACCACATTGGACAACCCCCTTTTCTTTATAAACATCCCTTATAATTTAGCTTTATTTCAAAATTCCTCCCTGACCCCACTGCCCCTTCTCTTGAACAGACCTGTTCAGTCTTCACACATTCAAATTTTCCTCATTCTTTAAGGATCAGTTCAAAGGTTACCCCTTCTTTATTTCTGTCCCTGACTTCTCCAGATAGAAAGCAGTATCTGTCTTCTCTCCACCACCAAAGCATTTTGACTCTCTCTGCATTAAATGTTAGTCTTGCATTTCAAGGAGCTTCCAGGCCAGCAAGAAGATAAGACATACATGCTAGTAACTATCATGCTGAGTAGTGGTTGATTGGTATATCCTTTTAGATAATCACATAAAGTCCTGTGAGCATTTAGAGACTGAGCAGTAGCTTCTGACTCCTTCACCGTGGGCCCTTCAGGAATGGACACAATTTGGGGGTGGGTGGTGGAGAGGAGGAGGAAAGAAGGGCTTGCAGGGTAAGAGATAGACTGAGGCATGCGAGCAGGAATTCCTGTAAGAAACAGAAGTTGGCTCAATGAATACAGTGTAACAACGTTTATCAAAGGGAAGTGAATGGGAGCTAGGACTGGAAAGATAGGCCTGGGCCAAATCATGAAGGGTTCAGAGGACCAGGCCACGGAATTTAGTTTGCTGCTTAAACATTTCATGAGAGGAGTGACACGGACAGAGATGCACTTAAGGAAGATTAAACTAAACCAGCGTGTAGGTAGGTTGATTAAGAGGGAAAGAGACTGTAAAGGAGGAGTTCAGGGCAACAATTGAGTGAAGAGAAGATCACAACAGCAGCAAGTGGGAAAAGAAAAGAGTGGGATGGTTGGTTGACATGGTTGAGCTAGAACTGACAGGACCAGACAACTGACTGGCTGAGAAAAGGGCAGAGGTGTTGCTGTGTCTAGGTTATTGGGAGGATGGTGTTCATGAGCCAAAACTCATCTGCAGGTTGTCACGTATGAGGAGCTTTTACTGGAGAAGGGAGGAAATGTTGAGTCTGACGTGGTTTCAGGAGTTCATCAAAGAGTCAATCTCTAGTAGGTTATTGGATACCAACTTGTTTAATTCATGAATATTATGTGAGCAACTTAAAGTGAGGAATGGTGTCTGAAATCTTTCATTTTCACCTCTCATCTCTCCAGAGCGCTAGCACGGTGCTGAGCACCCTATAGGTAGTCAAGAAATACAGATTGATTGACACCGCATTTCACTTTAGAAGCCAGGTTTGGGGGAAGAAGACAGTGGCCTAACTCTAAAATTTCTGATTAAAAAGCTTCCAAGCCTCTAAAGTGCGCTTCATTGGCTAGCCTGAGGCTTGAAATTCCCTACACTTGAATCCCTTGAGCTACTACAATGTACCTGGATATTAACATGTAAATGATGGCTGGGTGGTTACAATACATTAAAGCATTAAGCTTTTATTAGTTAACATATTCCTTGAATGAATGTATCAGTTCCTTAGAAGACACCTGGTCTTCAGGGAATAAGAGAAAGGACAGATACTTTGAAAGGGAAGGAAGTGAGAAGGGAAATTGTCAAGTATGGGTCAGTGAGTGGTCTAGTACAAAGGTGAATCTTAACAAGATACCACCCACATAAAAGAAAGGAAGCCAGTCCTCTTTCTCTGTAAGTTAATTTGCTATTCAAAGAATGATGTTTTTTATGTCCATACCAGAGAACCAAAAGAAGAATGTAACTTTCTATTATTTAGTGATTCTCCAATCAATTAATTAGTCAGAAACTCATCTGAAAAGGCTGGTAAATAGGATTTGATCTAATGAGACTTCCATATAGGCTGACTGGAAAGAGAACCATAGGATGATGCTCCAACTCACTTAAAATACTGATTCTGGGCTCAAACTTTTCATTAACTAAGACAAAGCTTCTCCTGGACAAAGAAATCATCTGTGCTTTTTTTCCCCACCAAAAAGCTCAAACTCTTGTGGCAGCATCAGAGAATATTCTGAGTATCATCCATTTCATTAATTTCTCATGCAGTAGAATGACACCTATTGCTATTATAAGGTATTTCCATAAAATTTAACGGACTTATTTCTGAGAACAGAACTAATAAAGGTGATTACTCCTAGAGAATAAGAGCAAAGAATTCACATATTTGGATTGATCCAGAGTTGGGTTTTGTAGAATAAATAAGAAGACCAGGAAGACAAGAGAGGTGAGGAAATATTGAGGATCTAACTGAAGGCATATAGGGATGAGCCTTTAGCTCAAAAGGCTAAACAGATTGGAAATAAATGGGGAGGGGATGTTATGGAGGGACAAGAGGTTTCAGTGATGTAAAGAATTAGATACACTATGCCAAGGTAGTGAATAAGTTGGACAGTTAGGAATTGTTGGTCATTCAGTAAAAGAATTTATTTAAGATTTCAGAGGGAATAAATGAGAAGGCCTACATGACTACATGTAGATAACTTTGTGAGAAGAGCTTCAGTAGTTAAGACTGGAGACGTAGGGTGGGGCCAGACTGAGGGTCTTGTATGCCTCTTTAAGGAGCTTGAACTACATCTGAAGGCAGCTGAGGTGCAGCAGTGAGGATCTTTATACTGGGGGGTGACGGGACCAAAAGTTGCTTTTGGGTCAGGTATATGAATAGGGTCAGGTATGTGAATGCTTGCAGGATGGGGAGCAACTGAGGGTAGAAGACCAGTTCAGAGGTTATTTCGAGATAAGGAGTGGTTGGTCTAAGGCAGAGGCAGCACTACAGGTGAGATTTGATTTGTGAAACTTTTCTGTGTTAGAACTAATGAGTTTTGGTGACTCACTGGGGTCTCAGAGGTGAGAGAAAGGGAGGAAGCACAGAATATTCCCAGGATTTTACATTTGGAGTACCACCATTAATTGAGATAAAGAAAAACAGAATAGGTTTTGAAGAGGAGTGGGGTGGGACAAAACTAAAATAAGTTTTAGTCACAGTATGTGAGAAGAACCTGTGAAACATAAAGATGGACCTTTGTGTCTGGATCTTGAGAGAGACTGGGGCTAGAGATGAAGATTTGGAACTCACGCTCTGTGTAGATGGTAGCTGAGATCATAAAGGGAGAGGAGGTGGTGTGAATGGAGAAGAGGACTCAATATGTAAACACTGAGAACTTCTAAGAGTAGAGGTAGAGGTCAGTTAGGAGAGAAAATGATCAGAGCGGGAGGAGGAGAAGCAGGATCAAATGGGGTTCTGAAGAGCAATGAAAGAGACAATCAACATCATAAATGCTGCAGGGGAGCAGGAAAGGCAAAGAGAAATAGAGTTGGATTTAGCAACTGGAAGGTGACTGGTTATTTTAATTAGAGCAATTTCAGGGGGCTAGTGAGGCAATGAATTGAGGACTATACTTATACTGAGAAAAAGTAGATAGTGAAGATAGAACTTGCCTCTGAGAAGTTTGGTGATAAAATAGGTGTACAGCAATTGAAAAGGACGACCTCTGGTGAAAGGACTGGGTGGACTCAAAATACCAAAAGCCTTAACCTTGCAAAGGCTACGAGAGAGTTTGGAAGATGTAGTCATAGTGAAAACCTACCTTATAGCTGTGTCTTCCTGCGCTTGAACTAATGTAAAAGTTATGATTTGGGGGACATGAATTTGATATTCGGAATGTCTAAATCTGTTTGCCAGCAAGCTGAATTATAGGCAACTCTGCTGGATATTATTTTAAAGAATTTAAAGCTGTTCCTTTTGTTTTTCTTATCCAACTGCAAACATTTCTTAGGAGGACAGTTCACAGCCTGTGGCAGGCACAGACTCTGCGAACTTCTCTTCCCTGGACTGTTTCCAAGTCTCCCCAGTTCTCTGAGAGCCTCTGAGAGTGAGGTTCTCCGTGCATGAAGAGTCGGACATCTGTAGTCCCGTTGGTTGTTCATTTCCGTGATACAGACGGACTCACAGCCTTCTGTGGAATTCTTGCCCTGATCTCTTCGATCACTGACACGTTAGCTATGAAGACTATTTTCAAGTTATTGTTTTAATAGGCCTTTTCCATCAGGCTCAAATAAACCATGACTACCTCACACTGGTTGGAAGACAGATTTAGAGTTAATGGGAGAGCACTACTAAATCGCAGTATAATACATGGAAAATTTACCTCCTTTTAATGTCATATTTTTTTCTAAATGGCTCTGATGAGTGGTTTTTTAGAAGGCTTGTGAAAGTAGCAGAGTATTTATAAAAGTTAAGACTTTATGACAGGTTTCAAAAATACCTGAAAGTCAGTATATATGTTCAAACTTAATAGTTCCATATCATAATACCCATAATAGATTTTAAAAACTTTTCTTGGCAATTAAAAAATTAACTAGTACTAAAGAGATATAAAAAAAACCCCCTAAAACCAAATGAAATGTGTCAAGATTATTAGGTAGAAGCTGAAAATGAGTATGTGGGTTGGAGAATAAGGGTAGACTTTTATTTAAAGCTATCTAGAATTTAGACAATGTGAAATTACTAATCAGTGTAATTCTCTCCTTTGGCAATCAGGGGAAAGAATTCTTCTCCCAGTGGTTAGGAATCTGTGTGTTTGTGCTTACAACAATGTGACCTCTAAAACCGTGGAAGACAGGGTAGCACTAAATACAGTTTTGGACAAGGCAAAATTTGTTTTCAGTACCTTCAGGTCTTACTTTCTGTCCTCTTTCTCAGGGCTCTCAGATTCTTCCTGGCTCCTTGCCCTGCCCAAACCTTCCCTTAGAGAAGGGTCAGCAAAGGTGATGTTCAGCTTAAATTGAAATTTGCCCATGTTTTACTGCTTCTAAAGGAATTTATAAGTTTTGTTTCTAATTGTTGTATGAAAGAAAGGCTTTGTGTTCTATCAGATTTTCAGGCATTAGTCAATGGATGGAAAGGTGTTTGCAGGGGAAAAGGGACTTCTTGGCATAACACATAGATAGCAGCTTACCATAAACATCTATGCAAGACCAGCATGGTTTTAACAAGTGGGCTGAAAGTGTGACTGTGTATTTGTCATGTGCATAAGATAAGCCACATGTGTGTTCATCTAGAGAGAGCTGGGTCTGCCTACTCTCTTTGCTCACATCCTACTTAATCCTCAACCCACACAACCCAGCTTCTCTACCTCCACACTCCCCTTAAGGTCACTAATGGCTCCTTAGTTATCTAATCCAGTAGACTTTTCTTTTTCCTGTGTTTTTTCATGTCCTGGCAGTAATATTTGGTACCAACAATCAATTGCTCCCCCTCTCTGTGGTCTCTATAGCCTCCGGTTTCTCCTTTGGAATTCTGCTGATTTAGCTCACCTCTCATATGACAGACTTCTGGGTCCTTTCTTCTCTCATATACCCTCTAGCTAGGCAAACTCATTTATGTCCATTGCTTGAACTGTGCATTCTGTCTTCTTCATAACCAAATCTCTATCTTTAGCCCAAATCTCTCTCCTGACCTCCAGATCTAACATCTGTACCTGCAAATTCCACAGACACCTCATGTGTCCTAATCTGAAGTCACAAATCTCCTCTTTCTGCCCTGATATTTCATCTGTTTTAATCAAGATGGAAACTTTGACATTATTCTTGTTTCCTGCCTCTTTCTCATGCTTTCTCCTATCAATTACCAAATTCTGTAAGTTTGTGCTCCTAAATGTGTATTTGAGCATACCCGCATTTCTATTTATTGTGACTACTGATTTATGTTAGGCACTTACCATCTCCAGCCTGGGGTTCTTACTCTGCTTTTACTCTGCTCCAGGCTTTGTTTTATGGCTACAGTGACCTTTCCAAACTTGAAATTAGTATTGGTCCCTTTGTCCTGGTTCTTTGTGTATCAACTGTAGAATAAAGACTGAATTCTGTAGCCAGACATGACTGATCTGTTTCCTACCAACTGGCCGCATTTTCTCTCCTAGCTCTCTGACTCTCCACTCATATTTCACCCTTTAGCAACATCAATCTCTTTGAAGCACGTCAAGAAGGCATTTTCATGCTCCTGGATTTGGGCAGATGCCATTCCATTTGCCTGGAATGCCCTCTCATCCTTCCCAGGCTAAGAAAAATCTCTTTTCCATTCATTTTTTTCCTTTGTGAATTTTTGTCTGACACCTCCAGGCAGACATTGGGTCCTGTTTCTTTCATGTTCTCATTGTATCTTGTACATACTTCTAATACTTCTGTTGTCATACTGTATTGTAATTGTTTTACCAGACTGTCTTTCCACTAAACTACAAGCTCCTTAAGGGCAAGGACTGTGTATTTACATATGTACCTGTGGTTTCTAGAATAGTGCGTAGCATTTTCAAAAGATATCTATTCAATGAATAAATGTGTGGATTAATTAGAAATGCATAAAAATGTTTCTCTTTTTTTTTTTCCCTAAAAGTGTTGGGGCCCTTAAAAGAGGCTCATCTGCTAGGTTATTTACCCTAATTCCTTTGTCGACATTCTTATGTCTTTGAGTAATCATTTACAGGATGTTCCCATTTTATACTCTTGAACGACTCTAGTAGTTCCAGTTATGGAAACTCAGAAAAGAGATACAAACAACAAAAGGGTAGTGATAAGGAAGAAAGGTAAATTACAAATATGGCTCTTTTTTTTTCCTAATGGAAATAACATTTGAGCTTATTTTAAGAGTATAATTGTGATCACAAGGTACTGATTTAAAAATACCAGATAAATATTCTAATTTATTTGGTCTTTCCAATAGGTTGGAACTAAATATTTAGAAAGTGATATTTCATCAGAATGATCTCCTTTTTAGCCCTAATACTTAATTATTTAATTCTTCAATAAAGGCAACACAACACATTGGCACACTTTTCATGCAATTACAGGCCTGGGAGCTGGGAAGTGCTATAGAGTGTTCTCTTGATCAACACAGAACACGTTACAGAGAACAGTTATTGAACAGTTACTACCAGACAGGTACTGTTTTAGTTGCTTTCATATATTAATTCATTCCATGAGGTATGCACTATTATTGTCCCTCATTTTACAGATGAGGAAACTGAGGCATAGAGAAGTAATTTGTTTAAAAGTATAGAAATTTTAAAAGAAGTATAGAAATTAAGTGGTAGAACCAGGATTTGGACCTGTCTAGTTTAGTCTGTTCATATGATGTATGAGAAAGCTAAGACCCATCAAGGGTCTTAATTACAAGGGACCCAGTCCTACATTTTTGGCTTCTGGTCGTACATCAGCTCTTTTTGATTTATTCAGGGTATGTGTTGTAAACCGGTGGACCATTGGAAATAGTCCTTTCCCATAGCCAGTGTTAGCCTTATTCAGTGGCTGTTCATGGCAAGAGAAATTTTCTTTTGAAAATTCTCTTTAATTCAGAATCAGAAAAAAAAATCTCAAATAAAACACACATACCCACACATAATCACACACGCACTTGCAAAGACCATTCTCAATCAAAGTGAGTCCCTTTGATCATTGCGGGAATATAGAACAGGCCAGAAAATCCAACTACACCCATATAAACAGTATAACAAAATGCAAGAATATACATGATTATTACTTGATATTTGCTTTTAGAATTTCCAAAATTTAACTTCAATACAAAACTATTTAGTGTCCAGTTTTTCTCTAGTTCTGATGTGAAAGTTTGAATTCCCAAGTTCTTGGCCTCATTTTGGGAAGCAGTGGACCCATATGGGACTGCACATGTTAAGTTGCTGTGGTTGTGATTTGCAAGGCTCATGAAGAAAGCTATTTCACTGTTTTCTGTGGGGATTACAGAAATAATTGTCACACTGGTTTTTGTATCTTTAAATTAGAAGTTCTCGGCGGTGGTGGGCTATTCTTTTAGCAGCATGTTTCTGCTTATTGAAAAGCTTTGCTGAACACTATACCCACTTTGCTATGTAAATAAAGACATTCTTGTTGGAATAATGAAGTTCATGGGATGCCTCTTCTGGTAGGCCTATCTGTCAATCTGTGTTTAGTTGACTTTCTCAGCCCACCCATTCTAATTACTGCTTTTCAGTCTCCTAGAATGGGGATCTGGGAGGGGGATTTGTTACAATTGGGTTATTTAAATGGAATTTTCCAAATATACAGTATCTCCTCCTCAGATCACAAGTTCACTCCCCCATTCCTTCCTACTTGCTTTAGAAGCTCTTGGCAGGCTATTATTAAGAACTGAAGGGCAGGTTTCAAGCACCCTCTATTTATGAAATGGTGAGGGCCAGTCAGTAAACTGCATGTGTTTGGGATTATTATACTTTATTCTAATTTCATTTTGACTGCCGCTGAGTTTAAGAGTGTGAATTCTTTTTATGGAGATAACATCATGAATGCTGAATGGCAGATATGCTGTCTGTCATCTGGCCATTTTAGTGACTAAAGTTTGACTGACTTTTGGCTAAATATAGGTCATATTCTAAATATTTTGTATCATCCAATAACTTCATATAGAATCTATTTTTTGAAAAAGATGTTAAAATGTTAAATTGAAAGTATGGAGGAAAATATTACCTTGAAAGGTAGCAGACCTGTGTCATTATTTGTGTTGTTTAGTAAGGCAATGGATAGCTTTGCAATATCCCTGCCCTTGCCCTCTTGGCCGGTGACTCAGAGATGGCTTTTCAAAAGCTAAAGAATATGGTCTATGTCACATCAGTGCAGAGATCTCTACATATCTTCTTGGATATGAAAGCATGCTGTCTCCTGTTGTGACTTATTTATAAAGGAACACTGGAGGCAAAATTTCTTGCTTTGTAAAATGAATAGTTCTTTTCTATTCTCCCTTCTAAATGGTTGCGAACTTCACATGGCTCATAATCCCTTTAAGCATTCATCTTATCCTAATATTTTCCTTTGTCAAACTTCCTTTCTCTGTCATCCTTCTTAAATCTATTACTGCCTGCATTTCTCATCACCCACTCATGTCAGTTCCTCGTAGCCTGGCTGGCTTCCATTCCCACTCCCCTCTCTGGGGTCACTGATGGTCTCTTCATTGGCAAAGCCAGTGAACATTTCTCTGTATTCGTGTCTTTCTAATGTCTCCATCATTTCATGTTATTGATCATTTTCCCATGGCCATTGTGTTTCTTTGTAGGAACAATAATAGTAATAATGATTAATAAAATTATTATTGATAAACATAATTACAAATTATATAATATATACTTTTAACAATACTTATTGCTATTTTAATTCTTAGAACTGTGAAATTCTGGTTCTCCTTCTATTTTTTAGTCAATTTTCTGAATCTTCTTTAATGACTCTACTTTCTTCTATAATCTACTTTCTGTAGGCATTTTCCAATTTACTTAATTTAGGAGTTTTAGAGTGACTTGCCTCCTTGCTCTCTCTCTTCCCCTCATAATTACTCAGTAAACAAATCTTTTGGATCTTCCTTTGTGGTATCTTTCACACTCAGCCCTTCCTGCTCATTGCTACCCTCTGATCTAAGTCTTCAGCACCTCATGTCTGGACTGCTGCCTCCCAGTACAGCCTACATATCACTGCTGAAGTGAATTCTCTATTCCACTAATACACAGAAATAATCCGGACCTGAAGTAAAGCAGTCGTGGTAGGATTGAAGTAGAGCAAGAGATATTTAGGATTCACAGGACTTTCTGACTGATTGGGTACTGGGGATAATGAGTTGGGATAGTGATCTGGGCATCACTGTATAGAGGGAGTTGAAACTATAGGAGGACATGGGATCACCCTGGAAATAGAAAGCTTGGGACAGAATTTCACTTCTGAAGGACAGAGATGACCTCCTCCTGATCTTGCTTTGTCACTGGCTGCGGCTCCTGAAGCACCACAGGGAAACCACTGCATAGCATGTGGTATGGAAGGAGGAGGGGTGAGGGACAAGGGGGAAAACATATTTATTGAGTCTCTCTTTTGTCCTAGGCACTGTTCTAGGTACTTCCCATGTGAATGACTTATGATTATGGTGATCCTGGGGAAGGTAAGTGGAATCAGTAATTATTCTTTTCCAAGATGTTAAAATTATCGCCAGGCAAACGCTTCCAAAAGCATTAAAAAAATCCTTCATTCCACTTGGAACTGGCCTGTGTGCTCTTCAAATCACAAACAAACATGGATAGGTTAAACCTATTATACAAAATTGGTTGCTAGAAGCCATTTGACTCCAGAAATGTGATGTATTCACATTTGTTTTTCAGAAAAATCTCTCCTGAAAATGTAGATGTTCCAGGTAACTATTGGTATAACCCCTATGAATTATTATCAAGATAATTAGGATTATTTTACCAGATTCTCTTAGCACAACTGGCAAATTCATTCTATACTCTCTCTTTTATTTTTAAGGGCCATAACTGACACATCACAAATGATTCCTAGCTATGTGTTGTGTTTAATTTTAAAAGATTTTCTCTGCTTGATGTCTCTAGAGGTTTTTGAAAACTAACTCTATAGAGAGATTTGTTTGGCAGCTTTCACAAGTAAGCTGTTATCATCCTGGTATATATTTAAAAAGTTTTTCTTAACTTTTGTCAGTGTATACTAGTAAAAATTTGTGTTATGTTCATAGTGGTACTGTAATTTCCTTGGCTTTGTATTATTTTATCTCATCAGAATGCAGTAGCAAAGTTTTAAAATGAAATTTCTCAAAAGAATTAGAGTTTTCCATGTGTTAAGTTTTAAATAAATTATGATTTAAAGTCCTCCCTTTAAATGCATTAATTCACTTTAATTTTGTCTCTCCTTTGCAAATACTTGATCAGAATTTTATAGATTTCCTTAAGGAAACTGTGTTTATAATTTTTAACAGAATAATATTTTATGTCTTTTTAAGATCTCATGATGTAAAATAAGTCATGAACCAAACTCTTTTGTATATATACTTCATGCTTAGAGAGTATAAGCATGTAAGTTGATGTCCATGTACATACTTAAAGATTTAGGTCTTTTAAGTTTCTAAATTAACATTTTAAAACAGGGCTTTCAGAATTTCTGTATCTGAGGAAATGTCCCTTCTATTGTGAAAGGCAACAAAAACTTTTCAAATGAATTTTTCAGGTGGAAATTTAATTATTCATATTTTGATGGGTTGTTTTGGAAATAAAATCTTTCCTACATTAAGAAGCAAAAATTATAAGCCCACAACAATATACTAAGGGCTTTAGGGCTATCTCATCAAAGCAGCCAACGACCTAAGGTTTGGCTTTTTTTTTTCCTGGTAAGATAGTTAATGGACCGCCATTGCTCTCTTCATTGCTGGGATTATTGTGACCTGAATTAGGAAGACTTTTGTGCTTTCACCCTTTAATTAAATTAGATAATGATTTTGTAGTCAGGAGTTCCCTGGAGATAACAAATTTATTGACACTGTAAATCAACCCCTAGATGCAATTTCATGCTGTTCATTTCACTGCTGGTAGACAGAGAGTCCACGTGGAGTATGGGACAAATGTTAATTCTGCCAAAGATTAAGTCTTTAGTGATCTAGGTCTAACTTGAAACAAATGGTGGAAAGATTGGGATAGGAGGCTAAATGCATGAAGTCATGCAGAGATGCCCTGCATTTCATATAGTTAAGTATGTTAAGATATTGGGTAGCTGGAATATTGCAATAAAGTGAGTCAAATGAATGTTTTGTTTTCTCAGTGCATAAATAAGTTATGTTTACACTATACTGTCATCTACTAAGTGTGTAATAGCATTATGTTTTAGAAAAAATGTACATACCTTAATTAAAAATACTTTATTGCTAAAAATGCCAACCATCATCTGAGCTTTCAGTGAGTCATAATATTTTTACTGGTGGAGGGTCTTGCCTCAGTGTTGATGGCTGCTGACTGACCAGGGTGGTGGCTGCGGCAATTTCTTAAAATAAGACAACAATGAGGTTTGCCATGTCAGTTGACTCTTCTGTTCGAGAACAATTTCTCGGGAGCATGTGATGCTATTTGATAGCATTTTACTCACAGAACTTCTTTCACAGTTGGAGTTGATCCTTTCAAACCCTGCAACTGCTTTATCAGCTAAATTCGTATAATACTCTAAATCTTTTGTTGCCATTTCAACGTTCTTCACAGCATCCTCACCAGGGGTAGATTCCATCTCCAGAACCACTTTCTTTGCTCACCCGTAAGAACCAAATCCTCATCTGTTCAAGATTTACCATGAGATCGCAGCAATTCAGTCCCACCTTCAGGCTCCACTTCTAATTCTGGTTCTCTTGCTATCCCCACCACATCTGCTATTACTTCCTCCACTGAAGTCTTGAACTCCTCACAGTCATCCTTGAGGGTTCGAGACCACTTCTACCAAACTACTGTTAATGTTGGTATTCTGACCTCTCCCCATGAATCATGAATGTTTGTAATGGCATCTAGAATGGTGAATCCTTTCTAGAAGGTTTACCCATCAGAAGAATCACTATCTATGGCAGCTATAGCTTTATGAAATGTATTTCTTAATTAATAAGATTTGAAAGTCAGAATTACTCACTGATCCATGGGCTGCAGAATGGATGTTGTGTTAGTAGGCATGGAAAAAACATAATCTCATTGTCCATCTCCATTAGAGCTCTTAGTGCATTGTCAAAGAGCAGTCATATTTTGAAAGAAATCTTTATTTCTGAGCAGCAGGTCTCAACAGTGGGCTTAAAATATTCAGTAAACCATGTTGTATATGGATGTACTGTCATCCAAGACTTATTGTTCCATTTATAGAGCACAGGCCGAGTAGATTTTGCATAATTCTTTGCATAATTTTCAAGAGCCCTAGGAATGGTAAATGAGCATTGGCTTTAACTTAAAATCACCAGCTGCATTAGCTCCTAACAAGAAACTCAGTCTGACCTTTGAAACTTTGAAGCCAGGCATTGATTTCTCCTCTCTAGCTATGAAAGTACTAGATGGCATCTTCTTTCTGGTAGAAGACTGTTTCATCTACATTGAAAATCTGTTGGTCATTCTAGCCACCTTCCTCAATTATCTTAGCTGGATCTTCTGGAGAACTTGCTGCGGCTTCTACATCAGCACTTGCTGCTTCACCTTACACTTTTATGTGATGGAGACAGCTTCTTTCCTTAAATCTCATGAACAAACCTCTGATAGCTTCCAACTTTTCTGCAGCTTCCTCACCTCTCTCAGCCTTCACAGAACTCAAGAGAGTTGGGGCCTTGGTCTGGATTAGGCTTTGGCTTAAGAGAATGTTGTGGCTGGTTTCATCTTCTGTCCAGACCACTCAAACTTTCTCCCTATCAGTAGTAAGGCTGTTTTTCTTTCTTGTCATTTGTGAGTTCACCGGAGTTGCACTTTTAATTTCCTTCAAGAACTTTTCCTTGGCACTCACAACTTGGCTAACTGGTGCAAGAGGTCTAGCTTTCCACCTGTGTTGGCTGTTCACATGCCTTCCTCACTGAGCTTAATCATTTCTAGCTTTTGATTGAAAATGAGAGATCTGTGACTCTTCCTTTCACTTGAATGCTTAGAGGCCATTGCAGAGTTGTTAATTGGCCTAATTCTGGTATTGTTGTGTCTCAGGGAATAGGGAGGCTTGAGGAGAGGGAGAGAGACAAGGAGGAATGATTGGTTGCTAGAGCAGTCAGAACACAAACAACATTTATCTGTTAAGTTCACCATCTTACATGGGTGTGGTTCACGGTACCCCCAAACAACTACAATAGTAACATCAGAGATCACTGCTCACAGATCACTGTAACAAATATAAGAACAATGAAAAAGTTTGGAATGTTGTGGAAATTACCAAAATGTGACACAGAGACATGATGTGGGTGAATGCTGTTAGAAAAATGGTGCCGATAAACTTGCTCAATGCAAAGTTACCACAAAACTTCGATTTGTAAAAAATGCAGTATCTGTGAAGTGCAATAAAACAAGGTATTTCTTTTCTTTTTTTTAAAGATTTTATTTACTTTCAGAGAGAGAGTGCGAGAGCAAGCACAAGCAACGGGGAGGGGCAGGCAGAGAGAGAAGCAGGCTCCCTGCTAAGCAAGGAGCCTGATGCAGGACTTGATCCTAGGACCCTGGGATCATGACCTGAGCTGAAGGCAGACGCTTAATGACTGAGCCACCCAGGCATCCCTAAAACAATGTATTTCTATACACTGTTTAACCGGCAGAAAGTCTAGTGTGCCAAAGTGAGGAGTGATAGGAGATGAGTTTAGAAAGCTAGGCAGGAGACAAATCACAAAGGGCCTTTCAGACCACGTAAGTAATTTGGATTTTTTTCTGACTTTGATGGAAAGCCAGTCTTTGCAAAGCTCATGTTGGCTATTACCTAGAAACTTCAATGCAAGGGGGTTTATCTATTAAGAATGCATTCAGCTCTTAACCATAGGAGACAAACTGAGGGTTGCTGGAGGGGAGATGGGTGGGGGGATGGGGTAACTGGGGGATGGACATTAAGGAGGGCATGTGATGTAATGAGCACTGGGTATTATATAAGGCTGATGAATCACTGAACTCTACCTCTGAAACTGATTAATACACTATATGCTAATTAATTGAATTTAAATAAAATAAAAGTGTTTTAAAAAAGAAGATAATTTATAGCTTTAGATGCTTAAATTAGAAGAGAGGATGGGTAAAGGAAGTCAACTGTATGGTGACAATGGTAGCTAGACTTACTGTGGTGATCACTTTGTATTATATGCAAATGTAGAATTACTATGTTGTACACCTGAAACTAATATAACGTTATATGCCAACTTTACCTCACTATAAAGCAATCTATCAATCAATCATAGAATAAAATAAAATAAAATCTTTTTTGATCTTAAGAGTTTCAGAATAATATCAAAGTGTCTCTGCATGACATATTTTTAAAAAATAAATAAGATATTTTGTCATCATAAAAAAAGAGAATGCATTCAGCTGAAAACAACAGAGAACCCTACAAATAGTGCCTAAAATAAGCCAGGGTTTTATTTGTCTCACACAATAAGAACACTGTACATTGTCAGTCCAAATCTGGTTCAGTGATATCAGTGAGGATCTAGGCTTCTTCCACTTTCCTGTGCTCCATCCTTAGCATATGGCTTTTATATCTTGGTTGCAATATGGCTGTTTCATGTTTGGATATAACCACAGTCTTGGTAGAAAGAGGAGAGCAAAGGGCTGAAAGTGTGTGGTTATTAGTCTGCCCTTTCTGAAAGCTCTTTTGGAAATTCTACTCAGGATTATTCTGATTACTTCTCTTTGGCCAGAACTGGGTCAAATGGCCACCTTTAAGTATGAGAGCAGCTCAGAAGGCGAGTACTAAGCTGCTTACTGTGCATCTCCAAACAAAATCAGGGCTCCATTAGTAAGAAAGAAGGTGGGGAATGGATACTGCATAGACAACTAGCGGTGTCTACTACCATAAGGGTCAGGTTTGCAGGCTATTTCGGGAATCATGGAGAGATGATGGAACTTAGACTAGGGTAATAGAGACAGGGGTAGTAAGAAGTCGTCAGATTTATGATATTAAAAGGGAAGAGCCAACAAGACCTTGATAATGGATTTATTGTGAGATGACAGAGGTGACAAATAGTCAGAGATGGTTTCCATATTTTTGTCCTGCTTACCAGGTGAAAAATGGTATTATTTACTGTGATAGTGAAGACTTGAGAAGGAAAAGAAATCTAGAATTCTAACTAAGGCACAAATGTCACCATTGCTGATGTCAGAGGCAGAAGTGCTTTCCCCGAGTAGTCAGCAGATCTGCTGTAGCAGATATTTAGAGATTAGGCTGGTGATGGACAGAACTTGAACTTTTCAAGCTCCTTAATACATCACCTCATACAAAGCAGCAGCCAGCTGTAGCAAAGAGGTCAGTTTGAAACTCTTGGGACCTTGAATCAAATGAATTCTCTGATGTCATTACGGTTTTGCTGTAATTGGCCTATTTAAGTAAGAAATACCCTCTTAGATTTGGGAGCTAGGTGATTTTATCTTAATTAGGTAGGCGACTGTGCTTCTAAAGAAACAGAAGGAAAAAAGGAATATGGTAGGGGAATATGCATGGGTGTGATAGCTAAGGGAATGGGTATTTTCACTTTAAAGAGCACTTAAGAGTGAATAATTAAAATGTGAAATAGTGGAATGAAACTCTGAAATTAATCCTGTTGGATGCTGGTTCCGTCATATTGTTATGGTACCATAGTGCTGTTAGGATTATTAACATTTAATGACTCTTTAATCCTGAGTCAAGTCAGAACTTCTTGGCCTACTTTTCAAAATCCACCAGGATATGGCCCCATCTAACCATATTTCTCACTTTGTGCTCCTAGTGCCTAAAGGTTGTTCTCCAGTTTCCCTTTTGTCCAGCCCCTGTGGATGTATCCATCAGTGGGATGAAGGCTATTCCACATATTATACAGACCTGATGTGGCCTATAGGTCTACCAGCAGTTTCAGCACCATCATCAGATGGGGTTTAGGATTAAGTCTTATTGTGTGTATCAAATCACCATGATGTACACTTTAAACATCTTACAATTTTATTTGTCAATTATACCTCAATAAAGCTGAAATTAAAAAAAGAATTAAGTCCAAACTTCCTTAATGATCCCTGGCATCACAGCATTGCACCTTGGACTGGGTTTCTAGCTCCACCCCATGCCACACACCAGCCAATTATTTTGCATGATACCATTGTTTCCTTTGAGGATTGAGGATGCTGCTCTGATCTCCAATCCACATAGTTCTTCCTACTCTTGTTACCTTGGAGGGTGGTATTACTTAGTCTTAGGTACAGGATTTTTCCCCCCCTTTGGTAAATGGATAGGTCTCCCAGAACCACACACAATTCTCAATGATTCTCATGGAACTACCAGAGACTCTTGTCACCATGTCTTGTCCTGTGGATTAATTTTAGTTCTGAGGTCTGCCTGAACAATATGTAAGTTTGTTTTGCTCTTGCATTCTGTGTTGCAAACTCATTTTTAGATTTTGTAGTATCTCTTTTCTCCCACCTCCTCTTCCAACCTGGCCGATCTTCTCACTTGATATGACCGTTCTCTCCTCTGTGATTTTTCTTTTTCTTGCTATTCACCTGATTTGGAAAGGGCTTTTTTTCCCCTCTATATTCTAGATCCTACATACCTGACTAGATCTAGCTCAAGCTCTAGTTTTTAAACCTTTATCAACTTCTAGTTCCATTGTATTGCCTCTTCTATCTGACCTCTTCTAATAGTTGAGCTCTTTAATTATGAACCCATTTTTAAAATGTTTCATGAGTATATATGTATCTCTATTACTTAATAATGAGCTCTTGTGGCCATAAAATAAAATGCGTGTTTAAATGATTTGACTTGAGGTAAAACTTCCCAAGTGGAATTTTGGATTTTCTCCATCCAGACCGCATCTTACCCACTGGCTACACTTTCCCTCTCTACCACCTTATATCTCTGTTTAAAAAGGTGCTATTGTAATCTTTGTGATCTTTAGTTAGGTAATGGTTTCTTAGATATGACACCAAAACACAAGCAACAAAAGAAAAAATAAATCAACTGGACATCAGCAAAATTAAAAACCTGTGTGCTTCAAAGGATGCCATCAAAAAGTGAGGCAATCCACAGAATGGGAGATTTTTTTTGAAAATCATATCTGATAAGGATTTGTATCTAAAACACATAAAAGATGCTTACAACTCAATAATAAAAAGACAAATAACACAACTGAAAAGATTTGACTAAACATTTCTCCAAAGAAGATATACAAATGGCATATGAAGAGATGCTCAACATCATTAGTCATCAAGGAGTGCAAACCAAAACCACAATGAGATATGACTTCACACCCACTTAGCCACTGAAATGGCTATATGCAATAAAAAGAGATAATAACAAGTGTTGGCAAGAATGTGGAGAAATTGGAACCCTCACACACTGTTAATGGGACTGTAACATGGTGCAGCTGTTTTGAAAATAGTTTGGCAGTTTCTCAAATGTTTAAACATAGAGTTACCATATGATCCAGAAATTCTACTCCTAGGTATATATCTATGAGAAATAGTTTCATAGAAACAATTATACATGAATATTCTTAGCAGCATTAATCATAATAGCCAAAAAGTGGAAACAGCCCCAGTGTCAATCAACTGATGAGTGGACAAATAAGATGTGATATATCTGTAAAATAGAATATCATTTGACAATAAGAAGAATTGAAATACTGATACATGCTAAAACATAGATTAACATTGAAAACATTATGCTAAGTGATAGAAGCCATTCATAAAGGACCAAATATTGTATGCTTCCATTTACATGAAATGTTTAGAATAGGCAAATCTATAGCAGCAGGAAGTAGTGGTTGCCTAGCACTGGGCAACAACTGGGGGAGACAGTGGGTGACTGGAAGGGTGATGGCTAAGGAGTATGGGGTTTCTTTTTGGGGTAATAAAAATGTTCTAAAATTGACTGTGGTGATGGATGCACAACTCTGTTAATGTATTAAAAGCCACTGAATTGTACATTTTAAAGTGGTGAATTGTATGGTACGTGAATTATATTTCAATAATGCTGTTTTAAAAGAACAAAAACAAAACCTCCACTCTGCTGTTAAAGGAATTCAGTTGTTCCCCACCAAGAAAGAAAAGAAAAGATACCACTGAATATTCTCTGTGGTGGATGCTGAGATGCACTACTCAGAACCACACTTGAAAGACTGAAGGATTTATTCTCCCAGCTGCTCAGGGTGTGGACGACTGGTGGCTCACAGCAAAAGTCTCTGTCTGGGAATTGCCTTCAGTTGAGGGTACACCTCATCCCAACCACAGTCCACATCCCACGATGGAGCAATGTGGGTGTCCAAAGGCCAGATCCCTCTTCTTCCATTGAGGACACCTCTGAAAGGTCATCTCAGCTCCAGAGCTACTCCTGAGATCAACTGGAACTGTATCACAGCTCAGTTTCCCTGACTCTTTTACAGGTACCATTCTAAATAACACTCCCCAATATACCTTCTCCATACATCTCCATCTCAGAGTCTGTTTCCCAAGGAACTCAACTTAAAAACACCAAATATTGAATGACTATGACTTATTCTCATCTTCTTTAATAAAGGTGGTCCTCATCAGTTACATAGTAGGGACTCAAAATGTTTGATGAATTGAATTCTTTTCCAGAGACTGACTTGCTTGCTATCTGCATAGAGAATGAGTTTATAGACAATGGCTGTCTATCTTCTACTTAATCCCTGAAAGTAGTTATTTCCGAAGGTTGAGTTGTCTGACCTCTGGTTTTGTGTTCTGTACTTTTGGCAAACTCAGCCCTTTCCACAATCTCAGTTACCAAATAAATCTTTCTGCTGGTGAATGTCATATCACCAGGCAGCTAGACATCTCCACTTGCCTGTCCTGTGCATTCCTAATTAAGATTGAATGCTAACCTGTGCTGTGCCTATGGGTTGGAAGAATTAAGAGTGGTGATCCCCTTAAGACTCTAAGAACAGAAAAGAATGTAAGTAAAATGTGAAATGTATCTGGAAGCTTGTGAGGTTGAAAAAGAGTGGGAATGAAGGCATGCTGAATGAATTACAGAAGAGCTAGCCAGGACTTGCAATTAAGACTGAGAGGTAGGCATGTTGTAATCAGAGCCATTAGAAATTGTGGCTTGCAGCTTGAGCAGTTCCTTAGAAGCAGCTAGGGGTATTAATCTCTGAAAGTGTCAGCTGTGGGAGATGTCACCACAACATCTAACTCAACAAACTAAAACTCATTTTCTTATTTTAACTTGATAACCCCAAATATCCATTTATCAATTACTGGCACCATTCTTTCTCTGGTCACTCATCCTTGAAAAATTCAAGAAGTCTTTGACTCCTTCAGAGACATTGCTCCTCATATCCAGAAAAATCTCACTATTTTTGTGAATCACATTCTTTCTCCAATTCAGTAGAACTGAATTATAGTGACTGCTGCTTTTTTGTGCATAACTGATTTCCAGGATTCATTAAACAGTCGTTTATTTATTTGTAAATTAGGTTTTTTAAAAAAAGATTATTTATTTATTTATTTGAGGGAGAGAGAGAGAGAGTGCGTGAGCAGGGGGAGGGACTCTGGGATCATGACCTGAGCCGAAGGCAGAGGTTTGACTGACTGAGCCACCCAGGTGCCCCAAGAAAAAATATTTTTAAACTGTTTCAGAGGAGGGTAATATACAAAACTCATAAACATTACTTTATAAAATAAGCTTTAAATTTTTAACACAACAAAAATAATCCCCCACAAGTCTAACCCTAACCTTATCTTACAGATATGCACATCTGTGTTTGCAAAGATATAAACAAGGGTATTCACTGCAAAATTGTTCACAGTTTTAAGAAAAAGGTTTGGAGGGGCCCCTAGGTGGCACAGTTGGTTAAGCGTCTGACTCTTGATTTTGGCTCAGGTCGTGATCTCAGCACCCTGAGATTGAGCCCCACACCAGGCTCAGCACTCAGCGGGGAATCTGCTGGAGATTCTCCCTCTCCCTGTCCCTCTACTCCTCCCTGGCACATGTGCGTGCTCTCTCTCTCTCACTCTCTCTCTAAAAGTAAATAAATCAATCTTAAAAAAAAAAAAGGAAAAAGGTTTGGAAACAATCTAAATGTCATGTTCCTATACAAATGGTAGTATCTATAATAGTGTTCTGCATATTACTGTTTTTCTTAAAATGTTATCTTGGAGATTGTTTCCTTTTAGGATATACAGATCTGGATATTCATTTTATTCATTTATTCATTTTAACAACTACATAAACCTTCCTCCATATTTCAGATACCTTACTTTCTGCTTGTATTTCTCAAACTGTTCCATGCTACTATGTCCAAACCCTCTCTCCCATTAAAAAAAAGAAAGAAAAAATATCCCTCATTCACCCTTCATTGCTCTTCATTGGAAACGCTATCTCTCTCTTCTCATACATGCATAAACTTCTCAAGAGAGTTCACATACTTCCTCAACCAGAACCCGTTCTTCAACCCTCTCATCTGTTTTTGTTCTCATCCTTTCAACAAAACAGCCCTCAATAAAATCATCAATATCGTTCATATGACTGGACACATATGAAGTTTTTTCTCCAACCAGTGATCTTCTTTGTTTGTCTTGTTTACCATGCAGCATGCTCTCCCTGAGTTCTGTGATGGAAGGCATTCCTGGTTTTTCTTCTACTTTGATAACCTTTTATTTCTGCCTTCTGCTTGGCAATTAGATCTTAGAGTTCCTCAAGTCTCAGTTTTAGGCCATCTCCTGTCCTCATTCTACTCTCTTCCTAGGCGAAAATACACTACAGTGTCCGTCATCCTCCACAGCCTAATGAGACTCCTACATGCCTGGCCCATTCAGCTCCCTAATTGACCAGCACCTCTCCTTGACCACCATCTTTTGGAAGTTTTAAAAGCACTTCAAATTCAGCATGTCCAAAATTACCTCATAATCTTCCCCAAAAATCTAGGCTTCATTTCCAGTGTTCCCTATGTTACTAAGTGCTACCATAATTTATCCATGGCAAAAGCCAGATACCTCAGAATCATCTTTGATGCTTTCCTCTCCATCCCTGAATCCATCACAAAATCATGTCTACTTAACCTCTTGAATGTCTTAAATATGTCCGCTCCTTCCTATCTCCACTGCAGCCAAAGAATGCCACAACACCCTTGTCTCTCATATGGACGATTCCAGGAGCCTGCTAACCTCCATCCGCTCTCACCAGCCTCTCCAATCCAGTCTCATCCAGAAGCTAGTGATCTGTTCAGTATAAACACCAGGGATGCTACATTCCAATGTAGGAACATTAGCGGTGCTCCTGGAATAAAGACAAATGCCTTATGTGGCTTGTGTGCCCCTGTCCCCTTATTGTCTAGCAACAGCTCACACACATTCTACACCTTGGCCATGCTTTCCTCCTTTAATTCCTTCACTGTGCCATGTTCCCTCCCACCAAAGGTCTTTTCACAAATTGTCCCTCTGATGAGATATCATTCCCTCTCTTCCTTGTCTAATTAATGCCTATTTATCATATGTCCTACAGATCTTCATATCCCCAAGAATCTCTTTCTGCCGTCCCTGACTGGATTAGAGTCTCTCAATTAAGACATATCTCTGCTTCCCAGCACTATCACAGTTGCAATTTTACATTGATTTATATAATTATTTTATTAACATCTATCTCTTCTTTAGATGACAAATTGAGAGCGATACATGTTATTTTTCATAGCAAAGAATGTTTCCCAGTAGAGTATTTCCTGGTAGATGGCAAATGCTCAATAAATAACTATTTAATCTGGGCCCCTGGGTGGCTCAGTTGGTTAAGCGTCTGCCTTCTGCTCAGGTCATGATCCCAGGTCCCAGGATCGAGCCTTGCATCGGGCTCCCTGCTCCCTCTGCCTCTCACCCTGCTCGTGCTCTCTCTTTCTTAAATAAATAAATAAATAAACAATCTTTAAAAAGATATTTTCTCTTCTGGTAAATGCATGGTTTTTACTTTAGTTTTGTGCTTCAACAGTTGACCTATTATATTATAGTATAAAGAGTGAGGTAAGGATACAGCATTTTTTTTTCAGATGACTGTCCAGTTTTTTTCAATACCATTTATTTTTTTATTCTATTTTTTTAAAAGATTTTATTTATTTACTTGACAGAGAGAGAGACAGCGAGAGAAGGAACACAAGCAGGGGGAGCGGGAGAGGGAGAAGCGGGCTCCCTGCTCAGCAGGGAGCCTGATGCGGGACTCAATCCCAGGACCCTGGGATCATGACCTGAACCAAAGGCGGATGCTTAATGACTGAGCCACCCAGGCGCCCCTCAACAGCACTTATTAAATAATCCCTCTTTTCCTACTAATTTGAAATGCCATTTTATTGAATAATAAACAACTGATATATCTGGGTCTCTTTCTGGACTGTCCATACATTCCATTATCAAACCATTCTAATCAATTTATTTTATGTTTTCATATCTTGTGGCTTTAAATTCTATGATGATATTTTTCTTTCCCATGAGTTATTTTAGCTTATTAAGAAAAAAAAAAAAACCCTTCTTTTGTCTTCTTATTTCTCCCTTGAATCCTTCTATGTGCTTTGAACTCTTATTTCATAGAGGCCATTTCTAATATTTATATCTGCTAAAGAATGGTTTGGCAGGATGTTCACCTGTTTCATGGGAAAATTTTTCTTGTGTGTATTCTTAGTCCACCTTCTACTTATGCACATTTCTTTCCTCCTTTTTCTTTCAGTATTTTCACATAGATTTTATGTGTCCTTTCTCAGCATCCTTTTGTATTTTGGGCTAATTTTACTGCAACACTTATTCAAATATACTGTGGCATTTCCCATCTATTTCTGTTTCTCATTCTTTGTCGTTTGCGGGTGGTTTCAGAGGAAAACAGCCTCAATGATGTTTTTGTTCTGCTATCTTAAAGCTGGGAGTCCTCTGACTTTTATCTTTTGAGGCTACTTTTGGTTCCTCTTAAGCTTTATAGATTCAGAGTTACCTGGAAAGGCTTTCAGGAACTTATGCTGATCAACAGGGCCCTGTCACTGCAAGTATTAGAGTAGCTGTAAGGTTATGGAGTAAGTCAGAATTAGAGGAAAAAAATAATATGCAAGAGTTTATAAGTGGAAAAAATAAACCTTAATGAAATAGTAAAATGAAAGTAAATAGTTAAATTTTTTCCCTGAGGAATTGGTTGTATGATGGAATGGTAAAAATTATAAGTGTAAAGTAGATTCACTGTTTATATTTTAAGAGTTTTAAGTGGTTCATGAAAATCTATTTTTTTTTAGGGGGGGAAGGGCAAAGGGAGAGGGAGAGAGAGAATCTCAAGCAGACTCTGTGATGAGTGAGGAGCCCATCGTGGGGCTTGATCTCACAACCCTGAGATCATGACCTGAGCTGAAATCAAGAGTTGGATCCTTAACTGACTGAGCCACTGAGGGACCCCAAAAAGCTACTTGTTATTGAAATGCTAAATTATTTTAAAAAATGCAAAGATTTATAGATATTTTGTAGGTATTATTGCTTATTGTTCAAGTCAATGTATTAAAAGTTGTACAAAAATAAAGATGACAATATTCAGATGAAGAAAACATCTATATGTGCCTCAACACATGAGTAAATACAAGAATCTTTTACTCTGTTGCAAAAAGCATTAAGAACCTGTTTTCCAGGGGCACCTGGGTGGCTCAGTTGGTTAAGCAACTGCCTTCAGCTCAGGTCATGATCCTGGAGTCCCCAGCATCAAGTCCCGCATCAGTGTCCCTGCTCAGCAGGGAGTCTGCTTCTCCCTCTGACCCTCCCCCCCATGCTCTCTCTCTCATTCTCTCTGTCAAATAAATAAATAAATAAATAAAATCTTAAAAAAAAAAAACAACACAGCATGTTTTACAGAACCAAAAGTTTTCACTTTGGATTTTCTTTCCACCTTGTGTAGTAAAACAGTGACTTTACTACATCCAAATTCAGGTGTAAGAAGTGTTGTTTTTTTTTTTTTCCTGGCTGTTAAAAATGTGTGGCTTGTTCATCTCTCTTTCATTTTTGTTTTATAATCACTGTTGAGAGATGTAATTTTTTTGATGTTCACTTATGGTAATAGGCAAATTGTACAGTTTAACAGAAATTTTCCATTTTTCTACCTCTTCACGGTCATTTTAATTCATTTTCTTTAAAAAGGGCTCTGCAAGTTCATATAAAAGAAGTAGATCCAAGATCTTTACGTCCAGGACTTTTCTAGAACTTATGTGCTGTTTTCTCTAAGATGACTTGATCTTTCTTTTTGTCTTTTCTTTTTTATTGAAGTATAGTTGATGCAATATTATATTAGTTTCAGGTATATGACACAGTGATTTAACAAATCTATACATTATGAAATGCTCAGGTGACTTGATTTTTCTTTTTTTTTTTTAAAGATTTATTTATTTGAGAGAGTGAGAGAGAGTGGGGGAGGGTCAGAGGGAGAGAGAGAAAGAGAGGGGAAGCAGACTCCCCACGGAGCGGGGAGCCTGATGATGTGGGGTTCGATCTCAGGACCCTGGGATCATGACCTGAGCCTAAACCAAAAGTTGGACATTCAACCGACTGAGCCACCCAGGTGTCCCAGTGACCTGATTTTTCTGATAACAAAAGCTGCCAATCTGTTAAAGAGTAACCAAGCACTATACTCTACTTGCTATTTCACCATAAATGACACTTTTGAATTTTTGGCTTTAGTCAAAGCACTGAAAATCTAGCAGCATTATAATTTGGTTTTCTCTGATTCAGAACCAGTGATTCACTGCTGATTACTGTTCTTACCTTGACATACATTATATTAAATGGTTCTAAGTTTTAATTACCATATTGATTCCAATGTACTAACCATCAGTGATCATACTATATGGAGCATTCAGTCTAGTGTAAAGGAGACTCGGGACATTTTATTATATTTTCTCTAATTAGCTGTTTTATTATTGGAAATGGGAAGGAGATAGAGTCTTACATAATCTAAATCTGAGATCCATCCGAAAGTGACTTAAAGTGGTATTAGTAAGTTGTTTGTCATTTTGTGGTTGGAAGTAAATTTGTCTGTCTCATTCTATTTTCCTGTATTGAAAATATCCATGTTTTTTCTTCCCCTGCTACAGAGAAAGATTTGTAGATTTTTCTCTAAATCCGAGCCAGGAGTTAGCAAAGTGACCAAAAGTGAAGGTTCTAGAGGAGAAAATAAATGTCAGGGTATAGATATAAGAGAATCCATCTACAGAGACAAGACTGAATAAAAAAATGGTCAGGCTCCATTAATAATATTATATGCCTGGGGATGGGGAGGCATGAGGAAGTGGTTTGAGGTAGAGTAATTCCCTTGTTCCTTCCTGCTCTCCTTCACAGCAGTCAAACCTGTATCAGTATCTGAAGCTCTCCTGGCCTCTTTCAAGACCCTTTCCATTTTTCCTCACCAGTGTTTCCCCCAATAAATCTCTTGCGTATCTAGTCATGTCTTGGCATGTACTTCTGAAGGTTTTGTCCACATGTGGTTTTGCTCACTTGTGGGCCAGGGTATTTTCAGGGGGAGTTAATATCCCTGGAATCTGTGGTGACAGGAGTACTAACAGACATAGAAGTGATAGAATTTGGATACAAAAAAGAAACCCCAGGAGCTATTTGGTTAGCTGTCTCTTCACATCTGGACATTCTTACCTCTTCAAGCCTAAAATACTTGGACACTGTGACTTTTATTTTGTTGTTATTATATATTGTAATAGTTTAATTTATCCAAAACCAGGCTTTAAATTGTGTTCCTTAATACCTTCATAACAGGGCACACAGCTGTTTACCTTACTCCTTGAACCTTATATATGTTTATGTCCATTCACATGAATGCAGGTTTTTCTTTATAAGAGACATGAGGGGTTAAAATGAATGGCTTGAGGCATGTAGTATGGTTTCTGCTCCTATTTTAATGTGTGGCATTGGGTTTGAGCTCTTTGGTCAGAGAAGAGAGGTGAAGAAATTTGCAGAACTATACAAGAGAGGCTTTTTTGAGATTCAGGGCATAAACAGAGCTGTTGGGTTATGCGAGAGACAAAAGGTGACAAAAAGTTGGACAGGATGTCATTGTCTTGTCTTTTAAAAGGATCCCAAAACACATTTGAGATCCCAAAGGTTTAGAAGTGTTAGAAGTCTCTGTAGTCAGCACCCTTGGCTTGGACCTTGAAGTTCCAAAGGCAGACAGTGTGAACAATGGAACCGCTCTTCCTGGCTTTATGGGTAGTGGACATTGTCCAGTTGGAGACAGAATGGTAATTCTAGTGACAAATGGATTTGTGGGCATATATGAGGCAATCTTTTTGTGAACTCCAGAAAAACTGAAGGACATTTTGGGAATAACTAGTTTCCACTAGTTTATTGAGAAATAACATTACCGAAATATGGTCTTTAAGAGTGAACAGAGCTTTAAGGATGCTTTCATTAATTTTTGGGATCTCTTCCAGGATTTTTATAATCCTTATGCAATATATATCCACAACCAGTACTCCCACTAAGAAAAGTAGAACTATTGTTCTTTAGCAGAATTATCCTTAAAGCTGGGCAACCGGGCCCTTGCTCAAGGCCTCAAGATTTGGGGGACCCCATTCGGGTCCTCCTCCGTGGGCCCTCCCCACAGAGGACTTGTGCCTAATTAGAGCCTGTGTCCTCCACTCTACACTACACTTGAGTAATCCTGGAACTCCTTGCCCAAATGACCCCAAACCTGCTTCCAGAGCCAGTATAGTCTTCTTTGACCTGGGTGTCCTAAGGGTAGAGCATGCTACTGCGTGTACACCGCTAGCCCCAAGGGGTGACCATAAAAGATGGTTGTCTAGAGAGGTATGGATGAAGGTTGGCTTTGCGGGTTGGAGCATGCATATGGATGTATTTGAGGCTCCATACATTGCAAGAAAAAGCTGTAAGAGGGAAGAGAAGGGCAGTGGGCCATGGAACTAGCATCTCCAGATATCCTTTTACCGCAGGCCCTGGAAATACTGGGAGAAGGCCTAAAATTGGGACAATGTCAGTGTCTTTGTTAGAGAACTGGCTCATGAAATATGGATGGGGATTTTTAGAGATCATGTCTGGCTTGATAAATACCAACAAATTGAGATAAAAGTTGGATTTGGAGAGATTTTTGCAGGTGGGCTTCCAGCTTCTGGGAAGCAACTAGTCATGAGGGAAGAGCCCTAAGTTTGTAGTCCTACTGGAATTTTCCACACATCATAATTTCTCCATAATTCCTCAACATACATTAGAAGAGGGGGGATACATGGAAAGTGATTTTATGTTTATATTTAGTCCGAAGATTTCTAAAAAGACCAACGCTTTTTGTGCCTTATAGGGGATGTGTCAAAGTTTTAGGTATGGGAGCACTCCTAAAACTCCAGTGCCTTTCTTCTTAAGTGTACAGTGATAATGTCATTGTCGTGGTGGCTAATGGAATGTATGCTTGTGTTTTATTGTGTTTCAAGAAGTTCTCAGTTTTAATTAGTAATATGATAATATCACAGATATAAGCCACGTAAGTAAAAGTCTTGGGAGTACACAATACTTTTATTTACTTTTTTTTAATTTTTATTTTTTTAAAGATTTTATTTATTTATTTGAGAGAGAGAGAATGAGAGAGAGCACATGAGAGGGGGAAGGGTCAGAGGGAGAAGCAGACTCCCTGCCAAGCAGGGAGCCCGATGTGGGACTTGATCCAGGGACTCCGGGATCATGACCTGAGCCGAAGGCAGTCGCTTAACCAACTGAGCCACCCAGGCGCCCTACACAGTACTTTTAAAGAGTATAAAGAGCTCTTAATACCAAAAGGTGGGGAACCACTGTGTTAGACATTAGTGTTTCTCACATGGTATGGACAGGCAAATCACCATTCAGATATAGAGTATTTTGCTAATAGCTATAAGAAGGGGACAAACAGCATTTGTGATTTTAGGCCTACCCAGTAAAGTAGTGGAATGCTACTTTTCTATTACCACCCACCACTAAAGACAGTGCCCAAAACAAGACAAAACAAATCTAGGTGACTTGCTAAAATAATCACTGTCAACTGTTGACTTTCTACTCCTGATCTTAGTTGATAGGAATCAGAGCTGGATAAGAATGCCCCTACGCAGGTGAGATTTGCTGGGCAGTACTCCTGACCCTATGGGAAAGAGAGGACAGTGAGGTGGTGATTCAGGGGATGAGGATGGGCCCACTAACATCTCATGCAGCAAAGTTGTCCTGTGTATTTCTGCAAGTCTAATACAGTATCCTTTGATCTTGAAGGTATGTGAAGGACTTCTAACCTGTAGATAAAGAAGTCACCGTGAAATACAGAGGGAAACTCTTACTCTGAAGAGGACTTTGGGGAATGAGCCGAATACTCTCCAGGTGGGGATGACGGTGGAAAGATTGTGGGAAGACACAGGGTGATATGGATCTGTTTTTCATCTCATGTTATGACCGAGGTGCTGGGGATGGAAGCAATACAAAAAAGCTGGATTCATGGTGAGACAGCTTCTTGGGTCCCATCTCTGTAGAAATATACAGGTATATCAACTGAATGATTGTGCTCTTCCTTAGCCTCTGCCAAATAATTATTTGAACAGACAGTGAACTTTATAAAGGAATATAAGTATGTTGTCAGAGGGAGAGCGTATATGGAACAACTTTCTTTCCTAGCTTACTCTTATCTTCCATCCACCATTATCTGCATAGCAGGGATGCTATTTTGAAACAATTTCAGATATTTTCCATTTCTCTTAATTCTTGCCATCTCAGCCTTTCATGCAATGATGGGAGGAAGAATTGAGCCAGCAATACTCATAATAAAAAATAATGAATCATAACTAATAGCTACATAGTGCCAGACACTGTTCTAAGAACTTTATAGAAAGTCTCCCTCTTGAGCATTTATAGGCAGAACACCTCTTGTTTGCTTGCTTTTGTTTGTTTTGTTTTTTTTGATTGTTGTTGTTGCTCTGTACTTTTTTTTTAATTTAAGAAAGGGAATGTGCTTAGGGAATCTTCCAAATTCATTTTGCACTTCTGATTTTATGTTAGAAATAAAATAGGATTGAGCTGAAAACCCGTTGCCATTCTTTTGTAGCACAGTCTCTGAGAGGCCTCCAGTTCCTGACTAGTGTGAGACAGACAAGTTCAACATGCAGTAGTTTTGGAGGCAAAAATAAAGCTCAGAACGAAATCTCAAAGGGCTTAAAGATGGTTACAGCAAGAAGGATCATATTAGTAAACATTCCTTCACCTATCTTCTATAAATTGCTTAAAAATATAGATTCTACTGATGTCAGATTTCATAACTGCATACAGTAGGACAAATTAAATTCTGTCATATTTTTCTACATATAGATAACTGATACTTACATAATCGGATTTTTTACTTGTTCAAAGAGTTAGTACCAGTGAGCTAGAGTAATATTGGAGAGTAAACAGAAAAATAATCATGTTCAAGCCTGAACTGAAGTGAAATTACAAATATAAAATCTGTTTGCTATATCAACCAGCAAATTCTTCAAAAGATCATTTGGAAGAATGAGAAGAAATACAAGTCTTTTAGCACAGTTGTGTAAAGTCTTATTTATTAAAATATAGTGGTGCTTGTTTGGATCAACTCAGAGACATGAAACTTAGACCCACTTTGAATTACTTATGACTTAGCTTTATATTTTACCACAAATGATCCAGTCATAATATAGACATGTTTAATTTAAATATACTTGGTATCTCTAAAAAGGAGTAATGCATTTTTTTGAGTAGTGAATGATCACAGCCTGAACTACTGCATGTTATCCTTTGAGGTACAATTGAAAAGAAATTTGATCTTTCTTTTTTATGCATAAGACACTCAAACTTACATAATTGCATATGCATCTGGGATGTATATAATTCAGAATTAGTAAATATGTTCATATATTTATTCTACTTTCATGGTTCTCTTAAAAATAAACTGTAATAGAGTTCTAAAATCAGCTTTTGACATCATAACATTGTTTTAATTTGATAATTCAGATTGATTGGCACAAATGACAAAACAATCCCACATTCTAGGTATATGCAAGGAGTAATCTTGTATCTAGTAATTAATAATATCTTTCCTTGATATTCTTCTCCTTAAGTTAACTGAGAGAGTTAGAAAATGAAACCTGGGACCTAGAAAATGTGCCTGCTTGGAGGAATAAAAAAAATCTTAAATCTAAAACATGTATGCATTGTAGTGGCATGATGGACATTTTACTCTGAGAGTGTCAACTTATTATAAGGTTGTAAGAATTGCTCCCATAATCACAGGGCACCCATGTAAACATAAATGTAACTGCAAACACTCTTATGCACACATACTCTCCTGCTCCATAAATTGGTTCACAGTGTCATGACATTATGCTTCATTACACAGAATTTAAACCCATGGTTCTCAAACCATGTGCTGACATACCTTGAAGCACTGGAAAGAACTCACAAGGTCATTGCAGAATATTTAAAATATCCAAGGAAACACAATGATACTTATCATCTATCAGAAATTTCAGACTATTAGCTTGAAGTAGTTTACAGTTTCAATATTACTGCTACATTCCTTTCAGTGATGCATATCTTTACAACCCTGGGTTTTTGGTGGTTCCTTTGAGGAAAAAAAATTACCACAGAAAAATCAATATGGAATAGGAAAGGAAGGTGTGATGTACAATCTGATTCTAAGATTTGAGAATCTAGTGTGCCCCAAAGGTTCATACATCCCGTTAGCAATTGCTGTAATTTAAGAATGAAATAATATTTTCTTTCAATTAATGTTCATTATTTTTTCAGAGGCTATTAAGTCCGTAGTATATAAGGGCCTGTTAAGTTGTTTAGACCTAACTACTTAATAAACAAAACTGTTAGGTTATTTTTTAGGCGAAAGTACTGTGCTGAGGCCCCAGTGGAGACTGACACACACGTAAGGAAGGGTGAGTATATATGTAACTGGTTATTGTGGACTGAGGCTATAGAGGATGTGTTGATGTCTGTCTGTAGCAGGTGGGATGTGTGAGGGGGGACTGAGAATATGCTCTGAAAAACTGGAACTTGGAGTACCCAGAGCAATGAGAAAAGGTGTCTGTTCTCCCAACTCTCCAATCACTGAGGAGTTGGTCACTGAGGCATGTCCACTAAAACGGCAGCAGGTGACTGATGTCAGCCTCCTGATTATATGAAGTGACCTCAAGAAGAAATAAAAAATGGGAAGAACCAAAACCACTAAAGCAGAGACATGTAAACGATATTTTTAAACAATCTGATATGACAGAAATATAATGTATTAAGATGACCTAATGGGGGAGGGTAGGGGTGGGGAGGTGGGCTTGAGCGAGCTCTGGGAAGCGCCACCACATGGCACACCACAGGGCACACAATGCACCACCCTGCGGACACAGCCGCAAGAGTGGAGGTCCGAGGTGGGGGGAGGGAGGGAGGGGGCGAAGGGAAGAGGGCTGTGCTGGGGGCGGGGCTTGGTCAGACCGGAAGCTGAAGGCGCCCAGCGCCCAGGAGGCCCGCGGTATGTCTAGCAGAGCATCAGGACTCCCTGGTGAGTGCGCCCCCGTTGCAGGAGGGTTTGGGCGAGAGTTGGGGGCGTGGGGTGGTTTGGGGTCATATGGTTTGGTTTTTAATACTTAAATTTGGTAGAGTGGGTATACTTTTCAGGCAGCATTTATATGGGAAAAATTATATTTATATTTACAAAACTCACATTTTAAACAAAAGGATGTGCAGAAAAAGTCTGGAGTTAATCCAAAGTGATAGAAAATCAGAAATTTGAGCAGACGTCTTGCACAGCGGAAATGTTGGGCATCTAGGATGCTGCAGGTTCCAGGAGGGGCCTCACCGCCTCGTGCGCAGTGCGATCCTGTCACTGTGTTCTGGTCCCGAACAAATTTTCCACAGTGCCTTTTGTATTGAGGCCTTGCCTAAAACTGTGCAATGAGAGAGTGTTGAAGAAAATAGTGAAATAACGGAGCAACGGAGAAAAGCAATTAAATGGAAAAGAAGATGTTACTTCCTACAAAGCCAACTGTTTTTTTTTTTTTTTTTTAAGATTTTTATTTATTTATTTGACAGAGAGAGAGACACAGCGAGAGAGGGAACACAAGCGGGGGGAGTGGGAGAGGGAGAAGCAGGCTCCCCACGGAGCAGGGAGCCCGATGTGGGGCTCGATCCCAGGACTCTGGGATCATGACCTGAGCCGAAGGCAGACGCTTAACGACTGAGCCACCCAGGCGCCCCGTGTTTTTTTTTTTTTAAACAAATTGTGAATGATGTTTAGTGATCAGAAAGATGTTTTGAACATCTACATTCTAAGTGATACTTTGATAATTATGAATAGGCAGTTTTACGGCTTTAGTTTCTTTTTAAGAAGGTGACAGCATTGTGCCCAAAGCCCTAGCTAGGACTGGCACGCGCAGAGGAAGGCTTAGTGTTGTATGTAACTGGTTATTGTGGAGCCAGAACATAGTAGTTGTGTAGGTGTGTATAGTGGGTGAGGTGTGTGAGGTGGGACACACATAGGGATTTTCTCATTTAAAAATAATGCAGTCTGGTGAGCATTTGTGCAATACAGCATTCAATTTTAGGAATGGACTACGGATGTTAAGTAGGGGGTGCTTTTAGTAATTTATTTAATCCTTACCACAGAGAGATTAATTAATTTGCCAACATCACACAGCTAGTTAATGGTAGAACCAGACCTTGAACCCTAGCTCCAGTGTTTGTGCTTGTGCTCTTGTGTTTGTGTTTGTGCTACACAACTCTATGTAGTTTCTAAAGAACACTTTACTTTCACAAGGGTCTTATTTTAAACACTTAAAAGAGACAACAGCCCCGATAGTGGCTTTCACTTGATCTTAGCCAAAAGGCCGAGAAGCGATTGACAGTGGTTTTCAATCTCAAGAATCCAGTATTGGAAGAAGAAATCTGTGTAGGATGTCCTTGTTCTCTCTCCCTCACCAGTCCCATCTCTGCTTCCCCTTTCAAATCAAAACCCTTTAGGGGTAGAACTTCCAAAAAGCTTTGGTCATGTTTAAGCAGAGGGGACCTGTGTGCAGCTTCTTGATGATTATCAGCATGTTCATTGTCATTTTTTTTCAGGGCAATAGATCTTTAGACATAGTAAGGTCTAAAGAATAAATATTTTAGGCTTTGCAGGCCATATGGTCTCTGTCACAAGGATTCAGCTTTGCTGTTGTTGGGTGAAAGCAGCCCTAGACAATACATAAATGAATGGGGCATGGCTGTGTTCCAAGAAAACTGGTTACAAAAACAGGTGGCCAGCTGGACTTGGCTTGTGAGCCAGGCTGTAGTTTGCCAACCCCTGATCTAGATCTTTGAGTAATTTCTATATCATTTTTCTGAATAATAGTTAATGTATATCAACTGCATGCTGTGTGTCAGGCACTGGGCAAACACGTTAACATGTGGACTCATTCAATACTCACACTAACTCTATGATGTAAGTACTTTTAAAATCCTGTTTTACAGATAAGGAAATCAAAATATACAGAGTTCAAGTTACTCACGTATCTCACAGGCAGAGCTGGGGCGTCAGAGACTTTGCTGTGAAATACATTCTATTAATAGGTCAAAATGAGGTTATTGTTTTGTAAAGTATGTCAGTATTATTTTATTTGCATTTCATTATTCATTCTGATACACTTGGAAACTTATCTGTTACCGTTCCAGTAATCCATATTGCCTTTTGAGATCTGGTCTGCAGTTTTTGCTTGTGGGCTTGACATTTCTATCCTGCACCTTTAAATTTAAATAAAAATCCTGATTGCCCGTTTTGCATTTGATGCTTAGCATGTAGTCATTAATATTTATATAAGGCTTACGAAACCCTATCTGTTTATGGCTGTGAACATAAAAGATCTAATGACTTTGAAGAACACTTAAGAGCAGTATCCAAATATTTAGGGATAAGTGCTTTTGGAAACACTCGACAAAACTATAGTGGAAGCTGCGGAGACAAGATTACTTCTCTCTGCAAAAAAAGACCAAAGACAAAAGACCATCCTGGGAACTTGAGGTTTTCTTTTTTTTTTTTTCTTTTCAAGTATGCACGTGCCAGCTGAGAAAGCTGGAACAGATCAAATAGAAGGGTGTAATTCCAGGGGCACAACTGACTCCTTTGTGAGAATCTTTGGTCTTTCACCAAAACATAGTGGCTCTAAATCTGACGTCTGGTGAATCTTACAGACATGATATCTTTAAGCAAGCAGGCACTAGAAACCATCAGGAAATAATTTTTATATGCAATAAGATATATGTTCTTTTGAACATAGTGTTTTAACTTAATAAAAAAAAAGGAAAATTTACCATACACTAGAAAATGTATCTAAAAGGAATAGTCATTCTATTTAGAGTTAGAGTGCAGGGTACTCATAAGAATGTCAGAGTAAAACTTATTTCATGGTAGTTATTTTTTTAACTGTGGAAAAATTTAAACAAAGGCCTCAAGGAATACAACAAACCATGTTATTTTTGTGCCAAACATTCTTGGTTTTAGCCTTTAAGCAGTATCTCTGTTTTCCAGTAAAAACAAAAACTAAAGCCCGGAATATAGAACCCTGCTTAAGGCTTCGTAACAGAGCAGGACAGAGGTGCTGACTGAATCTAGGTTTCTTAAATGTTTTTCAACTTCTTAATACAGCTGGATTGAGCAAATAGCTGATAGAGAAAATTAAGTCATTTTAGGCAGAAGTTTCTGGCAGTTTTCCCCCTTGTTATTTTTTTTATTCAATTAGAATAAATAACATTATGGAAATTTGCTGAGCATTATAACTATTTCCGTTTTTGAATGTGTACTGAAGTTAGATTATCCTATTCTCTCTATAGCCTAAATATATTTCACTGCAGAAATGACATTAGATAAAGAAGTCACTTTTGCCCTCTGTAATTAGGTCACTAATATGAATACAATTCTTGTGAACATCAAAATAATCAGAGAATGTGAGGGATGAAGGGGACTTTAGAGACCATCTACTGTGCAAGGTTTCTTAGCTTCAAAAATAGTAACATTTTGGACTGGATGGTTTTTTTGTTTGGGGAAGTACCGTCTTGTGCTTTGTAGGGCATTTACCAGTACCCCTAGTCGCTATCCACTTAAATGCTATCCACTTAAAAAAGTCCATCCGCCTGCCACCCCCCCACCCAGTTTCAGCTGTGACAATAAAAAATTCTCAATATTGCCAAAGCTACCTGAGGGTGGGGGAGTTACTGATGTTTTCTGAATTAAACTTTTCCTCATTTACCTAGTTAGTATCAGAGCTAGGTCTAGTGTGCCAGAGGTAAGAGAAAACAAAGAATGCAGTTATGGATATAATTTAAAACCTGGCATTAAATAGAATTGACAGATGGAAAACTTTTATTTAATAAATCTATTCTTGCTTTTATGGTTCTTTCTATTATGTTTAGTTCTTGTTTCTAGGACCTTCAGATTTTGCTGTCGATCATACCATAAACACACTGTTTAATTCAGCTTTTTTTTTTTTTTTTGGCAGCAAGACTTTCTCAATGAAGGAAGCAATATGTTGATTTACACTCTAGTGCAAGCTCCTATCTCCTCACTATCCTATAGCCAAGAGTTCACAGACAAGCACCAGTCTATAGTCCCCTGTTTGATAGTGCTGATATAGATGATCAGGGCCTCTAAGGGGGCTCCCTATCCAGGCCCCACTTCTTACCTTGAAGCTTTGTTCTCTGCCTGTCATATTCACAAAGCACATCACATTATTAACTGTACTAAATTGATTAGAGGCAAATAATTCTTTGTTAATTCTCTAAAAATTTGTATTTGCATCTTTATGAGAATGTTTAGGAAGAGAAATGTTTTGAGACAGGTAAGTCTCTTGATGGCATCACTGATTCTTTCAGAAATTGATTAATTCCATAAATATATATAAATTCCACACACACACACACACACACACATATCAAAGAGAGAGAGAGAAATAGGATGAGAAAGGAGGTAGTTAGGCAAAAGGGGTGGGAGTACTTCCAGCAAGAGTGTTTAGGTGGAGAGAAGAGTGTCTGCAGATTCTAAGGCAGGAAGGAATATGGTACATTCCAGAATGGGAAGACGTTTCCTGAAGCTGAGGCTAGAGTTCAAGGGGGGAAATGAGGCCTTGGAAGAGTAACAGAAGGCAGATGGTGGAGAGCTTGTAAGCTAAATTAAGTAGTTTGGATTTTATCACAAGGACAATGGAAAGCCAGGGATGATTTAATAGAGACTTAACAAAGAATATCTATCAGAAAGCTGTTTCCATGATCCAAAGTTTTCCAGTTTTTTTTTTGTTGCTTTCATCTTAGAACTGGTCTTAAAAGTGACCTAGTAAAGAAGAACTAAATCATAATTATAAAGATATCAAAGAAGTTATTTTCTAACTATGAGTGTTTGTGGAATGATGCCAAACTAAACAGTGATCAACATCAGATCGCAATTTTGCACAGCTACAAGAGGATATTTGGTTCAGGACCTAACAGCCAGGAAAAAGATCTAGGAATGTGACCAGATCTCTTAGGCAGGAGAGAAAAGCAATGGTTTCTAAATTCAACTTAGAAAGCTAGTGGCCACAATAATTTCTATTAGCATTTGAATAAATAACCTTAGCCCTAACTAGAGCATGCACATTTGGAAAACAGTCACAGTTTTGGAGAAAGCTGCTGTCAGTTCAGTTTTTGTTCTGCTGATAGAACAATCTGTTCCTGTTATGGTGCCCTGCTACCTCAATGAAATAGAGAGATTGCAAGCTGTACAATTGGGAAACCAACAAAGTCAAGCTGTCCTGACTTTTCTGGTTTAGCCTTTGAATTGTCAACTGAGCTATAAACTGGGACATGTTTAACACAGGAGGAGGCCCATATTCCTAACCCCCAAATGTGGAATGCTTATTACTTTTCCCGATTTAATTAAACATATGATTGTTCTATGCAATATGAAGAGAATATGGCCGTTGAATCGGAGGATGACTAAAATAATATCATGGTGCTCTTTGATGTGAAACCAAAGTTTATGTAGCAGAGTGGGGTCTGGCAATAACTCCTGTCATTTTTCAGCTTTAAAGAGTAAGTCTAAACTGCTTCCTTTTGTACTTTGTGTAGATGACCAAGACAATGAGAACATTATTAATAGTAAATTCTAGTTAGTAATTTTCTCTGAAGCTATTGGACAAAATTCTTTTCATATCATGAGCTAATAAACAGGAATCTAGTATATTATGCAGGCTGCCTCTCAGACTTTGAAAGCCAGGAAGTTTTTTATTATATGTTAGAAAAAATATCATTTTCAGGATTATTTTGGGACATGTATGTGGTAAAAGTACCATTCAAAATGTTTTAAAATAAGTGTTAAATATTTGGCACAATATTTTAGATGCTTAGTTAAACACAAGGACTTCTGTGAGTTTTTGCATTAAAATATCAAATTCTTTTCAAATGGAGGTTTGAGGAAAATTATTTTGGTCATATTGGCTTTGGTAATAATTCCATTCATTCAGTGTGCTTTATTTCCTGCCTATTTATTTATTTGTTTGATTGAGAGAGAGCAAGCACGCATGTGTGGGGTGGGGGGGAGGGGCAGAGGGAGAGAGAGAGAGAATCTTAGGCAGGCTCCATCCCAGTGTGGAGCTCCACATGGAGCTCGATCTGATGACCCTGAGATCATGACCTGAGCCAAAATCAAGAGTTGGACGTTTAACTGACCGAGCCATCCAGGTGCCCCTATTTCCTGCCTTTTTAAATACTAATTTTGATTCTGAGAAAATTAAAAAAATGTGTGATAAAGAGATTTTTTTCTTTTACTCAAAAATTAAAAAATCTTAGTAATTTTCAACTTAGTTTTGCATTCCAAGTATGGGTTTACATTAAAAAAGATCTTTCAAAACCTGTATGTTTTGTTTTTCTTTTTTTTGTGGGGGTTAGCAGGTAATTGTTAGGCTATGACTGGAACTTTAAGCAATATTACCATTCTGTCTACATGATTCTTGAAAATAATAGGGGAAATTTCTTCCCTGGGAACAGAACAAAGATGTTGTAAGTGTAAAAGTTGCAGGGTGAAGATATTATAATGCCATACTTAAAAACTATGTTAATATAGGAGTGGAGGAATTGGCTATGGTAGAGACATGTCTTTCAAGATTGACAGATGGCTTAGAAGAGAGCACTGGGGAAATCAAAGACTTTTTTTTTGGTGGATAGTGGGTGTCTAGAACTAGCTACGTTTTCAGAGGGAAGAGGAGTAAGAGTTGGATATGAAGGGGATGTTTTTTCACTCTCACCTCCATGGATACTCTCCGTATCTTTCCAGCTGTTTCCTTTTAAGAGGAAAATTTCTAATTATCATTTTTTGGCTCTATAACAGTGATGCACACTAAATATGAACAGTTTAGGCAGACTAATAGTAGTTAGGGAATCCAGTAAATTGTTTTCCCCAAATTGAGATATTTGGGCAGTCTTCTTTTGATTTCTGTTATTGCAGTGAATTAGAAATATTGATTCTCAGACTCTGTCATTATTAAGCATTTCTCCATATAGTTAAGTCTAAGTATTTTTTTAAAGATTTGTTTATTTATTTAGAGAGAGCATGTGGGGATGGGGAGGGGCAGAGGGAGAGAGAAAGAATCTCAAGCAGACTCCCTGCTAAGCACTGAGCCCAACGTGGGGCTCAATCTCAGGACCCTGAGATCATGAGCTGAAATCAAGAGTCGGATGCTTAACCAATTGAGCCCCTCCATATAGTTTAATCTAATTGCTTTTTAAAATTCTTGTTTAAGATTTTCCACAATAAAGATTTTTTTTTTTAGATTAAAAAAATTTTTTTTAAGTTATCTGTACAGTCAATGTGGGGCTCGAACTCATGACCCTGAGATCAAGAGTCACACACTCTTCTGACTGAGCCAGCCAGATGTCCCACCCACAGTACAGATTTTAATGTCTTTTTTCCTTCTCTTTCTGTTCTCTCCCAATTTCTCAAGCTTCTCACAGTTTTTAATGTGTAGTATGTGCAGTGAGTGCTGAACTAGCCACTTCTGCACTTTGAACATGATTTTTACCCTTTCCTCGACCCTTCTTTACTCATCTGGAAAATAAGGAGATGAACTAAAGCAGTGTATCTCAGTGGGGATTATCATAAATCAGGTTTTGTGCAGGCAGACTCTGAGAGGGAGACTTGAGTGCACAAGATTTACTGGTAGATGTTTGCAAAAGATACTCCTGGGATGAAGTTAGGATGGCAGGATGGGGCAGAGGGAGAAGCTGAGTTGCAGCAGGATAGCCAGCTGAGGTCTCAGCCAATCCTACAGGGAGCCACAGGGAAAGAGAGGCCCTATGGGATTGTCCCAAGTGGAAGCAGGCCTTTGCATGCCTTTATCTGCCAGGTATCATCTGTGGGTTCCCCCGGGAGGTGCAGTAACCTTGAGCAATGCTCAATGAGGAGCATAGCTGTGAACCATAAGCAGACAATATTCCCAGCCACTGAGAGATTGGCCTTGAAGAGAGGTTCTGGGCAGAATACCAGCTTCTACTACTAGTACTTTGGGCAGAACAATTCTTTGTTAGGTACAAATAGCCCAGGCATTGCATAGCTCAGACATTCTCCACATTTCCAAACAACCCCTGGGACCCTGGTTGAGGATCATAGGAGATCACTAGGCTGAAGCATTGCTCAGTCTACTGTGGATCGAACATTGTTGCTTCTGGACGAGTGAGTATATTTTGGATGAGAGTACCACCTGATCAAAGTTAGAAAAGATCTGGCAAAAGAATGAGTGTGTTATGACTCAAATAATGCTGTGCTGAGCCTAGTTGAATATAAATAGTTCTGGGGAATTACCAGATCAAAGGGCATGAAGATTTTAGAGAGTGTTGCTCTGTGGAGTGGTTGGGCCAATTTATATTCTCCCTAGCATTCTAGCAATCATATACTTTTACTATTTTCTCTCTATTAACTTGAATCTCTGTAAATTTCATTGTAGACGGAGTCCAGCAAGATAGGTAAGGAAGTGGCAAGATAGGAAGGAAGCTTGTGTACCACAAGATGAGCTACTGTGTCTGTTTTATCCAGGTTTCACTAATGCTTCCAAGAACCCCTCTGATGACATGAGGAGAGCCAGGCAGAGGGTAGCGGGAGAATTGCTGGGCCCCTTATCTACAATTAATGTTTAAGAAAAACCAGAACACTTAAAAGAGATAACGATTTATGGGGAAGAAAATGGAAATGTTTTAAATATTCACTGTACAATTCAAACTCTCTTGATGGTAAACCTTTGTTAGATTAGTTTAGTTTAGATGAACAGGTTTGATTAGTTCAATGCTGTCTTTTAATATCTATTTTGAGTTCAAAAAGAAATATCTGTAGCTAGCCTCATCTTGTTCCCAAGGGGCCAGCTGGTGCTGGGTTTGGCAGCTTCTTTGGAGAAAGACTCAATGAGTGTGGAGACTAAAATAACAAATTTGTTTTGATATTGAGTGATTCCAGAACATGATTTGAGACTTTAAAAATTAATTGCAGAGGTATCCAGCTATTATCTGTGAACAGAAAAACCTATTGTCTTCCACATTTACACAAAGTTCTTGATGTGGTCCATTTCAGGATCCTTTATTTTCCCCCTGTTTATTTTTGTTTTCTGTAATTATAGTTCATCCAGTAAATAATTAATTTGCCCTCATATTTTAGTGTGTCAGTAGATAATGACACTTTTCTACACTGGTAGAACATGAGTCAGCCCATCACCAGCATATGGCAGAGACCAACACTGAGTTACCCATGTCACTTGAAAATCAAGTTGATGTGTGAAGAAACTTTTAATTTTACTTTGGAGAAAACCTAAAATTACAAGGGCTAGGTTAAGTATTTTGTATTAACTGTATCCCTTGATTTTACATTTTTAAAAGTGACTAATCAATTATCCTAAATGCGAAAAAATACTAGGAAGGTAGGTGTATTTTGTTATAATAGCAAAACACCCCCAGTATTCTGCTATAAAAACAGATTGGTTTTCTGTAATTGTTTATGGGTCTATTAAAATAGGTTGATATTTTAATCTAGATTCTTTCATTGTAAGAAATTTAAATAATTATTACAAGGGCAAAACACATTTATTAAAGACAAATCAGGAACTATGGAAACAAAAGGAAGAAAACAAAAAATATTCATAATCCAACCATTTATAGACAACCATGCTTATATAAACCTTGGTTTACATTCTTCCAAGCTCTTTTCTTCTTTTTTGGTTGCACCATTCCAGACTTTTAAAAAATGCATTTTAGTTACATATAAAATGTATTACATTATTAATAATTATTTCCTAGCCTACTTTAATCAAGTATGTCATGAACATATTTCTAAATTTGGATCCACTTTATTTTTCTATTTTTTTTTTTTAATTTTTATTTATTTGTCAGAGAGAGAGAGCACAAGCACAAGCAGGGGAGCGGCAGGCAGAGCAGGCAGAGGGAGAAGCAGACTCCCTGCTGAGCAGGGAGCCTGATGCGGGACTCGATCCCAGGACCCCGGGATCATGACCTGAGCCGAAGGCAGACGCTTAACCGACTGAGCCACCCAGGCATCCCTGGATCCACTTTATTTTTCCAAACAAATGAATAACATTTCGTACTATGGAAACACTATAATTTGACCAATAAATTGAGGGCCATTTATATTGTTTTAAATATGCCATTGTTTGGCAGAGCATGATGATGATAATTAACAATACTGTATTATATACTTGAAAAATTTTTTAAAGAATAGATCTTAAAATATTGTCACCACACACACACATATACACACACACAGAATTGTAATTATGTAAAGGAATAGAGATGGAGATATTAACTAATCTTATTGTAATCATTTTGCAATATATACATGTATCTAATCATCATATTGAACATCTCAAACTTACATATGTGATATGTCAATATCTCCGTAAAGCTGAGAACAAATTAAATTACATTTAAAAAGCCATTGTAATTCTTCAGGAATACCTTTGTATATAATTCATTGAATGCTTGTTAGATTAGTTCCTTAGAAACATTCTTAGCAGAATTGCCATGTTTGAAGGCATGCACATTTTTGAATTTGATACAGATTGCCAGATTTCTTTCCAGAAAGGTTGTACCAATTTACACGCCCATTATCAGTCTATAAGCTTCCCCACCAACACTGTGCATTGGCAGTTGTATTGAGTTTTTACAGATAGGTGATTATCAGATTGTTTTAATCATTATCTTTCGATCATTAGTGAGATCGAATAGCTTTTCGTATAGTTTTTGGTCATTTGCTTTTCTTGCATGAATTGTTTCTTTATGTCTTTTAATCTTTAAACTGTAGTGTTCATCTTTTTATTTTTTATTTTATTTTTTATTTATTTTTTTTTTAAAGATTTTATTTATTTATTTGAGAGAGAGAATGAGATACAGAGAGCATGAGAGGGGGGAGGGTCAGAAGGAGAAGCAGACTCCCCGCTGAGCAGGGAGCCCGATGCGGGTCTCGATCCCGGGACTCCAGGATCATGACCTGAGCCGAAGGCAGTCGCCTAACCAACTGAGCCACCCAGGCGCCCTGTAGTGTTCATCTTTTTAAATAGATTTAAAATACTCTATTGGTTAAAGATATTAACATTTTGTTCTGTGTACTACAATATTTTCCCTAATATTTTCTATTTTTTAATTTTGTTTATGATGTATTTTCTTTTTTCTTTTTTTTAGAAAGACTTTATTTATTTGAGAGAGAATGAGAGAGAGAGAGAGAGAGCATGAGCAGAGAGAGGGAGAAGCAGACTCTCTGCTGAGCAGAGAGCCTGATGTGGGGCTCGATCCCAGGACCCTGAGATCATGACCTGAGCCAAAGGCAGACACTTAACTGACTGAGCCACCCGGCACACTATGGTGTATTTTCTTGAACAGAAATTGTAATTTTTACATGTAAAAGAAATTTTTTTTAGAGAGGGAGTAGGGAGGGGCAGGGGGAGAGGGAGAGGGAGAGGGAGAGAGAGAATCTTAAGCAGGCTCCACACCCAGCGTGGAACCTGACGCAGGGCTGGATCTTACAACCCTGAAACCATGACCTGAGCTGAAATCAATAGTCAGGTGCTTAACCTACTGAGCCACCCAGGAACGCCTCCCTACATGTAAAATCTTTTAATATTTTCCTTTATGATTTCTCAATTTCAGTTCATGCTTAGAAAGAACAGTGTCAAATAAAAATATTGTAGTTTCTATTATTTAAAATTTTTTTTCTAAGATTTTTTTTTTAAGTAATTTCTACACTCAACATGGGGTCCAGACCTATAACCCAGAGATTGAGTTGCATGATCCACTAACTGAGCCAGCCAGGTGCCCCCATATTGTAGTTTTTAAAATATGCTATTGGATTTAACACATAAAACTTTATTGCTTCTGGAATTTATTTTTGTGTATTATGGTGTGAGGTAGTATTTCTTTTTTTTCTAAATAGAGGGTAATTGTCATAATTATAATTGTTTTATAATTCATTCCCACTTATTTGAAATTATCCTTTTATCTTCCACTTAGTTCTCCAATATATCTAGATTTTCTGTTCTCCTTCATTTATATGTTTACAATAGAATAAGAGAAGATTTGATCACTTCCATCTCTTATGAGAATGAGTCTAGTGCTTCATCATTAAGGATATTTGTTTTTGTGTTTATTTGAAAATGTTTTGATCATGTTGAAGGAATTTCTACCTTTAATGAAATCTTTAAACAGTATATCGTTGTGGATGTCAATTTTTTTTTTCAAATGCATTTTTCAGGATCTATTAGAATGACCCAATTATTGTTCTTATTTAGTCTTGCACCATAATAATTTTTATCGATAGATAGCCTACTGTTCAATCTTTTTTGCACTCTTAGTATAAAGACTAGATGTTTTAATGTTATTCATAAGTTGCTGGATATAAATTTTTAATATTATACATAAGAGGCTTGCATTTATATTTCTAAGCAAAACTGACACATTGTTTTCTGCCTTTGTCATCTTTTTGTCAGGTTTTGATACCAAGTTTTTTTTTTAGGATTTTATTTATTTATTTGAGAGAGAGAGAGCACGAGCAGGGTGGAGGGATAGTGGGAGAGGAAGAAGCAGGTTCCCTGCTGAGCAGGGAGCCCTATGTGGGGCTTAAGCCCAGGACCCTGGGATCATGGCCTGAGCTGAAGGCAGATGCTTAACAGACTGAGCCACCCAGCCCCGCCCCCCACAAGTTTATGCCTGACTCAGAAAATACATTTACATACGTTTTTCCTTTGTTTTTTTTTCTTCTATGCCCCGGAATTTTTAAAATAATATCTTAATTGTATCTTCCTTGAAAAATTGAAATAATTAATGTAAGAAAGCACTGGTCTGGCAGTTTTTTGAATCTAGGTATGTGACAATTTCCTCATCTTTTCCCCATGGTTTTAGTTTTTTTTTTTTCTCCTTTATGTGGTCAATATTAGTAGTGTGCATTTTCCTGTAAGAATAGCCCTAGGTTTTCAAATTGTTAGCATGGTATTGTTCAAAGTAGCCTCTTACACTTTTTTTTCAAAACCTTTGTGTTTCTTATTCCTTCCCTTTCTGGGTCAGCAGACAGCATGTTCATAGATAAAGAGTATGGACATAGGGGCCACACTGCCTGGACTTGAATCCTAGCTTCACTGTTTATAAGCTGTGTGACCTCAGGTAAATTACTTTATTTCTCCTGCCTCTCCAACTATAAAATGGGGAGAAAAATAGTTCCTACCTCATAGGGTTGTGGTGAAGATGAAATGAGGCAATATATGTGAAAAGTGCTTAGAACAGTGGCATTTATAAATACTCCACAAATGTTTATATTATTATTATTACTTGTCCCTAATTTTGTAGATATTCCCTTTCTCCCTTAAAAATATTACGCTAGCTGGTGGTTTATCTATTACATTTGTTTTGTCTTATTGTCTTCCATTTTATGCTCTACCCTGATTTCCTCTCATTTTTGTCCTTTTACCATATATATCTTTATAAATTACTGCAAATGTAATAAAATATTTGATAGGTATAGTTTAAGATGCTTAAAAATTTGATAAATACTTACTGCATTTGAAGAAATTTATAAAGATATACACAGAATATGTTTGCAGCAGGTATACTTAGGAGATCATAGATGCCATGCCAATATTCTCGTGCAGAATCCCAGATGCCAGAGTTCGGACTGTGAGGGAATCCTCTGGCTGGACAATTTTAAGTAGGTAGAGTTCTCCTTGACCTGACAGTCTATCCATCTCCTGTCCCTTCTGCCGAGTCTGCCACTGCTGTTGAACAGCACTTAGGGGTGCCCATGATTCCTAGAGGAGAGGGTCTACCACCACTCAGCAGAAGGCCAAGGTGAGGCAAGCTCAGAGGAAGCCTTCTGATACGACTCATCCCAGTGCATTTTCTCTACCTCGACTTTCTGCAAACTGGGAGGTTTTAGGCCTGGACTCTTTTTTTTTTTTTTTTTTTACCATAATAATTTATTTAACCAATCTCTTGTCTTTGGACATTGCAATTTTTTTTTCATATATCTGTTTTTTTAAATTATGTTATTCTTGATGGCATTTGCAGTGCTCCTGAGGACAGAACTTGGTCATCAGATCCATAGAGCTCTATATCTATTTTCCTCCTTCCACTCCAATGCCTCTATTTTGCCAGTCTCCCTCATGTTTGTCCCAAAAGAATTTCCTATCCAAGGGCCTGCCAATTTTGAGAAGGCCTTCTGTCTCCGGGAAAGATCCTGTTATTGCGATAGAACCACAAATTCTATTTTATTGCAATAATACACAAATTGCAGGATTACAAAAGAAGCCACAATGATTCTCTCTTTTTTATCTGCTAGTCAGTGCAAAGCTAAGTAGATTATATACACTAACCATATTGGGCCTGGGCTCTGATGTCATTTACAGTGACATGGGCTTCCATTATCCACTGGTTGAGAGTTGATGTCCAGGATGTTGACTCCTCTCCACTCATCAGTGTGTCTGAATCCCCCTGTTCAGGGGAAACTGTCTGGACCTTCTCACTTTGCTTTTGCTTCTGGTTTTCTAATTCATACCCGAGTGTATTTAGTTCCTGATTTCTGGGCTTTGCCTGAGGTTTCCAGCCCTTGTGGTTTCTTGTCCTGCTAATGTGAAAATTGGCTTCTTCAGTTTTAATTCTTTCCACTCTCAGATATTATGGAAAAAAACAAAAACAAAAATAATTTCACATATTGTCTCGGTGTTGTATACTTGCTTTGGCCATCTCACTTATTCAAACTTGACTCTCCTGAAACCTAATTCTGCTGTTCATCTTTGCTTCCTTGTGAAAACTTTGGTCTTCTCCCACAGCCCTGCTTGGAGAATCAGATACTGACCCAGTGAGGGAGGGTAAGGTGCCAAAGGGAAGGTGTGTCTAGAAGAATGGTTAACCCCACCTTTCAAGCTCTTAATGGGAAGCCAGCATTCAGGACTCATTATGGATAAAACCCAGTGTATGCCCATTGATGCTTACTCTCGGGCTTAATTTTGTTTCTAGTACATCTCTAGGTTCCATGCCTCCAATTTGCTGCCTGTAACCTCGGCAAGTCCTTAAATTTCTTTGACCTTTAGTTCCTGCAGCTGTAAAATGAGAATTCTAATAGGTAGTGATAAAACCACCTTAACTGGATTGTTATGTCTGGCATATTAGCTACTAGTGTTAGAATCTTGAGTTTTCCAATAGACTCATTTCCCACCCAGCAGTCAGAAAAGCTCCATAGTAGTTGCTGTCTGGGCTCTCATCAAAACTCAGGGCCAGCAAGGCATGTGGGACCCAATATGCTGGCACCTGCCCACCTTCTGTCTTTGCTTTTTGTCTTCTGACACAGAGACCCCTAATTAACTTTGTAGAGAGTTAATAATGCCGTACACTTTCTTATATAACACATGTTTCAGACTATTTACATATATTGGCCCAAATAATCCTTCTGAAAGATAGATTTTATAATCTCTATTTTATAGCTTAAAACCAAAACCAAAACCAAAATTAAAACAAAACAAACAAAAAAAACCAAACAACAGCAAAAACCAGTGGCTCTGAGTGATTACAAGCTAGCCTAAAGTTATGCATCCAGCAAGAATTCCAATCAGGATTCCAATTCAGGCTTTCAGTTTTAAGCAACTCTTCAAATAGTGTGCTTCTTCATCATTTTATCCTCTGGATACTTGGTCCATTGTCCTAAGACAAAAAGTAAACAAAACAAAAACCTCTCTATTTAAATACTTAAAAAAATCTCATCATTTCTATTCTCTCTCATTCTAAGCTTGGAAGCCAAGGTACAAGTTTGGTAAATATATTACCTTGACTTGTTGCCCAGTGTTGTAACAACTTATTCCCTGTTTCCTCCATCTTGTATTCTTGAAGGGATTTGCTATACTTTTGATTAATCTCTGAAAAGCCTAGAAAGATATCAGCCTCTCTTAACCACTTTCCCTGTCTTGGAAATATTTGTGGCAGCCAGGCCTTTCTCCACTTGTGGAGATCAAAATAAAACTACTTATAAAGAATGGAATGCTTGAAAGCTTCTCTGATTTTATTTCAATCTTGATGACATTCCTGCTTGCTTTATTACCCGTTTGGTGTGGGGAATTCAACTAAAGAAATTGCCAGATGTAAGAGATATAGTTATTGCTGAAAAAGTGAAAGTTTGGGGGCTTCTGCATTTGGACTAACTCAAACTACTAGCCAGCCTTTCATTTTCAGAAGAATTCCAAGGCATTTAAGTCCTGCTTTTCTGCAGCTTTCTTATCCACTGTTCTATTTTTCAGGTATCAGATGTTTATAGTTTTTATACTGAGTTCTAATGTAAAAAAGAAATCAGATGAACACATGCATGTTCTTCATTCAGAAGTCCCAAAATCCTGAAATCTTTTTTAGAGTGTGCTCAGTGTGACATAATAGTGAAAAGTTACAAGTCAGTGTTGGTGGTGAATTATGACCAAGGTCATGGAAAACACATTGCTTTTTCTAGTGGTTGCATGATTATCAGGTCTCTGATGATAAATCTGCATCCACTGGAAATGCAGTTAACTTACCTTGGTGATTTTGATTTATTAGCCTAGCAATGGACAAGGTTGCCCATTTGTTAGTGCTTGTTTTATATTTGAATAGCTTGGAAGCATATAAATTTGAGGCATAGCTTAAAGTTTGTCTAGTATTTCATATTTTATAGGTAGCATCTGATCAGAGGACTTCAACTTCTGTTATTTCTATTGTGATACTATTCAGTTTTTAATATAGTGAGGACATTTGATTTGCAATTTAGAGCATCTTTCTCTGTGATCAATGCTGAAGTTTCTAAGAACTGTCAGAACTCTAATAAAAACATGAAAGTTATAGATGAGCAATCAACTTCATTTGGCGAGTAAAAGTTAAATGGTTTAAAGGGAGGACATTGAAAAACTAGTGATTGATAAGATGTATTCTATTTGAGCTTCTCTGAGCTTTTGTTAAACACAGACATAACTGTAAGGGCTTTTATTAAAAATTATACTTAATTTTAATTATACAGAAGAATCGTCTAGCATTGGTCTGGAAAGGCATAAAGAAGATTCTCTGTGACTAGAGTGAGGACTTACGGTATGGGCTTTGAGTGCCAAAATGTAGAATAAATTCCAGGGTTAACCTGACCATAGAAGGAGTTATGTGTCAGCCCGAGTTCTCCTTTCTCCTTCCTTATTGCAACCTGAGGCATAACACCTAATAGGAGCTTTTGAGTGTTAGCCCTTGTAGCTGGGTTTCTCAGCCTCCACAGAACAGTCATTTGGGGCTGGATAATTAGCAGGGGAGTTGTTCTATGCATTGTAGCTATGTAGATGTAGGTAGCCCTACACCCAGTTGTGATAACCAACAATGTCTCCAGCCATTGCCAAATGTGCCCCCACCCTGGGAGTAAAAGTCACCCCTGATTGAGGACCACTCTTTGATGTTCATGTTGCAGGAAAGAGAAAAATGACCCTCGAGAAGGTATGCATTGGGGTGTGTATTAAAATAAGATGCAAAGCACGATATTTAAACCATTTGCTATTAAGCACAGTCAAGTTGAGCTAACCCTTACAAGTTTAAACCAGTCAGAGATAGTTGCAGTGTTATTTCAATATTCTAGATCTGGCAACTGTGTAACATTTGATATTTTGCATTTGATGTTGCATTTGAATACAGCATTGAGAATGATCAAGTTTTTTGATGTAATTTAATACTTGGCATTTATAAATACTGAAGTTTTAATCATCATGGACAACTGTAATTTTATACTGTTACATGATGTTAAATATTTTAAGAAATGAAAAATAAGGAATGTTCGTCCTTCAGTTAACTTTTATTGATTCTTTTAAATCTTGTTGAAAGTGGAGTTTTCCTTCTGTGAGGCATTTTACTCTTTTCTGTGGTCACATTTGGTATTCTTCACCAAGGAAGTTAGCCTGTATTCTTGTCTGGAACAGAAGGGCTCATCTTGATATAAGTAGTTCTATAGTAGCAGCCAATTATCATCTAGTACATCACAAGGAAATATTCTGATTCTAGAATTCTTTGGGTGTCTAATGAAGACAGACATATGGGAGAAGTAGGAAATAACCACAGGGTTGTCAGGATCTAGAAAACTATCTCAATTATTCATGACTTATTTGGAATTGGTTTTAAAAATTTTAAACAAAAATTTTAAAGTTGGATAGTTACAGATTAAAAGAAGAACAAAGGAAGAATATAGGGGTTGGGTATTATCAAGCAACTGAGATCATTATTACTTTGGGGCAGTGTTTCTGTAAGTTTCATTGGAGCTAAGGCAAAAGGTAAGTAGTTAAGCAGTGTCAATTGGGGTAAGTAGTATTAATTATTTTTTTTTAAAAAAGGTTTTAAATTATTCTGCAAAGTACTTTTTTTTTGTCATGGAATTTGTCTGAAGAAATACATTTTTTTAAGGATTTGACAAAATTATATTGATAGAATCTTTTGCTTAGAGATGTTGAGATTTATTAAGTGTTTTCTGTTTTATAATATGGAAAAATGTTGTCAATTAGCTCTCAGAGTTTTGTGCCTTATAGGAAGGAAAGCAAATGGCCTCAGAAGGAAAAAGTTTTAAGTGGAGGTTACTAATATGCCATATTGTGTATGAAGATAATTAAGACCTCTGGCCAATGTCTGATTTTAGGTAGTATTGCATCTTCATGCCAACTCAGTTATAAACTATATCCCCATGTAGCCTCGTGAGTTGATTCACTAGTTTGGGGTACTTAAAAATTTTCACTTAAAAGTTAAAGAATTTTGCCAGATTAAATATATTTAGTGTTAATGCTGAGCTGTTACAACTGTTATCAGCAGAGACCAACACTCCTTTGAGAAAATAAAATTATGTCATTTTTTGAAGAAGAGGACACTATTATTTTTGTCGCTTTCCTTTAAAAGTCAGTTCCATCACTAAACAATCCATGTCCTAATATATAGGATCTATGTGACCATTATACATTTTTTTTTTTACTATTGATGGTCTCTGTGCATTGGATCTAATGTTAATGATAGACCAAAGAGATAGATCAGAGAAATCATTCAGAGAAATTATTCTGAAGTGTTCCTAAGTGAAGTGGAACAGAGGTGAATAGTGATTGTTAGAATAACCAGAGTAACCATTCCAGACCTCTGGTTGGTATTTGTGATTTGCTATGAAAAAAATCTGTCCTGGAGTTCTGAAAATGTACTAAAAAATGTAATGTTTACACTTTTGAAGTGATAAAGTATAAAAACATCACTTTGTCCATCTTTAGTATTTCACCCTATCAACCTAAGGCAATTAGCTTGATATAGAGACCGGGTGGTTCTTTTGGAACAGGTTGTGAATATAGTTCTGGTGATAAGAGATCATCGTTTTCTAGAGCTGTTTCCAGGACAGCATAGCCATGTTTTCAAGGGGAGGAAGTTATAGGCTTCTACTATGACTTACAATAGGGAAATATCAACATAAATTATTTTGGAGTGAAATTACGTGATCAATATCTGATGGAAATTTGCTTTTCAATATTTCCTCTTGGAATGTCTTGCAGTTTTTAAACATAATTCTCTGTATTTGAGAAGTTTGGGTAGTGTGCAAAATGTTTTATTCTGATGAGCATTAAAGAACCTAGGACCCAGCCTCTGTTTGATTTTCTGTATCTTAAGCTTATCCAGAGAGTCTCCTGCTTATTTTTAGAAATGTGAAGGAATTCAGAAGATTCTTTTCAACTGCCTCAAACAATTTAGGCAACTCCTTCATGGAGCCCTGGATCCCAGCATGTTCCTAATGAATTGCAGATTTCCAGTTTTGGGGATGTTTGTAATGAAGCTTTGGGGTTCTAAATGGGTCAGAGCAGATTTCGTACTTTGTCAAGTTGTGAGAAAATCTAGGAGGCAATCTGTGCTAAAGACTCTGGAATAATAATTTTGCCACCTGCTGGGTTTTTTTGTTTTTCTAGGGAGAGGAGAACATTATTGAAGACTAACCAATGAGAGTTCTTTAAATATTGAGAGTTCTCAATATTCCTTATTGAGAGATGGGTCAGTTTGTTCCAGCTCAGTATAAAGATGAGTCAAATAAGATTCTAATCATTTAATAAGATTCTAATAATTTAAGTGAAAACTGTTCTATTCGGCTTAGATATTTGATATTTGGCTTAGATCTAGATTTGTTTTCTACTTAAAATTAAATGTGGAGAAACTGCCCTAGAGAGCACCCAGCATCCAACTCAATTCTTTCTCGAGCTTCAATTGGTCTGCTTGGAGAGATGAAAAATTCTTAAATTACTTTGTTGATGATTTTCTCTCCTCTGTTTTGTCTTTCTCGAAATCCTGCTCTATAGTCGTTTGACCTCCTAGACTGGTCTCCTACCTTTTGTATCTTCTCTCTCTCTCTTTTTCACATCTTTTTATCCTTTTGATCTACTTTCTGGGAGATCGCTCCAATTTTATCTTCTAACCCTTATACTGATTTTTAAATCATGCTTTTTAGTTTCTAATAGTTCTTCTTATGGTTGTTCTTTGAATGTTTCTTATTTGTGACATTTTGATCTCTTGTTACATGGATGAGATATTTTGACTTCTTGCTCTGATTTTTTAAAAAAGTTTTTTTTTTTTTTCCCTGAATAACCTCTGTGTCCTACAAGTTGCTTCTTAAAAAAGATGTTTGTTTTGGTCTGTCTTCCCTAAATAGGGGACTGAAAAGCTTCTTGGAAGCTCCAAGCATTTTAGTAATGTCAAATTTAAGTTTTACTGTGGGAGACAGGAGTGGGTCATTGATTGGGTTGATCAAACTCCCTAGAGAAATTAATCTCCTCTCTGGAGGGAAAAGTTCTGGGGATAGGGGCTGTGGGGGTGGAAGGAAGATGTCTCAGCACCTTGTATCTATATGTACAGTTACATAATCTCCTTGTTTTCAGTAAGTTTCCCATGTCCTCAGTTGCTTGGGATTTCCCCGATTTAAAGACCTTCTGGTTTTTTTTTTTTAAATTTAATTTTATTATGTTATGTTAATCACCATACATCATTAGTTTTTGATGTAGTGTTCCACGATTCACTGTTTGCATATAACACCCAGTGCTCCATTCAGTACATGCCCTCTTTAATACCCATCACCAGGCTAACCCAACCCCCAACCCCCACCCCTCTAGAACCCTCAGTTTGTTTCTCAGAGTCCATAGTCTCTCATGGTTCTTCTCCCCCTCTGATTTCCCCCCTTCATTTTTCCCTTCCTGCTATCTTCTTCTTTTTTTTTTTTTTTAACATATAATGTATTATTTGTTTCAGAGGTACATGAACGCTGTGAATTGTGTAAGACTGTTGAATCAAAGACCTTCTGTTTTACGCTTTTCAAGCTTCAGTGGGCAGGGGTGAGGGGCATTACTTAGTAAAGTGGAGTAGGGGAAGACATATAGGTATCTAACCACTTTTCAAATCGCTTTGATCCAATCCTACTTATTTTAGGTTTCCACCTGCCTCCCCCACTTTACTCTCAGTTCTAGAAAAGCTGGTGCTACTAGATGCTGAACATTTTGGGGAATCTGTTGTGTAACTAGGTAGTTCTTGATTTCTCCCACTGCCAGTTAAGATTGAGCTTTCTCGGGTCTGGTAATTTAATTACTGCTCGTGGACCTGCTTTCTACCTTCCAAAACTTAGCTGCTATTGTTTTCTCTCCTGTTCTTCCCCTTCTTTATGGACTCATGTCTTAAAAAAACAGGACAAATTAGATACATTTGTTAAATATGCTATCTTGCCCTGGAACACTCTATTCAATTGGATAGGAAACTTTCAGAAGGTAGATCTTTAATGGTGCACAGGGTTTGGTGTAGAAAGTTTACTTAGAGGAATTTCCTTTTTGAGCTAAAAGTAAAAAAATATCAGTTAAAATTTTCTTGTTCGGGGTATAGGTATTGCAACTATCTCTTTCTCAGGTGGTAGTTTTTTATCAAGCCAACTGTGTGAATTTTGAAAATTAAGACAAAACATAATATTTTTATGCGGTGAAAAAGTTCACCAAGGACTAGGTTATAGGTATAGCCTGACATTTCTGCAGAAAGGATCGTGAACCCAGAGATATTAATGCAGTTGACTCATAATGAGGGTCAAGTTGTTGATTTTTACAACTGTTACAACAAGTAAAATGCTAAAGACCTTTATCATGACCGCAGAGGTCTGTGTTGTCACCTTGTTGTAGAGGAGGGCAAAATTTATAATTAGGCAGAGTGGAGGATCAGCTTCAATTTACATAGATCAAACTGAAGGAAAAAAGGAAACAGTTTCTTCTCTTTGTATTTTATACCTGGGATAAGGCAGGAAAAAAATACACTGTCAAATAAAGCAAAAAGGGAGTTGTAATTACTTCTAATTACAACTTATTTTGTCACAATAAAGATATGTTAGCATTTTTATTATCAGTGTTATTCCAAATTGTTTAGGCAATATTTAGCTAAATTTCAAGAGGATACTCTGTAAATAATATTTGGGAAATGGTAATTTTTACCATCACTTGAGAGTGTGTGTGTGTGTATGTGTGTAGATGATCTAGAAGGTAGGATAGATGAGGTGAGAGGATGAACTTTACCTTGAAGTTTGTAGAGGCTCCTCTGCCATTGTATTCTCATTTGTGTCTCTGTAATATGTGGTTATATCATATATTTCTGGTGCTCACTCTCATCCTCCAATTAAAAGTTAAAAAAACATGGGATTAATCTAAAAAGAGTATCTGTAGGGTCATTTCCACATGACAGAGGATTTGACCTTTGTCACAGTGATATTTGCTGTTTAAGGATGGCTCTTGGGAATTTGACTCCAAGTTAAAAGAAGCATTTATATTTCTCAGTTCACCCGGAGGAGTAATAAACCATACTTCAACTTCTGAAGTCTGTTTCAAAGTCAAATGTCTTCCTTTGAGAGTACTTTGCTGCTCACTTATAAAAGTGGAAAAGGGCATTTCAGTCAATGCTTTATTCTCCCAGTCAGGAACTGAGGCTGAGTTAGGTGGCCACCAACAGGGATAATTTAAGGGACCCTCAGAAGGCCCTTCTATCAAAACATATCTCCCTGGAAGAAACCTATATATTTCCCCCTACTTTTTTGAACTGTTTCTAATTCTGTCTATTACAGATTTACTTCGATTTCAGTCTCTTTTTTTTTTTTTTAAAGATTTTTATTTATTTATTTGAGAGAGAGAATGAGGGAGAGCACATGAGAGGGGGGAGGTCAGAGGGAGAAGCAGACTCCCCGCTGAGCAGGGAGCCCGATGCGGGACTCGATCCCGGGACTCTAGGATCGTGACCCGAGCCAAAGGCAGTCGCTTAACCAACTGAGCCACCCAGGCGCCCCTCTCCTTTTTTTTTAAATAAAAATATCCCAGGGAGGGTCGAGTAGTCTATTAATCAATCATTCATAATTCAATGTGGATTAGTTTAATTAAGTTGCTTTTCTCTAGTTAATGGAAGTTTTGATGGGGGTCAGAAAGAGAGAAAAAGGAAGTAATTAAGTCCCTGGGGTTCTTCAGTGTAAGGCAATCCTGAGCAGAGGGCACTAAAGTGGGCTCACTTGACATCTCAAGGGCAACATGAGGGTAAGGGATACTGGGATTGGGAAGGTGAGCCACAGGAGCTGGGAGATGAGTTAAGAAAGACAAGTGGGACAATGACAAAGACAAACTTTGAACTTATTGTGGGCCAGAATCATTTTCTATAATACAGGCCTTTAAGTTAATGTTATTGGATACTATGGAGGAATGGCTTTGTATTTTTGCTTGGAATTTGTGTTATGTTTTGTGTAATACATATCTTAATATTTGGGGAAAGAGAATGTAGACTCTTAAAAAAACAGACAAGCTGTATTAGAAAGATGCCATAAAACATATATGGTACTTATTATATTTTATTTATAAAATGTTTAATGTATAAGCAAACAAATGTTTAATTCAATTAAACATTATTCATTAAACTTCCATTAACTAGAGGAAAGCAATTTAATTAAACTATTTTTTATTTTAAACTTAAGGAAATAAATAATCAGGGTTATCAGACTAATTGTTGTCAAGAGCAAAGCAGAGATACCAGAATTATTCAGGAGAGCAATTCAGCAACTCTTTGATTGAAAGAAATATTTCTTTTCAGAAATTTATCTTTTTTTCTTTGTGTTTTGCTGTGTAGCAGGGATAATGCAATATAGTTGTGTCTTTGGTAGGCTTGAAAAATATTTTAGTTTAAACAGGTGTTTCTGTTTTTCTCTTTTTTATAGCTTATTCTAAATTGTCAAGCCTTTGAAATAGAATCTATTTTAGGAATTACTGGGCTTGTTCGTCTTATGAAATAGCATATGTGAGTAGCTAACATATTCTTGGCTGATCACACCGATGGGAAACTGACAGCTATGCTAGAGTCCAGACACCCCTATCACTTTTGAGTTTTTATCTTAATTACATATGTATTATCTCTAAAGAAATAAATGATCTCATTCATAGCAGTTGGGCAAAATCAAATCTGGAAGGTCAGAAGCTACCACTTTATATGTAATAGTTAGGCTAACTATGATTTATCATCAAATCCAAATCAAGATAATTGTGAGAGTGAAAAGTGATGTTTAAAATAATTAAAGTGTTATCCATATGCTTTTTATCTATGCCCAGTTTAAACTTTATTACTTCTGACCTCTCTTCAAGTTTAGTACTCTTTCTTCTGCAGTGTGTAATCCAGAAGTTAAGTCCATCCAAAGAATTTTTAAATTTCAGGTATTTTTCAGTTTTAGAGTTTCCCTTTAGTTCTTTTTTAGAGTTTCTATTTATCTTCTGAGTACTCCATTTTTTCAATCATTGTATCTTGCTTGTATTGAATATAGATGTTTCTTGACTTTTGATGGTTCAACTCATATTTTTTTTTTAACTTTATGATGATACAAAAGTGATACATAGTCACTAGAAACCATACTTTGGATTTTGAATTTTGATCTTTTCCCAGGCTAGTGATATGCAGTATTATACTCTCCCATGATGCTGCGCAGGGGCAGCTCCCGGTCAGCCACGTGATTACTAGGGTAAACAATACACACTCACAATCATTCTGTACCCACACAACTGTTCTGTTTCTTACTTTCAGTACGGTGTTCAGTAAATTACATGAAATATTCAACACTTTATGTTAAATAGGCTTTGTGTTAGATGATTTTGCCCAACTGTAGGTTAATGTATGTGTTCTGAGCATGTTTAAGTTAGGCGAGGCTGAGATGCAATATTTGGTATGTTGGGTGTATTAAAGGCATTTTCAACTTAGGATATTTTAAAAGTATGCTGGGTTTATTGGGATGTAACCCCATCAAGGAAAATATGTATGTATTCTCTTGATTTTGAGTTTCTTGTCTCTTTGCAAGTTTTGTAGTTACAAAAAATTATATCTTGTATATTATCTATTATCTTTTACAATGAAGTTTGAAATATCTACATCTATATATATATCTTAACCTTTTAATTTATTATTTTTCTTTTTACTCCATGTTTTCTTGACTTTATCTTGTAGTTCTTTCATTGAATTTTAATTTCAGTAGTTATACTTTTTAAAAAATTTTGAGTATAGTTGACACATGTTACATTTCAGTAATTATATTTTTAATTTCCCTTAAAATCTTCTTTTCTAATTACTCCTTTTTTTCCCCATAGAAGTCTATTTTTATTATACGGCTACAATATTTCTTAGACTTCTCTTGTGCTATTGATTTTCTTCAAATGTCTGGTGATGCATGGTTGATCATTCTTACTTGTTAATTGGGAAGTTTTATTAACATAACTCACTGGTGTAGCTTTCCTTTGCCATTGTATACCTCTATGTCTGCCTGAGTATAAACTTTTGAGTAGGCATGTTGACCAGTAGATAGGGTTGAATTTAAGATGTGTACTATATAATGGACAGTTCTGGTGCTTTCCTTTGGAGGGTAAGCCTCCCAAGAAAAAAAAACCCTCTAAATTCTTTAGGAATTGTATGGTATTTCTGCCACTTGTCTGAAAGTGAAAGCAGGAGGGTCTTAGCCAGCTGTTCAGTAGTTAACCCTTTATTCAAATACCCTCAATACTACTGTACAACCTATTTTTGCGTTCCATGCTTCCAGGTTGTGTTTCTGGGTCATCTCAGGCAAAATAGACCTACCTTCTGTGCAGCCTCATCTGCTATCTCTGGCTTTGTCTTCACACATGTCGTCAGCCCAGTAATCCCATCTACATCCCGTCATCTCTAAATCCATGCAACATTGTAGACCACTCAGAACACACTACCTGCTCTGCTTTCCTACCTCATTCACTTTTTGCTATTATATTCCCTTTCCTGCATTTTTAGATTCATTTCAGTGTGATTTGAAAGGGAAAAGAAAGTGTTTATGCTCAGGCTGCCATCTTACCTCAGTAGGAGCACTCGTTTTGAACGTTAATGTTGTTATTGAAATATTTATGCTTTTGCTTTTTTTGGTTTGTTTTTAAAGAATTTTAGGGGCAGTGAAAGATTTAAGTATCTTCTGGTTCCCTGCCACCCCTTTATCCCTTATGAATTCTGTCATGGACTAAATACTGGACAAATCCAGTAAAAAAGTTGAATGACTGATTCAACATGAATGACCGACTAACATGAAACCATGATGAAGTATTTTAACAAAACATGTGAAAATTTTGTGGCAGCAAATTTGGGTTCTGGCAAAAGTAGAAAAACAACCAACATATAGCATCCATATGTAAAACAATATATGTTTCAAATGAATTTTACTTAAAATAATCTTTAGTTTTGCCTGATTTTATAGATGGATCCAGGAGAGACTAGAGGGAAGGGGTTAGAACTGGTGGAATTCTTTTTTTTTTAAATGTATTATTTATGATAAGGTTCAAGTGCATTTTATTTTTTGTTATTTTTTAAAGATTTATTTATTTATTTATTTGACAGAGAGAGAGAGAGAGAGCGAGAGCAGGAACACAAGCAGGGGGAGTGGGAGAGGGAGAAGCAGGCTTCCCGCGGAGCAGGGAGCCTGATGTGGGGCTCCATCCCAGGACCCTGGGATCATGACCCGAGCCGAAGGCAGACGCCTAAGGAGCCGAAGGCAGATGCCTAACCCAGGTGCCCCGAAGCTGGTGGAATTCTTAGAGCAAAGAGGCATGAGGAGGTGTAAAGTAGAAGAACTGACAGACGATGAGGAAAGAGGTACCACAAGGCAGAGTAAAAAAGGAAAATATCTGGTCGCCTGTCTCGTGCTTCCTTTGATATGAAAGAAATTTGGAGGTAGCCCTGAACACTTAAAACTCAAAACTGCAACAGAAAAGCAAATTTGAGTTTCTCTAGATGCTCTTGGGTGTAAATAATGTGGATTCATGACTTGTCCTCAGTCAGAAGGTAGCTATCTACTTTTTATACCAGTGGAACGTTTATGTGAACTAGTTTGGAGATTCAAACCTTTCTTAACACTTCCTAATTAGGCTGAAATTCCATCAAGGGATTTGTGCTGACCTCATAAATGATGAATGTGAAATTTAATTTTCCAAAGTCACAGGTGCCCAGTCAAGGATACAATTTATGTATCTTTGTAGGATAGTCTGTGACATGTGACCATGGCTCTGGTGCTGAAATGCACGGGGCCTAGTGTAGAGCTTGCTTTTATGCCGTGGTTGAAAACTTCTGAAAGCCTTTGTTTCTCTGAACACTTTGGAGACCAGTCAGGTGCATTACTGCCTGACTCACAACAATTTTCAGGATTTTTGTATATTTCATGACTTGGTTGGATTGTTTGCTTTTCTTATCCCTGGAAATAATCTAGTAAAATAAAAACAGTAAGCACACTAGCCACATTTGGCTTCTGTTTATAAACATATTGAGCACCAGTAATAATAGAAGAAGATAACTGACGATTGGTCAAAGACAAAAATAGGTATTACTCTTATATTACATTTGTCTGTTGTTTTAAAATCACCTATGATGCAACTATGAACAATTGGACAGAAAATATTTAAAAAAAATCAACTTCCCTTATATGGCTATCTAACCTTACAATGATGAATTGACCCAAACACGTAGCTTTTATGAAAATTACAATATGGCTTTTTAAATTATAATACTTTGCAATTAGCATCACATAATACAAAATGTTCCTGCCTGAAAATTTTATATTTAATTTCAATCTTGCAGCATTACACTATAATTGTATAGTCTTAAACCATCAAAAGTAAGTTTAAAAATGCATGTTTTCATTTTTACATATGGAAAAACTTTCTCAAGTAAGTTAAAATACTGTTCTCTTTTCATTGAATAATAAATATGGGTTTCCCTCTGATGTAATTAATATAACCTATACTATTCAGTAGAGAACAGAAATGTTAAATCGTACATTAAAAAGTGGCTAAGAGTATTTCATTACCAAACCAATTCTGCAATTTCCATAGACTTATGGAAAATGTTATTCACCTCTTGGGGAAAACCTTTGGCAGGAAGCTCAGTTTTGCTTGGCATCCTGTTTGCATCTGTTTAGTCTCTGGTTAGTTTGTTCTTGATGTCAGTTGTATATATACTCTCCTCATGTTGTGGAAGAGAAAACAACTTTAGTTCTCAACCCATATTTATTTTTCTACTGATATTTAATCTCTATGTTGAGTTTAAGATAGAGGATTCCAGTGTAATAGTTAAAATGTGTACTGTTTGCAGTAGTGACAATTTCCAAGTAGTCGAACGGGATTCTGGAGTTTTGCTTCTTATTCTATTATAGGCTCTTCACTTAAACATCCCCGTGGTGTAAAATAAGGACATCATATGAAGTATGGTTATGTTTCTGTTGTGGAATGAACTTTTTCGAATTCTCAGCCATTTAATAGCATGACTGCCGAATGCACATTAAAAATTTTCTAGGTAAAAAGGATAATTAGAGTCAGTGAAAGAAAGATGGAGAAAAACAACAAAAGATAGTAATAAAATTTAGTCAGTAAATAATGTTACCTACAAAAACTATTTATGTGTAATGAAATATGAAGCATAAATCTCATTATTAATCCTTTTATTGGAAATTTTGGTGCCTGAATAAAATTATTTCCTTGCTTTTTATTGCCTTGCTTTTTAATTACTGAAAGTTTGATTATCTAAAATAACCATTGCTCTTTCTAAAGTGAAGTCAATGATCTAACATATAAGAGAATATTAAGGAGTATAAATTCATAATATGTATCTTTATGTTAATATTGAGATGATAAATTTAAAAGAGAGAAGCCATTAAAATTGGATAACTGTTACTTCAAATCATCAGATTTTATTAGCATAAATGTATAAGAGCTAGATTTGGCATCTATTTAATTGATACTAAAGGGAAGCCGGCGTGCATATGGCCTGATCCCTCGGTTATCTCAGAGTGGAATTTATAGTTGCTGAGTTGTGCTGTTCCACTGTCATTTTTGATATTATATTACAATTTCAACCTATGTTATAGGGAGAATTTCATTCTTAATTATGCAACGACTCTCCCTTAGTCTTTAATTTATCTTTTAATTTAGAGCCCAGATTGTCATTGTCTAATTACCCCCACAAGTTATATCATGTCAGTTATTCATCCCACTAACACTTCAGGGTTTCTTGCATCAGAGAACACATTTCATTTGAGTTTATCCTTTTACAGTACCTGATCCATAGTAGAGGTTATACTTAAATAATTTTGACAGGACTCTTTAATTAAATTTAAAGCATCATTCACCTTCCTTCCAAATATAAAGTGTATATTTGAATGTTGGTGGACCTTGGGAAGGAACTATGCATTTATGTTTGCCTACTTTGTGATTTTTTAAATCTCCACAATTAATCTAAGGTATGGTTGGGTTAGGTTATTATTATTCCTACCATAAAAATGAAGAAATTAAGATTTAAGGGCGTAAATAACCAGTCCAAAATTGTATGGGCTAGCCAAATGTGGAAACGGGATTTGAAGCTAGGTCTTTCTGACTCTAAAGACTTTGCTTTCAGCAAAGCTGGCGGCATCACAATTCCGGACTTCCAGCTCTACTACAAAGCTGTCATCATCAAGACAGTATGGTACTGGCACAAAAACAGACACATAGATCAATGGAACAGAATAGAGAGCCCAGAAATGGACCCTCAACTATATGGTCAACTAATCTTTGACAAAGCAGGAAAGAATGTCCAATGGAAAAAAGACAGTCTCTTCAACAAATGGTGTTGGGAAAATTGGACAGCCACATGCAGAAGAATGAAACTGGACCATTTCCTTACACCACACACAAAAATAGACTCCAAATGGTTGAAAGACCTCAATGTGAGACAGGAGTCCATCAAAATCCTAAAGGAGAACACAGGCAGCAACCTCTTCGACCTCAGCCGCAGCAACTTCTTCCTAGAAACATCGCCAAAGGCAAGGGAAGCAAGGGCAAAAGTGAACTATTGGGACTTCATCAAGATAAAAAGCTTTTGCAAAGCAAAGGAAACAGTCAACAAAACCAAAAGACAACTGACAGAATGGGAGAAGATATTTGCAAATGACATATCAGATAAAGGGCTAGTATCCAAAATCTATAAAGAACTCATCAAACTCAACACCCAAAGAACAAAGAATCCAATCAAGAAACGGGCAGAAGACATGAACAGACATTTTTCCAAAGAAGACATCCAAACGGCCAACAGACACATGAAAAAGTGTTCAATATCGCTCGGCATCAGGGAAATCCAAATCAAAACCTCAATGAGATACCACCTCACACCAGTCAGAATGGCTAAAATTAACAAGTCAGGAAATGACAGATGTTGGCGGGGATGCGGAGAAAGGGGAACCCTCCTACACTGTTGGTGGGAATGCAAGCTGGTGCAGCCACTCTGGAAAACAGTATGGAGGTTCCTCAAAAAGTTGAAAATAGAGCTACCATATGATCCAGCAATTGCACTACTGGGTATTTACCCCAAAGATACAAAAGTAGGGACCTGAAAGGCTACGTGCACCCCGATGTTTATAGCAGCAATGTCCACAATAGCCAAACTGTGGAAAGAGCCAAGATGTCCATCAACAGATGAATGGCTAAAGAAGATGTGGTATATATATACAATGGAATATTATGCAGCCCTCAAAAGGAATAAGATCTTGCCATTTGCAACGACGTGGATGGAACTGGAGGGTATTATGCTGAGCGAAATAAGTCAAACAGAGAAAGACATGTATCATATGACCTCACTGATATGAGGAATTCTTAATCTCAGGAAACAAACTGAGGGTTGCTGGAGTGGGGGGTGGGGTGGGAGGGATGGGGTGACTGGGTGATGGACACTGGGGAGGGTATGTGTTCTGGTAAGCGCTGTGAATTGTGCAAGACTGTTGAATCTCAGATCTGTACCTCTGAAACAAATAATGCAATATATGTTAAGAAAGAAAAAAAGAAGAAGAAGAAGAATGTAGCAGGAGGGGAAGAATGAAGGGGGGGAAATCGGAGGGGGAGAAGAACCATGAGAGACGATGGACTCTGAAAAACAAACTGAGGGTTCTAGAGGGGAGGGGGTTGGGAGGATGGGTTAGCCTGGTGATGGGTATTGAGGAGGGCACGTTCTGCGTGGAGCACTGGGTGTTGTGCACAAACAATGAATCATGGAACACTATATCTAAAACTAATGATGTAATGTATGGGGATTAACATAACAATAAAAAAAATTAAAAAAAAAAAAAGACTTTGCTTTCAATCGCTAACATGCCAACTCCCTAAAAAGACAGTAAGTAGAAGTAAGTTGGTTCTGCAGATTCATTGGTAGGTAAAAATACAGTTCCTCCTCTCTTTAAGTTTACAGCCTCATTGGAGAACATTGATAATGTCCAAATATTATATTAATATTGAAAGTAAGCCTACAACTGTGATAAATGCTTTGAAGGAAGAAGACACAACTTTTTTTGCCTGAGTAGTATTAACTGAAGAAGCTTGAACTCAGATGGGAAGAGTAGGAATTGACTTCTGAGCAATGATGCAGGAGCATTTCAGAAGGAAGAGTAAATGCAAAAAACCTATGGAAGGAGAAAGCATGATGCTTTAGAGATGAAAATGTAGGGCAGGACACTTGAGGTGAAGAAGAAAACCAAGGGAGTATAGTTTTGGGTGTCTGGGGGAAGATGCAAAATAAGGCTGATTTTTTAAAAGTGTTTGGTGAGCGCTGTGAATTGTGTAAGACTGTTGAATCACAGACCTGTATCCCTGAAACAAATAATACATTATATGTTAAAAAAAAAAGAAAGAAGAAGATAGCAGGAAGGGAAAAATAAAGGGAGGAAATCGGAGGGGGGAGATAAACCATGAGAGACTATGGACTCTGAGAAACAAACTGAGGGTTCTAGAGGGGAGGGGGTGGGGGGATGGGTTAGCCTGGTGATGGGTATTAAAGAGGGCATGTACTGCATGGAGCACTGGGTGTTATACGCAAACAATGAATCATGGAACACTATATCAAAAACTAATGATATAATGTATGGTGATTAACATAACATAAAAAAAAAAGTGTTTTTTTTTTTTTTTCCCTTTTCTTTATACTAAGAATACTGGGAAGCCATGAGGGGTTTAACAATCAGCCAATGGCATGATTAGATTTGTGATTAATGGAGGTGAGCTTTTATGAGAATATTATGCAGCTGAGCTCTTTAGAGACCTCCATAGATATGGTGGACATTTTCATTATCAACTTCTGTTGAGCACACTTGCAAAGAGTCCTCTAGTTGGGTTTCTGTTCCCTCTTTCCTTGTAACTTGCTAACATTTTATTGAGGTTCTCTGAGATTTTCCAGCTGTATAATATGTGTGAATGTCCTTTCTAGAACTATAAAGTGCTATACGTCAGGCGTTTTTATAAGCCATAGCTTGATATTCAGTATCAATCCAATGCAATTAGTCTATTAACACTCAATTTGATGGACAGTAGATAGCTTTCTTCTTTCTGATACCTCAGATTCCCTCCTAGTAAAGAGCAAAGATTCACTTCTTAGTGGCAGGACTGAATAGGCATGTGATGACCCTAATCTGATTACTAAAAAGGCATCCTTGATGGTAGGGGTGAAGTCCATGACTAGAAGGTTGAAGGGAGGGGGAAATTACCAGATGGAGTTAAGTGAACATCAGAAATATACCAAAGGGAATAAGAGGGAGCCATAGATCTCCTAAATAATTTTTGTTCTCAATTTTGTCCTGGGGTGTTGAAAAATGCATGAACACACTATTTATTAATTTTATCAATTAAGTTTATTTATTAATTTCTAGACAGACTCTATTATGGCACATAGAGGGCACAGAGACAGTACATCTGACCCCTGGTTGTTCTTTGTGCTCTCTAGACCTCTTGTGAAGGCAGACATTCAGGTGATAGTTGTTAGCAGAGATAGTGGAAAGCCATTCTCACCCCAGTGGATGGGGAAAGCATGGGATCAGAGGAGTCTGGGAAGGCAGACATTACGCAGCATGACAACAGTGATGATGCTATGTCCATGGTGCCTAGTAGAGTGTGTAGAAACTAGCAGGAGCGAAATAAAAATTTATTGAAAAAAATGAATGAATGAAGTAGAGGTGATTTAGTGTTGGGGTCCTACAGGAAAAGAAACTCAGGAACATGGAAGCTTTGGAATTGCAATACAAGTGGGGTTTTCATTTTGAGGAATGCAGCAGGAATCCAATTACTACGCCCTGGGAACAAAGTCAATAAGAGGCTGAGAGCAAGGCTGAATCAATACAGGATTGCTTATCTGGGGTTCCTTAAATTCTTCAGGATTAGAAATCTTGCTGCAGAACTGATCTTGTAGTTGGGGGATAAGAGGTCTCAGATTTAAGAATTAGAAGGATGACAGAGTGAGTCATCATAATAGCAGACCTCTTCCTAAACCGATTTTCTGGTTCAATCAGCAAGAGTGTTATTTGTTTTTGTTTTCTGATTGTTTTCTTTTGCTTTTTGCTTGTGTCAGATACTTTTATATTGCCTTAAGCTACTCATTGGGCTGCTGTAGCAAATAGGTATGAATCTGAACAAGTTTTTTTCTTTTTTGTTTTCACCTCCTCCTTCAGTTTAATACTGTTTACCACAGAATGTTTTGGTAAGGAACCTGTTTTTGTTTTGTTTTTCTTCTGACCTGTTTTATCAGATAGGAACATGGTGGTTTCTGGTGGTTATTTTAACACATGAATTCAAGTTAGCCCGAAATGAAAGGATATTAGTATCATGGTATTTTTGTAGAGGCCACAATTTGATCTGTATATGATATGGCTATTAGCCTTGGATAGTGAAAATCTAAGTTTCTGGTACCAAATAATCTCTTTTTTTTGTCCATCTTTTAGTAATATTTTTCTAATGTTCCTTGTAGAACTACATGTCATCTATTTTCAGTCCATGTAGTTTGGGTGTATCTCCAGGGGAGGGTATAACTTCTGCTGAACAAAGAGAATGTGTGGCCCAAGCCAAGGCCTTCAGAGTGAGTGATAATTTATAAATGAACCTTTGCTAAAACTAAGGGCATCAGAGTATACTGAGCTCTGACAAAGTAAGACTAGAACTGTTGGAAGCCATCTTTTCACTGTATATAGGGATCTTGCTGGGGTTGGAGCCAACATAGGTAAGGGCTGAGAGATGGAAAGAGGGAAAAATGAGCCCTGATGAAATTTTAAGCCCCTAGATCCAGCCTTGCCTGAAATGTGTCACTTTGTTTAAATTTCATGAGCTAATGCATTTCTCTTTTGTTGACCTTAAGTTTCACTCTGCTCTCTGAAACCTGCTACAGAAAGAGATCCACTTTTCTTTGTTTATGGAAGGCAGGCATACAAAATTAATAAATGGTGAATATTAAACAATGATAGATGATGAAATAAAAATCAAATTTTATTGAATGCCAAATTATATATTTTCTGAATGACTAAAATGGCACTCTATAAGTACAGATAGACTAAGGTTACACAGTTGATATAGGGATAATTGGTACGAAGGACCTTTTGGCTTAATGAGCTATTTCTTTTTGTAATAGCTATTTCTGTTTTTTTTTTTTACAATAGTGTATTTTGTTTTTCAGTAAAAAAAGAGACTTTCCAACATATGTAATCAAGATGTTTATCTCTTGATCTGAATTCTTGCCCTTTTCTGTAGTACATGATTAAGAAATTTGAGCAGATATTTTCCTGAGAAATATCATCTACCAAAAAGTCATATATCATGATCTAGTGATTAAAATACTGATCGTTACAGACAATTCTTTAATGAAGAGGAAATACAGATATGGATAAAATGCTTCACCTCTGTATTTTTTTTTTTTCACCTCTGTATTTTAAAACTAGATTGCTAAGGGCATGAACCCAGCTAAATATGCTGTGGACAATGCCAGGTTGGAGCCAAAAGCCCAAGGATTGTATGGAAGGTTTGTCCGTGAACAATATGGAATATAAAGAGAAGACTCAAAGGATTAATTTGGCTTTCTTCATTCAGTTTCCAGTAGAAAAACTAAGTAAACAAAAAATATGGAAACATTGGAATCATCTGCCTCTTTTCAAATAAGCTCTAATGTATGGTTACATTGAAAACTTAACTTAGGGAAAATGCAACTGTTAAATTCTGATTTATTCAAATAGGTAAATGATAATATGACAGTGGGTGCTTTTATTAAAAAATAGTATAAATTTACTAGTCATTCAGGAGCTTTAAATTTTTTTTTAAAAGTGTCTAAATATAGCTTGGCAAATTAAGAGTCATTTTTAAAATAGCTAATGGATTTGAATTTTAATATGATGCACCTGAGAATTTTTTACATTTACTGAAATCAGCCTACTGATTTCCTTGTTTAAAAACTGAAGTCAGAGGATAATCACTTTTAAAGATTTGGTGGAGAATGTGATTTCCACTGCATCTACAGTAACAGATTTAAAGAAAAATTTGAAATTCTATAGACAGACTTTGGAAAGCAGGAAGTTATTTCAGTATTGTATACAAAATACTCTTGTAAAGAATATACAGTCTTAATGATACAGTAAGGCTAATTTGATCACAGTGTTCTCTACATTTAATTGATTACTTTTAAGATACCTTTTTTCTTGTCCTTTGTAATAACCTTATTTTGTAGAAAAAAATAATTCACTTACTTTCAGAACAAATATAATCTCACTTGTTCTTCTTGAAGCTAGAATTATTTTTTATCTCATATTGTGTCCAGTCCCCTACATGAGGAAACCCGTTCTCTCCTTTTTGGATGTTGGCCCAGTATTACTCTCTCCACTGATATTTTCCAACAATTGCATGAATTAATTAAATGGTTTTCCTTAGGTGTTCCAGTAATTTTTTGTTTAAGAGTAAAGTTAAAGAGTAACAATTTTCCAGGGGCGCCTGGCTGGCTCAGTTGGTTAAGTGGCTGCCTTCGGCTCGGGTCATGATCCCAGGGTCCTGGGATTGAGCCCCAGGTTGGGCTCCCTGCTTGGTGGGGAGTCTGCTTCTCCCTCTCCCTCTGCCTGCTACTCTGCCTACTTGTGCTCTCTCTCTGTCTCTCTGCAAATAAATAAATAAAATCTTAAAAAAAAAAAGTAACAATTTTCCAGTTCCTCCCACAGCTACACTAGAGTATAGATACCATCCTTTCAGAGCTTAATTTCTCAAGTAAGTGCTTTAAACCATTTTCTCTATTGCCTTACCATTCACTCACTGCCTAACACCCTGTAATCTGGCTTCTCTGTCTCTACTCTGTAGAAGCTGTACTGTTCTCCCAGTTACTAAACCAAATGGTATTTTCTCAGCTCTCTTATCAAAATTTCTGTTGAATTAATCACTTGATCACATCTTCCTACTTGAAATACTCTTGTTCTTTGACCTTCATAATACTCTTGTTCTTTGATCTTCATGATATTACACTAACTTGGGTCTTCAATATTATTTTCTAAAAGAATAAAGATTTTATTATTCTACTAGAATGGTTTATAAAAATGATATACACGCATTCCATGTAAAGTTACAAAGAAAGCTGAAAATTGCTAAATATCCACTCAGAAATAGCCTCCATTATTAAATAAACATTCTCTCCATTACAGATGAATGCATAGCCAGATCAACTGAGTGGCGGGTACTTAGATATAGTTTTATTAAAATAGGATCAAACTATATACCATTTCTGACAGACAGACTCTAAGATGGTCCCTAGTTATGCCTGCCTTCTGGTATTCATACACTCTACCAGTAAAGCCATCTGAACTAGGAGTTTTCTTTTTAGGAAGACTTTTAACTACAAATTTGACTTATTTAGTAGACTTCTTTGCCATTCATTTATCTTTTTTTTTTGAATGAGCTTTGGTAGTTTATGTCTTTTAAGGAATTTGTCCATTTCATCTAAATTGTTTAATTTATTGGCATAAAGTTGTTAATATTCTCTTATTTTAATTTCTGTAGAAACTCTAGTGACGTCATCACCCTCAGTGCTGATATTGGTAAATTGCATTTTATCTCTTTTTTTTTGCTGATCTGGCTAGAAGTTTATCAATTTTATTGATCTCAAAAGAACTAGCTTTGGATTTCATTGATTTTTCTCTATTTTTTTTCTGTTTTCTATATCATTGATTTTAATTCTGATCTTTATTATTTTCTCTTACTATGGATTTAATTCATTATTCTTTTTCTGTGTGTGTGTGTCTGTGTGTGTGTGTGTGTGTGTGTTTCTTTTTACTAAGGTGGAAGCTAAGGCCATTGTTTTGAAAACTTTCTTTTTACGTAATACAGACATTTAGTGCTATGTTTCTTCGTAGATATTACTTTAACTGAAACCCATAAATTTTAGTATGTTGTGTTGTCATTTTTATTCAGTTCAGAATGTTTTCTAATTTCTCTTTCGATTTCTTCTTTGACCTTTGAGTTATTTAGAAGAGTGTTACTTAGTGTCCAAACATTTAGAGGTTTTCCTATATTTCTGTTATTGCTTTCCAACTTAGTGCTATTTTGTCAGAAAACATACTTTATATGATTTGTATTCTTTTAAACTTATTGAGATTGGTTTTATTCCCCCAAATGTACTCTACTTGAATAGAATGTGAATTCATCTGTTGTTAGGTGGAAAGTTTTATGAATGTCAATTAGATTAAGTTGGTTGATAGTATTGTACAAGTGTTGTATATCCTTACTGATTTTCTGCCAATTTATTCATTAGTTACTAAGGTAAGGGTTTGGAATCTCTGACTATAATTTTGATTTTATTGATTTCTCCTTCTAGTGTTGCCATTTTTTGCTTAATGTATTTTAGAGTTCTGTTATTAGGTACATAAGTGTTAAGGATTGTTATGTCCTTTTGATTAATTGACTGCTTTATCAGTATGAAATAACTTGATCTCTGGTGATATTTTTTGCTGTAAAATCTATTTTGTCTGATACTAATATAACCACTTCAGCATTATTTTGATTAGTGTTAACATGGCATATCTTTTCCATTCCTTTTCTTTTAATCTATTTCTCTTAATATTTTAAGTGGGTTTCTTATAGGCAGTATATACTTGGTTCTTCCTTTTTTACCCAATAAAAAAAGCTCATTTATAATGCTTTTAAATTAGGGGTATTTATACCATTTACATTTAATATTATTATTGATACGTTTGGGTTTAAAGCTACCATCTTGCTCTTTGCTTTCTATTTTTTCCATTTTTTGTTCTCTTTTTCCTTTGTTTCTACTGAGTTTTGGATTCAATTTTTTTATTCCATTTTACCTCCTTTATTGGTTTATCAGCTATAATTCTTTGTTGTGTTATCCTAGTAATTGCTTTAAGTTTACAGTATACATCTTTAACTTAACACATTTTACCTTAAAATAATATTATACTACTTCATGAATAATATAGGTAACTTAAAAGTTTACTTACACTTTTTTCCTGGCCTTTGTGCTATTTTCATATATTTTACTTCTTATTTTTTTGAAGTTTTTATTTAAATTCCAGTTAGCTAACATACAGTATAATATTAGTTTCAGGTGTAAAATATAGTGATTCAACACTTCCATACAATACCTAGTGCTCATCACAACAAATGCACTCATTAATCCCCATCACCTATTATATGTTATATATGCCACAATACATTGTTAATATTTTTACATTAAACAATTCTTTTAAAGAGATTTAAATAATGATTAAGTCTTTTATATTTACCCACTAGTTATCATTTTCTGTTTTCTTTATTCCTTTGTTTGGGTCCAGATTTCTATATTATATCATTTTTCATTTGCCTGAAGTCCTTACTTAAATAATTATTATAGTGCAGGTTTGCTGGTGATATTTTCTGTGTTTATATGTCTGAAAAGGTCTTTATTCCACTTTGTGTTTTTTAACAGCTTAGGTAAGGTTCAATTAAAATACTATAAATCCATTTTAAGTATACAATTCAGTGATTTTTAGCATATTTGCAGAGTTGTGCAACCATCCCCACAGTCTAATTTTAGAACATTTCCATCATCCCAAGAAAAACTCTTATGCCCATTTGTAGTCACTCCTCATTCCTTCCCCCAGCCATATGCAATCACTAATCTACTCTCTGTCACTATAGATTTGCTTTTTCTGGGCATTTCACATAGCTGGGATAATATAACATGGGTTCATTTGTGTCTGGCTTCTTTCATTAAGTATAATATTTTCAACATTCTCCCATGTTGTGTCAAGTATTGGGACTTTGTTGCCTTTTTTTTTAGAGATTTATTTATTTGAGAGAGAGGGAGAATGAGAGCAGGGGAAGGGGCAGAGGGAGAGAATCTTCAAGCAGACTGTCTGACATGGGGCTTGATCTCACGACCCATGAGATCATGACCTGAGCTGAAACCAAGAGTCGGATGCTTAACCAACTGAGCCACCCAGGTGCTTTGACTTGGTTGCTTTTTTAAATCACCAAATAGAATTCTGTTGTATAGGTGTAAACACATTTTGTTTATCTGTTCATCAGGTGAATGGACATTTGGGTTGTTTCCACTTTTTGGCTATTGTGAATAATGTGGCTATGAACATTTGTGTGTAAGACTTTGTGTGAACATATGTTTTCATTTCTCCTGGTAGATATTCAAGAGTTGAATTGCTGGGTTATGTGGTTATTCTATATTTAAAATTTTGAGAAACTGACAAACTATTTTTTAAAGCAGGTATACCATTTTACACTCCCATTAGCAGTGTATGAGGGTTCCTATTTCTTCACATCCTTGTTGACACTTGTTATTGTCTGTTTTTAATTGTAGCCATTCTAGTGGGTGTGAAGTGGTAAATAATTATGGTTTTGATTTGCATTTCCCTGATGACTAATGATGCTGAACATCTTTTCATGTGCATAATTATTGGTTGTTAGTAAGTCATACTTTTTTTAAGGCCTTATTTTTCTTTTTTTGTCTTCACAGTTTTGCCTTTTCCAGAATGCCATATAATTAGAATCATATGGTAGTGATACACATTTAAGGTTCCCTATGTTCCCTATGTCTTTTCATGGCTTGATAGCTCTTTTCTTTTTAGCATTGAATAATATTCCATTGTCTGGGTGTGCCATTGTTTATTTACCATTCATCTACTGAAAGACATACTATTGCTTCCAAGTTTTGGCAATTATGAATAAAGTTGCTGTAAATATCCTTGTACAGGTTTTTGTATGGACATAAATTTTCCATACTAAGGAAAATTTGGGTAAATACTAAGGAGCATGATTACTGGATTGTATGGTGAGAGTATGTTTAGTTTTGTAAGAAACCAAATTGTCTTCCAAAGTGGCTGTACTGTTGTATTCCCACCAATGATATATGACAGTTCCTGTTGCTCCACATCCCTGTCAGCATTTGGTGTTGTCAGTATTCTAGATTTTAGCCATTCTAATAGGTATATACCTTTGTTTTTGAAAGATATTTTCCTTGTGTTTAGAATTCTAAGTTGCCAGTTCTTTACTTTCAGCCTTTTAAAGGCTCCACTGCCTTTTGGCTTTTCACTGGTTTAATTTGTATCTTTGTTTCCCTGTATGCAATATGTCTTTTCCTTGGCTGCTTTTAAGATTTTCTCCTTATCACTGGTTTTAAATGATTTCTTGTGGTTCATTATTCTTGTGCTTGAGTTTATTGAGCTTCTTGGATTTGTGGTAATATAGTTTTCACCAAATTTGGGAATTTTTTGGCCATTGTATCTTTAAATATTTTTCTGTGTTTTCTCCTCTCTTTAAAGGATTTAGTTAAACAATTAACGGAACTTTGATAAATTGTAGGATCACTTTAAATATTCCCACAACTCACTGATACTTTGTTCATTTTTTTCCCAGCCTTCTTTCTTTTTTTTTTTTTTAAGATTTTATTTATTTATTTGAGAGAGAGAGAGAGAGAGCATGAGTGGTGGGGGAGGGGAGAGGCAGAAGGAGAGGGAGAAGCAGACTCCCCACTGAGCAGGGAGTCCAATGTGTGGCTCTATCCCAGGACCCTGAGATCATGACTTGAGCCTAGGACCCTGAGATCATGATCTGAACCAAAGGCAGATGCTTAACCAACTGAGCCACCCAGGCGTCCCCAGCCTTTTTTCTTTATGTGTTTCAGTTTGGATGATTTCTACTGATACACTTTCAAATTTACTACTCTTTCCTCTTGCAATGTTTATCTCTGTTAATCCCATTCAGTGTATTTCTTTTTTATCTTAGACATTGTAGTTTTCATATCTAGAAGTTGTATTTGAGTCTTAAATATCTTCTAGGTTTTTGCATAACATGCTCACTCTTTCCTCTAGCTATTCGAACATATGGAATACAGCTGTAATAGCTATTCTAATGTTCTTGTCTACAAATTTTATCATCTGTGTAATTTCCAGGTTGGTTTTGATTCAGTTTTTTTTTCGCTCACTATGGGTCATATTGGCCTATTTTTTTGCAGGCTTGATAACTTTTGATTAGATGTCAAACATTGTGAATTATTCCTGCTGGGTACCTCTTGACCAAAAGTGGAAGTCCTATAAATTATCATATAGTTTTAAATACAAAATACCACAATTAGTTTTGCTTACATTTAACAGAATCAAAAGATCCCAGAGTGAAAATGAAAGAACAACAGAATTTTGGCTCAATGTTATTTAGCTAGAAGTCAACAAAATACAGCAAGCAGGTCAAATTTAGCCCAAGGCCTGTTTTTGTACAGTGTGGGGGGTAAGGTTGGTCTTAACATTTTAAAAGATTATAAAAGAAAGAAATAAAAACCCAACAGAGATTGTGTGCAGCCCACAAAGCCTAAATATTTACTTTGTGTCTATAGAAAAGATTTGTAAAAAAAAATTCCTAGAAGATCTAAGGTTACTAAAATTATTACAAAGGATAAATTAGTTGTTTGTGTCATTTAAAAAAATTTCATGCTTCAGTTTTTTTTTTTTTTTTAAAGATTTTATTTATTTATTTATTTGAGAGAGAGAGAATGAGAGACAGAGAGCATGAGAGGGAGGAGGGTCAGAGGGAGAAGCAGACTCCCTGCCGAGCAGGGAGCCTGATGCGGGACTCGATCCCGGGACTCCAGAATCATGACCTGAGCCGAAGGCAGTCGCTTAACCAACTGAGCCACCCAGGCGCCCCTCATGCTTCAGTTTTTAAGATAATATAAATTTTCTCCCTGTTGTGAATTATGAAGGAATACACTTTTACTTCCTCTTGCTGCTTCTACACCAATCTTCCAGCTTTGTCAGTAATATTATTTCTCTTTGTCAAAGTTTAAAACATCCAAATTATATTCTCTAACAAATTACTGTAGTTGTTTAAATAGATTTATTTAAATTGATTCAATGCCCATCAACACTTATTTTATTCATTCTTGCTTTTCCATTTCTGAATCCCTTATTTCATCCATTTCTTGATTGGTAGGACTTCAATTTTCATAAAGCTATTGTAGAAATTATATTTCTTATAACTTTGTGTGCTTAATGAAGTCAGTTGCCTGAATCACAAAAGAAAATTTGAATGAGTATAAGATATTAATGTCATACTCTTTTTCTCTCAGAACATTTTAGTAATTGCTCCATTGTCATCTGGAAGTTGCTGTGAAGAAGTATGGAGTTAGTCTAATTCCCATGATTAGAAAAAAGATTATATTATTTTTCCAACCTGGATCATGAGGAATTAGGAAATTATCCTTTATTATAGTTCTGAATGCTTTTTTTCTGTTCCATTTGTTAGATTAAATTTATCTCTCTATTAAGTCATTTTGTTTACTCATATCTATTAGCGTCTCTCTAATTTCTTTAATAATGCATTTGCTTTAATTCATTCATTAACTTATCTATCAATTTATTTATTTACTCAACACAGGTTCCACATATATAGGTTAACAACAGATAACAACAACAAAATAATCTCTGCCCCCTTGGACTTTACCTTCTGGTACAGGGAGAAATGCAATAAGCAGACAAATGAATAAAAATGCCTATCAAGTGGTGATATGAGAGTGTTGTGGAGAGAATAAAGCAGTCGGATGCCAGCAGTGCATGTTGAGTGGGGTTAGGAATTCCTGTTTTTTTTTCAGGAGAGGGTGTCTCCAACAAAGTAATCTTTGAATAGGTACCTAGAAGGTGAGTTGTGAGCTAAGCAGGTATCTGGTAACGGTATTCCAGACAGAATATTGAAGACTCTGAGCCAGTCTGTCAAATGGAAAATGTGGCAAGTCTGTCCTATATGAAAAGCAAAGAGGCCATTGTAGTTAGAGCAAAGTTTGCATGGTGAAGTGGAAGAAGATGATAGTGTCGTAGCAAGTGGCCAAACTATGAAAATGACTTAGGATTTTACTCCAAGAGAGAAAGACATTGGAAGATATATTAGTTTCCTGTTGCTGTGTAACAAATTATCACAAATTAAGTGGCTTAAAACAACACACACATTTATTATCTCACAATTTCTATGGGCCAGGATTCTCAGCATGGCTTGAATATGTTTTATACTTCAGGGTCTCACAAGGCTTTATTCACTGTATTGGCCAGGCTGCTTTCTCAACTGGAGATTTGACTGGGGAAGAATCCACTTCCATGCTCATTCAGGTTGTTGCCAGAATCCGTTTCCTTGTGATTGTATAACTGAGGGGCCCAACTTTTTCCTGGCTGTTAGCTGAAGTTAACTCAGATCCTAGAAGCCACATGCAGTTCCTAGAGGCTATTGCAGTTCTTTGCCATGTGGGCTTCTTCATATGGCTGCTTACTTCATCGAGCCCACAAGGAGAGTCACAAATACCTGTTACAGACACAAAGATGCAAGGTCTCAAAGAATAAATCTCAACACAGCAATGACATGAAAATTCTTTTAATGTTACCGTTGTTCTTTAAAAGGGTGACATAGAAATCTCACTGATAAATCATTTAACTTTTGAATTTTGTAGAAACTTTTGTCATTTTAGAAATAGAGAGATTGTAGTGGCTGAAAGAGGCATATGAAACAGGTTATATCAGGTTGTTAGGGAGCTAATACTGAGCTGGACAATTTCTAAAAAAACCCCACACGTGTGTCCTTTAATCATGGATATTTTTTCTTTGTCTGCATTGAGTGTTCTGATACTGGATGTCAGTAGTTATGCATTCTTGAAGACTGGAAAGAAATTTGCAATTTCAAAATGTCCAGGAATTTGCTGCCAGGGGCTCTAAGACTAAGTAGAATTTTGTCTTAGAGGCAGTCTTTTTTCCTGAAAGCGAATAAGTTAATAAGTCCTCTTGGTCATTGATACAGGATAAATCATTGTTCTGTTGGTAGCTCTGGAATTTGGAGAAATCATCCAAACCAGACACCTCAGAATAGGGTGTTCTGTATTCTGTAAAAATCTGATATGACTGGGCAGAAGTCTATATGGAACAGAAGTGGTCCAGAGGAGCTTTGGATTGATGGAGGGGAAACTTATTGCTGGAAGACACAAATATCACTGAGTTTTAAAATATTTATCTTGAATTTAACCATCTTACCAATTTTTAAAATTCTGGTCATAGTCACTGTTATTATACAGTCTTATTAGCAAAAGGAGGTGGTTTTATCTCTTCTTATCCAATATTTATCCATTATAACTTACAAGACAATTTTGAATAATAACAATGATGAGGATATCCCTTTTTAGACTCTGATTTTACTTGAAACTGTTTTAGCTCTTATTTTTTTTTATGTAGGTCAACTCTGTGTCATATAATTTCCTTTGATTAATCTGTCCTCATTTATCCATGTAATTTTTACCATGAAAGCAAAAATACTGTCAAACTGGTACATGTTATCTCCCTATATTTCTATATGGGTATTATAATCACAAGAACAGTGCTTCCCCCAGGTTGTCATTATAGAATATATCTATGTATCTAGTAGTTATAGCTATTGATGAAGCAGTGTGTTATAAAGGAAAGATATTAGATGTAGAATTAGAAAATTTTAGCACAGGCCTTGGACCCATCATTTATTAGCTGTGTAAACTTAGGGAAATCATTTACTTTCCCTGAGCCTTCATTTTCCCATCTAAAAGTGGGGATAGTATTATGTTATTTATCTCATAGCTTTGTTTCTAGGCAAAAAATTAAATAACATTTTTGAAAACGTTTAAACTGCAAAACATTGAATACCATTGTTAGGGTGACTATATGTCCCAGTTTTCCTGGGACAGACTTGTTTATGTCTGTTATCCTGGGTTAGTTTTTAGAAGCACCTCTCCCACTCTTAAAAGTGTCCTAATTAGAATAATAGATTTTGTCACTCCAAATGTCATTGTTACTTTCTTTATACCTGTCTTCCTGGGTAGACTGAAAACTGAATGAAGGTAACAGTGGTTTTCCAGCTTCGTGTCACCTACAACACCTAGCCCAGTGCCTTTCACTTAGGACTCTTAACCCTTGAATTAATGAATATTTTTAAACAGGTATTGAACTGTGATAGTTTTTTGTGATGAGCATTATTAGCATTACCTTGGCTGATATCAGAACTTAAAATAGGTTGAGTGGGAGAAACTTATAGCTATATAATATATTGCTTTTTACAACTTGTGAGCCAAGTATAATTTAGAGATGTATCTGCAGTGAGCTGGAAAATATGCTTTTAGAATCATTAATTTGGTTAAAAGACCTGTAAAACACATAGTGAGTCTGTGACTATGCTGACAAATAGAACTCCTGAAAAGAACACCGTAAGATCAGAAATGAAGAGATGATAGTGTTATCTCACATTCTGTAGTAGGTTTGAATAGTTTTAGGGATCCATTTTCTTATTGCTTTTTTATCAGCAGAGATTTAAGGTTCTGTTGAGCTTTTATGCATGACTTGCTAGGTTATTACTAGCTTCCTCTCTGTAGATGTTGAAAATTTTAGGCATTACTTCCTTACTCAGTCTGAGAAATATGTATTCTGGGTCATATCTTGAAGCATTTGTTTTTGGAGAAGCAGCATTCAGATACTTTGGAGATTTTGTATTTAATCATTTCAAGAACATGCGTAGAATCAAGAGATCTATCTTAGAAACTTTGAATTTAGGTTAGAATGAAAGAAAGCAATTTATCTTTTATATGTTCACAAAAAAGGAGGAATAATCCAAAGTGAAATGCTTGAGTTGCTGCATTGACAAAGTAACTTTTTGGATTTTTTTTTTGAGCGAAAAGAACCCAAGAAAAATGTGGGCTTTTTTTCTAGGATCATTAAGTAGCAGTGAAGTAGTCAGACCCATAAACTGTCCAATAATGTGGAAGCGATTACTTGGTGGTAAGAAAAATGAATGTCTTCTCATTATTGCAGCATCTTAACTTGCTAAATTAAAAAAAAAATTGAAAAAAAATTTTTTAACCTCACCCTTAAATATACTTCACTCTTGGGAAAGAGAAAATTGGTGTTTACTTCATCTTTCTGAATGTAATTTTTTTTTAAAGAAGTGGAGATTTTAATTTACTGCAAAGCTTGTTACTGCTGCGGGTTTGTAAGTTGTGGAGGTGATGTATATTACAGAGTTAGGCAGCTTGTCCAACTAATTATACTCTTGCTATATTTGAACAGAACTAAGGAGAAAAACTGCTTAAATGCCGTTTGAGTTTTTTTTTTGTAAAGTTACTTTTTAGGTATGATAAGAAAAAAAATGCCCATTACTTTTCAAATTGCTTTTAAAGTTACAGTAGCATTAAAACAATATGTACTATGACACTTAGAGAAACCTAATATTTGAATAATGACTGTGTTTTTTTTAAAGATGTGAGATGAAACATTAGTGTGCATTTATTTATTTATTTATTTATTTTTAATTTTATTATGTTATGTTAGTCACCATACAATACATCATTAGTTTTTGATGTAGTGATCCACGATCCATTGTTTTCGTATAACACCCAGTGCTCCATGCAGTACGTGCCCTCCTTAATACCCATCACCGGGCTAACCAATCCCCCCTCCCCCCTCCCCTCTAAAACCCTGTTTGTTTCTCAGGTCCATAGTCTCTCATGGTTCATCTCTCCCTCCAATTCCCCTCGCCCATTTTTCCCTTCCTTCTCTTAATGTCCTCCATGTTATTCCTTATGTTCCACAAATAAGTAAAACCATATGATAATTGACTTTCTCTGCTTGACTTATTTCACTTAGCATAATCTCCTCCAGTCCCATCCATGTTGATGTAAAAGTTGGGTATTCATCCTTTCTGATGGCTGAGTAATATTCCATTGTATATATGGACCACATCTTCTTTATCCATTCATCCGTTGAAGGGCATCTCGGCTCTTTCCACAGTTTGGCTATTGCGGACATTGCTGCTATGAACATTGGGGTGCATATGGCCCTTCTTTTCACTACATCTGTGTCTTTGGGGTAAATACCCAGGAGTGCAATTGCTGGGTCATAGGGTAGCTCTATTTTTAAATTTTTGAGGAAACCACACTGTTTTCCAAAGTGGCTGTACCAACTTGCATTCCCACCAACAGTGTAAGAGGGTTCCCCTTTCTCCACAACCTCTCCAACATTTGTTGTTTCTTTCCCTGTCCATTTTGGCCATTCTGACTGGTGTAAGGTGGTATCTCAGTGTGGTTTTGATTTGATTTCCCTGATGGCTAATGATGATGAACATTTTTTCATTGTGTCTGTTAGCCATTTGTATGTCTTCTTCAGAGAAGTGTCTGTTCATCTCTTCTGCCCACTTTTTGACTTGATTATTTGTTTTTTGGGTGTTGAGTTTGAGAAGTTCTTTATAGATCTTGGATACCAACCCTTTATCTGTAGTGTCATTTGCAAATATCTTCTCCCATTCTGTGGGTTGCCTCTTTGTTTTGTTGACTGTTTCCTTTGCTGTGCAGAAGCTTTTTATCTTGATGAAGTCCCAAAAGTTCATTTTTGCTTTTGTTTCACTAGCTTTTGGAGATGTATCTTGAAAGAAGTTGCTGTGGCTGATGTCAAAGAGGTTACTGCCTATGTTCTCCTCTAGGATTTTGATGGATTCCTGTCTCACATTGAGGTCTTTCATCCACTTTGAGTTTATCTTTGTGAATGGTGTTAGAGAATGGACGAGTTTCATTCTTCTGCATGTGGCTGTCGAATTTTCCCAGCACCATTTATTGAAGAGACTGTCTTTTTTCCATTGCATGTTTTTTCCTGCTTTGTCAAAGATTATTTGACCATAGAGTTGAGGGTCCATATCTGGGTTCTCTATTCTGTTCCATTGGTCTGTATGTCTGTTTTTGTGCCAGTACCATGCTGTATTGGTGATCACTGCTTTGTAATATAGCTTGAAATCGGGCAACGTGATGCCCCCAGCTTTGTTTTTCTTTTACAACATCTCCTTGGCAATTTGAGGTCTTTTCTGATTCCATACAAATTTTAGGGTTGTTTGTTCCAGTACTTTGAAAAATGTCATTAGAATTTTGATCGGGATGGCATTGAAGGTATAGATTGCTCTGGGTAGCATAGACATTTTAACAATGTTTATTCTTCTGATCCATGAGCATGGAATATTTTTCCATCTTTTTGTGTCTTCTTCAATTTCTTTCATGAGTGTTTTGTAGTTCCTAGAGTATAGATCCTTTACCTTTTTGGTTAGGTTTATTCCGAGGTATCTTACGGTTTTTGGTGCTATTGTAAATGGAATCGTTTCTTTAATTTCTCTTTCAACAGTTGCGTTGTTAGTGTATAAGAAAGCAACTGATTTCTGTGCATTGATTTTGTATCCTGCCACATTACTGAATTGCTGGATGAGTTCTAGTAATTTGGGGGTGGAGTCTTTTGGGCTTTCCACATAAAGTATCATGTCGTCTGCGAAAAGAGAGAGTTTGACTTCTTCTTTGCCAATTTGAATACCTTTTATTTCTTTTTGTTGTCTGATTGCTGTTGCTAGGACTTCTAGTACTATGTTGAACAACAGTGGTGAGAGTGGGCACCCTTGACGTGTTCCTGATCTTAAGGGAAAGGCTCTCAGCTTTTCCCCATTGAGGATGATATTCGCTGTGGGTTTTTCATAGATGGATTTTATGAACTTGAGGAATGGTCCCTCTATCCCTATACTCTGGAGAGTTTTAATCAGGAAAGGATGTTGTATTTTGTCAAATGCTTTTTCTGCATCAATTGAAAGGACCATATGGTTCTTCTCCCTCCTCTTATTAATGTGTTCTATCACATTGATTGATTTGCGAATGTTGAACCACCCTTGCATCCCGGGGATAAATCCCACTTGGTCGTGGTGGATGATCCTTTTAATGTATTGTTGGATCCTATTAGCTAGGATTTTGTTGAGGATTTTGGAATCCATATTCATCAGGGATATCGGTCTGAAATTCTCCTTTTTGATGGGGCTTTGCCTGGTTTGGGGATTAAGGTAATGCTGGCCTCATGGAATGAGTTTGGAAGTTTTCCTTCTGTTTCTATTTTTTGAAACAGCTTCATTAGAATAGGTATTATTTCTTTTTTGAATGTTTGGTAGAATTCCCCAGGGAATCCATCAGGCCCTGGACTCTTGTTTTTTGGGAGGTTTTTGATCACTGCTTCAATCTCGTTACTGGTTATTGGCCTATTCAGGTTGTCAATTTCTTCCTGTTTCAGTCTTGGCAGCTTATAGGTTTCCAGGAAGGCCTCCATTTCATCCAGATTGCTCAGTTTATTGGCATATAGTTGTTGATAATAATTTCTAATAATTGTTTCTATTTCCTTGGTGTTGGTTGTGATCTCTCCCCTTTCATTCATAATTTTATTAATTTGAGTCCTTTCTCTCTTCTTTTGGATAAGTCTGGCCAGTGGTTTATCAATCTTATTAATCCTTTCAAAGAACCAACTTCTAGTTTCGTTGATCTGGTCTACTGTGTTTCTGGTTTCTAATTCATTGATTTCTGCTCTAATTTTAATTATTTCTCTTCTAATGTGTGGCTTAGGCGTCGTTTGTTGCTTTTTCTCTAGTTCTTTAAGGCGTAGAGTTAGTTGGTGAATTCGGGATTTTTCTATTTTTTTGAGTGAGGCTTGGATGGCTATGTATTACCCCCTTAGGACTGCCTTTGCAGTATCCCATAGGTTTTGGACCGATGTGTTTTCGTTCTCATTGATTTCCATGAATTATTTAAGTTCTTCTTTGATTTCTTGGTTGACCCAAACATTCTTGAGCAGAGTGGTCTTTAGCTTCCAAGTGTTTGAATTTCTGCCAAATTTTTTCTTATGATTGAGTTCCAGTTTTAGAGCATTGTGGTCTGAGAATATGCAGGGAATCATCTCAATCTTTTGGTATCGGTTGAGACCTGATTTGTGACCCAGTATATGGTCTATTCTGGAGAAAGTTCCATGTGCACTCGAGAAGAATGAGTATTCTGTTGTTTTAGGGTGGAATGTTCTGTAAATATCTATGAGGTCCATCTGGTCCAATGTATCATTCAAAGCTCTTGTTTCCTTGTTGATTTTCTGCTTAGATGATCTGTCCATTGCTGAGAGTGGAGTATTGAGGTCTCCTACAATTAACGTATTGTTATCAATATGACTCTTTATTTTGGTTAACAGTTGGCTTATGTAGATGGCTGCTCCCATGCTGGGGGCATAGATGTTTACAATTGTTAGATCTTCTTGTTGGATAGACCCTTTAAGAATGATATAGTGTCCTTCTGTGTCTATTATTACAGACTTTAGTTTAAAATCTAATTGTCTGATATAAGAATTGCTACCCCAGCTTTCTTTTGAGGTCCGCTGGCATGGAAGATGGATCTCCATCCCTTCACTTTCAGTCTGGATGTATCTTTAGGTTCAAAATGAGTCTCTTGTAGACAGCATATGAATGGGTCCTGTCTTTTTATCCAATCTGCAACCCTGTGCCATTTTATGGGAGTGTTTAGGCCATTCACGTTGAGAGTGATTATTGAAAGATATGAATTAATTGTCATCATGTTGCCTGTGAAGACGTTGTTTTTATGGATTGTCCCTGTAAATTTCTGTTGTAGGTCACTCTTGGGGTCTTTCTCCTTTTACAGAACCCCCCTTAATATTTCTTGCAGGGCCGGCTTAGTGGTCACATATTCTTTTAACTTCTGCCGGTCGTGGAAGCTCTGCATCTCTCCATCCATTCTAAATGAAAGCCTTGCCGGATAAAGTATTCTTGGCTGCATGTTCTTCTCATTTAGTTCCCTGAATATGTCTTGCCAGGCCTTTCTGGCTTGCCAGGTCTCTGTGGATAGGTCTGACGTTATTCTGATGTTCCTCCCTCTGTACATAAGGAATCTCTTCCCCCTAACTGCCCTTAAGATGGTTTCCTTGGTTCTAAGATTTGCAAGTTTTACTATTACATGCCGGGGTGTTGGCCTGTTTTCCTTGATCTTAGGAGGGGTCCTCTCTGCCTCTAGGATTCGAATGTTTGTTTCATTCCCCAGATTAGGGAAGTTCTCAGCTACGATTTGCTCAAATACATCTTCTAGCCCTCTCTCGCTCTCCACTCCCTCCGGGATTCCAATGATTCTGACATTGGAATCCCTCATGGTGTCACTTATTTCTCTGATTCTATTTTAATGGATTCTGAGTTGTTTTTCCCTTTTTATCTATTATACTGTCTTCCAGATCGCTTATTCTCTCTTCTGTCTCAGTTACCCTAGCTGTTAGATTATCTAGATTGGATTGGATCTCATTGATAGCATTATTATTTTTTAACCACAGTAGTTAATAGAAGCAAATCCTCACCTGGTCAATGTAGTCTGTTTTCTGTAAATAAACTTTCTGGATGAGAAACTTACCCAGAAATCTACAGTAATGCAGCGTAGCGATATTTATGGCCCACTATCTTAGTGAATGATGTTTACCTTAGAAGTCATGATGGGGGTGTGCCTGGGTGACTCAGTTGGCTAAACATTCAACTCTTGGTTTCAGCTCAGGTCATGATCTCGAGGTGGTGGGATGGAGCCCCGAGTCCAGCTTGTGCTCAATATGGAGTCTACTTGTGATTCTCTCCCTCTCTGCCTCTCCCCTCCTCTCTTGTTTGGGGTTCTTTCCCTCTCTGCCTGTCCCCCTGCTCACACTCAAGCTCCCTCTCTCTCTCAAATAAATAAATAAATAAAATCTTAAAAAAAAGTCATGACAGAGTAGGACAAAAGATCAGTCATTTGAAAATATATATTCAATTGTGATAAAATCAGAACTTTGAGTTAGGTAGATGAACACAGTATTATCATGTTATTATTATTGCTGATTTGGCATTTCAGGGAAGCTACGATGACAGTTATATTCTATATCCTTAATGGTGTGCTTAGTTAACAAATGGAAAACACCTCATGCAAAGGGAGATAGATAATAGGGATAAAGTCGTTAAGGAAGCACACTCACAATACTCATTTACCACTTTGTCCAGTGATATTAAACTCTTACATGAAGTCTTTCATTTTAACTTTCAACATGCACAGGAGTCAACTCATTTGAATGAACTTCTCTCCGCCCCTTCCATTTATAGTGGGAGTGCTAATGAATAGTGAAGTGGCTGAGAATAATCGTTAACTGACTAGTAAATGATGGAACATCAGCTGTGTCCTAACAGTTTGCTATAAAACTAAATGTGAGTAATGTGGATCACATCTCAGGAATATAACATCATATTGTGATATAATGATTTATAAAAAATACATATTTGGTGTTGGCTAAGAAGAAGAAGCTGTAAAGCAACCAAAAGCATTTAATTGGGGTCCTAGGGATTGCAATCTGAGAGACAGAGTCAACTGAAATTAAAAGTGTGCTCTGAACTGCGAGCGGAGTGCAGGCTTATAAAGGCAAAAACCATAGGTTTATATAATTTGTTTTGAAAAAATTATGATTGGTGCTGGCAGAGTTTAAACTGACTGCCTAATAACACAATTGGCTATTTAGCTACTGATGTTGCATTATCTATTTTAGTCCAGAGTAGAAGGATGTATTCTAGGAAGTGGTGGAGTTGTAACTGACAAAAGTCAAAAGTTCATGATGTTAGAGAAATGAAACTAGAGACAAACCAAGAGATGTGCATAGGCCCTACCTCCTCAGTGTCCTTTTGACTATTTTAAGTGACTCTCCTAGCAATGCTTACTTCATTTTGAATCTTCTTTTGCATTGGTCATGCAGAGGATCAAAATATATTTCTCAGACATATTTGGTCTTCATCTACAGTTCCTGAACATGCTTCAGAGCCATAAAAGTGAAATGAGTGTCTTGTTATTAATGAAAGTGACTTTTGGACCCCACCCAGGGGCAGGGGCTAATTGCCAAGAGGACCAACCATGAGAGAAGACGGATGGAACTTCAGTCTGACTGCCTGACCACCAGGGAGGGGAGAAGGACTAGAGGCTGATTCAGCCAATGACCAAAGACTTAGGCAATCATGACTATGTTATGAAGCCTTCATAAAAATTAAAGAGAATAGCTTTTTGGCCTTTTTTTTTTTTTTTTTTTCTGGAGAGCTTCCATGCTTGGGGAACCAGAATGCTTCTTTTTTTTTTTTAAATTTTTATTTATTTATTTGATAGAGAGAAAGACAGCGAGGGAGGGAACACAAGCAGGGGGAGCGGGAGAGGGAGAAGCAGGCTCCCGGCCGAGCAGGGAGCCTGATGTGGGGCTCGATCCTGGGACCCTAGGACCATGACCTGAGCCGAAGGCAGATGTTTAATGACTGAGCCACCCAGGCGCCCCAAACCAGAATGCTTCTATGTGTCACCAAGTCAGGCCCCAAGCTCCATGAGGACAGAAGCTCCTTTGTTTGAGATCTTGCCCTAAGTATCTCTTCTTTTGGTTATTGATATGTATTTTTTATAATATCCTTTAATAAACTGGTAAACGTAAGTAAGTGTTTCCCTGGGTTCTGTGAGCCCTTCTAGCAAATAATTGAACCTAAGGAGGAGATTATTGGAAGTTCCAATATGTAGCTGGTCATTGGGAAGCACAAGTAAATAGGCTTGGGCTTACAGCTGGCATCTAAAGTGAGAGTTGTAGGGGCAGTCTTGTGGGACTGAATCCTTAATCTGTGCAATCTGGTGGTTTCTCCAGCATAGGTAGTATCAGAATGGAGTTGAATTTTTGGACACCCTACTGGTGTTCAACAATTGCTTGGTGTTGTGTGTGAGGGAAGCGCCTGCCCTCACATTAGAATTGGTCTTAGAACACCTAAAGCCATGTCATGCCAATTTGGAGGGGTCATTAGAGAACACTTAGTCTAAATACCCACCTGATGCTTAAGTTTCCTCTCTAAAACAAGATTAGGAAGAATATCTTTACAAACAACAGAGGATTCCAAATTGGTTGTCAAGTAGGTTCTTTTGCCCAGTGACCTTACATGTGTTTAATGAATGGATAGTGGTCCCCAACTGGGTAGGGAGGGTAGGAAGATCCCATTTCATCCTTAGTTAGCTCTAACCATTAGCTCTTTTCCTCACTAGATGACACAAAACCTGTGTTTGCTTAAATTTTTCTTTCTTAGTGTGAGCATTCCCAATGTCCTTATGTGTTTTTCCTAAGACATTCAAGTTTAAAAAATATTGATCTTAGTTGCTGTCCTCTAAGTATATTCCATTTAAAAAAATGTTTCTTTTTAAAGTGCCCACAGTGTAATACTCAAGGTAGCATTGGGTTGCTGTAAGTTTAAGTAAGACTATACACTATGTCGGTTTTAGATACCTTTTCTGTTTGAATTATTGTTGGAATTAGTAATGCTTGAAAAGGATGACAGCACAGAAAATGATCTATGTTACTAGCCAATGTTACCATGTTGTTTTTAAAAATGATTCTTGCTTTATGCTTCATTTACTTACTCAAACTGGTCTCTCCATTGCCAAAACTTCAACCTGGTGGATCTTTCATCATTCTGATTCTCTGTCTTTCCTGCTCTCATAGAATGTTTATTTTTTCTGATTATAAAATTATTCTTAAAGAAAAATTTAAAAATACAGTAAAATGTGAGGAAAAATATGATTCATAATCATTATTCAGAGATAACCATTCATCATTTTGGGTATTTCTATTTTTATAAATGGTGTGTGTGTATCTGTGAAATATGTGTAGTAGAGAAGGGATTATATTATAAATATATTTTTTACTTTACTTTTTCTGTTAAAATTATATTTTGAGCTTTCTCAATTATTTTAGAATATATTCCATTTATTTATGAATCATTTCTTATATACCAGTTCTTCAGCTGTTGCCCTTTAAATTGTTTACATTATTTGTGAGTATGAATAATCCCATAATGGACATGTTTATATACAAATGTACATCTCTGCATCTGTGATTATTTTTTTAAATAGATTTCTTGAGGGATTATTAGATCAGAAGATTTGAACATTTAAGTCTGAGTAATCTCTAAAAGATTATAAATATATTTGAATGTAACACATTTCAAAGCATTATTATAAAGAGGAAGCCTGAACTAAATAACCAACCAGCAAGTATATAAATAATGAAGGAGGAAAGAACTCTATTAGTCTGTCTAATAAAATGAGAAAGAAATTATACTCTACTATGGACAATTTTGAAGAGAGAACTTTCACACTGAAAGTGAATAAATTCATTGGCTTGTAATAAGAGGACACTTTAAGAGACAGTATGACATTTAAGTATGACACAACTATTTTAAGGCAGTCTTTGTCTTTAGTCTTTATTTTTTGCCTTCATTTTACTTCCATCCTGTGATAATGCATTGTATTTGACAGGGGCAGATATTTAAATGCTAATTCTAAGAAGAAAATTAAATAAGACATTTTTAAAAACAGCAGATTTTAAAGTGATTGCCATGAGCATTCTTGGCACACAGTGATATTCAGAGTATTTAACAGAAGTTCCTTGGGGTCATCTGACCAAAAAAAAATTGTGCTTCTTCATAGGAAATACATAATCACTGATGAATGTTCTTGTTCTAATTTTAATTTAATTGTAGAACTTTATTTATTTTTTTTACTGTTTGTAATAATGAAGAGAGAACTTAGGGTCTATGTTTATTCAATATAGTACTGGACGTCCTAGGCATAGCAATCAGACAAGAAAAAGATATGAAAAGCATCCACACTGGTAAGGAAGAGATAAAATTTTTACTATTTGCAGATGACATGATACTCCATATATATAGAAAACCCTAAAGAGTCCACCAAAAAACTACTAGAACTAATAAATGAATTCAGTAAAGTTGCAGGGCACAAAATTCATATACAGAAATCTGTTGCATTTCTATACACTAGTAATGAACTAGCAAAAAGAGAAATTAAGCAAACAATCTCATTTACAATCACACCAAAAATAATAAAATATCTAGGAATAAACTTAACCAAAAAAATGAAGAAAGAAAATATAAAACATAAAATTAGATGTACAGTAGAAAGAGCACTGGACAAGTAATGCCAATTTGTCTTCTTTTCCAATCTGGATGACTTTCATTTTCTTTTCTTTGCCTTATTACATTGATTAGAACTTCCAGGACAATGCTGTAGAACAGTGATGAGAGCAGGCATCCTTGCCTTTTTCCTGCTCTTGGGGGAAAGTTGTTCAGTCTTCTGCCATTATGTATGGTGTTAGCTGTGGAATTTTTTCCTAGGTGCTCTTTATCAGGTCAAGGAAATTCCTATTCATTCTATTCTTCTCTTCATATCCTGCTGACAAATGATAATGATGATGATGACGATGATTAAAGAATGGATGTTGGATTTTGTCAAAAAATTGTTTTCTGAATCTTTTGAAATGATCATATGGTTTTTCTCTTTTCAGTTGTTAATACGGTGAATTACATTTATTGATATTTGATTGTTAAATTATTCTTGTATTATTGGAATAAACCTCCTTTTGTTATGATGTATTATCCTTTGTATATATTATTAGATGTATTTTACTAATATTTTGTTGGGGACTTTCTAATATGTGTTTGTGAGGGATATATCTGTAGGTTTTATTCTGTTTTTCTTGTATCTGATTTGTCTTAATGCTTGCCTAATTGAAGGAGTTGGGAAGTATTTTTTCCTTTTTCAGTTTTCTGGAAGAGCTTGTATGGAACTGATAAGTCTCTCAAAAATTTGGTAGAATTCACCAATGAAGCCGTCAGGGCCTGGAGTTTTCTTTATGGAAAAGTTTTAACTACACATTCAATTTTAAAAATAGATATAGAGCTTCAGGTTATCTATTTTTTCTTGAGTGAGCTTTGGTAGCTTGTTCTTTCAAGGATACTATTTTATCTATGTTGTTGAATTTATGGGCATAAAATTGTTGCTACTATATCTTTATTATTATTTTACTTTCTGTAGAATTGTGTCGATGTGACTTCTTTCATTACTGATATTTATAATTTCTGTCCTCACTTTCTTTTTCCTTATCAGTCTGGATAGAAGTTTATCAATTTTATTGATTTTCTCAAAGAACTAGCTTTTGAAGTTATTGATTTTTTTTAAATTTTATTTTATTTTATTATGTTATGTTAGTCACCATACAATACATCATTGATTTTTGTTGTTGTTGTTGTTTTTGTTTTCTCTTGTTGATTTCTATTCTGGTTTTTTATTTTGCTTACTTTAGGTCTCATTTGCTATTCTCTTGATAGTGTTATTTAAATCTTCTTTGTCCTTACTCATTTTCTATCTATTTTGTCTATCAATTATTAAAAGAGGAATATTGAAGTCTCCAACTATAATTGTAGATTTATTTCTCTTTGCAGTTCTAACAGTTTTTTACTTTGTATAGTTTGAAGTTCTGTCAGTAGGTTCATAAACCTTTAGGATTGTTAAGTCCTCCTCTTTATTGTTATGAAGTGATGTTCTTTATCCCTTGTAATATTCTTTGCTCTGAAATCTAGTTTGTCTAATATTAATATAGCCACTCCAGCTTCTTTTGGTAAGTGTAGAAAAGTCTAGCCTTTCTATCATTTTACTTTTAACCTCTTTTAGCTATTGAACACCACACATTTTTGGGCTCTATGTTTTACATGGTGGGTTTCTGATCTCACTTTGCACTTTTGGGGGCCTGGCCAGTATCTTTTCTCCTTCATTGTGCCCCATTAAAATGCTGGGTCTGAATGGTTGGTAGTTTTATTTGTAAGGATATGGAGAAGGACACATTTTGGATATAAAAGATCATGGGTTTTATCTGGTCAAGTTGAGTTTGTGATTCTGGATAAACCACCTCAGGGCCTATGTCCAGCAGGCTGTTGAATATATGGTTTTAGAACTTGGGCGATATCAGTCCATAGGAGGCACTTGAATTTATGGGTATAAATGAATTCCACTAAAAGCTGTTCAGAATGAGAGAAAGACCAAGAATGAAAACCTGGCAAGCATGGATATTTATTGAGAAAGAATCTGTAGTTTAGGTAAGTTCTAATAGAGTAGGGATACTTACGGTAATGAAAGTTTCTTATATGTATGAATTGTTAAGTGCAAATGATAGTGAATCCTTTATTATGGAAAATTGTTTGGGTATTTCACTCTAAGATCTGTGGAGATTTTAATATTCCTACTAAAGTGCTTGATCTAAATGTAATACCCTAAATAGTTTAAATTACCCATAAATATTTTTGTAAATTTAGTCTCAGATGCTGCAAAGAATTCAGTTGTCCTGGTGAGCAAGTTATATAAACTGCCCAAAGGCTCAAGCTTGTCAGCTGTTTTGTTCATAATTCTTAGTGCCAAGTAGTACCGCAGAAGATTTACATATCTTAAGCCTTCAGTAAATACATGATTCAATTGCTAAATCTTCTGAGTATTTTCCTTAATGACCCTTGATCTCTCTTTAAGTGCTACCATTGCTGAGTAACCTTACCCTGATTGGGTTGGGGGAAAATATTGGGATAATCCCATTATAGACAGAAATGTCACAGGCTGGATTCTGCATGTTAGAACTCTTGGCAGCACATGTTCAAGAGAGGGTGTGAGGGCTGTTCAGACAATTGATCCTAAATAGGATTTTATTTTAACTTTAAAATTCACTTGTCTAGAAATTTTTAAGTGATGCAATGACATTTGATATTCTATCTCTACTTAATTTTTTTTTTCTTGTTGACTCTGGTTGTTATTGGTATAATTTATTATGCCTGTAACAATCCAAAGACAGGCTAGAAAATCAGATGATTCATTGTAAATGATTTCTCTAATGAATAAACTTTTCAATTTCTAACCCTGGCTTTGTTATCACAGAGATTGTGAAGTGGGCAAGGTCATTCTGCCTCCTGGTGTTGCAGTTAATCCAGTCTTCAAACTGTAAAAAGCTTCACAGTGATTGTGAAACTATGTCTCTGCTGAAAGCATGATTACTAACAGTTTAATCTACTCACCTTTTCACATTTTTTGTGTGTGAAATAAAAGTTTAATTTGAAGCAAAATGCAAGATGTGCGAAAAGAACCTCATCTCCTGTTGAGTTATCTTTCTAGGAATTTAGAGAGGTGGTAAAATTTCTTATGTCAGGGCTGTGAGTTACTTTCCTTGAGACGTTGACTAGTAGTCCCACTCATTTTATATAGAGTGGTCTTGGCCCATGTAACTAAAATTAGGCCAGGTATGTAAGTTAAAAGTAGTAAGTACTCTAAACTCTAAAACATATCCCCTTAGTACATATACATTTATAAAAAGCCATTTTATGCTATCTTTTTGTTAAATGTATCTATAGTCCCTCCTATACTGCCATTCATTCTCTTCTTATTTTTCAAATGAATATTTACACCTAGAGATTGCAATTCTTCAAAAGCCAGTTTAACTTGTCATCTTAATGACAGAGACTAATGATCAGCAATGATGATAGCACAGCTCAACAGACCCTTAAGTATTCAGAGCTAAAGCATGCAGTTACAATACTAAAATTTTTACTGTAACCAACATAATCAGTGGAGAAAAGACCACAGGCCCTCAAACAAGATGCACTCTTGAAACTAGGGTCAAGTTCAGGTTGTATTGCCTTTTTAAAACTGATGCTAGCATCATGCATGGATGAAATTTGCTATTTACAGCCCTCTCTTTTAGAAGTGACTCAGCTAGTGTGATTTTGAAATGACAGAAGCTGAATGTGACACCAGGAACAAACCATACTAAGATATAATTAACTATAATGAAAGAAAAAATATATTAGAGGTATTTTGAAATGAATAAGGATAATAGTCTTGGATCTTTGAAAAGTCAAGAGCTATAGAATAAGAATTTCAACAAAACCACAAAAATCTGTGTGTGCCAAGCCTTTTCGGGCAAGATGTCATCCAGTTTAGTACTCTGATAGTAATGTCCGAGCAACATCTCTCCCTGTGAAGATCTTCATGATAGTTACTATAAGAAATGGATAAATTGCCATTTTGGTGATAGATTATTTTGGTTAATGAAAAACATCTCATTAGCTTTTACTTCTTCCTATTCCCTCTTTTAAAAATTATGAGTAATGCATGTTGTTTTTAGGAAAATTAAAAAGTAAAAAGAAAAAGAAAAAGAATCATGAAATTGCATCAAATTTATTTTTAATTTTTACAAAATATGGTCATTCCTTACGTATTATTTTGAAGCTAATATTTGTTTTGTTAATAATATCATTAGGTAAAAATGTTTTAATTAGCCCTAGGTAAAGTAACAAAAAATGCGATTACTACTATTCAGGTCAATATTAATCCTTTCTTTTACAGCATTTTTCTGTAATGTGGAAAGAACAGCAGTAGTGATGTTAAATGTAAAAATCAGAAAGTAATATGTAGTGAGTTTTTTGACTTGCAAACCTGAGAACCAAATCCTGTAGCTGTGGGGACTAACTGAATTTCCTGTTGTCATTAACCGTCTTTGGTAAGCTAAGATGCCCTCATAATAAATCTGCCAGTTATGGAGTAGTGGTTGCAAAGTAGTAAATGTTCTGTGATTTTTTTCTTAAATGATTTTATTTATTTATTTGACAGAGAGAGAGTGCACATGTACACAAGCAGGGGGAGCAACAGAGGGAGAGGGAGAAACAGGCTCCCTGCCATGGAGCTAGATCCCAGGACCCCCTGGGTAATGACCTGAGCTGAAGGCAGATGCAACTGACTGAGTCACCCAGGTCCCCGCTGTGATTTTTTTTTTTTAGCAAATCAGAAATTTTAAAAACAGTGATAACACAGAGCTCTTTACCTTTTTTCTTCTCATTTTCAAAAGTACTTCATCTTTGATTTTTCTCTTGTAGTTCTTACACTGTCTTACCTTGGTCAATATCCACTGCATCCTACTTCACAGCAAAGCCATTTTTATTCTTTATTGCTCCATACAAGCACTTCGTGTAGGAGAACACTTTTCCAGAAAGACTCTTTCTTTTCTTGGTTTCCCTGATCCTAGTATTTGCCATCACATAAGATTCATAAGCTTTAGTCACAAATTTAAATTTCATGAAGAAGTATTCTTGGAGGTACTTCACATGTTTAAAGTGGTGGTGTGGTGGTTAGGCAGAGGAAAACATGTCCCTATGTTTAGCAGCTGTCAACTGCCTTCATTTTTATCCTTTTCCAGGTTGGTGGCCGACTCAAATCTTACTCCATGGTCCTTTTACTCTGTTCTTTCCTTCTTTCTGTAATATTCATTTGAAATGAATGTTAAAGCAATGCCTTCTATGAGTTTGAGCTAAGGTTACTGTAGTAAAAAGTTAAATATAAAATCTTAGGTAAATAATTTAAACCATAGCCAGCAGGAGACACGTGGCTGGGACTTGTTATATTTGTTAAGACACCACTTGTAGGATGTCAAGCTTTTATCCAGCTATGATGTCTGTGGTGCCCATTTCCACACAGCAGCATCCTCATTTAACATCCCCTTTGGATAAATTTGGATTTCTTTTTTTTTTTTTTTTTTTTTTTGAGGAAAATGCATCCTTTCCCTGGCAAATAGGGCACATTGCTTAACTCTACCACTGATACGACCAAATATTTTCTGCTCTTACTGTCTCTTCTTCATTGCAGAGAATCTTCTAGACTGAAGAAATGAGTTCCAGATTCTTCAGGCATTGCATCTTTCTGTGGGAGATTCTCTTCATTCCTGTCATAGCCAGAGTCAGTAAGCCAATGGTTAAGAGGTTTTGAGTCAGAGGATCCTGGGTTGAATCCTGGCTCTGCCTCCTATAGGTCTTTGGCTTTGAAGAAGTTACTGGACCTCTCCAAGCCCCAGTGTCCTTATCTAAGAAATTGATATGATTAGTACTAAGTGCAGAGCATTGTTGTGGATCTTCAATAAAGTCATGATTTAAAGGGTTGGCGTAGTGAAGATGGTGCCCTGGGGGCTTCACACACCAATTACCCTTATTTTACAAACCTCTGTAAGATTCTCTCTGATATTCCAGTTTAGGGAAGGAGCACCTTGGCTCTTGTGTTGCTCTAAGCCTCTTTTCCTCCTTTTGGAGCCTCTTAACATCCTACCTTTTCCACGTATTTTCATATGCATCCTAAACTCAACATGCAAAAATATAACACTCTGCAATGACTGCACATGTTTGTTCTTTCTGGTGTTGTATAAATCCTGCTACACAGTGCACCAGCAGCATAATGTGTTGTCCATCCTACTGCTTTCTGATGATGACGGTGAAGGTAATGGCCTCTGTGTAAATAGGTAGCCATTATATTTTTAGGATAAAGGCCAATATTAAATAAGATTTACTTATATTTAAGCTTCACTCATTGAAGACTCAATAGCCTTTGTGATTTTACTTCAGATGGTGTTACCAGAACATGGGCGTGATGTGTGTGTGTGTGTGTGTGTGTGTATGAGAGAGAGAGAGAGAGAGAGTTGTACTCCATGTTTATATGTATTTAAATCTAACATTTTTACTAAAGCTGCTATTGAAAATTGTTGCATGGGACAGAGATTAACATCTCTGGGATCCCTTAGTAAGAGTAATTAGGAAAGGTGATTTAAATAAAAAAGTATTTTGGGATTTGTCTGTTAGAGGTTGTAGAGATCTGTGGAGAAGCTTATCATTGAATTACAACTGAATAGGCTTTTAATAAATTAATCTGAACTAGAAATTATTTTTTTCTATTCCCTCATGTGAAACTATACCTAAAACTTATTAAATAACAGGGCAATTAAATGTAATTTTCCTACTGGCAGCATTGATTGCCTTGTAGAGAGGGCCAAATGAGCAGAACCTACAGGATCGAGATGTCTTTATAATATAGAAATACTGCAGCCTTTGTCCTCCGTGCTCACATTTTAATGAAGTGAGAATGTCCTTTTCTATTAGCATTTAGTGCTACCTCATAGAAGATGAAATAAAATGCTTGATAATTGTTTTTATCAAGAGTTCCATACAGTTCATTGTGAAGCATGATGCTATAATTACTGGTGATTTGAATATGAAGCCTGGAAGAAGGTAACTTTTTTCCCAGACTGGATCCTGGTGTTATCTTCTTTTTTTTTTTAATTTTGTTTTATTATGCTATGTTAATCACCATACATTACATCATTAGTTTTTGATGTAGTGTTCCATGATTCATTGTTTGCATATAACACCCAGTGCTCCATTCAATATGTGCCCTCTTTAATACCCATCACCAGGCTAACCCATACCCCCACCCCCCTCCCCTCTAGAACCCTCAGCTTGTTTCTCAGAGCCCATAGTCTCTCATGGTTCATCTCCCCCTCCGATTTCCCCCCCTTTATTTTTCCCTTCCTACTATCTTATTTTTTTTTTTAACATATAGTGTATTATTTGTTTCAGAGGTACAGGTCTATGATTCATCAGTCTTACACAATTCACAGCGCTCACCATAGCACATACCCTCCCCAGTGTCCATCACCCAGCCACCCCATCCCTCCCACCCCCCACCACTCTAGCAACCCTCAGTTTATTTCCTGAGATTAAGAATTCCTCATATCAGTGAGATCATATGATACATGTCTTTCTCTGATTGACTTATTTCACTTAGCATAACACTCTCCAGTTCGATCCACGTCGTTGCAAATGGCAAGATTTCATTCCTTTTGATGGCTGCATAATATTCCACTGTATATATATACCACATCTTCTTTATCCATTCATCTGTCAATGGACATCTAGGCTCTTTCCATAGTTTGGCTATTGTGGACATTGCTGCTATAAACATTGGGGTGCACGAACCCCTTCGGATCACTACATTTGTATCTTTGGGGTAAATACCAAGTAGTGCAATTGCTGGGTCGTCGGGTAGCTCTATTTTCAACTTTTTGAGGAACCTCCATACTGTTTTCCAGAGTGGCTGCACCAGGCTTGCATTCCCACTAACAATGTAATCTTCTAACCCACTCTCCATCCCTCCATCCGCCTTGTCATTGAAGAGAAGCCTGCAAGGCTGACTTAGAAGGATCATTCTCCAATTATGATCTTATTCTGTCCGTTATTTTTTAACTCACATATTCCTAAATTTCTCCACCATTGAGGAACTTCTGTTATGTTGTTTAAGGTATCAGATACAATTAAAAAAAAAAAATCACTGTACAGAGGCTCCTGGGTGGGTCAGTTGTTAAGCGTCTGCCTTTGGCTTGGGTCATGATCCCGGGGTCCTGGGGTCGAGCCCTGCTTCGGGCTCCCTGTTCAGCGGGAAGCCTGCTTCCCCCTCTCCCACTGCCCCTGTTTGTGTTCCCTCTCTTGCTGTGTCTCTCTGTGTCAAATAAATAAATAAAATCTTAAAAAAAAACACTGTACAGTTTTTCTTTATATTTTACTTAAAATTATCATAGTGTAGCTTAACTTCTTTTTTTAAATTGAGATATAATTGACATATAACATTATATTAGTTTCAGGTGCACCACACGATTCAATATTTGTATATATTGCAAAATGATCACAGTAAGCCTAGCTTAACATCCATCACCATACATACAAATTGTTTTTTCTTGTAATGAGAACATTTAAGATCTACTTTCTTAACAACTTGTAAAAACACAATACAATATTATTAACTATAGTCACCATGCTGTATATTATATCCCCATGCCTTGTTTATTTGGTAACTGGAAGTTTGTAGCTTTTGACTCCCTTCATCTATTTTACCCTACTCCCTACTCCCTGCCTCTGACAACCACCTTTCTGTTCTTTGTATCTATGAGTTCAATTTTGTTTGTTTTAGATTCCACATATAAGTGAGGTCACATGGTATTTTTCTGTCTGACATATTTCACTTAGCATAATGCCCTCAAATCCATGTTCTTGCTAATGGCAAGATTTCCTTTTTTATTGCTGAATAATACTCCATCGTAGTATATATACACCACATTTTCTTTATCCATTCACCTATCGATGGACACCTAGTTTGCTTTCATGTCTTGGCTATTGTAAATAATGCTGCAGTGAATGTAGGAGTGTATATATCTTTTTTGAGTTAGTGTTTTAATTTTTTTCGGGTTAATACTCAAAAGTAGAATCATTGGAGCATATGGTAGTGCTATTTTTAATTTTTTGAGGAACCTCCATACTGTTTTCCACCGTGGCTACACCAGTTTATATTCCCACCAACAGTGCACAAGGGTTCCTTTTTCTCCACATCCTTTCCAATACTTGCTATTTCTTATTTTTTTGATAATAGCAATAGCCATTCTAACAGATGTGAGGTGATACCTCATGATGGTTTTGATTTGCATTTCCCTGATGATTGGTGAAGTTGAGTACGTTTTTATGTGCCTTTGGCCATCTGTATGTCTTTCGAAAGATGTCTATTCAGATCCTCTGCCCATTTTTTTTAACCACGATTGTTTGTTTTTTTTACTATTGAGGTTTTTGAGTTCTTTATACGTTTTGGACATAACCTCTTATTAGGTATATTATTTGTAAGTATTTTATCCCAATCAGTAGGTAGTCTTTTCATTTTTGTTGATGATTTCCTTTGCTGTGCAGAAAATTTTTGATTTGATGTAGACTCAGTTGTTGATTTTTGCTTCTGTTACCTTTGCTTCTGATGTCAAATCTAAAAATTATAGTCAGGACCAATGTCAAGGAGATATTGCCTATGTTTTCTTCTAGGAGTTTTATGGTTTCATATCTTACATTCAAGTCTTGATCCATTTTGTGTTAATTTTTGTGTCTGATGTAAGATAGTGGTCCAATCTCATTCTTCTGTGTGTAGCTGTCCAGTTTTCCCAATACCATTTATTGAAGAGACTGTCCTTTCTCCATTGTATATTCTTGCCTCCTTTGTTGTAAATTAATTGTCTCTATCTGCATGGGTTTATTTCTGGGATCTCTATTCTGTTCCGCTGATCTGTGTGTCAGTTTTTATGCCAATACCATACTATTTTGATTGCTACAGCTTTGTAGCATGGTTTGAAATCAGGAAGCATGACGCTTCAGGCTTTGTTCTTCTTTTTCAAGATTGTTTTGGCCATAAGGGGTCTTTTGTGGTTTCAGAATTTTAGGGTTTATTCTATTTCTGTGAAAAATGCCATTGGAATTCTTATTTGGCTAGACTAATTTTTCATCTCTCCTCCTCAAATTTGATAGCCTTTATCCTGCCTCAGTCTTTTTTTTCCCCCCTCCTAAAGAACCATGCCTAGATCTTTTATTCTTTAATCACGAGGTTTATTTGGGGAAACTTATACCTTTTATTATCACTTTTTAAAAAATTGTGAGGTCTTGCTCTTGTGTCTTTCACTTTCTTAAATGTTGTCTCCTTACCTGTGTATATTGTCCCAATTAATAATTAAGCCTTGTTAGTGGAGGTCAATTCCTGTTTGTTACTCTAAGCTACCAGACTGCTTCTTTTGGGAGTACTTATAATGACATCGCCTTTAGTTCTAAGGTACTTAATTTTCACTTTATATTGCAGGTAACTTTTTTCATAAATTTTATAAGTTAAAAACTTTTCCATTAATTAATGCTATAGGTTTGGGAAATCGAGGTCCCAGAGAACAAGTTATATCATTCAAGAAGTCAGCAGTTAAACCTAGTTTTGGTACATATATTTCTGGGGAACTGGTTTTTGGTACTACTAAAAAAGCTACCATAATTAATTGCTACAGTCAATTGTTTTACAAATAATTTTTGAACATTATATTTAGAGATTTTTCCTAGGATCTGTGAGGGATATTATGATAATTCAGACAAAAATATTATCCTTAAGACTTTTGTAGTGTAATAGAGGAAATAACATTTGCACACAAATAACCATAACACAAGATTTAAAAGGACAAGTGTCATAAATGAGAGATAGTGTAAGGGCTGTGGGATTCTGAGGAGACAAGGAAGACTTCCAATGTGGAGAATAAGAGAAAACTTTGTGCAGAAGGAGGCCTTTGATATGTTCCTCTAAGGAAAATCTGGATTGTTTGATCTTTGGAAAATAGGGAAGTTGCTATCTAGGTGGCAAGAGCAGAGTGAGCAAAACTGAGGAGGAAGGAAAGTACAGGTGGGAATAGGAAATGGGGAGCTTGCTTGCTTTGTGTAAATGAGAGCACTGGGACTTAGTGTTGGACTTATGGCTTTGGGTTATTTATTACCCTATGATTTTATAAACAATGACACTTTGGTCAAAAGAGGAACATGAATATGGTAGTTTCCCTTTTTTTTTTTTGAAGATTTTATTTATTTTTGAGAGAGAGTGAGCATGTGTGCATATGTGAACAAGGGGAGAGGCGGGGGGGGAGAGGGAGAGAATCTCAAGCAGACTCTGTGCTGAGCTGGAGCCCCATGTGGGGCTCGACCACATGACCCTGAGATCGTGACCTGAGCCAAAACTAAGAGTTGGACGCCCAACAGACTGAGCCACCCAGGCACCCCTGGTAGTCTCCCTTTATCCAGTTTTCCTTTCTGTCATTTCACTTACTGGTGGTCAACTATGGTCTGGAAGCAATGTTCCTCCTTCTGGCTTATTGTCAGAAGGTCAATAATACCTAACGCTACATCACAATGCCTACGTCATTCACCTCACTTCATCTCATTATGTAGACATTTTAGCATCTCACACCATCACAAGAATATGGTGAGTGCAGTACAATAAGATATTTCGAGGGATCACATTCACCTTTTATTACAGTATATTGTTATAACTGTTCTATTTTATTATTATTGTTGTTTAATCTCTTATTGTGCCTAATTTGTAATTAAGCTTTATCATAAACATGTTTACATAGGAAAAACCACAGTATTACAGGGTTTGGTACTATCCACTGTTTCAGGCATCCACTGGAGGACTTAGAAGTGTCCTCTGTGGATAAAGGTGGGGGGATTTTTTTCTTTTTGATGTCGAGTAATAAAGCCATTTGTGAAGGAAGAGCTGAATTCGTGTATTATTTGTCTTTAAACACTCTTACTCATTTTCACATCCTGGCCTATATATCATAGGCATAAGAATTGACATAGGCATAGGTCCAGGGAATTGACAGAATAGTAATGGTTCTATATTTTGTGATTTTAGGGATACTAGAAAAGCTCATTTCACAAAGACTTAACAAAGTCTGTGTGCTAATATCTGATATTTTCTTATACACATTCCTTAAAGACAAGTGATCAATACTTGATGTTTTTTCCCGTGTTAAAATATAAAAGCCTCTGGGCATAGTTCAAGAGCATCGTGCAGGGAAAGGATATCTCCAAGGGGGAAGAACATTTCTGGAAGAAAATCTAAGCAAACACTGATTTTTATTTTTTTGACTGACTTCACAATTTTGCCTAACCTACTGTTTTAATGTATCTCAGGAATGTCAAATATAAATAAATGTGTACATACATGTAAATAAAATATATAAATACAACACACTGAGTTCATTGGTGGTTTTAATATTATTTTTATTTAATAAAAATGAAACAAAATGATCAATGTTTTATACCTAAAAGGTGTTTCCTAGCACATGAAATTAGGAACCAGACTCTTAGTGGGTAGTTGGATTTGGGATTTTTCTCTGGAGGAAGATCAGCTGTTCTTTCTTAATGAATACCTTGATTTCTGTTAATGAGCTACTCAGATGTATAAAAGAACAATTAAGTTCACTTTCAGCCTTCTGCTATATTATTATAATTTTGTATAAATAGTTCTTAATAAAGTCATTTTCTAAATTGATTTTATTTTATGTAATGCTAGTTTTTCACTTAGAAAGGAAAATGCTTGAAGAGCTAGCATATGGTTACCTTATGCTGCTCTTCAGTTGCTTCTTCCTTTAGTGCATTTCATGCTCTTCTCTGTGGTCTTTTTTCCTTATTTTCTGTGATTTCTTCTTCCATGTAGGATTCAGTGCCTTCATGCTGCTCTTGGATGTTTGAGCCTTCCTCACTTTCCTGTTTTACCTGGGCCTGTTTGGGTCTTCCAGCACCCTAACAGATCTAGACTTCTCTTCCCATCCTCTTCAGCTTTTCCTTTTGTTCCTAATATTGCTTATTTGTCCATCTGTCCTCCCTCCCTCCTCCCCTTCCTCCCTTCTTTCCTCCCTCCCTTCTCTGTTTCCTCCTCCTCTTCTTCTTCTCCCTCTCTCCCACACCTCTCTCTCTGTTTTTCTCTTTGTGGCTTGTAGATCTTGTCAATATTCATAAAGGACTTGTTTTTTTGTTTTGTTGACAGTCTCTACTGTTTCATTTTTTCTCACGTGTTTTTGATTATTCTTGTCTCTATTAGTTTCTTCTACTTTCTCTGAATTTAATAATTTTTGCTTTATATGTGTTAAAGTTAAATAACAATTTTAAATACTTCATTTAATAAATACATTTAAGGTAATAAATTTACTTCTTGATACTACTTTGCCTACATTCCATCGGTTTAATTTATTGTGCTTCCATTTGGTTCCTCTTCTAAATATTTCATAATTTCCATTTTGATCTACTCTTAATCAATTAGTTATTCAGGAGTACACTTTAAAAAACTATCTTAATACCGTGATTTGTAACAATTGTATTATTCAAATTTTTAACACTTATTGGGACATTTCATGTGACTTAGTATATGGAAACATTTTTTAAATGCTCTATATGTGCTTGAAAAAATGTGTATATTTGTGCAGGATTCTAAAAATATATATTACATCAAGCATGTAATGTTAAATATATATCCTTATTATATTGTGTGTATTTGATCCATGTTTATAATAGTGGTATGTTAAAATCTCCCTGTCCGATTGTTTTACATTTTTTCCATGTAATTCTATTAATTGAAAGTTTGGAGCATTTTGTTAGGTTTATACAAATTCATGATCATCCTAACTTCCTGAAGCATTGTTTCCTTAACCATGATTTAGTGTACCTCTTCATTCCTATTAATAATTGACCTAATATCTATTTTTGCCTGTTAGCACTAGTGTTACAACAGCTTTTTTTTTTTTTTTTTTTGGGCTATTATTTGTAGGTAAATATTTTTTCATGAATTTCCAATCTTTATGTGTTCTTTGGTTTTAAGTCTATCTTTTATAACCAACCCTTTAGTTGAATTTTATTTGTCTTACCTTATTCTATAATCTCTGTCTATTAATAGATGGGTACCATCTGTATTCATGGCACTGATTAACAATTTATATTTATTTTACCATCTTATTTTAGGTTTCCATTTAAATTCCATTTTTTTCCTTTGCTTTTTTTTTTTTCTTCTCTTGCCTTCTTTTGGCTTGATAGAGTTTTCAGTAATTATTATAAGATTCCTCTGGTGGTTTCAGAGCTATACATTGTATTGCCATTCTACTAGAAGTTATCTTTTAACATGTTAGTAGAAATATTTGTCTCTAATTTTTTCTTAAAAAATTAGTCAGTATATTTATTCTCTTCTTAAGCAAGACAAAGGCCCCGAACTTTTAATCCATTGAAAATTGCTCCCTTCTGGATCTTCCCTACCCCCTTCCTGGTTATTATATTTAAAATTTTGGTTCCACATAAAAAAAAAAAAATCCGTATTAACTACTCATAAGTTTTGTAGGTAATAGTTATTTAAATTTACAAGCATTATCAAATTTCTGTGCTTTTATATATATATATATATATATTTTTTTTTTTGCATTTTATTCATTCCTTTTGGGCTCACTTTCTTCTTCCTGAAGTATGTCCATTAATGACTCATTTTCAGGGTGTGTGTGTGTGTTTGCCAAGATTTCTTAGACTTCGTATTTCTAAAAGTCCTTATTTTGTTCTCACTTTTACATGATAGTTTAGATTGATTTTGAATTTTATGTTTCTTGTTATTTTTCTTCCAATGTTCTAAGATATTGTCTTCTGTCAACTATCATTGCTGATGAAAGGTTTTGCCAAAGTTGTCATCCTTTTCTATGTAGCCTATCTTTTCTCTATGTGGCAGTTTATGTTTTTTTTTATTCATTTATTCATTATCCTTCAAATATTTATTGATTGACAGTGAGTGCTCTAGGCCCTGGGTACTCATCAGTGTACAAAGCAGTAAAAATGCCCTGCACTCATAGATCTTACAGTCTAACAAGTGAATATATTAGCTAAGATAAAGCCAGTCGCTGTAATAAATTAAACCCCTGATTATCACTGGCTTAATGCTTTGAGATTTTATTTTTTATTTTTCACACTGTCTCTTATGGATGTTCCTACTTAGGGAGCTCTCAAGGTATAGGCTTCTTCTACTTTGTGACTATGTCATCTTTAACATTTAGTTCTGATGCTGTCCTGGGGTCACCAACGTTCTAGCAGCCAGAGAGGGAAAAGAGCATGGAGGGTCACATAGGAGGTTTTTAAGGACTAGGCCTGGAGATGGCACTCACCACTTGGGCCCATATTCTCATGGCTAGGATGCAGTCACTTGTTCACATTTAACCTCAAGGATGCCTGGGAAAGGTAGTTCAGCTGTGGGCCTAGGAGGAAGAGAAAACACATTTGGGAATCAACTAGCAGTTTCTGCCATGCCACAAGTAAAATGCATGGTTTGCTAAATAGTATTAATACTAAGGAGGAAAGTAAATCAAGGAGGGGGCTAGGAGGGTTGTGGGAGGTCGGGATCCCAATTGTATATAGGTGGCTGTGAAGTCCTTACTTAGAGGGTACATTTGAGTGTACACCTACAAGAAGTGAGGGATTGGTACCTTGTGGAGATCTGAAGGAACATTTCAGGCATAGTAAATAGCAAATGCAAATGTTCTGAGGTTGGGGGCAAGCCTGGTCTGGCTAGAAATCAGTGTAGCTCTAGGACAGTGAACAGGTGCTGGGGTAAAAATTAGGTCAGTGATGTAAGTGATAATGTAGGGTTGTGTGAGCCATCAGTGGGTTTTGAATGGAGGGCATGATCTGACTTAGGTTTTAGTGGGATAGCTCTGGTTGCTGGGTTGAGAATAGATTGAAGGAAAGGGGTAGGGAACAGAATGAGACCAGTTAGAGGTTACTCTAATAATATAGGTGAGAAATGGTGATGGTTCGGACTAGAGTGTTAACAGTGAAGGTGGCGTGAAGGTATCAGATTCTGAATATATTTTGAAAGTATTGCTGGCTTAGGATTAGCTAATGGCTAGGATGTGGGATGTAAAAAAAAAAAAAAGGAGTCAGGGGTGGTTGTTCAGCCTTATTAACTGGAAGAGTGGACATGTCATTTGCTGAGGTTGGAAAAATGATCAGAGGAAAATTAGGAACTCAGTTTCAATATGTAAAATTTGAGATGCTTTCATGACACTCAAATGGGAATGTGAAATAGCCAAGGAGAGAGGACCAAGCTATAAATACGTATTTGTGAATCATGAACACAAAGATAGTATTTAAAGCCATGAAGCTGGACGAAATAACAAAGTAAATATATGTGGTGGAAAAGAAAAGAGATTCCAGTTCTGAACCTTGGGACATTTTGTTATTTTGAGGTCAATGAGATGAGGAGGAACTAGCAAAAGACATTAAGGAGGAGGTAAGAGAAGGTCTAGGACAGTGGGGGTTCCCAGGAGCCAAATGCAGAAAATATGTCAAGAATGATTCAGTGATAGGGTGCTTGGGTGGCTCAGTCGGTTAAGCAGCTGCCTTTGGCTCAGGTCATGATCCCAGGGTTCTGGGATCGAGCCCTGCGTCTGCTTCTCCCTCTGCCTGCCGCTCCCCCAGCTTGTACTCTCTCTCTTTCTCTCTCTCTCTCTCAAATAAATAAATAAAATCTTAAAAAAAAAAAGAATGAGTCAGTGATGAAATGTATAAAATGCAGTTAATAGGTGAGCCAAGATAAGGACTAAGAATCGTCAGTTGGATTTAATAGCATGAAGCTCAGCAGTGACCTTGATAGAAGGAATGGCAAGTTGTGTTCCCCAGGAGACAGACCCTGAGGTGGAGATGAGCAAGAGGTTTTTTAGGAAGTACTTTTGGAATAGTCATCTGTGGAAGGGGAGGGAAGGAAGCAGGAATTAGGGGAAGTTGGGCTGTGATGCAGTCTAGTGAAGGTTGCAGCAAACCCCATGGGGAGCTCTAATGTTGAGATGGGGTGACGTATCTGGACCTGCACAAACCTCTTATTGACTAGTCATCGAAAGTGGGCTGTACTGGAAGGAGGCATGGTTTTGGACAAGGTGATTCCTTAGCCAGTGCAATCTGAGGAAGGGTCATAACTGAGAGCTCTCTTCTGGTGCATTTCCAGCAGCTGGGGAGTAAGTTCTTTGTGAGGCTCTGGCTGGTACATCACAGAGTCCATTAGAAGCAGTTTAGATAGAGTAGGGAGGGCAAAAGCCTGATGAGAGTGGGTTCAAAAAATAATGGGAAGACAGAAATCAGAGACAATGAACACAGATGACTCTGCTCTTCATTCCTGATACTTGCTAGGACGTGTCTGGATGTGGATTTATTTTTATTCTTCTTGCTTGGCATCGAAGTGTAGTTTCAGTCTCAAGATTCATGTCATTTTTCAATACTGGCACTTCAAACATTGCTTTTTCTCCATTTTTTTTTTTCTGGAACTTCTTCTGGAACTACACATGTTGGGATCTTTCAATCTACATTTTATACGTTTGAATCGTTACTTTATCTTTTTATTTATATCTCTTTTTGTTATCTTCTGGGAAATTCCTCAGTATTATCTTTTAAGTTACTGATTCTCTCTCGTTTTTTTTATTATGTTATGTTAATCACCATACATTACATCATAAGTTTTTGATGTAGTGTTCCATGATTCATTGTTTGTGTATAACACCCAGTGCTCCATGCAGAACATATCCTCTTTAATACCCATCACCAGGCTAACCCATCCTCCTACCCCCCTCTCCTCTAGAACCCTTAGTTTGATTTTCAGAGTCCATAGTCTCTCATGGTTCGTCTCCCCCTCCGATTCCCCACCCTTCATTCTTCCCTTCCTGCTATCTTCTTCTTCTTTTTTTTTTTTTAACATATAATGTATTATTTGTTTCAGAGGTACAGGTCTGTGATTCAACAGTCTTACACAATTCACAGTGCTCACCATAGCACAAACCCTCCCCAGTGTCCATCACCCAGGCACCCCATCCCTCCCACTCCCCACCACTCCAGCAATCCTCAGTTTGTTTCCTGAGATTAAGAATTCCTCATATCAGTGAGGTCATATGATACATATCTTTCTCTGATTGATTAAGTCACTGATTCTCTTATACTATACCTAGTCTAGATTTTATTCTGTATACTGAGCTTATAGAATTTTTTTTCAAAGAATATATTTTTATTCCAAGGCATCTGATTTTTTTTTTTAAAGATTTTATTTATTTATTTGACAGAGAGAGACACAGCGAGAGAGGGAACACAAACAAGGGGAGTGGGAGAGGGAGAAGCAGGCTTCCCGCTGAGCAGGGAGTCCGATGCGGGGCTCGATCCCAGGACCCTGGGATCATGACCTGAGCCGAAGGCAGACGCTTAACGACTGAGCCACCCAGGCGCCCCAAGGCATCTGATTTTTTTGTCTTTATTTTATTTCTGACTGTTTTGTTTCATATTTTCATATATTTTTTTAAAGAATATTATTTCTTCCTCTGTCTCTTGGTAGAGGTTTTTTTTTAAGATTTTATTATTTATTTGAGAGAGAGAGCGTGTGCACCTGAGCAGGGGGAGGGGCAGAAGGAGAAGCAGGCTGCCCACTGAACAGGGAGTCTGACATGGTCTCATTCCCAGGACCCTGGGATCATGACCTGAGCCAAAGACTGATGCTTAACCAGCTGAGCCACCCAGGTGCCCCTCTTGGTGGAGTCTTAACCTACTTATTTTAAATTCTTTTTCATATTCTTTTATCATTTTCATTTCCTATGAAGTGAATTACTATTCTAGTTGTTGATTTTATTGACTATCTTTCCTAGTGTTAGTTTCGGATATGTGTTTTATAATTTTGAAATTATTTTATAATAATTTTCAGGCTTATGTGGAGTAGAAGTTTTATTATATTTTTATATTTTATTTACTTTTATAACCACCACATTCTGGTTCACAATATTGTAACTGACACAAGGTTTCCCATTGCAGAACCAGGTCTTAATATTGGTTCCTTTGGGCTCCTGCCCTTGTGATACTAATGTATTTCAAATCCTATCTCTGAGCCCGTGGCTGGTGTGGCTAGGTCCTGGTGGTGAGACATGTGTGTATCTTCTGCCTCCCCAATTATAGAGCTTTTGATAAGCCCTTGCTCCAAACAGTGGTTTGGAAGTTTTGTTTTCTGCCTCCTCTCATCTGGTGGCTTTTTTAGCAGGGCCTGGCCCTGATCCTGTACCTGACATGGGAATTGTGCTGAGTTCTGGGTATCCCACTGGAGCTGAACTCCAGGTGGCCTCTGCCTGTGTCAGGAGCTGGGGCAGCATCCTCAGCTTCCATCCCATCACCACTGTGCACTTATTTTCTATTGCTGGTTCCTGAAGATCCCTACCTATGGCCTTCAACCAGATATTGGTTAGAAAAAGATCAGTGTTTTGGTATTTGTTGTTAATGTGTTACTCCTCTTAGAGATTTTTTTTTCTAGGAAGATATAAATGCTAGATATGGTACTGTATGTATCAGTGATGTGGTAATTAAAGATTTTTTGGTCTCTTTTGATGATTCTTCATGTTTCTAAAGTGATCCCATATAGTAGACAAAGTATTATGCCTCTTTATCCCTTATCCTCACTTCCTCTTTCTTACTTACTTTTAAAAAATCTTTTATAGAATCTGCATATATTTATAGACTCAAGAATAGAATTTATTACTAAGCTTTCACATGTATGCCATGGCCCTGAAATTCCTTCATTTCTGGTCTGATTATGTTGACCAATATGGCCTTGAGACACTCTCCTTCCTTCTTAATGGACTCTTTATTTCTGTGCTATTCCCACTCTCCACAAATCAGCTGCTTGTCCTGTTTCTCAGAAAACTCATTCTCTCTTGGCTTTACATATCACCTGTGTCTTAAAGACTTTCAGAGCTACATCTCTAACATGGAGAGGCAGAAGAGGAAGTGACAGGTATGGAAATGAGGGCTTACAGGGGCCAGGTTTAGGAGCTAGGCTGAATGTTTTTATACATTTATTCATTCATTTGATCTCCCAGCAGCACTATGAGGCATAAGAATGATTATTATCCATATTTTACAGATAAAAGAGCTCAAGCTTATTGAGTTAAGTAAGTAGCTAACCTAATTTGTCTGGGACTGAGGTAGCTGTCAGGACTCAGGACCTTTGGTTTTAAAACAAGAAAGTACTTGGCAAACTGGGATGAATTGGTCCCCTGAGGCCTACGGTCAATGACTAGGAAATGGCGGAGCCCTCAACTTGAACCCAGGCCCCCTTAAGCCTAAGATCTTTGCTTTTCACCACCATGTTATATTGTCTCTGTTAGAATAAAGTAGGAAGAAAAAGGACTGATTCAAAGAGGAGGTAGAAGGTAAAGTCATGAAAGAATTCATGAAGGTATACTGTTTACTGGAAGGAATTTTGTTAGGGAAAACTGTGCTTTAGCAGGAGTCAGGAGACCGGAATTCTGGTTCCAGTTCATTGGCAAACCCAGTGTTGAGGTGGACAAATCACTTACGTCCCCATATTGCTGTGTCCTCACCCATAAAATGAGAGGCTAACAAGAAGGCAACTCCTAAGATTGTTTCCAGTTTTAAAATAAACTCCAAAACCATTTCATAACCTGTAAATATTTTTACAAGGTGATCGAGAAAGAAGAAATCCAAAAGTAGACTCAGGATTTACAGTATTTCAGGATTTTGCTCAAATTTCTAGATTAACATCTCTAACATCAACTAGTATTTCTGAGCACAGCCAAATTTCATTTAAAGAGTTTAACAGTTTTGGCCTTTAATTTATTTTATTTAATTTGTGGTAATTAACTTTATGGTGTTTTCGTTGTTGTCTTTAACTGTTTATGGTCCCAAACATCTCAGCAGGAGCTGCTTTTTCAATCCGGTTTTCACTCTTTATTGTTATTTCTAAAATGTTAATGTCTTCTACTTAAGGCATGTGTGATTAATAGCTGAGAGAATGGGGCGCCTGGGTGGCTCAGTTGGTTAAGCAACTGCCTTCGGCTCAGGTCATTATCCTGGAGTCCTGGGATTGAGTCCCGCGTCGGGTTCCCTGCTCGGCGGGGAGTCTGCTTCTCCCTCTGACCCTATCCCCTCTCATGCTCTCTCTATTTCATTGTCTCTCTCAAATAAATAAATAAAATCTTTAAAAAAAAAATAGCTGAGAGAATGTACTTCTTTTTTTTTTTTTTTAAATTTATTTATTTGACAGAGAGAGAGATAGCGACAGCAGGAACACAAGCAGGGGGAGTGGGAGAGGGAGAAGCAGGCTTCCCACGGAGCAGGGAGCCCGATGCGGGGCTCGATCCCAGGACCCTGGGATCATGACCTGAGCCGAAGGCAGACGCTTAACGACTGAGCCACCCAGGTGCCCTGAGAATGTACTTCTATAACAGCACAGTTTTAATCTGTGAAAATTACAAGAAAAACAGAGTCACAACATGCCACAATTATTATTGAAGGCATAACTGCATTTATTGACGTGTGAATCTTCCTAAGATATTTTGAAAGCGTTTCTGATATAATAGAGTACTTAAGAAATAAGGCACTATGACCTTTTTTGTTGTTCCTGGACACACATATCATATCTGATATGTTTCTAACTAAAATTTCACCAAAATAAAACTTATAAGATATAACTTCCAGTATTTTTAACATTTCATTCAAGAAAAGCCATACTTTCCTTATTACCTCCTCTCCTGCCCCTTTCTTTCTGTCAGTGTCTTAAGGTTGAATTCAGACTGGGAATTTGAGGCAAGAAAAATGTGGAATAGTGCCGGCCTTTCTGAAACTTGTGTGTGTGTGTGTGTGTTTGTGTGTATGATTACTGCTCAATCTGGGCCAAAACAATTAGCCCCTTTTCTTATTTGGATAATTGTGGTCTTCCTATCAAGGTAACTGGGTGCATAAAATTAAACAATTCCATACATCACCCGGTGCTTATCACGACAAGGGCACTCCTTAATCCCTATCCTAGCTGTGGGAACATGGAAAAGTTGGTCAAACTTCTCTGAACCTGTTTCTCCAGGCAGTGAAATGAAATCCTAACTACTTCCTGCAGCTGCTGGAAGGAGTAAACCTGATAATGTATGAATGCACATCGCCACCCCCCCCCCCCTTGCCCAAGAAACTCTTGTTTCACACTTTAGCCATCATTTCACAAACACTTTTTTGAGAAAGCCTTTCCTAATGGCCACCCTGTGGGACTTTGGCCAGCCTCCCCTACTATATTTGGTCCCAGCACCAGGAAGTTTCCCTGTGTAAATACACATCATCGTATGTGTTTCTTTGTTGTTCATTTATTAATGTCAGCGTAACCCAGTAGACACCATAAACTCCATTAAAAAAAATTAAAGTCCATCAGCCACATTGCAAAAAATTATGACACGTTACATGGAAAATTTAGTGGTCGTGAAATTTCTAAGTAGATATTAATAACTCTGAAAACTGAGCAGATTATAATGATCGAGGACTTCTTGCAGGAGTTCAAATCAACTGCTTTTTATGAGGTATTTATTGCTTGGCTAGCCATGTGCTTGGTCTTATGGAAGACACAAAAGAAAAAAAAAAAAACTAGTTCCTTCCCCAGTCAGGCTTAGACTAGCAAAGATATTGTTGGCTTTTAGCAAAGCTCTACGCTTCATTTTTCTTTTGAGAAAGAAAAGAGGAGAAATAAAACTAATGATGAGAAGAGTGTTTTCAGAGTTTTAGTAGGTTACTTTGAAAAACTAATAATTAAAACTTAAAATTGGGGGCACCTGAGTGGCTCAGTCAGTTAAGTGGCTGCCTTCAGCTCAGGGCATGATGTCTGGGTCTTGGGATCCAGCCCTGCGTTGAGCCCTGTGTCGGGCTCCTTGCTCCGCGGGGAGTCTGCTTCTCGCTCTCCCTACCCCCACTCGTGCTCCCTCTCTTTTCTCAAATAAATAAATAAAATCTTTTTTAAAAAAACCTTAAAATGTATTGTTAAATAAATTTAAATTGATGTATAACATATAATCAGAAAAGTACACAATTTCTAAGTGCACAGCTCAAGGAATATTCACAAAGTAAACCCGCCTGTGTAACCACCATCTGATAAATAAACATTACCAGCACCCTAGAGGCTTTCCTTGTGCGCCATCAGACTCTACACCCTTTCTCCAAAGGTCACCATTATTCTGTTTTCTATTACCATTAATGTTTTGCCTGTTTTTGAACTTTATATTAGTGAGAGCATACAGTGTGTCCTCTTTTATGCTTTCTCTCAAGATTATGTGTGTGAGAATCAGTTTTGTCTGTGTGTACAGCAGTTCATTCTCGCTGCTGAGACACATTCATTTGTATGAATCTGTTGTGATTTATCTATTCTCCCATCAGTGGACACTTGGGTTGCTTCCAGTTTTCACCTGTTACAGAAGAGTGCTGCAGGGATCATTCTTACATGTGGCTTTCGGTACACAATGTAGTGCTTCTGTGGGGCGTGGCAGGGCGGAGCCATACCTAGTTGTAGATTTAGGTTTGGAAGGTACTGCCCAATAGTTTTCCAAAGATTACCAATTTACACTCCCCACAGGCAGTAAATGAGTATTTCAGTAGCTCTATATCCTTGCCAACACTTAGGATTTTGTTAAAGCCATTCATTTGGGGGTGTGGTACTTGTGGTTTTACTTTGTGTTTCCTAATGACTGATGAGTTTTGAGCATCTTTTCGCATGCTGATTTCCCACTTGAAAATCCCCTTTGCAAAGGGTCTATTGCAATCATTTGCCTACTTTTATATTACATTGTCCATTTTTTTCTTTGATTTGTAGAAGTTATTTATTTTTTTATATGTTATTTTTGTGCTTATAATTTTGGAAAGTACAGGGACTAAAAGTCAGTATTTCAATTCCCTCTAGTAGATGATCTCTTTACTGAGGTATGGCTCCATCTGACATTGCTTGCTTTCCTTTCCCCCCCATGTCACTCCACTTAACCACCATGGGATGATAGTCTTATGTCACCAACGCCAGCCCATCATCTTCTGTCAGTAAGCTTTGATTCTCGGTGGCCTTCAATGTACATGTTCATGTATTGCCAGATCCTACTTTATACATCTGTATATCAAAACCCTAAGGTAAGATCACAGAAAAACTCTATAGCTTACTGATTATGGCTCAGAAGGACCAGTTGTACACATTGAGGCCAAATGGGAAAGAATTCATATGTTTTAGCTAAAGAGTATTTTAAAGTATCATGTTCGAGTCTTCCCAGTTTAGCATCTTCTTTTTCATGACTTTAGAATTGAGATGAGATTAACAGCTTTCTTTTGTGACTTAAAGATTTAACTATTTTATGTAAAACCAGAAATATTTGGGATCTCTTCATTAGTGTCAGTGTCCATGCAAGCCCACAAGGAAATTGAGCATAACATCTGTTTGGTGAAGTTGAACCTTACATCCAGAAGGTCCCTGTGAAATCATCGGCTGGGTGTCTCTGATCCGGTAGCGTTGGGGTTGGGGTTGGTGGCAGTGACCCCCATGCCGGGAGAAGCCCTGAGACCCTCTTTGGTCAGAACAGCAAGGCTTTTATCTGTTCTCCTCATTGACTTCTGAGGAAGAGTTCCTTTAAACATAGGTTGAAGCTCCTCTTTTAAAAATTGTGTGTCTATTTTAAATCCTTCACTTATAGACAGGAATTTAGAAAGGAGGTGGAATTCAGTGAAGTTAAGTGGTTTGGCCAAGATCACACACTTGTGCAATGGCAGAATCAGGACTGAAATCCAACATTGCTCTCTCCACAGTGCTCTGAGACTCTGCTGTTTGTGTCAGCTGGAGCAATATCCTAATGATTCAATTATGTCCTTTTCCTTCCCAATTCTCGCTCTGAGAAGTGTATTCACCCAAGTTAATTAGAGAATCATAGGGAGGTTTCTGTGTCGGGAAAGGAGTGTGCTTGCCACTGTCACACGCATTCCCCAGGATCCCAGCGTAGCTGGTATTAATGATCATGCATTCATATAGTATCTTCTTTCCAACTCATTTTATGGCCATCTGACTAATTTGGTTCATAATTTTAATTATGCAGTTGTACTTTTTTTATTCTCCTATTGTCTGGTATACATTTTTACCCATTATAGATGCCTAATATTGGCTCTGCTGTATTGGACTTGTTCCGTTTTGTTTTCTTTCCCTGCACTCCTTTCTGTTTTCTCATTCCTGGTGTTTGGTACCAGCATATCTGATGTCTGGTCAGAGGGACAAGGAGACTCAGCAGAGAGAAGTCAGGAAGCAGATCTGGAAAATGACCTGAAGGTCCTTGTTGACTTGAAAGAGAAAAAGTGGAGGAGGGTTCACACTTAATAAAGAATGAAACAGGACAAATGACTGGACAAAATCTCAGAGGGCGATCGTAGTGGCCAAGGGTTGAGAGGCACACAGTGGGGGCGGGGGGGGGGGGGGGGGGGGGGGCAGCAGGGGGGGGGGGGGGGGGGGGGGGGGCCGGGGGTTGCAACCAGGGACATGATGGAAAGAGGTCAGGCCTAGGCCACTTTCTTGGATATTCTGCTCCCAAGTTCCAGAGAACAGAGAAAAGTGGAGAGGGACAGGATGGAGACGGGAACCCTTAACCACACAGTTTTTTGAAATTTGGGGCCAGTTAGAATTATATACATTACAAAAGCAATGTAATAATAGATTTTAGAAAGTAATGGGGCCTTTGAGGTCTTCTTGCCCAACAGTTTTATTTTACAAATGAGGAAACTAGAGGCTAAGAAAAGTCAAAGCAAGCCCCTTGGCTCAGTTCTCCGTGGAGCAGTGGGATGTCAGTCCTATATTTTTCATCCATATTTACTCAGTTGCAAGAGAGAGAAAAGCCCAAGGCAAGGAGCTAGGTTTTATTCTAAATGCATTTGGAAGTCATGGAAAGGAAATGATACGCCCTGATACACATTTAAGAAGACAACTCCTGCTGTGTGGAGAAGGAATTGGAATAGGATAAGAGTGGGGATTAAGACAGCAGTTAGGAGCCTGTTTCAACATTCCAAGAACGAGATGATTGTGGCCGGGAGAGGGAAATCGAGGAGAAGGAGATACATTTTGAAGTTAAAATGTAGAAGACTTGATGGATTGGATGTGGTAGGTAAAATATAGAAGGAGTCAACGTTTTATGGCTTGCGCAACTGGGTGGTTATAGGTACAATTTCTAACGTGGAGAAGTGGGAAGGGAGTAGCATATGATTGAAGGTCAGGAAGATTGCTCTCATGCACCCTTCTATCAGCTGTTGAAACTGCCTGTTTAGATCCGTGGATCATGACCTGTTTCCCCAAGTCCTGCTGAAGGCCATAGGGCAGTTTTTTGTCACCAGGATCCTTAATTATACAGGGTACCATGATAAAGTCTTATCAGTCATCCGCTTTGCAAGGATAAGCTAAGGAGATAAGGAAGGGAAATACTGTTTCTACTTTTGTTTGCTTTTTATCTGCATAGAAATAGAAAGCCCTTAGCCTTCCTGTAACCCAATAGGAGAGCCTTGAGTTGCACCTCCTGGAGGAGAAACGGAGGAAGGATGTTTTCACAGATGTGCCTGAAAAGACATGGAAAGGTAGGGCATCCCTGTTCAGCATGCTGTTGCCATAATTACTCTTTCCACAGTTTTTGAAATCCTTCTTTAGGCCAGGTCCTCTTAAAGGCACTGGGACTACTGCAGGGAAGAAAACAAAGTCCTTCCTTATGGAAGTCACATTCCAGAACACTACTTATGTCACTGCCTGCTTCAGAATACTTCAATGGGTTGTTGCCCATTTCAGCAGCATAGAGTCCAACCCTTTGCTTAAATCAAACAGAGCCACTGCTTGCTGTCCCCCAAACCATGTGCGTTCTGTTCTCACCTTGCATTTGCTTCTCTGTTCCTCTTAAATCAGCCAATCTGACCCACGAAGGACTGATATTCAGTACCACACAGGTGTGCTGGCCAGCATCCAGTGCTACCTGGTCGATGCCTGTACTGAACCAGTTAATCAAAATGTCACTATTACCCCTACACCTAACCTTCTATTTCGCCCAGTCTCCCTTGAACACTTTTCTTAGGTCACTCTCTCAGCCTCCAGGGATCCCATCTTCATTTGAACTCATGGCACTCATGGATTTATATCACTTATTTACAAAGCTCACGGACTTTTTTTTTTTTCTTAATTTAAATGATCTCTACACCCAATGGTGAGGCTCAAACTCATGATCCCGAGATCAAGAGTTGGATGCTCTACCCATTGAGCCAGCCAGGCACCCTAGCTCACAGACTTTCTTATGACATCTGGTATACAGTTGTTTGCATTTTATTTAAAATATTGACTTACGTGTTTGCCTTTTCTTGCAAAATAGATGGCATACCCCTTGTACAACCCAGACACTAGATTTGCACTTATTAATCGATCAACGTATCAGGAGGGACTCAGCATTTCCTAACTGTCTGCTGGGGATGTAAAGTGGAGAGGGATTCTATCTGCCGATATTCCATGTCAGTGTGCTGCTTATCTTTAAGTAATTCCATCCTCCAGGGCTTCCTCCACCCCCAGCTCCTGTCTCAGCATCCTCTATCACCTCGGTTTGCGGGGGCATTACCATGCCAGCACCCCTTTAAGATGCTTGGCTAGTTTTGTGCATTAAAAGGGCTGTGGGATGTCTTGCTTGCGAGCCAATTTAATGCAGGCTGACACTCCTGGCACACTGAATTAAGGTGGAGGAGCTAAACGCCCCAGAAAAGAGTCCATTTCTATGGAGATTAAAACAAGAAAATGACAGAGTACAAAACACCTTTATTTTCTTCTCATATTTAAATGAAAAGAAGACAGTAATTAAGCCAGACCAGAAGATGAGTTCTGATTGTTAATTGCTAAGGGAGGTGCAGTATTTTAATTTGTCCCAGTTCATTTGTAGAACTAGGCAGATGAGGTACATGGTTGGTGCTCTTGCCCATGGTATAATGCTGACAATTTGAGGTTTAATCATTTTTGGATGTTCCAGATTTGTTATTTTAAAACTGTAACTATAAAATTTTTACCCCTCTGGGTGGAAGTTGAGGGAAAGTGTCGTAGCCTTTTATTTAAGAGCATGTGGCCATAGAGTCATGACTTCCATAGGGCCATGATGGTTTGTGGATTTTTTTTTAAAGATTTTATCTATTTATTTGAGAGAGAGAGCATGAGAGGAGGGAAGGTCAGAGGGAGAAGCAGGCTTCCCGCCGAGCAGGGGGCCCGATGCGGGACTCCATCCCAGGACTCCAGGATCATGACCTGAGCCGAAGGCAGACGCTTAACCCACTGAGCCACCCAGGCGCCCCATGGCTTGTGGATTTACTCAAATAATCCCCAAATTATTTAACAGGTCTTTTTTTTTTTTTTTAAAGATTTTATTTATTTATTTGAGAGAGAGAGAATGAGAGACAAGAGAGCATGAGAGGGAGGAGGGTCAGAGGGAGAAGCAGACTCCCTGCTGAGCAGGGAGCCGGATGCGGGACTCGATCCCAGGACTCCAGGATCATGACCTGAGCCGAAGGCAGTCGCCCAACCAACTGAGCCACCCAGGCGCCCTATTTAACAGGTCTTGAACACTTCACTACAGTTTGATGCTCTAGTCAGCTAACTGAAAATTATACCTAGAATTTTAGAACAAGAGGCTCCATGGGACTCTGTAAAGCATTTAATATTGCTATTTCTAATTATAAAGCAATGTGAGCACACAGTAGTATGCACTGGTGTAACTGATTCCCTGGCTGTAGGGGCAACATTTGATGCATTTTGAATAATCCTTTGGAAGTAATGATAATTTCAAATGTAGGAGGAAGGACTCAGCTCAATAAACACATTAATCAGCCCTTTCTTGAGCACCTCCAGAATGGGATGCACTGAGCCGGGAACCATGAAGGTCAAGGCAAAAGGCAGGGGTTCGCTCCTCCAGCTGACTGTTTGAATCTTTTGGGAAACTTAAAAAATGCAGATGCCTAGGTTCCACTCTAGACGGATATATTTTTAACCACCTCCCACCCAGGCAATTCTACTAGACATCCAGGGTTGAGGAGCCCCTGGTATGAAGTATAGTTTGGTTTTCAAGGCACTTGGAGTTTAATTGAGAATATAGGACTTCTATTTATATTTATCACTCTTTTTTTTTTTTTTTTGCTCCTTAGAAGCATTTGATAAGTTTCAAATGAGAGACATGGACATCATGACTACTGTGTTTACAAGAACAGACCCCTAGAGGCCCGGGTGATCATGAAGGAGGTAGGATTTGAACCTATGCTGTAAGGATGGGTAGGACATATGTTTTAAAAAAAAAAAAGGTGTGAGAGCAGGGCATTCTGAGTAGAAGGCTAGCTTCAACCTAAGCTCAAGTGTGTAAGCTCAAGGCAAGGATGTGTAAGGTATGTGCCAGGTATTAACAGGATATTATTTGGAAAATAGTGAGAAATCGGAGAAGCCTGTTTAGGACTCGGGCCCAAAGATGGGGATTTGAGTTCTGTATGTGCCATGAAATAACTGCTTACGTCGACAAGTTGTCTCACATCTCTGACCTCCAGTTTCCACATCTGCCAAAAGTGGGACAATAGTTCCTGTCAGGTTGTTTGGAACCAGTAAGGTAATACGTACACAAGCACTTGGTAAACCACAGAGCCCCACCCAGTGCTAGCTGTTGTTATCTCTGTCTTTTGGAGGGGTAGGCATGGAAGATTTTAGAGCAGAGGAGTGATGTATAACAAGTGTTAATAATTCATCCAATTTTTTTTTATGAGTGGGTGAAAGAAATAGCTAAAAATTAGTATTTATAATCAATGCATTATTTAATGTAATTGTGTTTAGGGACTTGGAGCCCAACTTTCAAAAAAGAAGATCACCCTAACCGCCCATCATGGTTGCTGCAAAGGCTATGCCTGATAAGGCAGAATGTGAGTATCACACTTCTGTAACAACTCAGTGCATAATGCTTCATGCTCCACCAGCTTTGAGGAAACTTTTAATTATTAATCCTTAGAACACTAAAGTTATTGGTGCACCTTGTAAGAATTCATCTCATTCCCTTTATTTCAATGTCACCAACTTTTGAGATATCTATAGCAGGTTTTAATGTAGTGTGCTGTCCAATATGGTGTCTACTAGCCACATATGGCTATTCAGTGCTTGAAGTGTCACCAGGGAAACTAAGGAACTGAATATTTAATTTTAAGTCATTTTAATTTCAGGACAAAAAACTGATAATTCAGTCATTGGAAAACTTTTAACCATGTTTGGAACAACTTGAGTATGTGAATATATTTTTGCAAGTGGATACTTTAGAAAATCTAAGGCCAGTATCTGAATTGAGAGGTATATAAGTACAAAATACAAGATTTTGAAGACAGAACAAAGAAAGAATGTAAAGTATCTCATTAATTTTTAGTATTGATTAATGTTGAAATGATAATACTTGGATATAATTTAAATAAAATCTATAATAATTACTGTATGTTTTTAAAATTAATTTCATCTCTTTTCATTTTTAAAAATGTGACTACTAGAAAATTTTAAATTACATATGTGGCTCACATTGTATTTCTTTTAGAGCTGATCTAGACTTGGCAACACTTCAGTTAATCTTAAATTTAGGCTTAGATAGCCTGATTGAGAAACACAGAGTGCTGAATAGAGGGTTGGGATTATCAAGGTTTTCTGGTTAAGCAACTTCCCCTTGGCTCTTGTGACCCCAGACAGTATATGGTGCAGGCCAGTGGGCTTCTATTCTAGGCTACAAATAGAGCGCCATGTGGATTACTGTAACTCTCTATTTGGATAATACAGCACATTTTTAGATGGAAAGGGCAGAAAGGAAGAATGTTCTCTAGTTCCATTTTGCCTTTGGGTCATGCCCATAATTACTTAAATTATATTTGAAGGCTTGATCCTGAAAGCTGGGAATTCCCCTGTATCTCCTTAGCAACCGAATCCCACTCTGAGAGAGATTAACATAGAGAGATTTTTTTTTCTTTTTAGAGGGGAGGTGCACTGTAAATTCTCCCTGAGGTAGGTAGGCAACCTATTAATCACTTATTATTGCAAAGACAATAAGCCACTTTGCTAAAGAAGGAATAAAGAAAGTGGGGGAGTGAGGAAAAGTGCGTAAGAGACAACTCAACAGAATGCTGTTTCATTGGAAGTGGAGCGTTGGGTCTTAATGCAGAATGTGTTTTGGAAATGATTGCCGAATATAGGTTTTAGGAGATGATAGCCATATGCCACTTGGAATTTGGGTTTCACTTGGTTTTTGAACTCTTTTTGAAAAGAAATTAGACAAATTATATTTTCCTCACTTATATGTAATGAAATTGAATATAAACTATTTTCTTTGAGGTTCCTCTTCGAAGGGCTTCCCTTCCGTTTCCTAGTTTCCACAACTCTTTTCCCTGGAATGAGTTAAACCATCTTTGTTCCGGCTTCCTCTCCTGCTCCTCATCCCTAAAGCTCCTAACCTAACTCTGCCCTTCCTCTGAACCTGCTTTGAGAAGATCTTTCAGCACCACAGTAATATTCAATCCTTTGTTAGTTTGTTTTTCACTTGTTTGCTGTGTGTTTGTTATTTTTAGCCAAGGAATATTTCCTACAAAATGAAAACTTAGGAAGAGCTCAAATATGTAAAACAGATAAGGTCTGAGATGCTCTGATTGAAAGATGGAAGAGCCCCGAAGGCACATGAAATTGACGAAGCACAGTTTTAAAACCACCGCCTTAGTCTGGATTTGATTCACTGTTTTATTTCTCTTGGGATATTTCTGTTTTAAACCTCATCTCTAATAATACAATGCAAAGTCTTATATCTTTAAAGGGGAATTCATACATTCATGAGCTGGCAGTTGGTGGGATGTTGGTGACTTATGCTGGCCTATGTCATAGCGTATGGATCGTACCAAATGTCATGGCCTTTATTGACAATAGTTTTTCTGGAGTTAGGCTCTAAATACCTGGAAGGTAGGGATAACCAATGTCCTATTTATTTCAGCACATTTAGCACCAAATTAGCACCAAATTTAGCACACTTAGCATCTGGGACTTAGTAGGTGCTTAATGAGCATATACTAAACCTCATTGAGTCTGAGGTATGGCTTTTCTAACACCTGTGAAATCAAACACACAGGCACTTACTTTGACTATATAGGCAAAGGAGGCCTTAGCCATATAGTCATACATCTTTGTTTAGGATGTCTCCTTAGTAAATTTTTGTGAAGTCTCTGGAGATTGCAGCCTGTTTGTAGGAAGGTTAGAAAGCCTCTTAGTAAGGCCAGTTATTTTTGTTATGGTTATAAAAAACACATGTTTGCAAGTCCCTAGGTCTTTCTAGGGGAGAAAAGACTTGCTCAATGATACAATCAAGAGATGGCCAGTGGCTTGTTCCCTGTTATAGCTTCCATAGTCAGGTCTTCTGGTATTTTCACTTCACAGATTTACTAGAGCAATTACACAGAGCTCTAAAGCATTAAGAGAATTCTGAAGTTTTATGAACTACTAGTCATAATACCATTAAATTGATGATATACGAAGAGTGAGTTTTTTTTTTAAATATAAAATAAATGTAAGAAAATATTTTAGGCTAGTGAAATTGTTTGGCATTAGAAATTCATTATCTTTCCCCATGGAAATGTTAATATTTGCACTCATGTTTTATGTAGGTAGTATAAGTATTTCAATCTCTTCATGAACTTTATCATAAAATATTTGTTATTGCTTATAATAATTTTTATTGCTTTTGGGGGGTTAGTAACTTGAAGGATCCAAAGTATAATGAAATTTTATTATTTGCAAATCTATTAATTAATTAGTTTTGGATAAAAAGAACTATAATAAGACCAGATTTATTCAAACCAATTTAGAAAGTTGAAATTTATCTTTGTGCTACAGAAGAAATGAGGATTGACTAATGAAATTAATAATATAAACATGGTTGGAGAAAAGTTTAGCTCACTGATAGTAATAATACAATAACTACAGTAATAATTGCTCACATTTATTGAAAACTTATTATGTGCCAGGCGCTGTGCTAAGTGCTTTGTAACCAAGTCCAATTGAATCCTCACAACCCCATGCAAGATATATTATTATTATTATTATCCTCATTTTACAAATGAGAAAATGAAGGCTTAAGACAATAAAATAAGATTCATGAGCAAATTGTAATTCAAGACCAAAATAGTGTGACTCAGGAATGAGAGCTCTTAAAAGTCACTCTATATGCTATGAGTATATATTTGCAAATAAACAAAGCCTCAATTACAGGTTTTTTTTTTTTAAGAGAAGGAGCAGACCTTGACAACTTCCTCTTAATAATTGAAGTTCCAATGTGCACTTCAATGTATGAAAGCTGAATGCTTGTATACTTAACATATTATGAACAAAGAAACAGAAGCTTCAAAGATTAATTGGATGGATTCTTAACATCAAAGTTGTTTAATTTCTCATAATTTTAGACTCATTTGTTGAATATATATATTCAACTCAAATTATAAAAATAGCACACACTAGCTTTGCCTTTTCTTTTCCTTTTTTTTTTTTTCTTTTCTTTTCTGGGACAAACTGGCACCAGCCATTTGCCTTTCCTAAGGTGCTGAGATATGAATGCTCTTGTGCTACCTTGAGAATTTAACTTTTTGGTTCAAAGGCTAATTTTTAGTTATAGGAGAAAATCCGAACAGCTGCCTTAGCATCTTAAATGCCAACGAGGGCTCAGGCTTAAATGCCAACTTGGAGTCAGCGTGTCAACATGCCTTCAGCTGGAGCCGTTTTAGGATCTGTGAGAAATCACTCTTTTCGGGTGGTGGCTGTCTTTCTCTGCCCCTTTAAGAACAGTCCCAGGCCTTGTCCTGTTCAAGAACTTCACTGCCTGACTGGGTTCATGGTGGCAGTCCCTTGATGAGTCAGAATCTACTTGCTGGTTCCAAGAGGGCCATTAGCTTCGCCAGAGTGTATCCTAGCTTCTCCACAGTTCACAGGTGACAGGTGGCTCTTGGTGATGGGGAAAACCAGATGCACTGGTCATCAAAGAGCCCAGAGAGAAGTAAGATGCTGCCTTGGGAATTTAACTCCTCTGTCTAAGGCCAATTAGGAAGGGAAAATATCAACAGCTTTATCAGCACATTAAATTACAATGAGAGCTCAGGACTGGCAGCTTGAAATCAAAGTGTCTTGGTCTGTTTGGGCTGCTGTAACAAAATGTCATAATCTGAGTGGCTTATAAGCAACAGAAATTTATTTCTCACAGTTCTGGGGACTGGGAAGTCCAAGATAATGGTGCCAATAGATTTGGTGTCCAGCGAGGCCTGCTTCCTCACTGACAGATGTCTTCTCACTGTAGGTTCACAGGGTGGAAGGGACTACCTAGCTCTCTGGAGGCTCCTTCAAAGGGCACTAATCTCAGTCATGAGGGCTCCACCCTGAGAACCCTCCTCCTAATACCATCATATTGGGCATTAGGTTTCAACATATGAATTTTGGGGGAATACATGTCTTCAGTCCATAGCAGAAAGTGGCGATGAAAGGCAAATATTTCACTAGAGTGACCAGGCAAACCTCAGAGGAGTCTCCAGTACTCACAAGAAGTAGTGCATGAAGTTGGGAAAGGCAGCAGATATGTAGAAAAAAAGCAGGAAACAACTCAGGAGACGAGCTCCTGGGTGGGCTTCCAGCATGGCTGACTTCGGAAGGGCCCTCTGTGTGTCAGAGCTTTGCCTATAAATGAAGACTAGATCTTCATTTAGAATGAAGACATGATAGTTTTTATAAAGCTACATTTTCACCAAAAACCGGTGACTTCATCATTTCATTATGAATAAGTTTTATTGTTTGTCATGTGTATGACACATGGCAATACTGTAATTATAAGTAATTATAGGGGAGGTAGTCAGAAGAAGGGAATTAAAGGAGGAAAGATGGTCATGAGAGGAAGAAACAGAGGAGAGGTTGTGGCCTCACTCCTCAGAATACGTTACTGCTTTTCCTCTGGGGAGCACATGGTCTGGTTAGAAGCCTCCTCAAAGTAGATTTAGATTTTAGTTGAAACTTGATGAAACAGTTTTCATTCCAGAACGCCTGTCTCTTCCATGTGAGGACCGTGCATCATATGGCTTTGAGTGGTGACATTTATGTGAACCATATAATGACTGATGTGTGACTTTGTGCTCTGATCTACACAAGGAACATGTATACGTCTTGAAGCACGTGCATGAAGTCTTGGCAAGTATTTTTTTATTAGAAAGAAGAAAAAAATCCACCAATCTATATCCTTAGAAATATGTAGATAGCTCTGAATGTGGGGCAATACAGAGGCAAGTGTGGGCGGACAGGGAGATTTGGGTTTGTCGATGACTTACATACTTTCCATAGGTGAGAGTGGAAAGAGGGAAGAAGCTAGGGAGCAAGAAAAGAGGTTGTTTTTTTCTAGAATGATTGCAGAGCAGCAATTCCACTGCCCGGTGATGGGACACCTTAGTAGATGCTTTTTCTCCTAACCCAGCACTTTCAAGGGGGTGGCTAGAGTCCAATTGGCTCCCTCCTTTATTGCGAGGGTCTCCCCCAGGCTTCAGTCCTCAGGATGGTATTGTCCCCAAACTAACAGCTGCCTGTGGCCCCTGAGTCTACACGGAGAAAAGTTAGGGGAAATTTTGTGAAGGAATGAAGGGAGAACTTGTCCCCAATATTTTGTTATGAAAATTTCAAACATACAGCAAGCTTGAAAGAATTTAAAATTAACACCCGTAGATTTACCACCCAGTTTTTACCATGAATATTTTACTGCATTTGATTTATTTTGTATCCATCCATCAACATGCATATCATTAGTCAGGATTCATTATTTGCTTATATTTTTTATTCTATTGATATAAAATGTATGACAACAAAATGCCAAAATCTTCAGTATATATTCACTGAGTTATAATAATTACATATGCCTGTGTGATTGATCCACTGTGCATCAGAGTATAGAACATTACTGTTACCCCAGAAATTTCCTTCCTGTCCCTTCTCACTCAATCCATGCCATCCCTGACCAGAAAAACCACTGTTCTTTTCTATCTCCCATATATTAGCTGTGTTTGCACTAGAACTTCATATAAGTGGAAACATAAAGTAGTGTGTGTGTGTGTGTGTGTGTGTGTGTGTGTAAGGATGCTTACTTTGCATAATGATTTTGAAATTCATCCATGTTGTGTATGTCAGTAGCTTGATTCTTTTTTATTGCTGAGTGGTATTTCATTTGTGAATAGCCCACAGTTTGTTTACTGTTCTCTTGTTGATACACATCTGGGCTGTTTCGAGTTTAGAACTCTTATGAATAAAGCTTCTAGGAGCATTCCTGTACAACGCTTTTGTAAAAATATGTTTCGTTCTCTTTGATAAATACCTAGGAGTGGGATTGCTAGGTCCCAGGTTAGGTGTATATTAAGGTTTATAAGGAATTGCTATAATTTTTCCAAGCTGATTATCTTATCTTGCATTTCTACCAAAGACACATGAGTGTTCTAGTAGCTCCACAGCATCACCAATTTTGGCTGTCATCAGTCTTTTTAATTTTAGCCATTCTGATGAGTATGTGGTGGTGTTTGCTGTGATCTGAATGTTTGGGTCCCCCCAAAATTGGAATGTTGAAATTCCAACCCCAAAAGGTGATGATATTAGGAGGTAGAGCCTTTGGGAGGCGATTAGGTCAGACGGTGGATCCCTCAATCAACGGGTTAGTGCTCTTATAAAAGGGGCCCCAGAGAGCTCCCTAGTCCCTTCCACCTTGTGAGGATACAATGAGATGTCTGGGACCTGGAAGAGGACCCTCACCTGACCATGCTGACACCTTGATCTTGCACTTCTAGCTTCCAGAATTGTGAGAAATAAATGTCTGTTGTTTGTAAGTCACCCAGCCTGTGGCATTTTGTTACAGCAGCCCAAATGGACTAAGACAGTATCTCATTATGATTTTGATTTGCATGAAGATGACTTTTTAATTAATTAATTAATTTTTAGATTTTATTTATTTATTTGAAAGCGAGAGAGAGAGAGGGTGGAGGAGAGAGAGAGAGAGCACGAGCAGGGGGCGGAGAGGCAGAGGGAGAGGGATAAGCAGACACCCTGCTGAGCAGGGAGCCCAACTCAGGACTCGGTCCCAGGACCCAGAGATCATGACCTGAGCCGAAGGCAGACGCTTAACTGACTGAACCACCCAGGCACCCAAGATGAATTTTTTAATTGCTTAAAACATGAGAGGGTGAAAAGAAGAGAGAAAATCTTGATCCTAAGAATACTAAAGGAGGTAGAGTTATAGGAATGGGGATCACACTGGCTAGATTGAAAAGCCGATTTGAATCAATAATTTGGTAATATACAACTTTACTGAGTCCAGGTTAAGAAGAGGAAGCCAAGAAACACTTATAAATGTCAGAATCAGCTAATAATGAAGGAAATATATCAGGAGAAAAACTTAGACAAGACTAAATGAGAATGATGTAGTCTATGCTATAGGGAATTCTATACATAGCTTGGGATAAAAAGAATAAGAATCTTAAGAAAATATAAATGGGATAAGAGTTATTATAATGTTACCCATTTGTAGGTGTGTATTTTTTTTTTTTTAAAGATTTTATTTATTTATTTGAGAGAGAGAGAATGAGAGAGAGCAAGTACATGAGAGGGGGGAGGGTCAGAGGGAGAAGCAGACTCCCTGCTGAGCAGGGAGCCCGATGCGGGACTCGATCCAGGGACTCCAGGATCATGACCTGAGCCGAAGGCAGTCGCCTAACCAACTGAGCCACCCAGGCGCCCAGGTGTGTATTTTTTATGTCACTGCTATTCCTACCTAATAAACCTATTGAGTTTATTTTGCAGTTATAATTTTAACTAGTTGGAAGGTAAATATTTGTAAAGAAATATACAGCCATATGAATTAGTCATCAGGTATAGAAAACACACTTAGATTTGTTAATCGTTTTTGCGCCCAAGTCATGTTATGTGTCTGTATAGTAATATTTAAAGAACTTTAAAAGCTGAAGGGGATTTAAATTTTGTGTACTATAATTGGTTCCCCTAGACTTCAATAAATTAGAATAATCTACCGTATCACTCTCACCTTTGTAAGCTGATGTTTTCTAAAGTAAAATATTACATTGAAGGAGCATTACATGAACTTCTTTTGCATCCACTGTTAACTTCCACTTGGAACACTTACCTTTTATAATGTTCTGCAAGAATCATCACTGCCCAAATTTTAATCTCATAGTTTTGCCATTTGTGATTAAGAAAGTACATTAATTACATTAAAAAATAAAACATTTTGTATTTCTGTTTTAGGTCCTGTATTAGAGATCACCAAGCAAGATTTTTTTCAAGAAGCGAAAACTCTCATTGCCCAACATTATGAGAAAATAAATGAGGTTAATGCTTTGCCTTTATCTAACTTATTTTTCAGGAAACTAATAACTATTTTTGTATACTACAGTGATTGTTCCAAATGGTTGCATGAACCCTAATAGATTCTGAATAGAAGAGACAAATGAAATCTTTACTAGCTATAAAAATTGATTTAGATTGCATTTAAAAATAAGATTTTTATAGCTATCCAGATTATTTAATTACATGTGTATTTGCACATTTAATCCAATTTTTAATGTTTTGATGAATTATCACAGAAATATTTGAATTACATATCTGAAATAAATATCTGTATTTAAACACTATTAGATAAAGCTAAACTAGGAAATATGCCATGAGCTGTGTGCCCCCAGCATGACATGCTTCCCTGTATCTTCTTTCATGTCACCTTGCGTTAAGAGCCGTTTACCAGTCTGATGGTTCCTTGAGGGCAGTGATTCTTTTTGACTGTTGCATCTCCAGCAACAAACTTTGTGGCTGGCTCAATAAATATTTGCTGAATGGCATAGATTTGGAAGGTGAGAAGGAGTGTAAGGGAATGGGTCAGCAAAGAGATAGGAGAGTCAACACAGGATGATATTTTAGAGGAAAGCATCTCCAGAGGAGATGGGAAATTTGGGGGAACCGCTGCTATTGTGACAAATGGGTCTTTGGGGAGATAGGTGAGGAAAGGGGATCTTAAGATGACTTACTGTGTGCCACAGTATACCATCCCCTTTTGAATACTTAAAAAAATTTTTTTTTAAAGATTTTATTTATTTGAGAAAGAGAGAGAGCGCACGAGCACAAGAGGGGGTAGGGTCAGAGGGAGAAGCAGACTCCCTGCTGAGCGCCCCAATACTTTTTATTTTAAAACTGAATTTTAGATAACGATTTTAAATATTTTTCAATGCTTACGGTGTAGGGAAGGGGGATTATAATTGTTACATGTGTTTCATTTGAATGGTCCTCTAGGCTGAGACTGGTCATAGGTGGTTTTAATTTTCTAATCAACATTGTTAACACTGCTTAACTAAGTTTTTCCTCTAACTGATTAAAAATAATTTTAAATTATATTGATTTCACTAGTAGGCACATGGGATGAAAACTTCACAGTCTAAAGAGTTAGATAGATGTACTTTAGATAGATGTACTTGACTTTTTAAAGAATTTTTTCCAATCATAAGAGTATACTCTTCCATCTTTGGTTGCTTGGCAGAACATAGTACTAGCATATTAAAACCTCCTTATTGGTGTCTTGGGTTGGCAACTTTTTTTTGGAGGGGAGTGACGAGGGCAGGGAACTATAGCTCTATCTATGGGCCAAGAGAATGTCTAGAATAGAACAATTGTAATGGTTTGGATAATTACCTGTCAGAGACCTGGGGCTGTATTATTTTTCTATTACTCAAGGTAGTCAAAAGTAAGAAGGAATTAAGTGATTGAAAGGATCTGAAATACATATCTGATTATTAATATACTTTTCTTGAGAACCTATTTCCATGTATGAGCTATAATTTCTTATATTCAACAGAAAGAGGTTTGGGAGTGTTAGCATTTTATGGACGTTAGAAAATGCTTAAAAGATGCTTGAAAATTATTAAATTCTTATATGCTTACTATTTGAAAACTTCTGTTTTAAAATGGACTTTAAAGTTGCATTTGAAAATATCACATATGAGGAGAAAATTACTATTGGAGAATTTACATTTTTATTTTAAGTGGCGTATAACCCTCATTCTTGTTAAGGGCTTTTGGAGAACTATAAAGGATAGCATCTGCTTTACCTGATTACTGTCATATGCTTTATAGTAAATATCTTATATAGTAAGGTATGTTGTAAAATGCATTTAGTGGATATAATTTTATTAACTTATTAATAAAATGTATAATTTTATTATATGATTAATATTAAATTTTATTAAATTTATTTTTGTTTTACTCACAGAATAAAGTTCAAGGTACTTCTATAAATGTTTTTAAAAATAAACATCAAAAACCAAAATCTGGCAAATTCATACCTTTGGAGATTAAAGAAAAGGAAACACTTGATGTGGTCCAAGAATTTCAGACAGCACACAAACGTATTTGTTTTCCCAAACACCTGTTCAAAAGTGAACATTTTAAGGAGCCCTCGCAACAAACTTCTTTCAAGGAGCCATACATTTTTAGTGTAAAGGAAAAATTCAAGGACTCTATGGATCTGATTGTGAAAGGTAAGTTTTTGGTGTAGCAAAGAAGTTCATTAAACCGACAGGCAAAACTGCTTCTGGTGTGCTTTTAATGGAATTTCCTTGTTGAAACAAAAGCCCACACTTTAATTCTTAGCAGTGGAAGATGGGGAGCCATGATTAAAAGAGTTACTAAACTCTGGGGCCACCAGAAATTGAGAGGAGAGAGTATGCTAATGGGCATGAGGAATTTATTGGGACAAAATTGCTTAGCCACATCTTCCAACAGAGTGATATTTCTTCTAATATAAGACCTCAGACTGTGTAGTTCACAGTTAATAAAGCAGTGAGAGGTTTATGGCTTTGAATTCTATTGTTGAGCAGGATAGTTAGAGTAGGCAAGCTGTCTGTGAATGTGTTCCCCCCAAAACCCCAAAAAGATTTTTTGGAAGCTATAGAATTTTCCTTTAAGACAAATTATAGTAAAGGTTTACTTTCTATCAGGAACTTGGTAAGATGGAACCTGGAAGTCTATTTAAGCAAAGTGATACTGTTTTCTGGAGACTAATGGCTGAAATATATAACTTCTAAGATACATTCCTGTTTAAGCCTTCATAACTTCACCTCCATTTTTCCTCTCTTGTTATTGCTTGTTATGTTATTCTTTCATGTGAATTTTTTTCATTCAATGAGTGCCTGCTCTATGGCGGGCACTATGTTAGAAGCTGGAGAGACAAAGATTAAAGGGCTCATAGAGTAATGGTGGGGATGAATGCCTGGGTAATTTCTTATCACCAATTGTGACAATTGCTGTACTAGAGGTAATTGCAAAGCATTATGGAGACACTGAAGCGTAACCAACCAAGTGCCAGAATGAAAGTTTCTCAGAAGAGATCTCAGTAGGGGTGCCTGGGTGGCTCAGATGGTTAAGCATCTCCAGGTCATGATCTTCAGGTCCTGGAATCGAGCCCCTCATCGGGCCCCCAGATCATCGGGGAGTCTGTCTTTTTCTCCCTCTCCCTCTGCCTCTGCCTCTCCCCCTGCTTGTGCTCTCTCTCTGTATCTCTCTGTCTCAAATGAATAAATAAAATCTTTAAAAAAATTAAAAAAAAAAGAAGAGATCTCATTAGGAAGGGGTTTTAAGGAGAAGTTTGTTAAACGTAGGGTCGGAAAAGAAGAGGCCATTTTGAGCCATGGGAGAAAAATATTAAAGCTCTGAAGGAAGAAAGAATGTGATGCATTTTGGGAAAGGAGAGATGTGATAAGAAGTGAGGTTAGGAAGGTGAGCGAGGCTAGATTTAGAAGAGAATATAATAGCAGGCCGAGGATTTGCACCTGTGTATAATAGAAAGCCACTGGTGACTTCAAGCTGAGGGCAGGGAAGAAGGTGGAGAGGGATTTACAGCAGCATTTCTCAAAGTGTAGTCTTCTGAACACTAGTTCTGAGGGATTCATCTCAGCAAAAGGGATCTCTAGTTAGGTAAGTTTAAGAAAATGCATTTACTGGTTGAGATTCATATTGAGCATTAATATATTGAAAGCTGTATGAAATGCTGCAGAAAAGAACTCTGCTTGCTGTTTTTAACCTATCAGCAATTCACTTGACCAAAGAATTCCTAAAGAAAGACATTGAAGTGCCTAGTCTGGAAAACTGGGTAGATAGACATCATTAAGTTGAGATCAGAATTCAGAGGACAAATGGATTTTAGGCAGGTGGAGAAGGGGATGGGAAAGATAATGGATTCAGTTTTAGATCTGCTAAGTAGATAGCATATGGAGAGAGTCATCAGGAAGTTGGAATTGAAGATCTGGCAGTTAAGAGAGAGAGACAGGTGAAGATTGAAGATTGATGTTGGGGTCATCGCTATGCCATAATTGTGGGGGTCATGCATTTTTTCAACCAATATTTACTTATGATGTGAGATGTATAGAGACAAAAGATATGCTGTTTGTCCTCAAGAAGTTTAAACTTGATATATGTAATTATAGTGTGACCCATACTGTAATAAAAACAAGCTTTACTCCTACTTCCTAGGAGATTTAAAGTCTTTGGTACATTTTGAAGGATGAATAAGTTTACTCAAGAAAGAAGAAAAGTTCTATCTAGTCCAATGGTCTAACCTCTACATGATAATGGATATCTGAGAAAGTGATAGTGGTATATTTGCAGGAGCTAAAATGATTTTACATAACTGAAATGAGGATTGAAGAGTAATTAGAGATGAGATTAGATATTGGAGAACTTTGAATTTTAGCCTTAAAGCAATGGGAACCATCCAGATGTTTTAATGAGAAGTTGCAGTGATTGCATTGGCATTTTAGAACATTTCTGGGACCAGAGATGAGGTGTGATGACTTTTGGAGGCACAGAGTCTACCAATGAGGGGACTAATTTATATGAGAAAGGATGACTTGAATTAAGGTAGCAACCCTGGGGACAGAACAGAGGGGAGAGATTTTAGAGATATTTGAGAGGTAGAGTTATCTAGATTTGGTCAACAATGGATGGAACATAAGACACAGGGAAAGAGCTGTGGGATTCATTGGCATAGTGGTTTGTCCTAAGTGGCAGCATGGAAACAGATATGGCATATTAAAGGGTTGGAGATGCATCTTATGTAATGGTAAAACTGCCACCAGAAACCAGTTGGAATCTAGACCACGTACCTACTGAGCTTTGTTGTTCTAGGCGATGAAGTTGGGAAATAGCATTATTGAAATATGTTGGTGGTTTTGGCTGCCTTTGGGAAGTTATAAAAAAGAGATGAACTAACAAAAGCATTGGCTGGTTTGCAAGCAGAAATGAAAGGGCATAGTCATACCAGGTATCTGGGTCCTTGGTTTTGAGCAAATGTCTAAGACTTACCAACGCAGCAAAAATCAGATTAAGGGTATGTCCTTCCTAACCCAGCCCATTATCTCAGATCACCTCCAGGCACTCACTAAGTTGAAAGACTAAGGCAAGGGGTGAAGAAGTGAAGATAAAAAGAAATTTTAAAGCTATGCTTAAAAAAAAAAACATTGAATGTGGTTATTGGCATGAAGAATTAATTAGAAGAAAATAGATTAAAAAATCTACCAAATATTTTAGAGACTTTTATTGCCAATGAAACCATGAACATTGGTTTAATTGAATATTCAAAAGTAAAATACGGTGGCTTTATTTGGAAGTGATCCACAAAAGCTGTACAGTTCCAAAGGAGGATAATAGCAAGATGTGGCCAACAAGCAGGAAAAAAACTTCCCAGAGTGGATCCAGGGGCCACTAAAAAAATGAATATGGGAGTTTACTCCCAGAACAGAATCACTGTATACTCAAAGAGCTTCCCCACCTCCAGGGTAAGGGGCTTCTCAGTGACTCCCCAGCAGATTCTATAACTTCTTTGGTATGGTGATTGCTATGTGTCTTCTCTTTTTTCCTTTCACTAAGGGAGTTTTTCCTGAGGTTATCCTGTACCTGCCCCACTACTGGATGTTGTGTGCTTCTGGGGAAAGGTGGAAATAATTTTTATGTTTGGTACACGTTATTACCCGGCCAGAAGGAGCCACACCTGGACCTGATGGGGAAGACTGCAAACAGCCAGAGATCCTGGACTCTGAGCTGGATGTGTACTTTGGTTGAATTTTAGGTCCTCCTTTGGGGAGAGGAAGGGTGTGATTTGTCAGGAAATAAAAATGGATAGATATTTGATGTCCAAAAGGGCTGACTGTGGCAGAGACTGGCTAGTTTATCAAACTTATTACTATATCCTTTCTTCTTGGGCACTTGGCTAACGTACCTTTCTCATGTCCCTCATAGTTAGGTAGAGCTATGTGACTGGGGGTTTATATCAATGGATTATAGCTGGAAGTGATGCCCATTCAAAAAATGTCTTGTGTTCTCCTCTCAACATGGTCCCCCCCCACCATTTTCAAGTATAAGGACTCTTCTAATACTCTTAAAACAATTGCAATTCCACTCATGGGAGAATGGTAAAAGTGCTTTTAATAACTGTTGATTGAAAAATTTTTGTTGAGATACTCAGTAAATGTACAAACTCAGTATGCGGAATGCAAAAGTGAGAAAAATGGTGATGATTTGCTCCCTCATGGAACTTGTAGTCTAGCTGGAGAAACAGGTATCAATTAAATAATCACTTATATGCAGTTAAAAGTAGATGACAAATGAATGGGACCTGGACTGGGGGTCAGCAAAGGCTTTCCAGAGGCAATGACAATTGTAAGCTATGAAAGATATAGAGGAATTACTCGGTCAAGAAGTAATTCCTGCTTGGAGTTCTAGGCCATGGGAAAACCATCTGCAATGGCCCAAAGGAGGGAAGCACAGAAGTGATTTCAAAGAAGTACAAAAAGAACTAATGTGGCTGCAGTTCTGAGAAGGAGCAGGAGAGGGGTAAACTGTAGCTCTCTGAGAAACAGAACTCGTAGTCAGTGCGGTGCTAGCAAATGTTTAATAACTGGCTATGGTGGGCAAGAGGGAGGAAGCCTGATTTATAGCTTTGCCAGTTTCCATGGTGTAAATACTCTAAAGTAGCCAATTTCAAGCTACCAATGTTACATCACTGATTATGCGAGTTGGGAAGAGATGCTCATGGACTGTTCTGAGAGTTGTGGCAAATACCTTTCATACACCACTTGAAATCCTCTCAGACTCACTTCTTTTTTTTTTTTTTTCTGTTTTAATTTTTTTATTGTTATGTTAATCACCATACATTACATCATTAGTTTTAGATATAGTGTTCCATGATTCATTGTTTGTGCATAACACCCAGTGCTCCATTCAGAACGTGCCCTCCTCAATACCCATCACCAGGCTAACCCATCCTCCCACCCCCCTCCCCTCTAGAACCCTCAGTTTGTTTTTCAGAGTCCATCGTCTCTCATGGTTCTTCTCCCCCTCCGATTTCCCCCCCCTCATTCTTCCCCTCCTGCTACATTCTTCTTCTTCTTTTTTTCTTTCTTAACATGTATTGCATTATTTGTTTCAGAGGTACAGATCTGAGATTCAACAGTCTTGCACAATTCACAGCGCTTACCAGAACACATACCCTCCCCAGTGTCAGACTCACTTCTTATTCCAGCTTCTGATGTAGAGGCTGCTGCCTTCCCCAGGCTTCCCTGATGCCTTCCTGGCTTGGGACACCAATAGGAATGGGCTCAACACTGACACATGAGCCACCAGGAAGGGAGGATAAGAGTCAATGGATCACTGTTTCTTCCTTTCTTTCCGTGGGCAGAAGGGTCTCAGTTACAGTCTATAAAGCTTCTCAGAATGTCCCAAACAGTTTCTTGGAGTGATGGTCAACTCAAAAAGGATTCTTAGATTAGCCCTTTCCTTCTTGTTTTCTTTCTTCCTTAAAATACTCTCTTAAAAATATTTTGATAGTGAGTTGTCAGTACTTGCTGAAAGACTGGGTGTGGAGTGTGAGGGAAAGAAAGAGTCAAGGAAGGATGATTCTTAGACTTTAGACCTGATGAACTGGAAGATAGGAATTGCCATTTTCTGAGACAGGGAGGAGAGGAACATATAGTTTTCAATGGGCAGAAACCTAGAGTTGAGATTTGGACACATTATGTTTAATGTGCCAATTATACAAAAATGAAAGTGTCAAATAGGTAGTGTGTAATGTAAGTGTGGGCTCAAAGGAAAGAAAGGTTGAAGTCATTCAGGTACAGATCAATGTTGTCTAATATAAATATAATATGAACCACAGGTGTGATTGAGAATGTTCTAGTGGCCACATTAAAAATTAAAAAGAAACAGTCAAGGGGCATCTGACCCCTTGAGCATGTGACTCTTGATCTTGGGGTTGTGAGTTCAAGCCCCACATTGGGTATAGAGATTAAATAAATAAGTAAACAAACAAACAAACAAACTTAAAAGAAACAGGAAAATTAATTTAATTTAATTTAAATTCTTAAAAAGATTTTATTTATTTGAGAGAAAGAGAGAGAGAGAATGAGTGGGGGGGAAGGGCAGAGGGATAGAGAGAGAGAGAAGCAGACTCCCTGCTGAGCAGGAAGGCCGATGCGGGACTCAATCCCAGGACCCTGGGATCATGACCTGAGCTGAAGGCAGACGCTTAACCATCTGAGCCACCCAGGTGCCCTGGAAAGTTAATTTTAATAGATTTATTTAACCTAATATATCGAAAATAGCCAATCTGAAATTGTATTTTATAGTTTTTTTCATACTAATCCCCCAAATCCAGTGTATATTTTAGAATTTGGACTAGCCACATTTCAAGGCTAAGCAGCTACAGTTGGCAAGTGGCTACTGTATTGAACAACATATCAATTTTATTTACAATCATTGACTTAGATAAGATCATCTAAGAAATAAATGTAGGTGGAAAAAAAAATCCAAGGACTAAGTCCTGGAGGTTGCCAACATTTAGAGGGCAAGAAGAGGAGTACCCAGCAAAGGAAGTGGAAATAAACAGCAAGGGGGGAAACCAGGAGTGTGTGAAATATGTTACTCATAGTTCTTTTTTTTTAAATTTTTTAAGGATTTATTTATTTATTTATTTATTTATTTTAGAGAGAGATAGAGCATGCACTCTCGTGCATGCGAATCGGGTGGGGAGGGGCAGAGGTAGAAGGAGAATCTCAAGCAGACTCCCAGCTGAGCATGGAACCCAAAGCGGGGCTCTATCCCACTACCCTGAGATCATGACCTGAGCTGAAACCAAGAGTCAGATGCTTAACTGACTGAGCCACCCAGGTGCCCCATGTTACTCACATTTCAGTCAAGTAGGAGGAATCCCTTAGACAGCAAGGAAAGCTTATCCATTGTCCTAGAAGGAAGACAGGGGCATGGGCACAGACACAGGATGATTGGTAGATGGAAGGATTACTACTATTTTTTTTTTTTTCCAGTGAAATTAGAAGTGAGTTCTTCACTTGAGGATGGGATGGGAAGTACTGAGTTTTGAGGAGTGAGGAAAAAGGTTAAATAATCATAGTCTGGGAAAGTGTGGAAGTGCTTGGACTATGAAATGATAATTTGCTGTAAAAAATATACCCCCCTCTTTTTTTTTTTTTTTTTTTTGTTAAGAGAAAAGAGAAATAGTTGAGAAGTGTCAATAAGGATAAAGGAATAATTTGACTTTATCGTAGCCCTGGAGTATGGAAAGGGTAGAAGAGAAGAATAGTTACCCTTTCAGAGAGCTGTTGAAGAAGTTGTGCCCTTAGAAAAATAAGGGTGGTTAGAGTGAGAACATAGCTAGAATATCACTTTAGCTGATGAAAGATCTGGGGTTTCTTAGGGTACAGTGAAGAGTTTGGGGAGGTGATTTAAGGAAGGATGAAAGAGTGAGGGTCTGTGGAGATTAAGGTCAACAGCAAAGAGAGTGAGAAGACTAGTTCTGAGGGTCTTTTATAGAAGGTGGTAATTCTTTCTAATGGTAGTCTGTGTTTGGGGATTGTTTTCTTTAGTGGCTTGTATTTAGGAGGCCAAGGATGTTGGGGGTAGGGGATGTGAGAAAGGAGTCAAGGTTTTATCAAGAGCACAAGGAGGACAGCGGTCCTCCCGAAAATCCTATTATAGGCTCTGTTGAAGTCAGAGGCATTTTACTGGGAGCCTTTGCATGTGTCCCACCCAGACAGCTGTGAAATGCTGATCTTAGAGTTTACATTTGAATTAAAATTGGAATTCATTTCTCAAAGTTCTTATCTCAAGAAGTGTATATTAAGTCTGTAACTTGGATCTATTTTTTAAACATATTCCCAATCTTCACTTCAGTGTGAATGGAAGCATGATCTAAGATATCAGTGGTATTAATTCCAGAACTTGATTAAAGTTTGTGAGATTAGAAAGAAAAGTGAGTCCTGTGTGTATGATATATGTACCTTCTGCTCACGCTGCACTGACAAATCGGTTGCATTATCTTCCATAAGCTAAACATCTATATGAGAACAAACATTCCTTGAATTTGATCCAAGGATATCAACTTTAAAAATACACTGTAACAATTATAATATCAAACATTTTTAGTAAATATGTTCTTTGCGCTTACATATAATACATGTCCATATTTTTCTTAATAGAGCAAAATCAGAAAAAAAAATAAAATGATTTCTTCTTCGAGTATATAGACATCTACAGTACTGCTTAACCAGTTTCCATTGTCAAGCTGCCAGCAATTTATGGATCTTGATAATTAGAAATCACACGTAAAAATCTGTTTCTTTAATATATATTAAATATTAGATTATAGTTACCACATAATATATAATATTCATCTGTTTATGTATCCACTTGGGAACAAAAAATACTTACGTGTAATTTTGAGTCATTTAAATTTAAAAACAGATTTTAATTAAACCCAATGAGATTTCCTGGTATTCATGTCAAGCAAATATATTTAGGTTCAATATTGGATTGTTCCTTAACCAGTTTAGAAAGGAGTAGATGTGTGTGTGTGTGTGTGTGTGTGTGTGTGTGTGTGCACGTGTATATGTATTCTTTGGTTTCCAAACACAAATCTTCCTTTAAATATAAAACGAAGGCATAATGAATTTTAATAATGCTTTAAAATAACTACGTGGCTAGAAAGCACTGGAGAAATCTATCAGAAAAATGACTTTGTGCTATGTTTATTTTTTTGCCCAGTGGTATGGTAAAAACTTACCAAACAGATTTTTTTGATCAACAATGTATATAAAATCTTCTATTTTATATTTTAGTGATTTTAAGTATACATATGATATTAACAAATACATTAAAATTGTTTTTTACTCATTCCCACAAAATTACTTGGAAGAATTTAAGACCAAGTTCCATAACAATTTATAAGAAACATGGAAACTAGAGATTTTTTTTAATGAGGTAGAAAATTATATTGAATTTGATATTACAAAATAATTTGAGTTTTGGAGCTTTAGAACTTGAAGCATACTAATCTTCCTCTATGTATAAAACAGACTTTACTTGAGGAATTTCTAAATGAGGGAATAAATTTGGGATAATCACAGAATTTTGCAACTGCTTCTCTGCTTCTCTTAGTTTCTTTCTGGTTTAGATTGCTATGTTTCTTCCCATTTCTTGCCAGTAATTTTCTTTTGCTTACCTATGCTCTTGAAAAAGGAACTTAAACAGAATTAAGATAGCAAATTATATATCTGAGTGACATATGTCTTGAACACAGTTCTTTCTTCCTTATACTTTTTCTTTTTTTATGCTGACCTGGTAAGTTCTAAAATAGAAAGATGCAGGGCAGGGACTCTGAGACAGGAGACTCATTGCTTCTGTAATAACATGGTTTACTACATTGAAGTAGTCATGAACTTCATTAACTTTTAATAAAGTAATAGTATCTTAACTTTTAAAATTATCAAATATTATAAAGGATTTAGAGACAATTAAAAGGCATTCTTTTTACCATCTGCCTTCTATTATTTTATTAGCCCAGAGGATAATTTAGGGAATAACAGAAATCTTAGGATAAAGTAGTGACTTGCAGGGGTTTTATGATTAAACATATTTGTTCCATGTTTTGCTTTGGACCAGGAACATAAGCAGAGAAGAGCTGAGGCTAGTGAAATATTTTACAGTGGGCTAGGGTTTTTCCTAAGTCATTTGTACATAAGCTTTCTGTACAAGTAATGTAATACCAGCTTCTCTGGGGAACTAAAATGAAAGCACCTGCTTCCTAGAAATGGTTCCCTATTTGCAGTGAAAACCTTCAGGGAACCTTTGTTGCTTTTGGCTTCTCAGCATCCTTTAACCTTACCTCTGGTTGCAGTGCTCAGATTGGACTTTGGAGAAACACTCCCTCCCACTTTGTGTAGTTTGGAAAGGGCTGTCACTGTCGCCCACCTCCCCAGCCCCAGCCTTGTCATGTGGTTCAGGCACAGCCAGAGAGATGAGTTTATTCTCCTGACCACAGTGATGGGCGGAGTGATTGGGCTTAAACCAGCAAGGATGATGTGAGCTTGGAGATACCAGAGAACACACCACGGAATTCTAAAATAGGGTCAACGTGGAAGAGTGAGCTGAATGATGCAGATAAATAAGCCCTGATGACATTGTTTAAGCCTCTGACCCAAGCTTTACTGAAGACAGACTGTACCTGGATTTTCCAGTTTATGTGAATCGGTGATCTCACCCCTTTGGAGAAGGCAATATAGTTTAGTGGCTCAGAACGTGGGAGTTCAACTCCCTAGATCCAAATCTCAGCTTTCACACTCCTCAGTTTCTTCTATTTGTTTAAGGTAATTTGGTTTTCTGTTGGTTTTCACTGGTAATCTCAGGCAAACACCTTCTTTATCCTGTCATTGTAGAAAAAATTCCACTTAAGGTGTGCGTAACAGGCTGAATCATAGCTACTTAAACATAGCACATCCCGTAATTTCTAAAACCTGTAAATGTTCTCCCTTAATTTGGAAAAAAGGATCTTTGCAGATGTGATTAGGTTAAGGGTCTTGAGCTAAAGAGATTATCCTAGATTATCCCAGTGGGTCCTAAATGCCACACAAGTATCTGTGTATGGGAAAACCAGAGGGAGATTATGGACACACAGAAAAGGAGACACAACGTAACCATGGAAGCAGGATTGGAATGATGTGTCCACAGGCCCAGGACTGCTGGCAGCTCCCAGAGGCTGAGACAGGCAAGGAATGGATTTGCCTGTAGAGACTTTGAAGGAGTACAGTTCTGCTGACGCCTTGATTTTGGACTTCTGGCCTCCAAAACTGTGAGAGGATAAATTTCTGTTGTTTTAAGCCACCAAGTTTTCAGTAATTTGTTACGATGGTCATATAGAACTAATACAATGTCCTTCCAAAAATAAGTTTCATTTCTAGACATCATGTAAAAAAATAATTTTCTTTGTTATAATGAGTGCAGAAGCGTGATCAATAGGGCCAATTGTTTCAACTTTCATTTCCTTATTCATATATTTATTCAGAAGTTTTATTAAGCTCCTCCTTAATAATCAGATAATGTGTACCGTGGTCCCTGCCCTCATGACGCTTTCAGTTTAGCACAAATTACTTTCCCTTTCTCTCTCTCTTAAAAAAATATAGATATTGTAGGGTTTTCTTGGGGGGGCGGGGGTGAGTCCAGGGTTATGAGTAACACTGCCTTTTTTCCCTTCTGAATTTAGAACCGATTGAATTGAAGAATAAGACACAGGAATTGGACAAATGGAGATTAAAATGTTCCTTTTGTTACAGAGAAAGCTGATGGGAGAATATGGCTCTGGATAAATAGCCCTGTGGCTTGTTAATCCTCTCCCAGAATTAAACTCACCCCCTAGCCGTAGGCAGAACTTGACAGCAGCAACCCTTCCTCCCCTGCTCTCTGCACAGAGCAGCATCTGCCCTCTAACTAAGCCTTGTAGTGCAGAGGAGTGTGTATTTGCTCATTCCAGGCGGCAGGCTGGAGACACTTTGAAGGGACAAAGCCCAGCTTGGCTCTTCTAGTCAGATTGAGAAGGGGGTGGGGTGAGGCATGCCTTGTCCTCTCACAAACCAAAACCATGAACCTTTCTGTCTAGCCATACCCTCATCTCTCTTGTATTTCTGCACTAAGGGAAAACACAAAAATATGTGTGCTCCCCGGTGATATAGTTTCTTATCATCAGGGGCCACCATGTTATTTACCACTGGCAGGATTTGCCTGTAGGCTGAGGTTTACATACCTTTTGGGGGGTTTGGAAAAGAAACAGCCATAAACTGGGTATTAGGGTAATTAAATCTTTTGGAATGGCATGTAATTTTCTCCTAGCAATGTTGGGCCCTTTGGGACATTAAAAAAAATGTAAGCCACGGAACATTTCCTTCCTCTTGGTGATTTATTTGTCGCCAAGGGACCCATAATTATTTCTGTCCTACTGTGTGGAAGTTAGTCAACCCTAACTACTAACATGTGTATTACTTGGCCCTTCTTCAGACACAGATCTGATCACTTGTTAATTAGTAAAATCAAGTAATGTTAATTTTAAACATTTGAGTCTGAACTTCTTATTTAGAAGTTAAGATCTCCGTTGTTTTTCTGAGATAATACCTTTCTGAGATTGATATATGTTTATATAAAAGAAATAAGCAGAGGCTAACTTAATTGACTTCTCTTTTTACTAATTTTGAACTGGAGTTTTTTTTTTCAATGACTTTCACATAAGCTGAAGAATGCTATTGAGATAGTAACCCCATTTTCAGTAAGAGACAGACTTTTGTCATTTTGAGGCTACAGTATTAACATGCTCCCCTAATTGTCTCCCTGCCTCTGGTCTAAACCTGACTCAGTCTTTAAAGAAACTTATGCCGGAGTGATTTTTATAAAATGCAAATCCTACACTCTCTTTTTTCTAAAATGCTTCAATGTGTTCCCAGGGCCTATAGGATAACAGAGGTAAAATTATATATTTTATGCATCCCAACTATGAATGAGGTCAATGATGACCTCAATGCCCACTGTTTTAGTAGAGTGGTCAATTCAAAAGTGAATGGGAAGGGGCACCTGAGTGGCTCAGTCAGTTGAATGTCTGCCTTTGGCTCAGGTCATGATCCCGGGGTCCTGGGATGGAGCCCTGAGTCAGGCTCCCTGCTCGGGGGGCCTGCTTCTCCCTCTCCCTCTGCTGCTCCCCTGCTTGTGCTCTCTCATTCTCTCTGTCAAATAAATAAAATCTTAAAAAAAAAGAGAGAGAATGGGAAGAGAGAAGTGAGACAAGCATAAGAACTATTTCAAGGAGTTATATTATAAAGGAGAATATAGAAGCTGGGTGCCTGTGGGGGGAGGTGAGATCAAGAGAGAGTGGTGTTTTTGTTTGCTTGTTTGTTTTAAGATGAGAGAGATGACAACATTCCTGATAAGAACGTTCAAGAGGAGAGGGAAAGATTAGAATAAAGGAAGGAGGGGGGAATCGTTGGGGCAATGCCCTTGGGAAGGTGAGAGTGGAGGGGAACTATTGGACAAGTAGAGGGGTTGGCCTTACATTGGATCGTGGATGTTTTCACCTGCAATAAGGAAAGGGCATCGAGTGTTATGGGTACCAATGCTGTCAGGAGGGGAGCTTTGATGGTGTATTTTGACTGCTTTTGTTTTCTCGGTGAAACTGGAAGCAAGGATATCAGCTGAAAGTAAGGTCAAGGGAAGTGTTGAAGGTTTGAGGTGAGAGTAGAAAATGTGAAATAGAGAGGGAAGAGTGAATGGACTAAGGAGTTGTGCTATGATTACTGGATACATTAGGCTACCTTGGGTTCTCGTTCATGAATGTGAAATGAGGCCAATCATGTTTTTGTTTTCTCCTTTCACATCAGGCATGCTGAATGCAAATACCACAAAATAGGTGGAGACTTCGATTCAAGTAGGGTTTTGTGTTTCCTCAGATGAAGGTGACAAAATGTGGGAGGGGCAATGGAGTTGAGGGTCTGTGAGAGTGTGCATAGGGATGGGCTTTGGAATTTCAGCTGGCTAAGGTATGAAGGTGGCAATATGCCAGGATAAGTTATTTTTCAGGCCAACCAGTTTTAAATAAAATAAAAATAAATAAATTAAAATAAAAAATCTTTTTTCATCACTTTCCTACTGCAGAGGTACTGACTAAGCAGGCTCTGTAAGGGGAACCTGGGTGGTAGCTTCACAAGACATCAGCAGTCTTCCAAGATGAGCAGACATTGTATTTTAGAGGGGTGTTAGGTACTCCTCCAATCTATGGCTCCAAGAACATCTCCCATCAGATTGGTTTGCCTGTGTACTGGTCTGTATATTTCCTGCTAGAAAGTAAGCCTTTAGTGGACAGGGAGCTTATCTATCTCACTTGCACTCAGTGCCTGAACAGCAGAATGTTGGGCTCCTTTGGAATCTGAAAGTTTGTCTATACGTGTCTGTTGGATAATGGAATGATGGGTGTGAGTGTGTGTGTAAATTACTAACCAGCTTTAGGCAAACCTGGTGTTTTTTCAAACTCCTTCATGTACCAGTGAGTGGATACTTCTGTTGCAAGGTGCTGATCCCTGTGTTACACCTTAGGAAGACCGAATGTGTGTGTGTGTGTGTTTGTGAAATGTGACAGTCACTGTAGAGAATAAAGAGATCGATCCTAATCACTGTCCGGTGTGAAACAGCTGTTGCCTGAGCTATTCAGTGCCCAAGGCAGTTTATTCATTTCTCTGGTCTGCATGGATGCTTCCAAAATGATTCTGTCACAGCATGTGTGTTCTGGCATTCCCTCTGAACACTGGGGAACCTGGAGCCAAGGATCTATTAGTGCCTGAAGTGTAGAATGTGTGACATTGATCATCTCCTCTCTGAGCTGGCACTGCTCTGAAACAGCCTGAGAACCAGGGGAACAAGTCTCTGCCAAATCCATCTGGTTTTGATCCCATTGCTCTTAATGAATCAAAACATTATTTTAGAGACACTATTTTTTTTTTTTAACTGTTCCAGAAGTCCAGTGAGTACTCTGACTATACTTAGGATGGATCTAAGAAGTGTTTCATGCAGTCACTGTAGAGACATTCATGAAGACATATAACGTGTTAGCATCACATATTTAAGAGGTGCTCATAAGTACTTCAGTGTGATTAAGTTGATGGCAGTTTCTACTTAAGTTCTTGGTTTCCAGCTACACCAAACCACTAAGAATGGCCTTTCAGTAGCATTTAAAAACAGACTGAGATATATGGTTGTAGCACTGTAAATAAATGACCTTTGCTTTTGTATTTCTCAGTGAAAGTTTGGAAATCTCTATCTCTACAAGCTAATTTTTGGTTTTACAAAACCTGAAACTGAAAATGGGGGCGCCTGGGTGGCTCAGTCGGTTAAGCATCTGCCTTCGGCTCAGGTCATGATCCCAGGGTCCTGCATCGGGCTCCCTGCTTGGTGGGGAGCCTGCTTCTTCCTCTCCCACTACCCCCTGCTTGTGTTCCCTCTCTCACTGTCTCTCTCTGTCAAATAAATAAATAAAATCTTAAAAAAAAAAGAAACTGAAAATGTTTCCACTATTCTTCTATTGGAAACCAATTAATGGAGGAGAGGACAGAGGAGCTAAAAAAATAACATATATTGAGCACCTACTACTTATTAGACACTGTATTAAGCCATGCATTATCCAAAGTCTTGCAAGATAGGCATGTCATTAGTTGCATTCTGTAGATAAGAAAACAGGCTCAGAGAGAGCCATGCCCAAGCTGCTGTTATGGATAGCAAATGGCAGAACCAGGATTCTGACTCTAGAGTTTGCACTCTTCCCACTCACGCGCGGTGCTACATCCTGATTCTCAGTGGCATTAGGAGCAAATAGGTAGGGTACTTGGAGGAAGGAATGTCTCCCAAGTGCTCTGGGAGTGTGGAAGTAGTGCTACATCTCCTTCTAATTTGTTGCATACCTTGAGTAACTCACTTTTCTCTGTATCTCAGTTTGCCTCATAAAACGGATCTAATCCGTGCTGCTTTGGAGGCCCATTCTGTTTTCATGTAGAACTATGATATTTCAAAAGATGAGTGACATTTAAAGTGCCCAAATTCATCTTAGTTAATAACGAAAACGACACCATTGTCATTTATGTCCGTAGCAATTGAAGGCTTTCCTCGTTCTTCCAAAGATATTCCCAAGGGGTGGCATCGTTTTTAATAGGTCCTCACAGAGGCATCGTGCAGATGAAGACAGAGAATATTGGGTAGTGACCACGAGGTAATTCAGCACTGATTGTCCGCATCAGTAGTGAAATATTCCAGTACTGCTGCTGCATTCACCTTCCTGTCTGACCAAAGCCACAGAGACCTGATGCATTTTAGAAATTTCACCAGAAAAAGAAATGACATCTGGGGGGTGGGGTGGGGTGCGGGGTTATTGTGCAATGTATTGGAGAGCTCAAGAAATCCCAGGAAATGAATCTATTTTTGCTCGTAAAAATGAAAAGCCAGCTAGTGTTACACAGATATTTTAAAGGTTAGGATATTAGCTTTGGGATGAGCTTTGGCAGTTGCTTTTTTTTTTTTTTCTTTTTATGAAAATGGTGACTGTTCCCTACATCTACCCAGAAAATGCTTTTTAATAATACCACATTCATTAATGAAAGCACAGATGGATTCCTTGGGTGGGAGGAACAACAGGAATATGGGGAAGGATTGACCGTCTCTGTAAAAGAGGGGAGGGCATGATTACTTTGCTGGGCCAACAATAATGAGCTGCCCAAAATGGCTAGAAAGGTGTTCTTGATGTTCCTAGATGGTTTCTTCTGTAGAATTGTTATGTGAGTAGTTAGAACTTAGCAGTGACACTTTAATGTTTGTAATTCTAGGACCCAATGCTAGAACTATCAGGCATTTCTTTGCCTGGCTTTTCAATGAAGTCTGATTTTAATTTGTACATAGTGCCTTTGTCTTGTTTAGAGAAAAAAAAATCACAATAACTGAAACTCCAGTTTGCTGAAATCTGCCTTTAACAGCTGATGTTAGTTACTTATAGACATAATCACATTTAGAAAAAGTTTTATGGCATCAGCACTAAAATCAAACAAGTGTATACTTTTTCTAATCATACATTTCCTACAGAGATTTTATTTTATTTTTATTTTTTAACACTTTTATTTTCATTTATTTATTTATTTATTTTAGAGAGGGTGGGAGGGGCAGAGGGAGAGGGAGAGAGAGAATCTTAAGCAGGCTCCATGCCCAGTGTGGATCCTTACACGGGGGCTCGATCTTACAACCCTGAGATCATGACCTGAGCTGAAATCAAAGAGTTGGAGCTTAACCGACCGAGCCACCCAGGTGCCTCTATTCCTTACAGAAATTTTAATTGTCCAGATCTATAGATTTGGGTCTCTCTTCCCCTTGACAAAGGAATGTTTTTCAAGTCTTGATTTTCACTGTAACTAGAGGTTGCACTCCTTTTGTGGTTGGCCCCCAAAGTTTATTCTCTTAAACCTAGAGGGAATTTCACATCTTCCTAGATTTATTCCTGTGTTCGTAGCCCTGATATAAACATCCTGTCCATGAGGAAATATTTGCACTGCTTAAAGAAGCAGCTTCTGTGGTTGGAGCGGGTGAGACAAGAAGACCTTGCAGTTGCGCTTCCATGCTCTGAAAGTAGTCCAGGATGCTGGTCTGTACATGGATGATAATGGGAGTCTAATCTGCGTGTGCTTGGGGAAAGAATCCGAGAACCAGAAAGAAAATAAAAAATCAAGGTCTGGTTCTCTTGCCACATGATCCTGGCCAAACTGTTTCATATGCTGGATCCTCAGTTTCCTATTCAGTTAAATGGCAGTGATAAAAATGACCATTGACTAGATTGCTGTGAGGACCAAGTAAGATACCTGTGTGAAAACATAAACGATAAAATACTAGGCATGTTATCAAAGGCTCATTGAAAGACTCATATGTGCAAAGAACATATATGCCGATGTGGAAGAGCTGATGGCTGTCTTATCCTTGCAAAGCAATTACAAAATGCTGTTGCAAAAAGAAAATTTTCTTGGAAATATGAATGGGTTGGCTGTGTTCCCTCCCTTCCTTTAATTCCCCTCAGTCAACAGATCATATTCAAACATCACACTTGGTAGGGAATCTAAAGCTTAGTGTGATACGTTTACCTGGTGGTTACTTGAAAACAAATGTTCTAGTTTTACGTAAATGTCTTTGAGCTATGTTGGTGCCAAGCTACATTGGTGCCCAAGTGTGTCATCTAGTTTTAGAGTTTCGTGTGTCATGTCGTTTTCAAGAGTTAATAAAACGTTAACTACTTAATAAACGGCTCGGGAACAACTGTGACAAATGATGTTGGCACCAAATGTACTGGGAAATAGGGTTTTTAGCAGAAGTGTCTTAATTAGGAGTGGGACCAGGTTCCCTCCTCTATTTCACCTTGGTTTCTGCTTCTGCGACGCATCACAAAACTGGTCAGCTTTACAGCCTCGAGCCTCGTGATTGGCTGCAAATGAGTCAGATTCCTGTTCTGTCTGGTGGTTTAATACCGTTGGCAAGTCTATGTAGATAAACAACAAAAAGACTGCCAAATCCATTTGAGGACAAACAGTGTATCATGGTTTGGCGAGCCATCGTTTGTCCTTTCACGCAGACTTAGGCACAGGAAAAATATGACTCCTAATGCAAGGTGAGAAAGTATGTCAAGGTGTTTGAAATATTTTACCTAAAACAAGTAATGGTATAAAATGTGAGGAAAGCTAAGAGCTGGTGAGAAAACAAAGAAAGAAATAATCATTTACAAATAGCTGTTTACCTCACTTGAAAATGATCCTAATCAGGAATTTGCATTTCTTTAAAGCCTTTTTGTTAGTGATAATATCGCTATCCCTATTTCTCAAAAGGCAATTATCACATAAAATGGCTTATAATAGAAGTGTTATTGCTTTCCTGGCGTTCGGCATGTAAGATTTTTATTGGTATACTTGTCTTTTTTTTTTTTTCTAAGCACCTGCAATTATATTTACATTCTGACAAAATATAGTAGAGGTGGCACTTAAATCTCTAAGTTCCTGTCTACAATCCTAAGCAATTTTACGGTCTTTTTAGCTATACCTGTTTTCTGTAACAATTTCAAGTGCAATTAAGGCACAGAAGTATCATTTGTAAAGTTTCCACAAAGAATATATTTTGGGTATTGGTGCTAGATAACATTACAATAACTTGCTTTATAATTAGCGTGGCAGCTCTAGGATTAGCTCAGGATCAGACCCTTAGTAGTGAGGCTATATGATCTTAGCTTTGAGTGCAGGAAAATTCTGACTGAGGAAAGAAGAGGTGAGGTGCTGGCATTTATCATAGGTAATGTTGAGTGGTTGCCAGGATGGGATGTTGATGGTAACGCAGTGAGTTACCTAACAGATGACAGTTTGTGAGAACCAGGAAGAAGGAAGATCACAAACACCACACAAATTCTCTTCCTGGTTCTAGATTAAAATATAGCACTTTGTATTCTCCTAAGAATAGGGAATAAACTCACCTTAGATTTGTACTAAGAAAAGGAAATGAAATGCATACAAAGTACCCTATTTTGCATTCATCCAGCAATCACGAATTTATGAAGCATCTTCACAGATGCTTCATAAGGCAGGAAGGTCTGGGATTTCCCCCTATTTACAAGCTAAAAACTTAGCCTGCCACAGTTTCATGGATACAGGCAGGAGACAGAATCAGGACCTTTCAGAGCAAGGACTTTGTTACTCATGGTACAGCACTCAGGCTGAGCTTCCTGTCCATAGCACTTCCTGTGGCCCCCAAGTCCCATGGTGGCCCTGTGGAGGACTCAGGTGGATGCTATTCATGTGGTGGGTTTGTGTTACAGCCGAGAGATGTGAGCTTGTGGGAATCCGTGGCCTTTAGAGAAAGCATGCTCTCTGTCCTGGGAGAGGCATTACTTCTTCAAAGTTGGCTTGCTGCAAACACAACCCTGAGTCTGGGTAAAGAGCAAAGAACTGCTAGAATCTGGCATTCTTGGCACCCAATGCAGTTATCAGGGGTGCTTAGGACCCATGGTGGATTGCCTCTTCTAACCCTTAGGAACTTGAGACAATTATCTTACAAACAATATGTGTCTTTTGTAGCATGTATAAATTCTCTGCACATATATTTGTGGTTTCAAAGCATTATTATTCCTTCTTTTTAGCAAATAAGGAATTTGAGGCTCAATGTGTTTAAGAAGCTAAAGTCACAAATAAATGGCACAGCAGAGACTACAACAGTGTTTTTAATTCATAGCCTAATATTATTACCATTAGACTGGTTTTGCTTTACTGCTAAAGAATTTTCAGGCTATGTTGGCTCTGTGTTTTAGTGAGGGCTTTTCCGTTAGTTTATTTACTGCTGTGTACATTGCAGGAAATGATTACTCTTTTTGTTCATCTATTGCTGCATTTTGATTTTATCAGACTAGAGTGTTCCTGCATCTTTTTCTCCCTTTAGCCTAGATAAATCTGTTTATTTCTAAAGGCCTGTAGCTTCCCCAGAGTTCTAGGAAATAAGGTCAAAACAATGAAATTGACTGTTCATAGAATTGCAGAATTGCAGAGATAAAATGTACATCAGATGCAATTTAGCCTAACCACCCCATCTCCATTTTACGAATAAGAAAGCAGAGGTCCAGAGAACCTCAGTGAATTGCCACCCAAGGTCAAAGGTCTTATTAGTGGTAAACAAAAGAGCCAAACCCGAGTTTTTTTGTATCTAAAATACAGTGTTTTTGTCACTGCACTACATTGCGTTCTGAACGAAAAAGAATTCAAGGATACTGGTAGAAGCTTAGTACCTTCTCATTATGTGTTCTAATGTTCTGTTTGGTAACAGTAGTACTTCTGTTTTTCATGTACAGGAAAATCACCCCAGGTATTGAAATGACAACAGAATCATAATTCCTTTAAATTATGGGTTACAAACTTAAGTGCCCTTCTAAGATCAGCGGGTAACTGTGAAATAGCCAATGTGATCAATGGGAGGAATGGAGTCTATGGCGAGCTAGAGAAAACACAGCCATCCAGACACACTCTGATTCAACATCTTGAACATTGTATACAACCCACCCCGCCCCCGCACCCGTATGTCTGAGTCTGGATTTGACCCTCCAGCTGCCATTTTATAACACCTGACTTGAATAACATTGTTTTAAAAGATTTGCCTTATCTTTCAGTGTGATCTTGTCACAGTCTTTTAGAGTTAAATAAGGTATTCTCAGCTGCTCTAACCCATCATCATGCTGAAAGAGAAACAAAAGAGGTTCCGTGACTTTATTGACTCAAGTCAATAAAGCTAATTTGTCACACCAACTGTGACTAGAACCAGATTTCTAAGACTCCTAGTCCAGTGTTCTTTCTACTTCATCTTGAAACATTTTAAAAAAGATTTTATTTATTTATTTATTTAAAAGAGAGAGAGAGAGAGAGAGAGAGAGCAAGCGGGGGAGGAGCAGAGGGGAGGGACAAGCCGACCCAGTGCTGAGGGTGAAGCCTAACATTGGGCTTGATCCCATGACCGTGATGTCATGACCTGAGCCGAAATCAAGAGTGGGACGCTTAACTGACTGAGTCACCCAGGTGCCCCATCTTGAAACGTTTTTTTTAAAAAAGAGTATTCAGTTTTGTAATGAAAGTGATGAGAGAATCAGATTTAACATGGAGCAACACATTTTGCAGGTAACCTCTCAGGAATCAATTAATAATTATTGGGTGTGTTACCATAGACCCATGCTCAGTGACATGAGATCTACTAAGACATATCGGATATCTTTATTTTTTCACTTCTGTCTTCTCTAGTTGGGAAAGTCAAAACTACTATTACAGAATAAGTAAATGCTAGGATCTTTGGCACTGACTTTAAGAAAACTTCAGAAAGAAGGGAGATTACTGGGGACTTGAAAGCCTCAACTCTCCATATTCTAATAATTATCTTTATTAGCATATTTAAGAGAACCCCCCGGCACAGCCAAAGGAATATTATGATATTTGCCAGAGGATGTCAATACTAGAATTAAGTGTGTGCATGTGTGTGCATGCGAGAGAGATTGAATTTGAATCTGTGTTATTCATTCTTCATGTTAAATCATAATTTTTGACCATTGATACCTTAAATATTTGGTTGGCCCCTGATCTGAAATTTGTGGCAAGTGCTGACATAGAAAAGGTATGCCAACTAAAGTTGGGCTGAGATGGAGAGAGATGTCTACCTTCTGATTGAGGTACTATAAGAAATATCAGTTTTGAAAAATAAACTATCCCTCTATACCTTTGATTTATGTTTTGTTTTCACCAGTATTTGAATCCTGTTTTCATGCTCTGTAATGCTGTGGTCAGTCTTACCCTAAGAGTTTTATTCTGGGAGGGATTCCTCTCCTGTGCCTGTTTTGTAACTTGGTTGGCATCCCTTGCAGATTTGTCACTTGGGTCTTTTTCTTTCCCTTTGTTTCAGATGCTCAGTCTTACTGCTCTATCTGCAGAACTCTCCCTTCTTGGGTACTTTGAAATTAATCCTGATCTGGGGGTGGGGGGCAAACTTTTTCTATAAAAGTTCAGATAGTACAAATCTTTGGCTTCGTGGCCCATGTGGTGCCTGCCACAATTACTGATCTCTGCTTTTGTGGCACGAAAATGGCCATAGGTAATAGGTAAACGTGGGTGTGGCTGTGTTCCAATAAAAGTTTATTTATAGAAATAGGTGATGGGCTGAATTTGGTCCTGGCCATGACTTGCCAACCCCTATTCTAATCCATTGGTGTTATAGTAGGGAGTGCTTACTCCAAGGGTTGAGCAAGATATCATCTCATCGTATAGGAAGAAGATCCTGTTTATATTTTGCTGTATTTTCTGATTAAAATGTCTATTTTTGTTTGTTTTATAATGTACATGTTAATAAAGTTGAATACAAATGTAATTTATAGATAAACAACTTTACATATATTGAAACCCCTGCTCAAAAAATTTTATACTGATAGCAGTGTGCAAAAAAAATTGGAAAATTGGAGACTTGTGCTCCAACTTTGCATGTTCTTCAAATACCATGCATTGGGGAAGATACTTTTGTTGTGCTTATACACGAGAAAGGCATTCTCAGTATAAGGAGGGGTGTGTGGAGTTGTGAAATAGAGACAGGGTTCTAGAGAATGTTAGGATCTTATGAATTCTCTCTCTCATATTCTCACATTTTAATCAGAGCTGCCTCTTCTACTCAATAGTTAATCATTAGTCTGATTTTCCCATTAACAGTATTCATTTCCCCCTTGGCATTCTTAAGAATACTCTGAATTATTACTTTCTAAATATTGTTAAAATTACTTATTCTGTATGAGGTGTTCTCTAGTTCTGATGATGGCTCAGACCATATATTTTATCATTTTGTTAACCCCACAGCATCTGACAGAAAGTCTGATACACAGAAAACAACATGTTTATAACTAAAGTGTAAAACAAAACATAATTGAGTGAAGACCCTGTCAGTCTCTTTAGAGACCACAGTTAGAGGCCCTGGCCTACTGTCTAAACTAATACTTGTCTTTTTTAGGAAGTTGTGATAGTTACAACGTTCTGGCATGCATTTTGTGATCCATTTCTTCCACTTCCTCTCCCCACCTAGTTCTAAACATGCCACTGGGAAGTGTTAATTTTAACAGGAAATGCAATTGATTTACTGTGAGAACGTTTTTGTTAATATCATGAGTCTGTTCCATACAATGTCAGTACTTTGGGGCAATAATAAATCCCGGGTCAGAATATCCATTATAGGTAGCTAGCAGAGGTAACCAATCAAAACCTTTTACACAGTGTCACATTATTGCTTTCTGGTAGCCTTTTAGCTTATACTTAAGAAGTTGTATGTTTTAAGTTTTGTTGTTGTCGCTGCTATGCATTTAATTGGAAAAGTTGCAAATGTAAAGTATAATAAATACAGACAGTTTTGCATGTTTAGTGTGGCTGTGCCAAGTTAGAGTTTAGTTTAAGTTGGGCACACAAAGCAGATCATGCTTGCATTCTGTGGTGACCAGCTTTTCTTGTGCCCATTGTCCATTTTGTGGAGATTGGCTCTATTTGTGTATGCCCAGTTTCAGGATTATCCTGCATTCCTGTTGGAACACTGGAAACCAGAATAGACCCTTTGGACTTTTTGCAGTACTGGCGTTTCAGTATTGTTAGCCATCATTTGTTTCTCTGTTAAGGGCTATATGGAAAGTGTACTCTCTTACTTTGTAGCCATTACTTGTCATCCTTCAGATAGCCACATTGTAAGCATAACCTCTCTCTTCCTATGAGGGGAAAAAGTCTTTTAAACAGTATTCAGAGCAAGCCTAAACGTGTCACTACTTGAGTTTCCATCTGTATTTGCTTATTTCCCTTTTTGCTTTCTTCTCATGCTTACCAGGCTCTCAGATTCTATTTGTAATGAAACAAACCAGACATTTAAACTGGAGGAGGCATCTTGTGCAGTTGGAAAGACAAGGAAAGGAAGAGGACACATCTTTACTCAGTGCTTGATTCGTGCCAAGTGCTCATTCTAGACACTTCTCTTGTGTGAAAAGCTTCCTTTTTTGTGTCTTAGCATGTTTGTTATTTATTTATTTATTTAATTTTGTGGTTGATAACTAGACAGATTATGTTAATAAAAATATACATGTGGTATTTGGGTGGTCATATGCCAAAGTGCTGTGGGTATGTGTAAAGTAAGAGAGTCATCAGTAAGAGTGCAGAAATAGGAAGCCATCAAGTATGTTAGTGTGTTACAAAAATTGGTAGGAAAATGCCTGTCATTATTTGTAGATGTCGATCCATGCATTGTTCAGCATATGATCAGTCTTAACACATTTATATTTATGGCAGATATAAGTCATCCTATCTTTGTTTAAATAGATTGACTTTTGTACAGAAACATGTGTCAAGATATATACATAGAGGGGCGCCTGAGTGGCTCAGTTGGTTAAGCGTCTGCCTTCAGCTCAGGTCATGATCCCAGGGCCCTGGGATCGAGCCCCGCATCGGGCTCACTGCTCAGCGGAGAGCCTGCTTCTCCCTCTCCCTCTGCCTGCCACTCTATCTGTGCTCTCTCTCTATCTCTCTGTCAAATAAATAAATAAAATCTTAAAAAAAAAAAGATATATACATAGAAATTCACTCAATATTTATACTGGATTAGATCAGGTGACTGGATTGGGGATTTGGGGTTTGTTATGTTAGAGCATATGGGCAAGTTGTAGGCTAGAAAAGATTTATGGTGTTTTCAATTTCCTTCTAATTATAGAATCTTATCTATATCAATAAAAGTTTATATTTAACTTTGTACGAAGTGTATGTGGTGAGCAAAATAATTGTATGCACCCATGCATCTGTAAAGCATAAATTAAATTTTGATAAAAAGTAAATTGATTCTTGATAAAGTTCTGAATGTTAATGGGACAGACATTCCCATCTGACTCTAACCATTTTCTATTCTTGCAGTATCTTTTTCAGTGATATAGGCTGCCTTTTTTTTTTTTTTTTGGCACCCACATATAGCAAATAACTGTGAAACATTTCAAACCTCAAAGTGACACTAAAACTGTGAAGTATGAAATGGAAGTGCCAGAGCGTGTGAGACACATTGCATAGCACTGCTCAGTAATTCAGCGTGTGCATGCAAGAGAAATGACAACACCATTGCAAGATGCAACATGATTAATGCTACAAAAATTAATAAATAAAGCAATCTCCAGTTGGAAACACTCCCTAATGCCTCAAAGTTACCACCTTCTATGTTTAGCAGCCCTGCCCTGGTAATTACACCCTTCTCACCCCAGGAATATCTGCTGTGAGGAGTAAGATATAAATGAATATCCTTGCCATGTCAAGGTTAACTAAATGGTTGCGATTAAGGGCTGTGGTATTTTAGGTTTCTTCATGAGTGCTTGTATTTTTCTTCCTAACATGTGAATTTCATCAGCTTTACATTGGTTTTGTCTTTTATATCTGTCTCTTACTCCTGATGATTGCTTCCTTCCCAGGCTTCTTCAGACAGTATTCTAGGGGGGCTCAAGTAGGATCTGTGAGTCCTCAAAATCGAGTTCAGGGCCTATGTTAGAGTGTCCTTATGTATTTACTTGCTTCTGAGGCTCAGTTTGTGAATTTTTATGCCTCACTTTTTGGAAATATGTTCAGAGGGATTTGGGGTTATTAGCCAAGTCTCCTATATTCTTTAGGTTAGACACAATGGGAAGGAAAGATGGGTTCCCCCTGGCGATGTCCATAGTGGTACAGGAGTCCTACTAGGTAAGGCAAGTGCTGGGGAATTGATGTTTTGTGTCTGTGAAAAGCAAAAGAGACCATACAAACGTTAATGATGGCAGCAACAGATCCCTCTTTCCTGAGTGCTTATAAACTCAGTGCTTTCTATGCAGATAGTTTACAACTTATTTTACACATTAGAGTCTAATTTATAATGCTCAGGTGTATCATTCCCTAATTTTAAGAAGGAGGAAACTGCGGCTCAGAGAGGCTAAGTGGCTTACCTCAGGCCATGCTGCTCCCTTTAAGTTTCTCACACTCTCTGGTATGATGCATTGCCTGAAGGAGTGAGTTCTTACCAAGTTTTCAAAAACTCTTGAGAATTATTGCAACAGCATGGTTAGTACTAAAGAGTTTTTAGTAGGTGCCCAGCTGTAAGCTAAAAGAATAGTGCTGAGGTTTTTGAAGTCATAACCCAATGATGGACTTTGTTGTAGCGTGAGGAGGGAGCATGGGGAACAGGTATGAAGGGTGGTGACCTGACAGAGCTAGATAGAATCCTCACACATCAGCCAGTCAGTTCTTTAATTCCCTCAATGTAGGTTATCTGTGAAGGAAAGGCATGTGTCAACCCTGCTCATGTTAAGATTTATATATTTATCTACCTATCTGCCCATCTGTCCATCCATCCATCCATCCATCCATCCATCCATCCATCCATCCACATCTATCTTGATAAGAAAAACATGAGATTTCTGGATCAGAGACAGACTTTTAATGACTCAGAGAACATCTTACCTCACTTTCCCCATGCCTCATGTACAGTGGAGTTAGTACCACAGAAGAAGAGGCACTCTAGAAATTATGAATCTTAGAGCTTATTTGGGGGCACATTTGCCCTTCCTTCCTTGGAGAGGCCGGGGCGGGGGGCGGGGGGGGGCAGTGGCGGTGGTGTAAGAGAACAAGAAAGTGCACAAAGGCTTTATCAATGTTAAGTAAATCCATTCTGGGAGAAGGAAGTGAAGTGAAGGTCCCTATATATATTACTCTTTGGAATGTAAATAAATGGCTCGAGGGGAGGTGCCTCTAAATCTCTCCTGAGCCTCTGTCTTTAACTTCCCTGGCTTGTTTGCCATTCAAGTATCCTTTAACCCAGGTGCCAGAATGTGTTGCTCAGAGCCCTGACAATGCACAAACGGAAAAATATTCGTTGAGAATTATCTCCAGGGATCCTGACACCTGTTTTAATTTTGTTTAAGGGAAAGATCAAGATGGGCTGACTAGGGATATACACCGTCTTTTTCCATCAGGTGGACCAGAGCCCAGTAAGCCTGAGCGAAGGCTCAGGTTTGCAAGAGTCATTTCAATGCAGCCACCTCTTTGGTTTTTGTTGCTGTTTGTTTTTTGTTTAGTCATCTGTTTTATTTTTTTGCAGGAGAGGGTGACCCAAGAAGATCAAATAAACACATTTCTTCTGGGCGATTTTGTTATGCCTTTGGCTATGATGTTTACTTGGTAGAAATTCAGCTATTTCACTAGGGGATGTCTGGCGTTATTTTGCTTTTGGGGGAAGAGTGTATGCTACCTAATTTGCTAAAAGCTTAATGAGTACTGTTGTATTTTTTGACTGGATTAAGAGAGAAATGAATGCTTGATAGAAAAGTTTTAGGCATAAGAGTATTTATTTAGCATAATATGACTTTGTGTTTTGTTTTCAATATTTGTGCTATTCCTAAAAGTTTACATCCTTGATATAGTATTTTGGTAGCACTTTATTTTATGGCACAGGTAGCCTCCACTGTATAACATGTTATATGTCTGCCTCATCTCCTGTGGGGATTATAATCCATGTCATGTTATTATAACCATTACCACCACTAATTTTATTGAGCATTTACTATGTACCAGGCATCGTGCTAAGTACTTTGTATGTATTATTCACCCAGTCCTCATGGTAACCTATTGTCATCATACCCATTTTTACAAATGAGGAAGGTGAATTCAGAGACATGCTATAACTTCCTGAGGGTCATACTGGTGATAAATTTCAAATTTATATCCCCTCAAGTCTCTCTGCCCTCTTAACTACTTCTCTGTGTGATCCCTTATAAAAAATGCAGCATACCCACCTAAAGGATGAGATTCAGATTCCTGAAACATCGTATCAGTTAACAAATACTTTGTACCTGGTAGATATTGAATTGATTATACTTGAATAAATTGTCCTAAACTTTATTGGAGTTGTGTGATCTTTGTCTTCTTTTTCATTACTATTACATTAAATTTTTAGATTTCTGAATATAGTTAACCTATTTGTTGTTTTAGTAGTACATTTTGCACTATTGTTTTATACACTGAGGTCTCATAGTGGAGTTACATTGTACTGACAAAACATGTACTGATTTCCAGTATTCTTCTTCTGACATCATAGAGAACTTTATATTTTCTTGCATTTAATTCAATCTGCTCTTGGTTCCTGGATGAGTTTTCTTTGTTCATTCAGCATTTATTGAGTACCTGATACATGCCAGGCTAGGCACTTGAGGTATTTGTTCAATAAATGAATGAATATCTTTACTGTGGGATTAATAGAATATAAACTTTTGGAAAGTGGTGATGACATTTTCCCCTTTTCTTATAACTGCCATGGTCTCTGGCACATGGCTGAAGGAGATGGTCAATTACCACTTATTAGTTGAATGGTATTACATTGAGGATAATAATACCTATAGGAGGTTGGGGTACAAAAATATATAGTGAAATCTGAAGTATTCAGACAACTTGTCTAGCATATTTCCCTTTCTGACTAAAAATTCATTGTAGCTGTACCTAGTAGATGCATTGATAAATTACTTCATTTATTCAAGTAACATTTTAAAAAAGATTTTATTTATTTATTTGAGAGAGAGAGAGAGCAGGTGAGAGAGCACAAGCAGGGGGAGAGACAGAGGGAAAGGGACAAGTAGACTTCCTGCTGAGCAGGGATCCTGACACGGGGGCTCGATCCCAGGACCCCAAGATCATGACCTGAGCTGAAGGCAGACACTTAACTGGCTGAGCCACTCAGGCGTCCCTATTCAATTAATATTTATTGAGTTTCTGACTTATAATGCTATGTGTGAGTTAGAAAGGGAATAAAAATGTCTCCGTTCATTAATAGCTCATAACATACCAGAAAAAAGTTCGTTTGTTCGTTCATTCATTCATTCATTCATTCAGTATTTATTAAGCATCTATTATATGCCAGCCACTCTTCTTGACACTGATGGTGTAGTTGTGAAAATGGAGCTTACATTCAGCTGGGGGAGGATTGGCCAAAAGCATGCAAACAGATAAGATAATCACAAAACACAAAGATCACAATGAAGGAAATAGAGTGATATAATAGACTGTGGGGACACACTTAGATGCAAGTGTCATGAAGGCGTCTCTGAGGAACTTATATTTGATCTGCCATCTCAAGGAGAGGAGGGCGAGTGGTGTGCTGGTAAACTGGCACTATGGGGAAAAAAAAAAAAAGCCCGATATAACGTGTCCTGACTTTCATGGTGTAAATATTGCCGCTGTAGCTAATTTCAGGCTACCAAGGGTTTAACATCTAGATTGCAAAAGTTTCTAAAGATTTAACAGTTGACCATTGAAAGCTGGTACAAGCCAGCTGCAGCTCATCACTGGCAATATGAAGAGAAATCCAGGCAGTGCAAAAAACCTTGAGAGGGGACAGGAATGGACTTATTGAAGGTCCTGAAGGGAAACCGCTGTGGATGTAGAGTAATGGCAGAGAAAGTAAGGCTGGCGATGTGAAATCATGTGAGAGAGATGACCAGGAATTGGATGATGTACAGCCCTGTAGGTCATGGCAAGGAACTGATTTTTGTTTTAAGAGTGGTGGAAAGTGATTGAATGGTTTTAAGGCAAGTGTTATGATCAGATTTCCATTTTAACAAGAGATGTTGACCTCTATTTGTAAAATGGAGTCATAGAGGCTAGAAGGAAATAGACTAACCAGAAAAATATTTTTCAGTCCAGGCAAAAGATAATGTTGGCTTAGATAGGGTTATTGTTCAACACATATGCACTCTCTTTCTCTTCCACCTTGGATTGGAGTATGCTTCCCTGACCCACTGATTGTGAGATTGACCCTGTACTTGCTTTGGCCAACAGAAAGTAAGAAGACATGATGCAAGCAATACATTTAAATATATTAGTGGTTTAACTTGTCTCTGTACTCTTCAGTCTGCCATGGAAAGACTGTGCCCCAGGTAGATGCACCCTCCAGCCTGGCCCATCTAAGCCAGCTGACTCAGAGCTGCTCTGGCCAAGTCCAGGAACTGTGAGCAAACTCCAAGCTTGTAATCCACTGATTTTTGGTTTGGTTTTTAATGCAGCATTATAGTGGCAATTGTTGTGGAATTAATGGAATTGGAGAGAAATGGGCAAATCGGAGATATATCTTAGTGCTAGGTAATGAGTTTCTGATTTGAATGGGTGGCTGTATGATGATATCATTTACAGACATGAGAAATGCAAGGAAGAACAGTTTGGGAGAGAAAATCAAGAGTTCTGTTAAATATATTTGAGATACTTATTAACATGCAAGTTTACATGTGAGACAATTGTATACATGAGTGAAATTTTGAGGACAGGTGTGGTATAGAGAATGAAGTTTTAGTCATTGGTGTGTGGACATAATTTGTCCAAGGAGCTGGATGAAGTCTCCTAAGGAACAAGTGATGTTAACATAAAAGGGCTTATGATAGATGCTCAAGGCACTTCATACTCTAGATGTTTGATAAAAGAGGATGAGTCAGCAAAGGAGATTGAAAATGAGCAGCCTGGTTTTCATAGGAGCAAAGCCAGAAGAAAGTGTCACGTAGTCCCTTCACAGGAGAGTCACCATTGCCATTGTGTATTGCTGAAGGCCCAGTAAAAAGCAGACAGAGATTTATCCAGCGGGCGTGATAGTGCGGAAGTCATTGTGTCCTTGATACGGTGACTGTGCAAACCATATTGGGAGTGGACCGGACGGTAAGTGGGGTGAGGAAGTACAAACATTATGTGTAGATGGTCAGTTTAAACATTTTCCTATAAAGCAAAGAGAAGGTTTTGTTTTGTTTTTAAGTGATAGCTGTGATGATGACTGCATGAGAGGTAATCGAAGTTAAAGCCTTTTATTTGACCTTGGTCAGTTCGTTTACCTATCCCACTTACTGTTTCTTTCAAATCTTTGCCATTCTCCTGAAGACCCTTTCTGTACTTCTTTACTAAACTTCTATACCCCTCTCCCAGTAAATGACCTCGCCTCCTACTTCATGGAAAAAATAAAGGTCTTGATGGTGAACCCTCTAGAAACTTATTCATAGCCACCTAAAACTTTATCCACTTTCTTTTAGAAGAAAATACCTATTTTCTCTAGAGTATGGCTAAATTCTATCCCATCCCTTCCCTTCCTGCCAGGAACCTACCTCATCTATTATATATTATTTCTTCATTTTATGTCTCTACCTTCTCCTTTCCAATAATATATAAGCATCCTAAAGTCTCTCCATCTTAAAAATATATCGACACCAAAACATTCTTTCTCAAACTTATTTCTGTGATGGTCATTTCACCTCTCTCCTCCCCTTCAAACCATACTTTTCAAAGGGAGAGTCTACATTTAATATCTCCAATAACTGTATTCCTTCAAATCAGTGAAATCTTGTCTCCACTTCTATCTTTCCCTTTAACTGTCCACCAATAGCCTCATAATCCCTTGTCTTAAATGTATGAGATAATGGAAATAGATTTTCGTAATAGTGCGTTTGGAATTACTCAATTATTTGTATAATTAATTATTCAGTTAACTGAATGCCCTAGGACATAGCCTTCATAATACCCACATTAGGTTTTGCGTCCCTGGTGCCTAGCCGACTGCCTGTCACATTAGAGGCACTTGGTAAATATTTGTTGAATTAATGATTGAATTAGTGGATGTTGGATAAAAACACAATCCCTGTCCTCAAGAAACTATGAAAGAGTTCACAATGTAGGGAGGAATTGGTGTTCTATATAACACACATGTGCTAGAAATTCCAACAGTAGAAAATCATATGACATCCACCCAGCCCACACACTAGAATGTGAAATGTCAGTAAATTGCAATCTGTCATTCTTGACTAATGAATCTGTCTATAAATTTGCAACATTAAGTTTTAAATTTTATTATAATTCATATGAAATTGAATATAATTTAGATAGTGGGTCTTAAAAAAAAAGAGTGAAGGTGAGAAAAGCATTTTATAATCACTCAATATACAAAATCCAAAATCTCATTTTTTGAATGAATAGGATCTGGATTTAGCCTGTGTGAAGCACTTTCTTAGTATTATTAAGTCTCTGTGTTGAAGAGACCTTAACATTCTTCTAGCCCAACTACTTTCATGATATAAAATTCCTTAATATTTTCTGGAAAGTTCCTATCCAATCTCTGCCAGGAAACACCTGTGATGGGGAATACCTTCCCTTGTACAGTATCCAATTTCTGAACTATTAAAGCTCTAAATTCTAAAAAACTAGTTCCGTAGCTTCCATTGGTCTAGCTTAACTAAGTTTGGCTGCTTTTAGCCACCTGAATTAGAGCTCCTGGGCTTGCTTGCTTGTTTTTGTGGAAGAGGAAAAAAGGGATTCTTTATGAAAGTTAGGGGAGAAATGAGGATCAGTTGAAGGAGAACGTATATAGTGTCTACCATATCGGAGAAAAAAGTTGAAAGAAATTAATCCTTTACCTTGACAAACACAAACTAGTAATATTAAAAATTTTATGTAACTGAATAAGAGATGTTCAATATTTTATTTATTGATTCATGTAACAAATGTTTGATGAATGTGTTCAATACTGTAATGAAATGCTGAGGACTCAAGGGGAATAAATTCAGTTCACATCATTAGCAGAGTTTACAGACTAATAATGAGAAGGTGGGCCAAGTAAACAACAAGTGTTGCAAATTGTTTCAATGTTAAGATAGACCAAAGAGCTGAGTCTTGAAATGTGAATGGCTAGCAAAATGGGAAAAATATATCAGGCATTCCTTCATTAAACACGTTTTTAAAATCGAACCCTTGAGAATCCAAAATGAAAAAACCCAGAACAAATATAAACTTAGGGCAGAGTCCAGCTTTTGTTCCTGGTAGTTTCTGCATATTTCTGGTAGCTCATGGCTACCATTGGACCTTGCATGGGCAAGGAAGGCACACAGAAAATAACTAGCACTTGCAAGATGGGAAGTCAGGTCAGAGACTTCCCCAAATCTGAGACCCCTCAAAAGGTGATACTGTTAATGAAAGACTAAACCAAGAAAATAAAAAGCCTTGCTTTGTAAGAAGAAAATGGCAGAGAAAGCTGACTCTCTCAGCCTTGGCTCTGAGAGAGGAAAATTCAAAGAAATTTCCCCTTATGATTTATAACCACAAACAAGCTCACCTGGGATTGAATCAAAATCCATATTACCAGTATCTGAAAAATCCCTAAGTGAGAAATTAGTTTAACATTATTTTGAATTGAAAGTTCCCTTAACTGCCTGAAGGAAAAACAAGTTATTTCTTGAGGAATGGATCTTAATCCCAGGTTGCAAGTAATTCCCATTCCTATGGAATATGAGTTTACAATTAAAAAATTTTTAAATGCATGAAGAAATAGTCACTCTGAGTGAGAAACTTAGCCCTCCAGTTCCCCCAAAATGCAATTAGACTTATAAAGACCATAGATAATAGAATTGTCTGATAGAACAGAATAGAAAATAAGTCAGCTTAATATGTTTAAAAAGTAAAGTATAAAAATATGAATGAACTAAAGACAATAAAAGTGTTCAGGAAGATTTGATAAAGCAATTAAGGAACTTCTAGAAATAAATATATAATAATTTAAATAAGAAATTTAATAAGTTTTTAAATACAGATTTAATAGAGCTGAAGATAGAATCAGTAAACTAGAAAGGGTAGCTTAAGAAATTTACAAAAGGAAGCACAAAGAGATGGACAATATGAAAGATTAAGAGCTCTAGAGAGTATATTGAGAACTTATAACACAAATCTAATCAGAGTTTTCTAATAAAAAACACTAGAGAATGGGGAGAATGGTAATTATGGAAGAGATCACTGGAGACCTGATTCCAGGTCTGGGACAGAGAAAGGACAAAGTGAGCCTAGAACTCTTACTGTGGCAGAAAGGAAGGAATGTTCAAAGACTAATGGAGGTATGTCGAAATGGTACAGGAACTGACTGGCTGATTTTGGCATTATGAGCATCAAAAAGAATAATGATGGGAGTAGATTATAACACACTGAGTAAAAAAAAAGAGTTAATGTGTCCCAAAAAGGAGGAGAAAGAAAAAGAGGAAAATCTCTCCTTTACAGATTAATACCAGTTTATAAACATAGAAGAAAACACATTAAAAAAAAAAACCCACATTAATTTGCAATTACCACTGTAATGACTGACTTAGGGAAGAGTTATTAGTGGATGCTAAACCATGTTTTTATGAGAGATGGTTGAGGAGCAGCCAAAGTATCAGCCAGAAGTTATTTAGTAATTACAAAGGGAAAAATGTATGTTTATAATGGAAATATTTGATAGTTGCCACCTTAATCAAGTGATTAAATTTAGTAAAACCTTTTATAAAAAATTTAAAGACTTTTAATTTATTCGTTTTAGAGAGAGATAGAGAGAGCACAAGCAGGGGAAGAGGCAGAGGGAGAGGGAGACGCAGACTCCCTGCTGAGCTGGGAGCCCGATGTGGGACTGGAACCCAGGACCCCAGAATCATGACCTGAGCCGAAGGCAGATGCTTAACCATCTGAGCCACCCAGGCGTCCCTAGTAACACCTTTTGATGTGATGTAATAGGAAGGACACCATACCACTTCTGTACTATTCCTGTCAAAAATATTTAATTTTAATTTAGTCATAAAGAAACAGTGGGAAGAATTCAGACTGCCTTCAAGAATGTCAAAAAAGATGAAAAAGGGTAGGAGGAATGTTCTAGTCAGTGCTGTCCTTTGAAAGACAATGCAAACCATAGATATAATTTAAAATTTTCTGGTGGCCACATTAAAAAAGGTGAAGAGAAACAGGTGAAATTAATTTAATAATATATTTTATTTAATTCAATATATGAAAATATTATTTAAACATTTAATTAATTTAACATTTTAATTAGATATATTACATTTTTGTAGTAAATTTTAGAAATTCAGAGTGTATTTATACATATAGTATAGTGAATGTGTAGGAAGTGTATTTGTTCTTAGGAGCTATGTGATGAAATATTTAAAGGTGGAATGTCATACTGTTTGTAGCTGACTTTTAAATGGTCCAGCAAAAAATAAATTATGTATAGACATATATGTATATGTACATTCATATATGTGTGTGCATATACAAATCAGTAAGGTTATAAAATTTGATGTAAACAACTACATTAAGAAGTTTAATTTATTAGATGAATATAGAACAACGAGAGATAGAATCAGACAAATATGGAACGTTATGAAAATTGTCTACACACTGTCAGTAAACTTCAAAAAATTTGGAATTATACATCATGTTCTCTGATTACAATGAAATTAAATTTAAAAGCAATGACAATGATAATTTAAAATCCCATAATTTGAAAATCAGAGATTACTTATGGAAAGTAAGGAGGATGGATTGGAGGGTATCATGGTTGGAGGCAGGAATTCAAGGGAAGAAGCTGTTAGTGTTCAGAGGAGAGATGATAAAGGTCTGCTTTGAGGCAGTCTGTGTGGGAAGGGATGGAAGGGATTTAATGACTGATTGTATGAGGAAGGTTGAGGGAGAATGAGTATAAGGAACTTCCAGGTAGATGGATGGAGGGTAGTGTCATTAATTGTGAGGGAGAAATGATAATTGGGATGTCTTTGGGACGTGTGTTTAGAGATAGTTGGTTAGTCAGATTTGGCACTTGAGAGTGCTTTGGCAAGATATATAGATTTTGTGAGACATCTGCATTTAGATGATAAGTTTAGCCATGGGCATGGACCAGATCATTTAGGTAAAGGGTAGAAGGCAGCCAAGGAAAGAGCCGTGGGGCATATACAACAGCTGGAGGTGGTCTAAGCAAAATGAGTCCACGAAAGAGATAGGTGAAAGAGTCAGAAGTGATGGAAATTGAATGGTTGATTGATTCCAGTTGAATGAATGGCCAATTCCAGCTGAATTCTGAGGAAAGTGTGGTAAATAGTGTGAAGGACTAGAGTCCTTTGGTTAGCAGTTCTAATGCCCTATGCTCCATGTGTTTGATTTCATACAAAAAACCCCAGATAATTATTGTTTTACCTTCATTTTCTTTTCCCAGTCTCTCTGTTTGTCTCCTATTTACCAATTATTCTAACCAGAGGTGATTTATAATTTACGGATGGGGTGGCTGGGTGATAGACATTGGGGAGGGTATGTGCTATGATGAGCTCTGTGAATTGTGTAAGACTGTTGAATCACAGACCTGTACCTCTGAAAGAAATAATACATTATATGTTAAAAAAAAAAAAAAAGAAGAAGATAGCAGGAAGGGAAGAATGAAGGGAGGGAAGTCGGAGGGGGAGATGAACCATGAGAGACTATGGACTCTGAGAAACAAGCTGAGGGTTCTAGAGGGGAGGGGGGTGGGAGGATGGGTTAGCCTGGTGATGGGTATTAAGGAGGGCACGTTCTGCATGGAGCACTGGGTGTTATGCACAAACAATGAATCATGGAACACTACATCAAAAACTTATGATGTAATGTATGGTGATTAACATAACAATAAAAAATTAAAAAAACTAATGATGTAATGTATGGTGATTAACATAGCAATAAAAAAAGAAAAAACAAAAACAAACAAACAAACAAATATATAATTTACATTCCAGAACTGAATTCTAGAGTTTGGTATAATTGGTGTAATTGGTCTAGAGACTAGATTTTACATAAAGGGAATAGTTATGAACTCTGAGATGATATAATTTGCGCAAAGTCACACAATAGTCTGGTTCCCCATCCAAAGGTTTAGTAAACTAATTAGAAGTAATGTTGAATTTTTTATATGCTTTAATTGCCTTTCTAGAAATCTCTCTTTTCTTTGAGGGATATAACTGTACTTATTTTTTTATTTTGGATGCAGTCCTAACATGATTTAGTTAAATGTTACCATGGGGGCTTTTAGTTTAACATTTAAATAGATTATGGCCGAAGTTTTTAACAGATTTTTTTCAAAATGGGCATATAGGGGTGCGTGGCTGCCTCAGTGGAGCATGCAACTCTTGATCTCAGAGTTGTGGGTTCAAGCCCCATATTGGGTGTAGAGATTACTAAAAAAAAAATAAGTAAACTTAAAAAAAACCCCAACAAAATGGGCATATCTTTTGCTTTATTAATTCTTATAGTAACACAAACTTACTTTCTTTAGCATCACTGTAAAATTCACTCTAAGTTAGATCTCTGGATCACACATCTCATGACCTTTCCTCCCTATCCTTTCTCTCCTTTGCTTTTTTGCGGTGATTTTTGCTGTTAGTCATGCTGTCCATTGAGAGTGGCAGTCACATTTTATTAATTGGTATATCCTACATCTCCCCTCTCTAGGAGTTAGGACAACAATTTTCACTAAGTAGATATTTCTGAAATAAATAAAATAAATACGCATGTTGAGTATGATAGCGATTAACAATGCAGGCTCCAAAGACTGCCTGCCTGCATTTGAATATTGACTCTATCTACTGCTAGCTATATAACCTTGGGGAAGTTAATCTCTGTTTCCCTGCTTCCGTTTCCTCATCTGTAAGATGGGGAGAATAACACAACCTAATTTATGGTGTGCTTGTGAGAATAAAATACGATAACCCAGGTACAGCAATTAGCACACATAGCATATGGCAAATATTTTTAAGATTCAAAATTATAAATTCCTTCTCTACTTCTTCATCTTAGTATGTTTCTCAGTCTACCATGTGTCTTTACTTAAAGTGTGTCTTTTGAGCTCCATAGTCACCCTCCAAATTAATAAACAAGGCAGAAATGACAAGGCGGGCAGTAATGATGAAGGAACTTACAGTCAGAGGGATACAGGTTGGAGTCCTGGCTCTGCACCTTTTAATTTACCAGATCTTGGGTAGGCTGCTTTCCTCCCATGTAAAAGAGTAATCACTGTGCTTCACCAAAAACAAACAAAAATGCCAAGAACTGGTTCTGAGGCTGAAGTGTGAGATGATTTGCAGGGAATACTGAACAATATCCCTGGTATATTATAAATAGTCCATACATTTTAAGATTCTGTTTTCCATTTCTCCAAAATTTTTATATTTTCTGTTATATGTTTTAAATCTAAATTAACATAATGTGGTCAACTATGCTCTTCTATTTGTTAGCATTGACACACCAACCAGTTTGTAAATATTTCCGAAGTAGAGGGTTTCATTTCATAAGTTCCCTGTATCTTTAATATATATTTAACGTACCTGAGGTGGTAGCTAGAAGGCGCTTTAGAGATATCAACTTAATATTTTGTTATAATGTTTCAAACTATGTTAGTTCTATTATCTGTACAAAATACAAAGTAATATGTATTTAAAAATATTTATGTAAATTTCTCTCTAGACTCCAAGAACTAGATTTTTTTTTTTTAAGCAGAACTTTGCCTTTCCTGGACTTCAGTCTCACTCTATCAAGTTGATGAGTGTTCTTATTTACATTAACTAATGATTGCTAAATTATTTTAAAATAGCAGACTCTCCTATAAAAGCTAAGCCTTATGATAATAATGATGATAATGCTGATATGTATAAATGAGGCTGTTGGAATTCATTGGTACGTGCTGTGCTATTGCAGACATTTCTCGAGGAGCTATCTCCTTTCTGATATATGCAGTTCATTTACTCTATACCTTCAGTGCTAAATTTTAGTAATTGCAAAACATCTGAGGAGCAAGGGGTGAAAAAAAAACCACTCAAATGTGTTTCTAGAGTATCTTTGTGTTAGTAACTTGTTTGAAAAATATTGTATCTCTTGTTATTAAAAAATCTGTGATTTGCAATTTAATTCAAAAAATGCACTTAGAACTTGAAAACAAATCGTATACAATTAAAACTTATTTTTTAAATTCCAGAACAAGTTAAGCTGGGTAAAATAGTGACTAATATTGAATCAGTGGGTAAAAAAATGGAGAAAGAAAAGCATCAGCACCATGGGAAGTCCAGGTAATGTGTAATTAGCTATAACCTATAGAAAATGTATAGTTTTATTCTACTGTGCCGGTATTTCATGACCAATTGTCATGGTTTCCCAAGTCTATTAACACCCCATGCATGAGGCTAATTTATCCTTCTGCTTGAGTCCCTCAAAGCGTATCAATTATCAAAATTTTAGTTTTCAGTTCAATTAACTTTTGAACTGGGGGATGTCTGAGTAGTTAAGCAGACCATCTGGGTTTTACAGTGCATAAGCTCAAATCCAATTTGTGGCTTTCTTGAGAAAAATGCCATATTTTATGATAATATTACATAAGTTTGGAATTTTAATAACTCATCTGCAGCAATTATGGAGCAGAGTTAAATTATAATTTTTCTTTTTTAACTTAATAATTTAAAGTTAGTCTTTTTCCAACAGAGGGTGAGGCTGATCCTATAGAGCAGAGCTTCAGGATAGGCACTTTACGCATTGCTTCTGCTTTCCAAAGGTGTGTGGAGATGGGTCAGTTACTTTTCTGAATTGTTCCACTAACTGTCATCATCGTCTTCAAGATAACTTTACAATTGTGTACATAACTGTTGACCCTAGAGCTACAGAACCTTTAAAGGCCCTTCCAGCACATTTTGTAGGAACATTTATACTTGTACAATGTAAATACTGCTCGGTTAAAATGTATTTTTTAGTGGCTTATTTTACATTACTTCACAATGTAGCCTTGTCAGAAATTTGGGGTAATTCGGGCGCCTGGGTGGCTCAGTTGGTTAAGCAACTGCCTTCGGCTCAGGTCATGATCCTGGAGTCCCTGGATCGAG